>NC_134714.1:54142500-54742500 GCF_049634645.1 Pelodiscus sinensis
ACACAGTGTGCTGTTTATCATACAGATTGGACACCTCATTCTAGATCCAAGATCTTTTCCTCAACGCTGGGAGCTGTCCTTTCAGCACCACAAAATTACCGCTTGAAGTTGTATTGCAATCCCCCCCCCCCCCCTTCCTTTATCACCTGGAGCTTTTCTTTCAGCACCACAACATTGCACTTAGACTTTTTAAATGGCTGCCTTCCTCTTTGCACTGAAGACCAATTTCGTCTGCACTTCCAGTTATTGCTATTTCCTGTAGGACTTTCAATCCTATTTCACCCCACCACCCCACTCCTCTAAAAACAGTTAAAAGTATCTATTTCTGTGGAAGTCATTTTTCTCATTGAATGATCAGAAACAAAGATAAATTCTAACCTTTAACGGCTCATTCCGACTCATTGCTTACAGTAGATCTAAGCTCTTTTTTCTGCTTATTCGACTCCTTCCAGCTTCCCATCACATCTGTAACAAACTTTTAAAATGATATTGCCACACCACCATGCACAAGCCTACCTGCACAGTAGAGACAGATTATTCCATCACATTCAGATGGTTAACAGAGGTTAGCAAGTCCTGTATTTATATATCTATATATTTATATCGCTTTCTAAGAAAGTGCATATTAATGTTTACTTTAAAAATGTGTAAATGGTGCTATCAAGAAATCTGATCAATTTTATCCCAGTTTTTGTGTACCACTTCGAATGTATGAGATTTATTTTTCTATTGGAAAAAATAAACAGTCTGAAAGCATTACAATTGGTAGATTTTAGTAATTTAACGATGAATGGAATCCCTATGTCCTAGTTGCATTGGCAATTTTAATGATGGGTCATACAAATTACAACACACTTATTGATGATATTCACACATTTCTGTCTGAATGTTTGTCAGTCCAGCCACTGAGTCCTCAATGGATATAACTGTAAACTTCACCCGCTGTAAGATGTCCACATAATTTGAATCCAAAGTATTCTCAGGCAGACATGGAGAGAGGTTGAAGTGTTACTATTTGCAACAGGCACACAACTTGGGACTGGTTATTCTTTAAATAAAGGAAATACAGATGGTATTTTTTAAATGCAATGCAAATCTGGTTTAACATGTCACTAGTTCCTATACATGCTCTAAGTTGCACCTTTAGTTACAATGATTAAAAAGTCTTTTCTGAAAGAGGGAACAAAATGATCTTGATTATAGGTTATCTAAATATTTTGCCTCTTGAAATCTGCTTGTTTTCTCATAAACATATGAATAACATGTAGTTACTACCTACAGTTGTATTTTGATGCCTTTGATTCAAAGGGTAAGTATTACGCTGCTTTAACAAGTTATTAGCAAACGACAATTCCATACGTTATTAGCAGACTAGAATTCTGCATTTTGGTTTTAGCCAAACTTATTCTTTATTCTTAAAACTTTATTCATAACTTATTCTCTTTTCTAAAAGTGCTTAATATTAGAGGCTGCTACACTCAAGTTTTACTGTAGTATTTTAAAAATAGATTTTATACAAGATGGTATACCCTATATAAAAGAAAAAGAAAATGTCATGCAGTTGGGTTTACATCAAAATTTTACTCTTATTTGTAAATAAAACTTTCTCTCCGGTGACTAAAGTCTTAAGAAGTACTATCGTATGAGGTTTGTGAAGAAAATATTTTTAAAATCAACAGCATATTTGGTATTTTGGGTAGGATTTTTTTTTTAAGAAAATTATTTAAAATGTGCAGGTTGGGTTTTTTAATAGTTGAATATAAACATAATGAAAGGGGAATTGTAACAAGAGCAGAGGAAATTAGTACCCTGGGTTACTATATTGATGTGAGAGAACTGAGGTTATGGAATATGTTTTATTTAAACTCATTGAATAAACAGCTCAATAGAGATGCCTATTTGTACTTGTTTCTCTAATAAAGATGCAACTGTAGCTCTGAACACAAATTAGTTTTAATTATTTAAACGATATGAATTTTGTCATATGTAAATAATCTAACACCTGTTTGCTTTTTCATTTTATAAAAAAAAACATTGTCTCATGAAAGCTAATAGAGGATGATAGGGGGAATAATCCAGGTAGGTGTGCATACTTATTTGAATGTTTTCAATCATGTATTACCATTCTAATCACTCCAAAAGTGTACATTTGGGATTGATTGCTGCGAATCCAAGATGAAGAAATAGTCTGATGCATTGCTATGCAAAGGAAAAAGGGAAATAGAAAACTATGGTATACTGAGTTACTTCATGTGACATACAATACGTTCCTCAATTCTGATAATTGGTGGCACTGATACGTATTATAACAACTCATCAGCTGAAATATCAATAACAGTACAAAACAATAACCTATGTTATTACACCAGTTCCTGCCATCATGATCCCCTATCTATATGGAAGCAACCACCCTAGGCAAATGAAATTACCTAAATCTTAGTTATCTTATATTGATTTTTTGGTTTACCAACATTTGAAGAGTTCTTCTTGATCATAAAACGAGGATTGCACCCACTGTCAAGATGGCAGAGTGCTGTAGAAAACCACATTTGTAGTTAACTCTGGAAAAATAAGGAATTCTGTTATTTTTCCCTAGAACCCAATAATAGTATAATCCTACTATTTGTTTTGTACATTACTATGTTTTAAAAGATTTTTCATTTAAAATGGTGTGTTTTATATGGGGTACTTTGATACTTAATTTGGGAGGCAAATTTCATATGTAAATTGGTGGTTGTCTGGGGTGGTGGAATCATGGGACTTTAAGAAGAAGTTATTTGTACAAGTCCCTGTATATTAAACCAAGTTTTAATATTGATAATTTTTGTGGTGAATTAACTATTGTCCTTTTATTGGGATTGGGAAAGCATGCTAAGTAAGCAGATAAGTGGTTTCCTTATTTCTCATATAAAGATTAGAGAGGCACACAGATCTATTGAGGCTTACTGCTCAGTATTTTGATCTGCCAAATGCATCATCTTTAAAGTCCCAGATGGAGACATGTTTCCCCTACTAAAAGGTTTCCAGAGGTCAGCTTATCATGATGACGTATAACATCCAGGCATGTGATTATCTGACCATCACAGATATTATGCCTTATATTTTAATAATTCAACTCGGGGTTTCACTACCATATTTAATAAATTCATGATTACAACAATGTGTGCATTATAATAAGTTTGACATTATTAGATTTTTAATAGCAATTTCTGCTTACGCTATAAACTTACCTAAATCATGTTAATCATCTGCCTGTCAATGTAAAGGGCAACGTTTTGGGAGAACAGTGGGAGCAGAAACCATGTGTACAAGGACACGGTTTTCTTTTCTTCTAATTCCTCTGATGATGAGGGAATGATGGGAAAGTACTTGGACTCCACCCCTTCACCAGCCAGGAGTGAGAGGCATGCACAGAATCCAAGTACTTTCCCCTTGCTCCCTTATTGTCAGGGGAACAGGAAGAAAAGCAAGCCATGTCCTGGTACATACGGCTGCTGCCCTCCCTGTTCTCCCAAAACAGCACCCTTGGTCGATGTACCAGTTATGAAAAAAACAATGAGAAGTCCTGTGTCATCTTAAGATTAACAGATGTCAGATGGCAATGTATCTGATGAAGTGGTTTTACCAGGAAAAGCTTATGCCCAAATAAATCTGTTAGTCTTAAGTACCACAGGACTCCTTGTTAAGATCTCTGATCTGTGGCTCCAGGACAAGCCTGACACCAATAGTGGAGTACCCACAGGACACACATCTCGAAGAACCATTGTTACTGCACAAGGTGAGTTACTTTTTCTTCTGCTCTACTCTGTGCTCAGTTGGCATATTGTGTCCAGTTCTGAGCACTACATTTCAATAAAGATGTGGAGAAATTGGAGAAGGTCCAGAGAAGAGCAACAAAAAATATTTTAAGGTCTAGAGAACATGAGCTGAAAGAACTGGGCTTGTTTAGTTTAGAAAAGAGAAGAGTGAGCGGGGACATAATAGCTGTTTTCATGTATCTAAAATGGTGTTACAAGGAGGAGGAAGGAAAATTGTTCTCCTTGGCCTCTGATGATAGGACAAGAAGCAGTGGGCTTAAATTGCAGTAAGGGAGATTTAGGTTGGACATTAGGGAAAACTTCCTAACTGTCAGGGTGGTTAAACATTGGAATAAGCTGCCTAAGGAGGTTGTGGAATCTCCATCACTGGAGATATTTAAGAGCAGGTTAGATAGACAGTAGGGATGGTCTAGACAGTGCTTGGTCCTGCCGTGAGGTGAGGGGACTGGACTCGGTGACCTCTTGAGATCCCTTCCTGTTACAATGTTCTATCATTCTATGATTTTTGCAGATACAGACTAACACAGCTCCTCCTCTGAGACCTGTCAATTATGAAACTTAGACTCTTTAGTAAATGCAATAATAAACAATCACTAAATTAACATTATTTGCATTTTCTATCTCCCTTTTCATTTCCTCTCCATGTACGTTTCATCTGTTATCAAACTTAGCAACAAGAAATCTCCAAAAGCGCAGAGATAGTATGATGAAGCATAATACCAAATTGGAGAATTACGGTAACATATTCCAAGATGATAATGAGTTGAACATTATGCCATGGTACGAAGACTGGTATATGTAGACAAATATAGCATAGTAACTTTAGAGTGGTAATAACAGAAACTGCAGTAATATGGCAGATAATGCCTTTAATGCTACATTATCTGTAAACTGTACTTACTTCCTCTCAGTCTGATCAATGTGGAAATTATACTCAAATCTTTGCATATAATCACCTTATTTGATTGTATGTTTTATTTGCAATGGGATCTTCAGTGTAAATTATTCCTCACTCTGTAACCATAATACAGAGAGAAAATAGTGTAGGTCTCGTGTTTTTTCTTCTAATTTAGATTCCAATTACATTTTGAATAAAAGCATTTTTGTGATGTATTTAAGCTCTGGATTCTGGTGAAAATTGAAAGAAAAAACGGACAAGCTATACTAGTTTCCCTTTTTCATGTAGTATTCTATCCCTAATTCATGTCCATCTTGAAATCACATAGATGTAAACGTTAATCATCCCTTTAAATATTGCATGGGAAAATGACCGTTTTCTACAATTTCAGGTAAACTGGAGAGAAGTGTTCAAATACTAGTTCTTTTGCAAAGAGAATCTTAGTGTTAAAAAGCATTCCTTGCTAGTGTTTGAGTGATAATGTTACTACTAGACCAATTTTACCTTTGGCGATGCCAAGTTCTGATGTGCAAAAAATCTCAAGAATCCTAAATGAGTATAAAAGAATACCATAAACCAGGGTTAACAGCACAATAATACTATTGTTTGACCTCCAAATATAATATCCCTGAATCATCATTAATTTCCCACAGATATAGCTAAATAAATCTAGGTATTGAATAAAAGACACAGCATTTTGAAAAAAAATGCTATTTCAACTTCAGTTTTCTTAATATAACTACTTAATATGTAAGGCAGCAGTCCCTGAAATCTAAGTATTGTTGAGAGGAACTTCCTGAATCCCCCATCTAATGCCTATTCTCAAGGTACAAAGAGACTGTTCAGCCACAAGCTTATACCACATGCTTATATGCTGCCGTAAAAAGAATTCCATATCTTCTCAATGGTCAGGTTTTATTTAATAGACAAGCCAAAAAAAGACCACAGTATTGAACTACTTCTTTCACTAAAGAAAAGAGCGTGAATATACCAAGTACCTTCAAGCTACAGAAATGGCCTTAATAGCTTATACCTTTTATCAACTAAAATCTTATGATTCCCCCATATTTTAAGGCTAACGCCTTAAACTTAGACCACAATGGGCCTCTGTTCAACCAATTAGCTCATAGGACAGGAAGGGTATGCATTTCTCATGAAGCCACCATAGTCATTCTAACCTTTAGTTCCTGGAAGCTGTTTCTATAGACCATCTTCTGCAAACAGCTCTTACAGTATGTGGCATTCAGTTTGACCAATCTTATGGGGACTTTCCTCATACAGGAGTTTACACTTAAGACAATTGCTCCATTCAACCACATGTCCTTCATGCAAACTATGCCTGATCTGACCGTGGGTGGCCTTGTTACTCCCATTAGCACTTCTCCCCAGTGCTAATACATAGTCTTCCTGCTGACATCAATGAAAATTTTCCCCATTGATTCAGTGGGAGCAAAATTTGTCCCATAAGGTGTAGATTCCACAAAAAACTAACAACATAGTATTGTATATTTTCAGTCTTTGATTGGAACAGAACATTGTCCCAATAGTTTATGAGCAAACACCTCAAGATTTAGCCCATCTTTTATGTATTATATTTGGGCATGAGAGTTGGAGGATGAGAGCCTAATCCCATATCCACTGAAATCGATGAGGATTTTTCCGCTGACTTCAATGGACATAGGATTATGCTAAAACTTTTTTCTCCCAGCTGTTGGGTAGAGTGATCAATGTATATTAAAATCAAAGTATGGTTTCTAGTATCAGTGAATAAAATGTGTAGGAAAAGAATGCTTTTGCAAAGTGCATTAACCAAGCTTTTTTCTGAGTCATTTCACAGCAAGTATAATGTTGGAACATCTTCTTCTTCTGCCCAGTGCTAATTGTGCTACTAGAAGATCTGGGTTTAAATCTTACACTGAACCCAAAAGAAGTTTCACGGTTGACTTCAATGAGCCAGAATTTCAACCTAGTATTTATCATGTGTGGGGTCTGAGAGAGAGTTTGGGTAAAGGAGGGGGTTATGATCTGGTACAGGATCCAGGAGGGGGTATGGGTATAGGAGAGGATTTTGGACTGGAGGAGGGATATAGGGTTTGGGAGGGAATTGTGTCCTGGGAGAAGGGGAAAGGGGGGTACAGAGGGTTTGGGTGGTGACCTGGGGCAGAGGAATGGAGTGCAGGATCTCGGAGGGTGTATGGTTGCAGGAGAGGATTCTGGCTTGGGGAGGGGTGTAGGAGGAAGTGCAGGGTCCGGTAGGGTGTTGTGACCTGGAGGAGGTGGGGAGAGGATACACAGAGGATTTGGGTGGTGACCTGGACTAGGAAGTTGGGGGGAGAGAGAAGGTGGGGTGCCAGAGTCAGGCTTTGGCTGGGCTACACTTACCTCGGCAGCTACCAGCCAGCAGCCCTGAAGGAACCTGAGACAGGCTTCATACTTGTCTGCTGGGCTGGCTGCTCCGTGGTGGCTTTGCTCCAGCACAGAGAAGAGGGAGTGAAGAAGGGAGGGGAGAAGGCTTCATTTGCTGCCCCTGCCTCCAGCAAAATTTCTCACCTCCTATTAACTGGAAATTGGCCAATGGGAGCTGAGGGATTTTGCTACGGGGTGGGGATAGTCCATGAAGCTTCCCTGTCCCTCCACAGCATCTGAAACAATTAACAGCCACTGGGGTGATCTGCTGTGTAGTAAGGGTGCCAGCGAAGTGGTCATGGACTGGATCCGGCCCGCTAGTTGCTTATTGCCCACCACTGCCGCCAAAGGGCTAGAAAACAGTACAAATTCTCAAAACGTTTTTATATTCATATCCCCATCATTCTTTGTAGCCCCACCACTGTTGCATACCTCCTATGGTAAGGTCTGCAGTGGGCTTCAGGGTGTCTTCTGGTCTTCTCCACTCTCTGAATAAAGAAGCTATCTGCATGCACATGTAGATAGCTAAATATCACAGTGGTAATGGAAGTATACATCTGGTATTGTGCTATAGGCCAGATTCTGCCACCTTTATTCATGATGAAGGGTACCTTACTCCATGTGTAATCCCACAGAAGTCAGTATCCCCTTCAATGTGAGTAATGTTGGCCGACTTTAGCCCTGTGTGTTAGGAGTTGGCATGAGAAGTACATGAAGATGCCACAACCTGCAGTTTGATTATTTTTTCCTTGTGAGTGGGAGGAAGGAGCTTCTCAAAGTAAGTCTTTCAACTTTTCTTCAGCTGTTTCTGTGGTTTTTAAATAAGAAAAATCCTGCCTCTCCTCCCCTTTGCCATCGTCTTCACAGGGGCAGGATTTCACTCTGAAACCTACATAGGGGAAGGCCAAAATTTCAATAAGACTGCTCATGTTGAGTCATACGTTTTACAACAAGTAAGACTTCTGAAGAGAATGGGGTGTTTTGTGCAATAAGGCACCACCAGTCCCAAGCAAGTATAACAGAATTGCTTTTGCTAGGGGAGAAAATAAATGTTAACATTAATAAAATAACCCTATTAGTTAAATGAATTCCAGTGCATGATATATAATACAAAGAACACACAATGCTAAAACTACTAGATTGTTTTCCTCTAAGGCTTCACTTTGTAAAGTGCTGCCTTCAGTGGGAGTTGTATTGAAATCCTGGTTCTACTGATGGCAAGGGGAGTTTTTGCAACCTCAATGGAGCCAGCATTTTACCCTCAACAATTTGCAGGATTGGACTCCAATTATAGCATTTGTTGATTGCCAACATTTTTCCTTCTCTTCTACCTTTTTTGTATACATATAATGTATACTTTTGGGGTTCAATATATTGATTACAATTTTGCTTAAAAACCAAAAATAATGCAAAAAAATTATATGAAATTCTTATGACAACTGACAAATGAAAAATACCGAAAAATAGCATTTGAATCTGATTACGTTAACAATACAACTCTATAGCTGTGTCTAGATTGCATCCCTTTTCCATAAAAGTGATGCATATTAGACACATTGCAATTGCAAATGAAGCGGGGATTTAAATCTCCCCCGCTTCATTTGCATAAACATGGCTGCCGCTTTTTTCCGGCTCGGGGCTTTGCCGGCAAAAAGCGCCAGTCTAGATGGGGATCTTTCAGAAAATAAAGCCTTTTCCGAAAGATCCCTTATTCCTGATTTTAAGAGGAATAAGGGATCTTTCGGAAAAGGCTTTATTTTCTGAAAGATCCCCGTCTAGACTGGCACTTTTTGCCGGCAAAGCCCCGAGCTGGAAAAAAAGAGGCAGCCATGTTTATGCAAATGAAGCGGGGAAGATTTAAAGCCCTGCTTCATTTGCAATTGCGCTGTGTCTAATTTGCATCCCTTTTACAGAAAAGGGGTGCAATCTACACACAGCCTATGTGTCTTTATATACAAATATACATTAGAAATACTAACCAGTTTGCCCATGACGTAGTTTTATACATTGGTCTTCAATTTTTTTCTTCAGTTATACAGAATATCAAGCAGTATGCTAGGTTCTGATTTTATCACATCTTATTTAATACAAATATGTGTGCCCATGCATCTAAATATTAGCAGTTATGAACTAGGAAATATGTAAGAAAGGAATTAAGAAGTAACAGCAATGGAATTTATAATAGTCAAATGTATTTGAACTTTACAGTGGCATCCTTTTTTTCAGTCACAGAAGTAGCTGTTCTAACCTGGGTTATTGTGTTGTAAAGTACAGGAACATTTTCATATACTAATACTAAACTCCAGTATCCCCAACACCTCAGAGAAATTTATACTACTTTAAAAGTGGCTTATTAAATTTCACATTTTAAATTAAATGTCTTGTGTGTTTTTTTTCCCTTTCTACCAACAGACACCCTTTCTTATACTGTTAAAAATGGGGAAACTGGGGAAGGTGTGCCAGTTCTGACCAATCTGTGTTATTTATTGAGGCACATGTTATTGGCTGTTACTAATACATTAATTTTTATTATTGTAGGTCATCAGGAGAAGCAATAATGTGTCATCACTGAAAATCATTCTTAATGATGGCAGTTGTATTGATGTGTAGTTTGTGGCATCAGTGTGGCTGTTCCTATGCTTTGGTCCCTTTGTTTTAAGTACTTGACCAAATTTCTTACAAAACAGAATCCCTGAGGAGAAAATACTTTTAACTGCAATTTTCAGTGCACAGACATACATCATAATATGCATATTCAACCACGTGTGTTTACTTTGTGTTTAATGCTTTTTTAAATGTAAAAATATTGTACAAGGGTACAAGTTTTGTGGCTCGCTAACAAAACATAAATCCAAATGAAGACCTCAATCCTGCAAACACGCAATTATTTAACTCTTAACCTTTCATCAAGATCAGTAATATATCACACACAGGGGCTGTGTCTACACTGGGCCACTTATTCCGGAAAATCAGCCGCTTTTCTGGAATAAGCTGGGAGCTGTCTACACTGGCCCTTGAATTTCCGGAAAAGCAACGACGCTCTACTGTGCAAAATCAGCCGCTATTCCGGAAAAACTATTCTGCTCCCGCTCGGGCATAAGTCCTTATTCCGGAACACTGTTCCGGAAAAGGGCCAGTGTAGACAGCCCAGTAGTCTTTTCCGGAAAAGCGCATCTACATTGGCCACAGATGCTTTTCCGGAAAAAGGGCTTTTCCGGAAAAGCAGCCTGCCAATGTAGATGCTCTTTTTCCGGAAATACTTATAACGAAAACTATTCTGTTTTAAGAATTTCAGGAAATTCATGCCAGTGTAGACACAGCCATGGTGAATTAGTTTGTAGTGATGACTAAAATTAAAGAAAAAGGCAGCAGCAGCAGTTTAAATGGTTGATTATTCGGTATAAAATGTAGAGGAAAGCTTCTCTGTTGTCTTTACCCAGACTGATGAATAGGATTTTCTTTGGGGCTAATTTTTTTATGACCAAAAATAGTTTCAGGGTCTTGGGGGACATTAAAAATTTGCAGTGTTGACTTAACTCTTCTACTGAAGTTGATGGAAATTCTACCATTGAGTTTAGTGGGAGCATAGGTATATCAGTGCTGAGTGCATCTGAAAATTCTGCCCTACCGGACCTAATCCTCCTTCACTTGAAATCACTGTCAAAACTATCTTAGATTTTATGGGCCTATTAACTGAGATTTTTTTTTGTCAGATGTACCTGCTGTTGCCATGGCACTGATCCCGCTTTCCTAGTGCTAGCAATAGCAGGAACACTAGTGTAGACCAAACATTTATGTTTTAACTACTGTTTCATGTAGGCCAGCCTGAGCCATCTGAGATCTAGATGACTAAGTGGTGAAAACACTGGCAGACATTCCATACTAATGATCAGTTTAGGCAGAGATAATGCATTTAAACATACTTTTTAACGGTTCAGTTTATTAAGAAAGGATCCTTGTGCCTGAAAATCAAAATCAAATTCAGGAATTCAGTAAAACAAATAAAGTGTAGGGTAATTGTTAATTTTTTCACTAGCTGCTAATCTGAGGCTATATGAAATGCCACTAATGGTTATAATTTCAACCAATATTACTCATAAATGAATCATCTGGCAAAAATGCTCTTCCAGAAAACATCTGCATAAAATCCGCATCTATGAAAGAAGATGAGATGTGAAATGCAGTCAACATAAAGTTTCTTTAGGATCATAAATTTCTGAATTATATTCCCTCAGATGTTTACATGTTAAACAGTTTTTCCTGAGATATATTTCAGACCTAGCTCTGACTTAAATGAAAATACATTTTAATGAATGTTTAATAAAAATACTTGTGCAAAGACAATGTAGTGAACACTCATGGTACGTATAACCAGGTTCAGTTAAGTGTCTTAGAGTTGTACCATCCTGATTTATCTTGCATTTCCAGTGATACAGTCTGGCTGATGTTAGTAGGTTTTTCCCCATCTCTGACTTACCTGACCAATGAGGAAAAATTATTAAATATAATGAGAATGTGTTTGGATAGCCTTTTTAAAAAGTGATATGGAAACTCACTCTGCTATTTACCTAAAAGCGAAACTGCAAATTTGGCTAAGAGACTAAAATCTGCTTCTTGGTTTCTTACATTGTGGTCCCTGGATAATAAAGCAAGATCCACAGAGGAAAGGAAAAATCAGACGTTCCATTTTGCTAAAGGCGGTGGAAAGAGGTACACTCACTCATCAAAACAATGCACTCAAATCTGACATCATCTTGGTGAAGTGACGCTGATCAGTCTACCACATAAATATTCCAAAGAATGGTCCTTAGAGGCATTAAGATAACAAATTCCCTACAATCTATCCCAAAGATGCAGTTAAAAGTTATCAGTGAGTACTTGGTTACATACAATCAAAATTCTGGGTTTTTTTCCATAGGTATATCTTTTGTCTCATTAAGCAAATGATTGGGACCCAGTAAGGTTCAACTAAGACGAAATGTAAGTACTTCATGATCTCAGACAAAGTGTTTTCTGATTTGAGAAATCCAATTAAAGTGGAAATGATTATTTTTAAGGAAAATAAAATTGGCGAAAACACTTTGGAATCATTGATTTGAAGAGACTCCTAACTCCTGACCTGCAGTTGGTACAATACAGAGGAATGAAAGGACAAAGTCCTATATGACTAGAACAGGTAGCCCAGCCATACTGAAGATTTATACTATTGTGAATTATCACTATAGAGAAAGAAACCTTTCCAGACAGAAATTTAATATACTCTTGACCTCTTCAAAACACCCAGTATTACTTGTAGACATTACTTATGTATTTGTAATTATAAAATTGTGTCCTGTCAGAAAAACTCTCTCCCTCTCTCTCTCTGCAGTGAAATCCTGGCTCCACGAAGTCAATAGAAATTTTGCCATTGACTTTAAGGAAGTCTGGATTCCATCCTCAGAGTTTACAGATACAGGATATTGTTTCTTTATTACAGATAAACAGGGAGCAGTGAAAAGTGTCATGCTTGTATGCAGCTGCTGGCAGGCTTAAATCTTGACCAATTTGTTATTAGTTGCTGGATATTCTCTACCTTGTGAAGTGTTGGGGTCTTCATGTCTTTAAGGCAAGACTAATTAACTTTGTAAATATCTGTATGCACTGGTTGTACATAAATCCTAGATAATGTAAGGAAAAACCTAAATATATATTACAGGGACTATAAATGATGCTCCTTTGGTTGTGTATTTATTTTATTGATTCTAAGCCAGAAAGAACCCGTATGACCTTCTCATCTGACTCTCTCTCCTGAGTAACCCAGGTCCCACAGTAATTTCTGCATCAAGCCCATAGCTTCTGTTTGAGCCCATATATTAGAAAGATATTTAATTTTGACTTAGACATGGAGAATCCAGCAAGGCTTCAGGCAGAGACTAATTTATCACCTCTTTGACAGACAAGATTTGAATCTGTGAGCATCTGAACACAAGGTTGATATTTTCCACTACTCTGTACCTGTTTTTAAGTATTATATCTATTTTATATTTAACATTTTCCTGGTACTATTTTGCCAGTGACTTCAAGAGAGCCAGAATATGACTGCACGCATATAGTCTTCAGCTAGCTTTAAAAAATCTTTCAGTTGTAAAATGACTGGTGTTTTAAGGAAGAAAACCTTTCTGGTTGATTATGGCAGACTTTATGACATCTATACGGGCCCACGCAGATCTATTTGTAATCTCCAATATTAGGTATCAAACTGAACTAATTTACGAAGACTACAAATATGAGAAAACTCCAGAAAATTCAAACATTTTCTTGTCAAGTGCAGTCTGAAAGAAGACATGGATGTTGAAGGGCGTATTGTGTGCTGTAATTACTAGGTTGATACTGAAGCATAACAAACTGATACTGTACCAATTACACAGCAACTCTGCACTATGAAGGAACATTGACGGTAATGAAGACATCCGCTCCCTACTGAGTGTGAAACTGTTTGGGAGACCGTGAGACAGAGCTAAGAGGTAAGAGCTGGGGGAAAAAACAACCCAAAGGTATTGCGTAAACACACACACACACACACACACACACACACACACACACTAAAACAATAAAAACTCCCTGAGGCTGGACTGGTGATTTAAGTAATTTTAATGCTGTTATATAATTTTAATATTATACAGCACTAATATATTCAGTGCTGTTGGGCTCAGAGAATGTTCTTTTTCACTGAACTTCTCAATCCAAAGACATATTAGTAATTTGGGACTAGTTCTTCACTCTTTTACTCACATAAGTAGTTGATCTCACTAAACCTCAGACTATTTGTGTAACTTAGGTTTCCAGGACTTGGAGGAAAGTTGTGGAGAGTTATAATTATCATCACTATTAGTTATTTTAGTACCCACCAACTGTTAGGTGTTCCTCACAAATATTGGCCCATGCAATTCTGGGGTGAAAGCATGACTCATTGAAATCAATAGGTGTTTTGCTAGTCACTTCAAAGGGGCCAGGATTTCACTCCTAGAATTTAAAGTAAAAAAAAAAAATGCCAATAAGAGGAAAAAGAATTTGGCTGTATACTGTAGAAAACAAGCCAACCCGCCCTACTCAGTTTGGAGGAGTAAACTGATGTAAGTATTGTTTCTATGGGTAGCATTCAGCCAAGCACAGAGAACAGTGCTTGGGAGAATCAGCCACGTGATTGGGGTGGGTTCTGCATTCCCTAGATGCTGCTATGAGCATCCCATAATGGCCTCCAACAGGTTGCTGATGCAAGGAATTGTTGGAGGAGATACAAGCAGCAGCACAGGCCATGGTAGCTAGGCTATGTCTACACTGCACTGTTATTTCAGAATAAACTATTCCAGAACAGTTATCCTGAAATAGCTTATTTCAAAGTTGCATGTCTGCCCTGCAGGGAAGCCTCAAAATTAGTCTGAGGCAGGCTTCCCTCATGTAGATGTACTATCTCGATTTAGAGCCTCAGGAGGAATAACTTAGAATGGCCCTGGTAAGGGGCTATTTTGAAATAGCAGAAGTGGAGTATCCTATTTTGACACGTCTTATTTTGAAATAGCTATTTCAGAAAAGGCATTATTCTTTATAGAAAGAGGTTTATAGAAGATGGAATAAGCCATCTGTTATTTCAAAATTATTTCGAAATAATGGAATTGCTGGGTAGATGCTGGCATGGTTATTTCAGAACAACGGCTGTTATTCCAAATAACTTTGCTGTGTAGACACAGCCTTAGGGACCACAACACTTGCCCTGTGCCAGCATTCTGCTGCTGCTCCCTAGAAACCCCCCAAGGATAAGAAGTGTGTGTTGATACAGGGTAAAAACCTGCTTTGGGTCACTGAACTTGGACTCATGAGCTTTGGGGGTTGGGGCTAAAAAATTGCTGAGGAGACACTTGGGCTTGAGCTAGAGCCCAGGCTCTGGGACCCTGCAAGGATGGAGGGTTCCAGAGCCTAGACTCCATCAAACAGCAGTTTTTAGTCCTGCAGCCTGAGCCAGCTGACCCGGCCCAATCTGCAGCTGTTACATGAAAAACAGGAAAATGATTATTTTTGGATCAACAAGTGAGAGAGAGGAATTCTTTCGAGTAGCCCTCAGTGCTAAGCACACGCATGAGGCTCTATTGCTCAATAATAGATCTGATGACATGGCAGAACAACAGGGTTTTAATGCCAATGTTCTTTGGCAGTTCCCCTTCATGAGTGGTGTTAAAGGTAAAAATCCTTTCCCTGAGGAAAACAATTGCCAGTTTTTATAGCCTACGGTGGACTGAAAATTGGGCCTGATGTTATTTCTGCTACACAGTGAGTAGTTCTTACCTTATCTGCATTAAAACCACCACCACCACCATTTGTAGACAGCTGATGCGGGAAGCTGTTAGCTGTGTCAGGAGTGCAGATGGCCCCATTCTGGAAAATAGTCAAGAACAGCCACTATGTATGCTAGGTAAAATGACCACAAGCCATGCAGAAGCAGGCAAGGAGCATATACAGAAGTGCTGTCCATCTATCAGGATAAGTAAGATGATGATGCTACACATAATAAAATAGGCTGAGTAATAGCTAAAATCTTCCTGTTCATGCTTCTAGCATAAGTATTTGAAATTGACAAAACATGACAGAAATGAAACCAAGTGCCATTAATTTTGTTTCTAACTAGCACTTCAGAAATATTTTGAACTATCACACCATCATAAAATCCTCAGAGCTTTTTGAGGAGAGGGGGACAAGGCATTTTAGATTGCAGTCATGTGAAAAACTAACTTGTCTTATTTTAGAAGAATTGACCTAGTGTTCTCTGGCATTTCCCATTCAGTGCTGTTGAATGGGGATGTGCAGTCTCAAAGAAAAATCCTCTTCCCTGGAGTAAAATACTTGCCGGGATGTTTAGGGCTGCTGAAATTTTATCTTTCATACAAATGAGATCCTATTTTTCAAGCGCCTTTGAAGATTTCTCTTTAGCAGCCTGACAGGATGCTTATAGCTCAGAAGTGGGCTGGAAGTTCTCTTTGTTTTGCTGTTCTTGTTTTTGTTCCTGGACCTTGGAACTCCCTAATAGAGAGAGAGAGATAAGTCCTGCAGTCAAATAACCTATTGTATCTGCATACTCTGCCTTTCACTGCTTATGATACCGTGGATTATGTCACTCTGTGTTTAACACAGAACCTTCAAATCAGCACTTTTGAGGGAAATAAAGATACCATTCTGAAGAAATAAGCTATAAAAGCTACTTATGGAGAATCTTTTATCCTTGCCTGAGAACAGGAAATACCCTAGGCTTCGAGACTGACATCAGGCCATTTAGATACAGAACAAGGCCAATTGGGTTTTCTCCAATAACTACGGAATATCAAATTTCAAACATACCTGTAGGTTATGACACAACAGGCCACAAAGCAGGCTTCATGCATAGTGCCTGTAGGAATGGGAGGTGAGCAGGGTAGGTATGGTTGTTACTGTTTGAAGTAATAGGGTTTGACTAGCAGGAAAGTGGGCTGAGGAGGGGTTTGGTAAGTGGGACGGATTTTATAAGGGAAGGATCCAACATTTAAGGTAAGAAAAGCCAGGATGGAGCAGGAATCTGGGGACAGGATGGTAGAAGTGTGCTAAAAAAAAATGAGCCACCCCCTCCTCCCAAAAGAGTCCTCTGTGGCCATACATTGACATATGCCTAAAACGAGGTCAGCATTACATTAAAAATGAAAGTAAAAAAAAATAGAGGTAGGTCATCTGACAGATTATCGGGTTCCTTTCTGTGCCAGTACAGAATTGTTTCCATTTTAATGATAAGTATCTCAGACAGGAGTTCTACTGTTTCCTATGGGAAACTCTTCCGTACCTCTCATAGTAAGCTGATTTTCATAATATTCAGCCTAAATTTTCCTTCTCAAATTTTGTTTCCCCCCCTCACATGTCTCTCAAGTACCTACAGAAAATAGGAACTCTGAAGAAATCTGATATAATGTATTTTCAGACTTCAGTTTTGACATTAGCACTGAATGCAATTCCCATGATTAAAAAAAGTAGAAAGTTTGGAAATCTCTTCTTATATTCAGGCATATGAATAACTGCCATTAGCATTCATAAGAATTATATGCACGTATCTAGGGAAGACTATACCCCATATACATGGCTAACTTCCAGTAAGATGTGAGTGGAATGATTGCCAGCTCAGTTGCTTCTAGACTGCAGCAGGAATATTGTCCTCTAAGGATTTGTGCATTAAAGAAAAATGGAAATAAGAATTCAATTCAGAAATATGACAGCTATCTGAGCCAAATGTTTACCCATTATTCATGTTGAATTCCCTGTGATATGTTCAGGATTAAAGGCTCTATTCTCAATGTTAGTCCTAAATGCCTCAGTGATTAGCTATTGCCTTATGTCTCTGGTGTTTATATTGAGATGGGGTAGTTCAGGTCTCAGACCTCAGTTAACCTGGGGCTACATCTTTCTAGGATCAAACTTACACATGCATTCGTTTAACTGATGCAGTTTGTGTAAATTTATTTATGTATACTCATGATAAAAACTGGTCTTAAATCAATTCCTTCCTGACATCTAAACTGATATAAAATAGTGTTACACGGAGTTAAGAGCATTTACCTAAGTCTGTATAAATTGATTTAAAACCAGACTGTAGTTAAATCAATGCAACTATGCTGCAAAGACAAGTGCCCCCAGTTCAGGACTTATGGAGCTGTCCCAGATCAGTTCTGCTAAGTTGATTCTGGAGCACAGAAGAAGAATGGTTCAGTGGCTGGGTGTTAACCTCAAATTTGGAACGTGTGAATTCAATTCTCTACTCCACTCTTCCTGTGTGATCTTGGCAAGTCAGTTAGGGCCAGGTTTGTAACAATAAGTAGGTAACTAGAGCTATTAGGCACCTACAGGGATTTTCAAGTGCCTAAGCATTTAAATCTTATTAAAACAAGTTAGGCACCGAGGCAATTTTGAAAACCATACTAGTCAGCTGGCTGCATCTTTAGGCACCTAAATACATTTACAAAATTAGATGTTAACCACTCTGTGCCTCGGGTCCTTGTCTAGGAACCTATCCCTGCAACAAACCCCATTGCCAATTCTGTCCACATGTCTACACAAGTGACATAATCACAGAACCTAACCACATAATCCACCTGCTCATCCTCTAATATGATATATGCCAGCAAATGCCAGAAATGCCCTCTGCCATGTATATTGGCCAAACTAGACGGTCTCTAGGACAATCAAACATCAGCAAAGGTAACATACACAAACCTGTAGGAGTATATTTTAACCTCCCTCGATATTCAGTAGTGGATTTGAAAGTAGCCATCCTTCTACAAAAGAATTTCAAAAACTGGTTACAAAGGGAAACAGCTGAACTGGAATTAATTTGCAAATTCAACACTATCAATGCTACTAGAATGGAATAAAGATCTCAACTGGTTAATACATTACAAAAGCAATTTCTCCTCTCTGGTTATTCACATCTCCACACCAAAGTTGCGTCTACACTGGCATGATTTTCCAGAAATACTTTTAACGGAAAAGTTTTTCCGTTAAAAGTATTTCTGCAAAAGCGCGTCTAGATTGGCAAGTGCCTTTGCGCAAAAGATTTGCTTTTGCGCAAAAGCATCTGTGGCCAGTCTAGACGCAATTTTGCGCAAGAAAGCCCCGATCGCCATTTTAGCCCTCAGGGCTTTTTTGCGCAAAACAATTCTTCCCTGTCTACACTGGTCCTCTTGAGCAAGTATTCTTGTGCAAGAGGGCTTTTTCCCGAGAGGGAGCGGGAAAGTATTTGTGCAAGAAGCACTGATTTTGTACACTACAAAGTCAGTGCTCTTGCACAAATTCAAGCGGCCAGTGTAGACAGCTGGCAAGTTTTTCCTCAAAAGCAGATGATTTTGCAGAAAAACTTGCCAGTCTAGACACAGACATAGGGTAACCTGGGTTGTCAGCAGGTAGGATTAAACCTGTGACCTCAGGGACTAAAGCCATTTGCCTCTACAGCATGAGCGAAAAACGAGTTAGTTCTTGGGTAAGGCTGTAGAGCAGATTTCACTCTCCCTTGTCAGTGGTCTCCATGCCTCTGAGTTACACTAGCATGAATTAGCACTTTCACTGTGGTGCTGCCAACCAACATCGCTAACCAATAACTGCTAATGTAAAAGCTTGTAGAAATAAATACTATCATAATGGTGCAAATGTCACCTCCTAACCTCAGACTACCAGCCAAGATATGAGTCCAGGGCTTGATGTGTACCTTCCAGTAGACAACGATCTCACCAGCAATTAACTAGTTACGTAGATCCTGGATTCTGGAGTTAACCTCTGCCTGATCCACTCCAAGATTTTCAGTGAGGGAGGGTAGTTTTAACATCTGTAAGGTGACGTATAGGATTCCCATAAAAGGAAGTTGGTGGAGTAATGCACTATAGCCCCAATCCCACAACAACCTGTGAACATGTTAAATTTTATGGGAATCATCATAGTATATAAAGTTAAGCATATGTGCATGCATCTTTGAAGATCATATGTTTTCCCAAGGTACTACTTTCCATTTTTGAGGCCCCATACACTACCTACCCTGCAGATATTAAATATGTTTTAAAAATCTTCAAATACACCAAAGTATAGTGCATAATGCAGAAAAACACTGAATTTAGCTTTAATCCTAGTTCAACCACAGAGTTAGATACAGAAAGTGACTTAGGACACAAACTCCAACATTTAGGTGCCACTGAAATCCCCCAAAGCCCTACTCAGTTACCACCTAACCCATAAATACCTTCAGTGCCTGCGTTTCTGGTGGTGGCCATGTAAAAACTGCCAAAATTCAGCTCTCCCCAAACTATTCAGAATCTAATTTCATGTTTAAACCAAGTGGGATTCCCCTGCCTTTCTCACATGTGAGGTCTGATCTGGTATACAAGACCTGAGGGGTAGTGGTGTAGGGGAATGGATTGTCTGTCTCTGTTTGTTTATGGGGTTATTTGTTTTATTTTTGCATTCTAAAAAGGACTGGCTTGGTGTGGCATGTACCTCTAGGAAAGGTCCATGGTCATAACTCCCACCAGAAGCAAGGCACTTTGCTATACGTCTATAAGTGTGGATCTAGACACTAACTCTAGCCCAGAGTTGTGCACCTACATCCCTTTTGCACTGAGGGGTAGGGAACTTTGGCTATACCCCTCTCTTCAACATTTCCTATTGGCTGGCTTAAGCATCTGCCTGCTGAGCTTCCTGGCTTCTGTAAAGTCCATTCCTAGACACCTAACTTTCCCAAGGCATTGCACAGGGGAAAGGTAGGGGGAGAGAGAAGACTGAAAGAATTAGGAGGAACATATGAGAGAACTGCCCAAGAACAGAGGGGAAACAATGGAAGGTGTAACAAAGAGTTGTCTCAAGCAAAGGGTTACAGGAAAGGAGTGAGCTGCTGGTGATGAATTCTGAAGAAAGTTGTTGCGAGGACTTTCTAGAGTTGGGGAGCACTGCCAACTTTCAGGAAGGCTTGTCTAGAGACCCTAAGAACAAAGAGAAGAATCAGCATGGTGAGTGTAAGCTGGCCCAGAAGCAAAGGTTTTTCAGGAAGGATTCCCTGAGCAGTGATAGGACACAGGCAAGGAGGCCTAGAGATTATAACACCACAAGAGCTTTTTGACAAAAGACCAAATGGAACTTTGTGAAGAGCCAACACTAGGAAGATTGCTCCTGGAGAAAGTTTCCATGGAGGGAATCCTCTGGTGGGGCTACAGTGTTCACCCAACAACCATAACCCTCAAGTAGGAGCCTTGGAACAGGGACTAAATGAACTGCTACAGAATAGTTAGTGACTTTTGAGGGAATGGCATGGGAATGATGCAGTGGCCTAGCTAGAAATGGAAATTTGTCTGGGCCCTAACTTATGGTGGATGAGCAATGACCTGTCCCTGGGGTGAGTCCAGGTGTTGGAGATCAAACTTCCCTACTCCTGCATGGGGAAGAGGCAGACTTTGGGTTTGCCGTAAGAATATAGCCACAGGTGAGCCTGGGAAGTCAGTGATTGTGCAGGCATGGGGGCAGAGAGGAGATGGGAAAGAGAAAGTGTGCAGGGGTTCATTGCAATGTCTGGAGGTAGCTAGAAAACACTTTCTCTCTGTCCATGGCAAGTTCAAGGGGATGGAAAAGAAATCCCAGGCCAGGCTATTCTCTGAAATTTGCTCTAATTGGATGCTGTACCTCTCCCCCCATCCACCACACACACTCACCCCTGTGGGTGGGATTCCCCTGTGAGCTGGATATAAGGTCTTTCAAGGTCCCCAGAGACAGACAAACTCTCCTTCCTCTCTCCCTGGGATGCGCTCATGAGACACCTCCAGATCAGCAATCTTCCAAGCAGAAAGTCCAGCATCACGACAGGATGGGAGCCTTGGTGGCATGGCTCTGACTGTGGAAGGGAGGAGATAAGGTGGAACTCCTCTCCTCTCCCCCACCTGCTGACAGAGATGTTGAGAAGTACAAGGGGAAC
Organism: Pelodiscus sinensis; assembly: GCF_049634645.1. Lineage (NCBI taxonomy): Eukaryota > Metazoa > Chordata > Testudines > Trionychidae > Pelodiscus > Pelodiscus sinensis. The sequence goes on from NC_134714.1 coordinate 54,164,114, forward strand.
TTGAGTACAAGAGGAGTACAAGGGGAACTGGGTTCTGAGTCTGAGTGTTAATTGGGTGGCCTATGTCCATGCACCTGGAATGGTAACCTGTGGATAAGACTGAAGACCTGATGTGTTGTAATGTTTTGCTTTTGGGAGTGGGGAAGAACTATTTTGACCCTGAGGGATATGTGGACTACAACACTTCATATGAAAAGATCGGTTGAATTTGCCACTGAGAAATAATATTCCTTTATGCAGGGGGATAAAAGGAAATTGAGACAGGCATATCAAAGTGCAGTTTGCCCCTGAGTGGTGGAGGTTCCTCTCTGGCACACTGAGAAAGGGCTTTTAAGTCCCTTTGTGGATTTTGCTTCAGTTTTCATTGTTATAACAGGCTCCCGGGAGAGCCTTGCGATGTCTGGGATTATAGCTCCCTGTGGAACAGCTCTGCCACTGGTGGGCACATTCCTGAAGACATGGTACAGATGTTTTTACCACTGTGTCATACAGATTGCCCTCACCAGGTTTAGATAATGAGTTCATTAATACATCCAGGCTTTATCTACCCTAGGGTTTCCATCATTGCTAGTTTCATGAAGCTGCAACAATGGAAGACTTCCCATAAGAAAGCTAGTGGAGATAGTGGTTCAGCTCCTTAACAGGAGTTTATTGGTATAGCTCCAGAGAAGTCACTGGAACTGCTGATTTATACAAGATGTGGGTCTGATGCAGTCCTGAGGCTTGATCCTCTTGTTGAAGTTGAGAGTAAATCTTCAGCTGACCTAGGGTTGTGGTTCCTTGGGGAAGGAGGGAGAGATCTAGGCCTTGCTTACACTGTGACATTTCATACCAGTCTCCTGTTGCCAGTGCAGCTGTTCTGAGAAGGGTTCCAGGATACAATGCTGAAAGGGCCCAAGACCAATCTATACAACAGTTTGCAGCCTTGCTAATACAGATATACGTATGTGAGAAACATGCTGTGTTTTAAGTGTTTCCAAACATTTTAGTCTCTCAGGAATGTTTAATCTTCACTCCTTATGTTACCAATTTTATTTGGAAAAGGAAGAACCTGTATCTTCCCTGGCTTCCCCCCATTTTTCCTTGTGTAAAGTACAAGCTAGCCCTATAGAATTGTCTACATGACGTTCTCACACAGTAGCTTCTTCAACAACATAATGATTTATTGCTGTGACTAGTTGTAGCCTGATCCCAAACTAGTGATTTTAATGGAAGGACTCCAGATGGCTTTAAGCCAGGACTTAGGAAATTAAGGAATACATGTGAAGCAGCCAGCATCCCCTTTTGTGAACAGGTTTTACAGTCTTAGCCTAAGATTCACAAACTGCAGCACAAGCTCTTCCAAATACAGCACATTACATACTTTCGTGCACATTGATTCATTGCAGGTTTCTGAGAGGTCAGTTGCTTAATGGCTGATATTACTCATAAGCATGAGTTGAAAATAAGTATAGCCAGTGTTCCCTCATGTTCTGTACAATGGAACCCTCCTCGGTGGAACAACCTGATAGAACGAGACAGTTCAAACTAGCAATTAACTAGCCTATCAGAGGCTAACAGGAACATCTTGCATCGCTATAGTCACTTTTATAATGTAAAATTTTGTGTTTCTTGACATCCTCCGCCCCACTATGCCCAGTGAGGAGCTATAAAGCTGAGGAAACACATTTGGAACCATTATGTATAAACATTTTAAGGCCCTGACCCCTAATATCTCACATGGCTATTGGCATGTCTTCAGAGCAAATGTAAAAGGGCTCAAATGTAAAAGGGAATGGTAGCCCTTTGCACTGATATATATGGCTTCACAAATACCAGGCAATCAAGAATCATGCACTGAAGGTGTATGTATGCCCTGTGATAAAAGACTGATCCGAGTCAGGCTCATGGGGCTATAAAATGGCAGAATAGACATTTTATACTATGGTGGAGCCAGGACTCTAGGATCCTTTCTCCTCGTGGGATGTCACAACCCTTGTTCTGGCCCAGGCCCAGTTAGCTATCCTGAAATTGTATAGCCCAGCAGCCTGAGTCCTGAGAGCCTAACTCAGCTGACCCAAGCCATCTGCAGGTGTTTTACTGTAGTGTAGACATACCTATATGTTCTGCTTTTGTGGCTTGGATTTATGTTTATATAACTCTTCCTCTGTATTGTTGAGATTAGAAATATCGTGTCATTGAACAGGAGTATTCAAACAATTAAAAAGCATAATACAAAGGATTAAAACATTTAAAAATGATATGAAGCTTAATATCCACTCATTTGAGGAAGGATGGCAAAAACAAATAGCTTTATCACAATGGTCATAAGCACCTGTTTCCCACAAACCAATGGATAATAGTTCACACAAAGAAATCTTAACCTAGGGCTTGGGTACTTGAGTTGTTTTGGATTAAGTTTGGACATGAATTCAAAGTGTAATAGCTATTCCTGAATAACTCCAGTTTTGCCAAAACCTATTCTTTGCCCACTGTTTAGAGTCACTGAAAGACTTTACATTGAAATGACTGTTAGGCTCTAGCCCAGTTAAAGAAAATAAACTCTTTGTGAGTGTGCTAATTAAGTTGAACTTAATGTATCAATATTTGTGCAGTGCTATTCTTTATGTAACTCACATGTTCCTTTCATAGCTGTTCAACAGCACAGGGCAATGTTTAACTTTCCAGTCATTCACTCTATCTTTTCTCTGTTTTAAAACAACCCTTACATTGTATATGAAAATTGAAGGATCGCCCTTAATTCTTTCCCCTTGCGAGAGAAGTGCCTTGCCCTACCCTGTGTGAAATACTCTGAAATGGACAATATTATTTTGTAGAGGAGACAAAATGGCATTTTCCTGTAACTTCCAAGATTGACCCTTATCGGTCTTCTAAGCCAGAGCCGGCTCAAGAAAGCGGAGTTATACAAAGCATAACTGACAGGAGAATAGGGCTGTTGGAGTCTAGCCTCCTGGGAAAATAAGAAAATCAAGAGCCATTTCAGTATCTAATAAAGGTTTAAAAAACAAAACATTGGCAGAGTATAGCCTTACTTCATCCCTCTGCATTGGCAGAGAAATACAGAAGCTTGTGCTATTCCCTACTCTTGCCAAAGCTGTTAGTCCTTCACGCTCATGGGCATTTAATTCCCCCCAAGAATACCTTTGTGAATCAGAAACAGGAATGATGTTGCTTAAGCTTTTTCCCCCCCCCTCTCTTTTTACAAAGCAACCCTTCTATGCTTGATCCATCCATATAATGTCTCAATATCATATTGGAATCTCACACATTAGTTGATCGAATGTGATTGATTTAATGTCAGACTAATGAAGTATAAGCTTTTATTCCTTTCTTATTCATTAGCTTATGTAAACTCATGCCAAAAGACCACTATAGCCTTTCCTTTGATAACTTGCTGAACTAAAAGGTCTCATGATGCAATTTTCCTCCCAAGGGATGATTTCACTTCTTCACATTACAGTTCATTATCTCTTCAATTACATTATCCTCCTGGTATATATTTTGCAGTACCTAAGTTGATATATTGTAAGCATTTAATTGTAAGTAGCATTTTGCTGGGAAATAATCAACCAACTTCCATAACTGAAACACAATTCAGAATTTAAGGGGAGAATACCTCTTTACATAAGGGAATCCACAGTGTTTAACATTACCATTATTACCAGCGGCACCATGACAAGACCTAACCAGATCAGCCACACCATCATTCACCTGCACATCTACCAATATAATATACACCATCATGTGCCAACAATGCCCCTCTGCTATATGCATCGGCCAAACTGGACAGTCCCTACATAAAAGAATAAACGGACACAAATCAGATATTAGGAATGGCAATATACAAAAAACCTGTAGGAGAACACTTCAATCTCCCTAGACACACAGTAGCAGATTTAAAGGTAGCCATCCTGCAGTAAAAAAACTTCAAGACCAGACTTCAAAGAGAAACTGCTGAGCTACAGTTCATCTGCAAATTTGACACTATCATTTTAGGATTAAATAAAGACTGTGAATAGCTAGCCAACTACAAAACAGTTTCTCCTCTCTGGGTGTTCACACCTCCAGATCAGCTGCTAGAAGTGAGCCTCACCCTCCCTGACTGAATTAACCTTGTTATCTCTAGCCTTATTCTGGCCTGCATATTTATACCTGCCTCTGGAAATTTCCATTAAATGCATCTGACGAAGTGGGTTTTTGCCCACAAAAGCTTATGCTCCAATATATCTGTTAGTTTAGAAGGTGCCACAGGACTCTTTGTTGCTATTATCATTATGTATTCTTTGATTTATAAGCAAACTTCTCAAAGGTTTATTCTGACAGTATGCATCATTCAGCGTGACAAATTAATTTCCTTATAGTTAGGAACTTCTTCCTATCCTGCATCTGGGTTAAGAAGAAGAAATAAATGTTTTTTGTTCCTTAAACATTCTTCATCTTCAAGAATAATCAGATGACTATATAGGTTATCATATCCTAGTTCAGCAAAGAGTAGTAGTTTATTTGCTTTTTTTGGATGTTAAACATTTTTCTTTTAAAACAAGATAAATCTAGGCCTAGAATTTCAAAAGTGACTGCTGACTGAGGGTGAACAATTTGAGATAGCTCACAGGAACCTGATTTTCACGAGGCAAATGGTCAGTGCTTTCCCAAAAAAAGGGCCTTGTATAGTGTCTCAAGTTGTATAGCCAAACTCGCTAGTCACATTAGAAAATGTTGGCCTAATTGTCATGTAAATTACCAATATAATACAATCCAGGTGGTGCATAGAAACAGATGCTTCAGTTCTCCTGTGTGCCTTGATATAGTGTCTAACTGCAGCTGGGATTTGGAGGCAGAGATTCAGTGAATTTTCCAAATACAAGTTGGTTTTAACTTTTTATCTTGAGCAATGAACACATTCCTCCCCTTCTCACCCCTTAGAACTCCATTTGACATAAGGGTAGAAAGTATCAGCTCACAATATGTGGCACTGCTGTTTGGCTGGAAAATGATTCAGTTCTTTGAATTGATCTAATCAGGTCAACTTCTACAACTGCATAGGTAGGTTATGACTCTAATAAACACTGCTAGAGCAGATAATATCTATTTTCAAGGACGTTTAGGTCAAAATCCTCAGGGTAATATCAATTTTTTTTGCCTACAATAAATGTAAAGTTCTTCTATGGCCCTGAGTGTGTCATAATCTTTAGTCAATTTATGCTCACAACACCCATATGAGGTAGGGAAGGCCTATAAATTGATACTGGAGATAATAAGAAACAGAGGGTGCTTTAAAATCCTATTCAGCATTTATCTGCATCTTTAGCTATCTGAATAACTTTAAAGGTCTGGCCTGGGGTGACTTTCATGGATGACAAAGCCAGATGAGACCACTAGGATCAGCATTTTGATCTCCTACATAACACACAGAATAGCATACCTCCACAGGTTCTCTGAGGTGGAGCAGAAATTGAATGCAGGTTTGTCACAGCCCACACTAATGCACAAAAAAATGTGCCAGTCTTCCTTTAAACAAGTGTGATTGCTAAGTTAGGCCCTAAATTAGCAACTGGTTCATTTTGCACACATGGTGCGCAGAGATAGATCACATGCCTAACTTTACACACCTGTGGAAATGGTTGCTGGACTGGGGTCTAAAACAGCAATTCTAAGGGAGGCCTTTGTGGCAACACTGATTCCTTCAACAAGTAAAAGTAGCTGGGTAGCCTAGAGATAAGTGGGGTGTTAATTGGAAATAAGGTGGCAATTAGAGGTAATATTGGGGAACTTTGAAAGCTAGATGGTCTGGTGAAGAGGAATGATGTGTGCTGAGGCACAGAAAGAAAGCAAGGGGGTTAGTATTTGTTTTCTGCTGAGGGTATATTTAGAAATCAGGAAGGGTAGATTAGAGCTAGGAGGGAGAAAAAAATGAAATTAGGCTAAATGAGGCTACATGGTACAGAACAAGAACTAGAAGATGAGCTTGAAGCTGGAAGTGTTGTTTGTGTTAGAGTAAAACAGACTAAAACACTGAAGATAGTGGGAGATAATTGCTAGTGGAAGCAAGGTACTGTCCAGATATGGGGTGAGAGCACTTGTATTAATTCCTAGCAGAGACAGGGTCAGTTAGCAGGAGTGAGACAACCCCAAAGCATACAAGATATAGGAAATATCAATCACTTTTAATCAGAGAAATGTGCCACTTACTACAAGTGTATCAACACTTACATTTCTATAGACATCCAGCCTGGTACTGATTTAGCTTACGCTTATGTGCATTAGGATTATTGTGATAAGAGTTATTTACACGTAATATTATAGGCTAGACCAAGACTGGGTCTGCATTGTGCTAAGTAGGCTACAAATCCATGAAAAGGTACGAGCCACCAGGACAAATGTGCAAGAGTGCAAGAGTGTGCAAGAAAAGAGAAACAGAAATAGTTTCTCCAAGGTCACACAACAGGGCAGCATTGCATTGCTGATGTCAGTGCAAGAGTACTGTGATATCAGAGTCAGGCACATAGAATCAGTTCTGCTCTTTTATAATTTTAAGGAAATAGGACCCCAGGTTGCAGAGCTGTGCATATATGTGATAATGTCAGTCCGATGGGTATACAATATGTGAGCAGCAAGTATCAGGCTATATAATCTGCTCAACTTTCATACAAATTAGCCCCCTCTCCCCCCCCAAAAAAAGAGCTGCACAATGGGATAAACAAGCTTGATTTCAAAGACAATTTCAGTTTGATTTCTACATTAGTGCTGAACAACTTAAAATGCTTTTAAAATGATGCTGTCCCCTTAATAAATTGAGGCGTGTTAATCACTTATCAATTTTTAACAAAATATTACAGGTCAAATCCAAGAAAACAAAAAATTAAGGAAAAGCTGTAGAACCTATTCTTGCTGTAGCCACATTGACACACTGAGTTATTGTTACACAGGAAACTTTGTTAGTGCATTTTAAAATAAGCAAGCATATAATTTAACCCAATGACATGTGCTCTGCTACTGCAATGTTGAAAGCCACTGTCAAAGGGTAACAGGTATTTTTCAATATAGGAACATCAGAGGAATGATTTGCTAATTATAGTATCCATGGAAAAGCTATCTGAACTGCTGCCATTGTCACAGTGTTTTAAAATAAATGGAAAGCTGGAGTGTTTCACTGACTGATCATATTCATGAGTCCAAGACTAAGGTCAAACTCTCATCACTGTATTAAAGCTGCTGTTCCTTAATATTGTGGCTACAGCCACCATCTTAAATTTGGCATGGAAGCCTGTTAAATTACAGGCTGTCTTCGTGGTGACCAGAAAACTCATGTTTATTCAAGCCTAAAATGTGGCAAATACCATCACATTGCTGAAATACAACTCACCCTTGTTTAGATATGCACAGGCATGGATTAAGAAGTAAGGCCTAGTACACAATTTAGGCAGGAGGGGAAGAGGCAATACTGAAGGATTGTTGTGACCCTCAGGGTATGTCTACACTACCACCCTAGTTCGAACTAGGCAACCGGAGTTGCAAATGAAGCCCGGGATTTGAATTTCCCGGGCTTCATTTGCATCTCACCGGGCGCCGCCATTTTTAAATGTCCGCTAGTGCGGACTCCATGCCGCGCGGCTACACATGAAATGAGGAGTAACGGTAGTTCGGACTAGAAAGCCTAGTCCGAACTACCTAGTCCGTGCCGCGCGGCTACACGCACTAGCGGACATTTAAAAATGGCGGCGCCCGGCGAGATGCAAATGAAGCCCGGGAAATTCAAATCCTGGGCTTCATTTGCAACTCCGGTTGCCTACATTACCACCCTAGTTCGAACTAGGGTGGTAGTGTAGACATACCCTCACTGAGTAAGTGAAAAAGACAACCAGAGGGGCAGCCATCAGGGCTTCAGCAAAAGAGAGTCTCATAGGTGACCCTTTTCTTCTACCCAGTCCCCAGCAAAGTTCTTTCTAATTTTTTCCATCCATGAGTAGAATAAATTTTGTTATGGGCGTCAAGGCATGTGTGCATATACACCACCAGTAGAAACACACACTGCTGGCTGTGAACACTCTGGTAATCAGCTGAATTTCTCCTGAAACAGTTGCCCAGATGCTCAGCTTACAGGGATCACTGGTCCCCAGATTCAGGATCATCCTCTAATTCCTTTTTTCTCCACAGTTCTCAGAATGGGGCTTGCTTGTGTGCCCATCCCATATTTGGCTTGTGCCCACTCTCTAACTGCTTCTTTCACCTGAAACAGCCTTCCTGACTCCATCCTGCATGCATTCTGTCACCGTCCTTTCAAATTCCTCTGAAACACATTTCTGGAAAATCATGCCCCTCTTCTTCACAATATTAGTGACCTTATGCTTTCTCTTGTGCGATCCTTCTGTGCTTATCTTGTCTTCTCTCATTTTGGTGACATAAGCTCTTTGGGGCTATGACTGTATCTCATCTGTGCTCTCTGAAGTGCCATGTAAATATATAGTGCTATAAAAAGGTACTGACTCAGGCTAGCTTGTGAGATCTGATGTTATCAGAGCACGATGGCTGGAGTTTTACTAATACCTAACTTACCTGGGTGTTCAAAAGTTTAACTGGCAGATCAACCATTTAAATTTATTTCAATGGTTACTATTAGATCACTGTAAATTAGAGATATGCAGACTATCTAAATAGCAATATTTTATCTGTCAAATCTTTAATTAGTAGTACAAGGATTTAAGAGTCTAGAAATCAAATTTTGGGTACGTCTACACTGCATGACTATTTTGGGATACCAGAAGTATTCTGAAATTGTAACCCCACATCTACACAAGCTGCCCATTATTTCAAAATATTTTTTGAAATAATGGGTGTGCTATTTTGCCATCCTGGTAAACCTCATTATATAAGGGATAAGGGGTGGCTCAAAATAGTGTATTATTTCAAAATTTGGTGCTGTGTAGATGTGCCAATTTTCAAAAAAGCTATTTCAAAATAAATTTGAAATAAGATACCCAATTTGTGCTACACTAACTGAGTATCTTATTTTGAGTTTAGGGTGCTGTGTAGATGCATCCTAAGAGGTTATCCTTTTTATGAAAATGATACTTGTAGTGCATACAAGAACAAATGACACCCAAAACTATATATATTTGTGTACATATTCTCACTTTTAAGCCATGCATTTATGACTTTGTAGCATCCAGTTTTACCAGTACATTTATAACTCATAGGAAAAGTTTGATTCTTTCCTTGTGATATCATATACTTTAAAATAATTGAGCCTAGAGGTGCACAGGGAAGCTATATTCTCCCTAATTGGGTTCATCTGAACTTTTTACAATCTACTCTGAGAAACATTTAATTGATAATTAACAGCACTTCAGATCATTTGCTCATGGGACTTTAAAAAATACATGAAAAGCTGGCAACTCATTGCCTGAATTAAAAAAAAAGTGTACACAATTAAATATAAAGAAAATCTTGATTGCCTAAATCAAAGCCTTCTATGTTGCACAGATGAATGAAATCTGTTACATGAAGACTTCTTTTAATGTCCAAATTAGAATTTAAGTAGCAAATATATCAACCCTCGGTGCTGCGTGGCATGTTTCACCCTGGCAGAAAGCAGAGGGGCGTGACACAGTACACCATGACAGGTGAGAATTATTGCTTCCCTTGAGTTATAGGTTCCAGCTGCATACTTCTGGGGCGAGACACAAGTAATCACAGGCCTTATATCTTTCATACCACATAGTCACTGATGGAGCACTCTCGATTTTGATGCTTGTAGAAACAATTGGCATGTAGGGCAAGGAATGAATTCCTAATGTTCCATGGTTGCTTGGTAGCTGACTTACCAAGCATTTACACTGTTTGAGAGTTACAAAAGCAATCTGCATTCCTATTGTACTTTTTGTCCAAGGATCTCAAAGCACTTGAAAATAGTCAGTCCCAATGTATCTCTGTGAGGCAAGTATTATCATTCTCCATTTTATGGATTGGTAAACTGAGAGTCAGAGGGGATAAATGACTTGTTGCAGATCACACAATATGACTGGGGTGGGAGTAGAACCTAGGAGTGCTTCTTAATACACCTTTCTACCCAACAGATTATGTTACTTCTCCGTGTGATAGCCAGTGTACAATCAGAAATCCCACATACACTTCTTTGATTATAAATCATGTGACATACTGGAAAAGTAACTTGAAAAACCAAATAAACAAACCACTGTGTGGCTTGCAGGGCATCTACTGGAAGACAGAGGCATTTTTATCTGTTCACACCCAATCTCTTAGAAGACATTTTTCAATTATGAGAAAACAGATATTTCCCACTACCTGACTTCCAGTAAACAACCTCCACAGGCAGAAGGATGGTGAAGGAAGACAACAGCCTGCAGACAACATCACGCAATGTAGCACTGATGTAGCAAAATAACAAGGGTGAGAGCTAGTGAACAGATTTGACTCCAGTCAGAACAGAGAGGGTTCAGCACAGGAGTGGGCCTAGAGGTGTAGACAACTGTGAATAGCAATGTCCCCAAAAAGAAACCCCCCTGAAATCTGTATGGAAACAAAGCAGGGAGCTTCCCCCTCTCAGCCCCTCCTCTTACTTTTCTGAGAGAAGAAAATACTAAGCTCTGTCTATGACCATCATAGGCAACTGAGGCCCGTGGAGAGGGAGAAGGTTCAGGGAGGTAGTTGAGGGATGGCCATCCAGACGGCATGGAGGAGTCATGCTGGGGCACCCCATTTAGCAATTTAAAATTTTGGAGGGAGCAGAGGGGAGTGACAGCCTTGCTGGGCCCCTAGACAAGGCATTGAGAGGCCTGGGTCTCTGTTCTCTGAAGGGGCAGGGCCTTGGATAGAAGGGATGGGGCTGGGGCAGCCAGCCCTCAGGCTATGTCTACACTGGTCAGTCTTGCACAAGAACATATGCAAATGAGGTGCAGCGATAAATATCACTGCGCTTCATTTGCATACTTAATGTGCCACCGTTTTTCTTCAAGGGGCTTTTGCGCAAGAAGGAGCAGTCCATACTGCTCCTTCTTGCATAAAACCCCCTTGTTGCGCAAGAGCCATTCTGCCTGAAAATATGTGGTAGAATGGCTCTTGCGCAAGAGGGGGGTTTTGCGCAAGAAGCAGCAGTGTAGATGTCTCCTTCTTGTGCAAAATGGCGGCACATTAAGTATGCAAATGAGTCGCAGTGATATTCACCGGCGCACCTTATCTGCATTTGTTCTTGTGCAAGACTGGCCAGTGTAGACATAGCCTTAGTGATGCCTGCACTGCAGCACTCCCCCAATCCTCAGAGTTGCCCAGAACAGTAGCAGCAGAGGCAGCCAGGAACCCCAGGGCAGTTGTCATCTTTGCTTTCCTCTTTCAATGGGCTTGGGCATGGTGCATCTCCCAAGTGCTACCACAAGTCACCAGTGTGGAACGTGTATTTGTTTACTCTGTTCAGTGTGTCTATCTCCTCTGTGACTTTCCTATGTGCTGCCTCTTACCTCTGTGGGAGGACAGGCAGTCCCTTCTTGGCTAGGCAGAAAATCCCATCCTCTGAAAGCATTAAAACTAAATAAATACACTCCTGTTGCTAGCCACCTTTGGAGCTTCTGCCAGTCTGTCTCCCTGCTGACAGCTCTCAATGACAAGCTCAAGCACATAAACAAACACTGAGAAATAACTGGAGGACCCTTTCTCTCACCTCACTCCCCCAAAATTCTACCTTGATTCTCTTGTATTTCAGCTAGGGAAATGTGTGTCAAAAGACTTGTTTATAAGTACAAAATGCTGAACAGAGAAATAAGCCAGCGAAAGAAATGCTTCTGCCTGGAACACCAGCAAATGTAAATTTCATCTGTACACTGGAAGCCGGTCACAGAAAAATGAGCTGTTGAAAGAAGAAATCCAATAATACTACAGTTGCATTAGGATGTTGGGTGGAATCCATAAGGGTTAGGTATTGCTATACAGAGTGTCATGGCACCTAGGAAAATGACAGGAACAACACTGTGATTCACAAACCTGAGCTAGGTGCCTCATCTACCTACACAGTGAACAGGCAGTGAGAGACACCATAGAAGGTAATCCACAAAATCCAGCATGCAAGTCAGATTCTGCCTAAATTAGCCAATGAGAGATGTTGATATGTTAAGCCCTGCCTCTTTCTCAGAGATTGGCACCTAGTTCTGCTAGTAATTGGAAGCCTGCCTCTCAGTAAAAAGGCCTTGCAGGAATGAGTTTGACTTGGCACAGAACAGCCACAGAACTAGGAGGAGGAGGTGATCGTGCCCATTTTATAACTTTCATCCTGCTGGTTAGAGCACTCAGCTGGGAATCACAGGTTCAATCCCCCCTCCCTGGCAGAGGGGGGAAAAGGTGAAAGACCTCCTCCTATTCATATCCTGTCTGGAGATTGATCTAACTAATAAGGAATGGAATATTCTGGAGAGGGTCCCTCACTTTCCCGTTTAGTTGGTTAGGGCGAGAAAATGGGAATGGCTGTGGCTCACAGATGAGGGCACTTTACCTGGTTGGGAGGGGGGGAGGAGGAGGAGGAGCACCGTTCTCCTGCTACAAACACACTTTCTTAATTTAGCCAGAGTGCACAGCTTCAACAGGAGAGGCTAAGGGACACATCAGACGATCCCTTACCTAAGTGGTTAGAGTATTTCTTGTAAGAAATCCCTGTCACATTCTTCCTCACCTTCCAACAGGGAATGAGGCATTGAACCTGAGTCTCCTCTCTCCCAAGTGAGTGCTCCAACCACTGGGAAAAATTCACAATAGGGGCATTGGCCTCCTCTAGCCAGTTTTTTTTTCTGAGGGCTGATCAGAATGGGGAGGTGCCTTCTGAAAGGCCTATCAGGCCATTTGAGCCACTTAGGTGACTGAAAACCTGTCTTTACAAACCAGGGGAATTGCTCTAGGGTTAGCTGGGAGTTAGATGTCCAGATGCCTAGAGAAAGACAGCAGTGCTACTGCCTAGAGACAAAAATTTACAGATCTAGGGAATTTTTACTTTGAAAACCTTTGGTGTCGAGTGAGTCTAGATACCTACAGGTTTTGCTTGGGGGGGGGGGAGGAAGGAACGGGTTGTGGATTGCACTGGGGAACTTATACACGGGTAACCATATCTAGGTGTAACGTCATGCATTCAACTCTTCGAGCCCAGTCATTTTCTCACATGTCACATCACATATAGTACTCATCCTGACCTTCTGGTTGTTATACTTTTTGAAGTCAATGGGAATCTTTCTGTCAGAGCAGCTGTCCTGGATCAGGCACCTCATGAGCAAAGAGTGAATTTATATGTAAATCAAATTTTAGGAACTTTTACAGGACTGATACAAATAGTGAAACCCTCAGGAATTGACAGGAGAAAGACATCTGATCACATGGTTATTTGCTGAATATTCAGAGGATGCAGTTTCAAAGCCTCTGTTGAGCTGTTATTTTTATTAGGGTTGGCCTCAAGCACAAGTTGAGTCAGGAATTAAAAAACATGTATATGGGGATTGCTTGTTCCTTTTAAATTCATATAATTTATTCATTACCATCTTCTGCTTTCATGCTGCAGTTTGAATGTTGGCACAAGGGAGCCATGCTTTATTAGTATTAATTTAATACAATGTATGGCTTCAAAATCAGATTGGGTGTGCCAGGGGTTTATGTATACATTCTCTACCTGCACTCCAGAAAAACAATGTGATGGAGGGAAATACAAGAGTGGCTTCTTGTTTGTTTTATTTATTGACTTTCCCAATTGGACTAACAGAAGCTCACATAGAAAGCTGAACTTTTTGAAGGAGTGAAAGGGAATCAGATACTCAGTACAGTAGGGTTTGGGTACCTTACAGGATCCCAGTTTCTCTATCATATGACGTCTCTTTCTAGGTGTCCATGATGCATACATACAAAAGAGAGATTCACTATCATTAGAAACCAGGATTAAGGATTGCGGCAGTTGCTTGGATCCCTCAACTAGCAGATTAGGTGATAAATATTTAGCAGAGTAACACAATGTTTGAGACAGTCAAATCTTTCTAAAGAAAAGAAAATAACATTCTGCCTGATTATGATCATCTGTGGCTGAGCAAGGACGAGCAATGTTGTAAATCCATTAGTGAAGCACCGCTTGCCTTCATTTCTGTTTAATATTTCTTAAAGCTATAAAATTGTATTATGTTAATGTAATATACAGGCCAAGTGATAAAGGCAGCTAATGTGATTACCACTCACAGTGCTATAAACCTTTCAGTAAAGCTGCAGACAAATCGGTGTCCAACTGTTTCTCGTGATGATGGTGTTACATAGAGCAGTTCACATGTTGCAGGCATCGTTTAGTTGATGGAACTTACGTAAGTGTCAGAAGGGGTACTTTGGTACTTTAGATCTGTTTAAAGTATCCCTCCTATTGCCACGTTAATTCTGTAAGCTAAGCCTATGAGAACAGTTGCTTGTCTCTCTGACTCAAAGAAATAGGAATATTGCCAATGCTTATTCTATACTACACTGATAATGTGCTAGAAACCCTCAAAATAAAGAGTGAAGCAAGGTAACCAAGAAAATGCCTATTTTAACATAAGTGTGACTGCCCACATGTTTAAAATACCTGAATTAGATCCATAAATAGGAATTTCATGTTTTGCAAACTGTGCTGCTAGCACACTTATGTCCATCAATTTCAATGGGAGTTAGGCTCCTACATAGCTTTTGAGGATCTGGGCCTAAATGTATACATCCAGGTACAGACACACTGCCTACTCAGGAAGTAACTGAGTTTCATTCCTTCTTCACTTTTGGCTTCTCTGCACACGAGTGACTAAGAACATAAGAATGGCCATACTGGATCTAACCCAGTATGCTGTCTTCTGAGAGTTACTGGTGCCTGATGGTTCAGAAGGAGTGTACAGGGAAATTTATGGAGTAATGCAAACCCGTCCCAGCTTCTACCAGCTAGAGGTTAGGGACAACCAGAACATGGGGTTATGACCCTGACCCACCTTGGCCATTATCCATTAATACACCTCTCTTCTGTGAATTTTATTTAATTCCTTTTTGAACCCAGATATTATTTTGATCTTCACAACATCCCCTAATAATGAAACCCACAGGTTAACTATGCAATGTGTGAAGAAATACTTCCTCTTGTTTGTTTTAAACCTGCTGCCTATTGATTTCATTGGATGACTCCTGTTTTGTGGGTTATGTGAAGGGGTAAATAACACTTCCTTGTTCACATGATTTTGTAGACTTTTATCTTACCTCCCATCTGTCATCTCTTTTCCAAGTTGAACTTGGAAAATCTCTTCTTCTATTCAATCTATTCCATAATGCTAATTATTTCTGTTGCCCTTCTTTATACTTTTTCCAATTCTAATGCATCTTTTTTGAGATGGGAACAACCACACCTGCACGTGGTATTCAAGATGTGGGTGTACCAAGCGTTTATATAGTGCCAGTAAGATACTGTTCCTAATGTTTTCTTAGGTTTTTTTTTCTGATGTTGCACATGGAATATATGTTTACAAAGAACTATCCGTGATGATGCCAAGGTCTTTCTTGAGTTGGTTATAGCTAATGTTGTATGTATAGTTGTGACTGTTTTCCAATGTGCATTGCTTTGCATTTCGTCTGCCATTTTGTTGCCCAGTCACCCCATTTTGTGAGATCCCTTTTAACTCCTAAAAGTCAGTTTTTGACTCAAGAAGCTTGAGTAATTTAGTAGCATCTGTAAGCTTTGGTATCTCACTGTTTACCCCTTTTTTCCAGATCATTTGGTTCCAATACAGATCCATGGGCAACCACATTATTTAACTCAATCCACTGTAGAAACTGGCCATTAAGTCCTACTCTTTGTTTCCTATCTTTTACCTGTTACTGACCCATGAGAGTACCTTCTCTCAACCCATGAATCTTTACTTTGCTCAAGAGCCTTTGATGGTTTGTTAAAAGTTTATAGAAAGTCCGTGTATACTATATTCAGTGGATCATATTTGTTCACATGTTTGTTGGTCCCCGCAGAATTCAAATAGAATGATGAAGCACAATTTCCCTTTACTACAGCTGTGATGACTCTTCCTCAGCACATTGTATTCATTTCTGTGTCTGATAATTCTGTCCTTTCCTATAGTTTCAGCCAATATGTCTGGAAGTGAAGTTAGGATCACATCTGGAGCCTTTTTAAAAATTTCTGGAAAATAAGTATCACATGAGTTTCCTGCAGTCATCTGGTCCAGAGGTTGATTTAAGTGATAGATTACATATCACAGTTAGTAGTTCTGAATTTCAAATTTGAGTTACTTCAGAACTCTTGGGTGAATGCCATCTGGTTCTGGTGATTTATTACTATTTAATTTATCAATTTGTTCTAAAATCTCCTTTATAGACATTCCCATTTGCAACAGTTCCTCATATTCGTCACCTAAAAAATAGCTCAAATGTAGGATTCGCCCTCATGTCCCCTGTGTGAAGACAAATGAAAAGAACTCAAGTGTTATCTTAGGATCTCCATTGTCCACTATCCCTACTGATTGCTTGGCAGGTTTCCTGCTTCTGATGTATTTTTAAAAATGTTGATATTTTTGTGCATCTTTTCCTAATTGCTTTTCAAATTCTCTTTTATCCTGAATAAGTATATTTTAATACTTGACTTGTCAAAGTTTATTCTCCTTTCTATTTTCTTTAGTAGGATTTGACTTTCAATTTTAAAGATATATTTTGTTTCTATCTATCTCTTTTACTATGCTGTTTAGCCAACATGCCATTTTTGTCTTTTCATGATTCTTTTTCATTTGGGTTACATATTTAGTATGAGCCTCTATTGTGATGATTGTAGAAAGATTCCATGCATCTTTCAGGCATTTCATTCTTGTGACTGTTCCTTTTAATTTCCATTAACTAGCCTCATCATTGTTGTGTATCTTTGGTATTCCCTCCTCCCACAGAGATATTAAATTTAATTACGCTATGATTGTTATTACTGACTGGTTCAGCTATGTTTACCTCTTGGACCAGATCCCGTACACCACTTTGGGGCTATGTCTACTCTATGGAGTTTAAACTCCGCTGCATCCATGGAACACATCTACTTTTCTGAATTTTTTTTCAGAAGAGCAGATGCACTCTTTTGGAAGCAGTGTATTCCTCATTTTATGAGGAATAAGGGTTCTTCCAAAAGGGGAGGCTTTTCAGATATTTGGCCCCATGTAGATCGACCAAATGTTGAAAAAGCCTCTTCTGAAAAAAGGATTGGAAAAAGGTATGCAAATTTTGGTTCATAATTTGCTTATCTTTTTCTGAAAAAAACCCCATCGTTATAGACATAGTCTGGGCAACATCAAGAGTTGCCTCTCCCTTTAGGGATTCGAGAACTAGCTGTACTGAGAAGAATTAGACTAAGAATTAGAGTTCACCAACTCATTTTATATTGCTCATTGAACAACACTCAGATGGTGTCAATTTTCAATCACTACTCTTTACCTTCTGTCTAAATATTATAGAACTATTTTGGGGATTTTATTTGCATAGAGGGGGCATATGGGGTGAAAAAGAGATGTGGTGCCTGTTATCTAAAGGTACTATTTATATCCAGTACATCTCCCCTATTCATCCTTTTTCAACATATAATCATCAAGGTCAATTTTCCATCGTTATGTGCTTGCCAGCTAGATCTGGCGTACAGCTCCTCTCTGTTCCCATCTCACGGCTGTGGCTGAAAGTGACTACAGAGCACAAAATAACTTTAAAACAAAATAATGATCCAGGAGAACCAGCACATTAAGTATTTTCTTCAAGGAGAGACAGGCCTTAACTGTAAAGTCTGTATCCAAACTAGATTCTTCCTGGTACGCTGAGCTGAAGGTTTGATTGTGGTTCATCTCTAATGTCAAGCAAGCTACCAGTATATTAAAGATTGAAAAGTCAGAACTACGCTTTTCAATATCTTTCTAATGATGATTAATAATTTTTGTATTCATTCTAGAAACATTAATCATGATGAATTCATTTAGTATGAATATGGATAGAACATTTAATTTCTCCAGCATTTCAGGCGAACCTATTTAAATGAATAATTGGACAAAAATGAATAACGGAAGGAACAGAACTATAAGTTTGCATGCCAGCTATAAATTGTACAATAAAATAGCATGATCTGTGATTGCTTTAGTTTAATGCAGCTTTAACAAGTGATTGATTCAACCAGATGTAAATAGGTCTATGAAATATATAGTCAGACATTATAGGAAATGAAATCCAGTGATGCAGTTATTTGAAGATGTTCTCTTTCTAGCTGTTGGATTAAGTTTTAGCAGTGCAAATCAATAAAACCAGGGAAATGTCACAAACCCCAAAGATAGGTTTAAACAAAATAAAAAAAAAAAGTTTTTGTCAGACTGAATTTGAGAAGATCAATGAATTTAATGGTACAGAGCTATGGAAATAAAGAGTGACATTATTTCATCAAATGTTTTCTTTGTCAGTAAGTGGAAGCCTGGCGTTTCCCCTCTAACCATCTCTACCAAGAGAAGGTTTATACAACAGTTAGTTTATTATACCATTTGTAATAATAAATAATGCCTATTTTCACTAACCTTTTAGTGGAGTGTGTGTGTGTGTGTGTGTGTGTGTGTGTGTGTGTGTGTGTGTGTGTGTGTGTCCCTCCCTGTCCCCACTGAAATCATTGAGTGTTTTAACATTGACTTCATTGGAATCAGGATTTCACTCTATATCTTAAATAAAATCACAGAGTCCCCCATTGACACACTTCCTCATACGACAATCCTATGATTAATTCTTTTGAAACAAACAGCCCAACCAACTCCAGAATGACCTTTTTATGTTCTAATTTGCCTCTCCCCACACTTTCCCTTTATTACTTACCCCAGCAACCCTTGCCATTATCAGTTTAGATGGTTTGCTCTTTAGGACAAAAACTGCTTTCACCACCCACTGTGGATCAGTTTCTGAAGCCCTTGTCAGTACTCAATTGTACCTTATTCCCCAAATAATGCCAGAAGTTAGTGGGACAGCTTTTAAGGTCAGATGCTATGCAACATGAGTACAGATTCAGGCCCAATGCAAAACACTATCTCATATACCAAAGTGAAACAATAAGAGATAATGATAAAGATATGCTGAGCTTATCTTGCTTTAGTTTAGGGTTACCTAGGTGCGTCATACTCCTTGGCTACATCTACACTCTACCATTTTGTTGGCGGAGGAAACGCAAATGAAGTGCTCATTAGCATTTCTCGTGCTCTCATTTGCATTGTCTCTTCCAATCTATTTTGCGGAAGAGATTTTTGCCGAAAAAAAGCAGTGTAGACGGGGCCATTTTGTGCAAAAAAAAAAAAAAAAAAAAAACCCCAACCCTTTTGCACAAGATCTTGTATACCTCCTTTTTTGAGGGATAAGGGATCTTGCACAAAAGGGATTTTTGCACAAAATGTCCCAGTCTACACTGCATTTTTTTCCGCAAAAACTTCTTCCACAAAATGGATCCTAAGAGACTATGCAAATGACAGCATGAGAAATGCTAAGGAGCATTTTTCTGACAAAATGCTACAATGCTACCTTAAAATATGGGGTAATTTCCTCATCTCATTGTCTCTATACGAATCCCTGAATCACACTTGTAAGCAGTTACTATTCTCACAGGATTCAGTGAAGCAACTTATCACTAATGTGATAAGGGATTTATCAGTATGGCCCTTAAAATTATAGCAAGTCATAGAATCATAGAATCATAGAATAATAGGACTGGAAGGGACCTCGAGAGGTCATCGAGTCCAGCCCCCCGCCCTCAAGGCAGGATCAAGCTCCGTCTACACCATCCCTGACAGATGTCTATCTAACCTGTTCTTAAATATCTCCAGAGAGGGAGATTCCACCACCTCCCTTGGCAATTTATTCCAATATTTGACCACCCTGACAGTTAGGAATTTTTTCCTAATGTCCAATCTAAACCTCCCCTGCTGCACTTTAAGCCCATTACTCCTTGTCCTGTCCTCAGAAACCAAGAGGAACAAATTTTCTCCTTCCTCCTTGTGACACCCTTTTAGATATTTGAAAACCGCTATCATGTCCCCCCTTAATCTTCTTTTTTCCAAACTAAACAAGCCCAGTTCATGAAGCCTGGCTTCATAGGTCATGTTCTCTAGACCTTTAATCATTCTTGTCGCTCTTCTCTGTACCCTTTCCAATTTCTCCACATCTTTCTTGAAATGTGGCGCCCAGAACTGGACACAGTACTCCAGCTGAGGCCTAACTAGTGCAGAATAGAGCGGCAGAATGACTTCACGAGTTTTGCTTACAACACACCTGTTGATACAACCTAGAATCATATTTGCTTTTTTTGCAACAGCATCACACTGTTGACTCATATTCAACTTGTGGTCCACTATGACCCCTAGATCCCTAATACAATACATAGCACAAACAGGGATTTTAATAGTACAATGCACTGTAGTAAATTGTAGTAAATAAAATACAGTTCTACTGCAGAACATGTGAAATTTCCATACTCAAAGCTGTTCATCTGATTTTCTTCAATGTTGGCTTATGCTACAAATCAAGTACCATGTTTCTAGCTTCAGCCATTTTTGTTATCCATGTGAAATATATATAATACTCTTGTTCTGGAAATATACTTTGTTTCATTCTTGAAAAACTCAAAAATAGTTAATAAGATCCGGATGAATCTTTAATGGGGGTTGCAGGAAAGAGAAGGGAACCAGTCATGAGCAAATGGAAAGAAAATTAGTTGGGTACTTTCTAAAGTGATCAAGGTTAAAGTTGGGTGGCCCAGACATTGTGACAGCATTGAGAAGTGTTCTGAAGTAGTCTTAAGGGGATCTTAACCAGTTGTTTCAAAGAAGCAAAAAGAAATGGAGCATCTACAAATCTGACCCATCCAAAATTAAATATTGGTAGCACTCAGCCTACTGACTTTCTTCACTTATTGGCTTATTTTAGTAGATGTCATTATGGTTTGAATATCAGTCGGCCTCCGTTGCCTATACTGAATTGCTGAGTGCAATGATATATTTTCAGTTTCACATGGTTGCTTACCTAAAAATATTCAGAAATTTGCAAATTTCAAATGACTTTTGTGTTGGGATTTTTGGAGTCCTGAAACTAAAAAAAAAAAAAAAAAAGAAAAACAGCAGATAGATAATCCATGTGAACTGAAACATGTAAGTTACAAAAAGTGGTAATCAAACCCATCACTATAGAATTGGGGTAGGAGAGGGATGGAAAGGCAGTGGAATGTAACAGATTTCTGAACAGATGTATAACATACACTGCTGTTAATTTATTGTGGCTCAGACATATTTCAACTTTGGAAATAAGACAAATAAAGTAAAAACTACCCATTATTGTTTATTCTTGCTGGTGGCAAAAACACAAGTTTAATATTTGCACTGTGAAAGGGAGATGGAATCAGTAGCTCCCTTTCCAGGGAAACAGGCGTACCTAATAAGCTGATTCTTGATTGCCCAATCAGCAATGGATGTGGCATTTACTATCTTCAAATGATGACAAGAGGCATTACCAGATGTACCCAGCCCTTAGCAGATCCTGTAACATTTTCATCACATGGAGTTGATAAGTCTTGAGGAATCTGAAAGGCGCTGATTGGAGATGCACATCCCTGCGTCTTATAAACAATCCATGTTGGAAGAAAAAAATTAAAACTCTGAAGGGCAACTTCTCAGATGGCAGCTTGAAATGACAGTTTGACAGATTGTGTTTTAGGGAAAATTCTCAGCAATTACTATATGTATCATTCACCTTTCTTCAATGAGTATGTTTTAAACATTTCCCTCAATACAAAGCTGTGGGATCTTCCGACGGGAGGAAAATATGAAATTCATTTTTATTTCCCTAACAGCCCATCTACATAACATAATCTGGAGGGTTGTGTTTATCAGCGGTGGGGAGGCAACTTAAACAAATGCTCAGCATATGCATATCATCATCAGTGAAAGGTCATCCTTGTAGTAGGCTGCTAGCAATGTAAACAAAGGTCATTGTGTCTGAATCTTCCCTGCATCGTATTGACAGCGAATGACAGTTCCCTAACAAAATCTCTATTATCTTGGAAACATTTACTGAGCATTTTGTTCTGGTGAGTATAGAGTGTTCAAGTGAGTCATTACTTTGGGAAGCAGCTACTGCTGTTTCAAAAGGTATCTTAAGATTACAGCAATTTTATATTATTGTAATTCAACAGCAGAAAAAAAAAGTGTTACAGGGACCATCCTGTATTAATGTTTCCATGGCAATCAGATGCTTGACATTTTATTGAAATCTATTAGTCTAGAACTGCTTGTAAGCCCATTAGAAGCTATGTAGTACTCCTTATCCATTTCTGTCCTAGAACCAATAGATTGCTCAATAGCTTTCACCATTTCCAAATCCATATCATGTGATTCTAGTTATACACACCACAAAAAAATCAGCTTGGTAGCAAGTTTTTGGACTCCCTTTGTTCCTTATATTCAAAGAGGGTTGAAATGCATTCTGACATCTATTTTTTTCTCATCATCCTGACATGCACTAGTGAAATTACCTAACAAATTCAAAGCATATACCCCAATGTAAAAGGGAGATATTCCCCAATGATACTGGACAGTCTGTTTGTTGAAGGATTAAATAAAGCATTTCAAAGCAGGCATCTCTCTACAAAGAAGGCTCATTTGCCAGTCTGTATGTTCTTCCCTCAGCCCACAGTGATTTCTGGGTGTGAAGCAACTTTCTTTCATGAGAACTGCTGCAAAATGAGACATTCTAACCATTCACAGGAAAGAAAAAACTAACAAACCCAATTCCTTTGATAAACTAAACCGATCATTAGACCAATTATTTTTATGCCTGTTGTTACTCAACCCTTTTACTAAATAATCAGTTTACACATCAGAGAGTGAAAGGTGGATATTGGTTTTAATCCCTTATTCCTGCTTTTTGAACTGTGGCTAAAGGCAGGTGGCAAATGTGTTTTTCTAATTTTCTGAGGGTCTGATTCTGCTACACTCTGTGTCTCAGGTTGAGTAGTCTCTGACAAGATGTGGGCCCTATGGGATTCTCATAGAAAGTGGAATGACTCAAGCTAAGAAAATTCAGCAGAATCTTGCCCTGAATAAGATAGTATCATGTTTAGGGTTTCATACATATGTTACACACATCTTAATATGAGGCAATGACTTCATTTGCAGATTTAGCAGAGTAAGTCTGACAGAGGTTTAGAGACATTTGTTTCTTCAATAGTGTTGTTAGTGGGATGCTTGCACAAACTTATTCTCTTTTATGTTGCTGCTAAAACTAATTGTGCTGCATTAAATGTAATGTTATGAACAACGACGTTTCAAATAAGGATTTCTTTCACAGACTCAGATTCCAAACCAGGAAACATCATTGGAAACAAAGAAACAAACACATAACTATCAATCAATTGTATAAAATCCAGAGATTTTTTTTACTGATACATTAAATGCAAAACTCCAGACAATCTTAACTATCAAGTTACTACTGATGCCCCTATAATGTATGATGTGTGTGTGAATTATTCTCTCTCGCACACACATTATGTCTGTGTGTGTGTGTGTGTGTGTGTGTGTGTGTATTAATAATATGTATGCATGTATGTTAGTTAGAGACCGTGGGAGGAGCAGGGGATACTTGGTTATTTGACATACTAATCATCCATTGACTTCAGGGACTTATTGAGGGCTGATAGTCATATAGCCTAGGGGAAGAAGCCAAGCTAGTATTCCAGATCAAAAGGGTAGCTCTTTGCTCACATAGGTGCTGAAGCTATGGCTTAATTCCAAGTAGAAGTGCCTGCAGCAACATTTGTTAATTACAGGTTGTGTTCTACTGTTTCCAAACAGGGTGAAAGTGACAGAAGTTTAACTGTGAATAATTACACACTTGAATAAGTATGTGATTAGCCCTATTTGTTGTGGCTGGGACTAGAATGACAGGACAAGAATGGAGTGATTGCATTATTTACAGCTTAATTGTAGACAAGTAATTATTTATGTAAGCTGGTGCTGTGGGGTCAGGGAGTACATGCATAAAAAGGCATATGATTTGAATTGAAACTCTAGAAATTGGATTCCTAAATAATATAGCGGATAGAAATTTTGGTACATTTATCTAATTATGGAGAGGTTTTCTTGAATTAAATGTCTTGGACTGTTAAATGTCTTCTTCTCTCTTAAATAGGGATTAGCTGAAATATTTTTAAACCATAGCTGCCAGAGTAATAAATCACAAATGCCACCTAGTGGCTTTTGCTATCCAGTGAATCATTGCATACATACCAAAAATAAACAGGTCAGTGATTTATCTACCGAAGATATTTTCCCATTGATTTGGATATGGCTGATGGGAATGGAAGTGTATATTTTTTTTCTTCTTGGTTCTTACCTAGTTTTTCTGGGCTTTGGACCAACTTGTGAAAACTTTACTTGCATTGCCATGCAGTTATTCATAAAGATACTCTCATTGAAACCTAAGCAGATCAGTTCCTTCCTTCTGGAACTGTTTTTTTTTATTATTATAATTTATATGTGTGTATAGTGCTTAGCAAAATGGGGTCATGCCCCATGACTGTAATCCCTAGGTGTTTGTGCAGTATAAATAAATAATATTTGTGTGAAGAACTGTTCATCCAGGGCTTGTCTACACTACATGGAAGATTGATGCTTCTGCAGTAGATCTTCTGGGGTTCGAATTAGCAGGTCTAGTGAAGACTAATTTCTGGGTGAAGCCTACACCCATAATCCTGCTCCTCAGTTGGAGGAACGGAATTTGATGGGAGCATTTGCTTCTCTGAACCTCCTGCTGTGTGGACAGTGCGAAAACATGATTTAAGATAAGTCAACTCCAACTACGTTATTAATGTAGCTGGAGTTGCATATCTTAAGTCGACTTTCCCCTTTAGTATAGACCAGGCACCAGATAAAATGCAGAATTTGCCCTTAACGTTACTGAAATCAACTGTGTCTGCCAAATATTAAAAAAAAAATCTGTCAAAGCGAGGAACACTGCACCCAGAAATCCTTTTGGTACTTATAATTCTGACCAACTAAACTGTTTGATAGGAAGCCAAGTAATGGATATGGGGCCCATTCCAAATGCATGGTGAAATCAGTGGGTAAGTATTCCATGGTCAGAGAGCATACAGAATCAGGATGGCATGCTTAGCCTTTAAAAGTTTTGTTGCAAATTTTGGTTGCCTGCTATTGCTAACACTTTCTCTTGCCAACAACTTGTTTTATTCTATTGATGAAAAGGTTTGTGCAGTGTCCAAGCATTAAATGGAGTTTACAACTCTCTGTCTATTATCAGAGTGTTTGTTTCTCTATGGATATGTTCTTTATTGTAATGTAATGGGGTTTGAGTTATTTATTTGTTTGTTTGCTCATCTCTAACAAGATTAATTACAACAATTTGGTAATTAAAATACAATATTTATTTAGGGCCCTGCACAATTGCTTAGATGGATTGTGGTCAAATTGCCCAGCACTTTGCAGGATCAGACAATTAGTATTTTCAATCAAGGTTCCCACTGAATTTTTACAAATGTTATTATTTCTATTGGGAAACTGAGCCACAGAGCTGCTGACTTGACAAAATCACACAAGTCAGTGAGATAATTTGGAACAATAGCCAGATCTCCTAATAATCTAAACAATTAAGAAATGAGGGTTTTTTTGTGAATACTTCCATGTTTTAAAAAGTCAGTATAATTGGGTTTAATATAGTTGAGAGCCATGAGACTATAATATCATTTTTAAAGGCTTCAAATGAAAATAATACTATGTTCCTACTTTGTCTCTTCTGTTTGTAATATCAAAAAGCAAAATACTGCAGAAGCATTGAATGAGTTTTGAACCTTCTTATGGTAACTAACTGTGGGGTATTTTTAACTCCTTATTTTCTCACAGAGTATCTCTATCTTGCATTTATGTTTCTACAACAATGAAACCTCAGTAAGGCGTTGTATATCTGATCACTTGGGCAGAGAGAGCCACTGAGTGCATCCTTCAAAAAAAATGCTAAATTGCTGTCAATTGCTGTACTGTAAGCTGTCTTTTAATCATTTACTTTGAAGTTTAAGATATAAAAATGTAGCTTATAGGAAAATCAACCTGGTGCATTACAATGGGAGTCTGCGCAATGTCATATTATTTTTAAAGCAAAACCAGATTTCTTAGAATAGCTGTACAGAAAAGGAAAATTGCATAACAGGATTTAGTCACATACTTTGGAAAGTAAGAGGAAAGTTCCAAATGGATAGTTCTTTCTAAGGGGCAGGATATAACCATATTAAAAATTCCATGGGTACACCAGATTTTGGGTGACAATATTAATTGTATTAAATATGACCCCTGTTCTTATTCTTATTCTTAAACTTACTCAAGCTTGTGCATTTGAACTTTCTCTCACATACATACACAATTCCATTTTAAAAATAAAATGTAAGTTGGCCTGTTTAAATCTGATCAAAACTTTTGGGATGTGTCAGTATTGTCCTTCGGTACCAGAGTGACTTAGAATGGGATTGAAACAAAAAACAGGACTATATAGCACTTTAGGGTATGTCTACACTACCCCGCTAGTTCGAACTAGCTGGGTAATGTAGGCATACCGCACTTGCAAATGAAGCCCGGGATTTGAATTTCCCGGGCTTCATTTGCATAAGCCGGGCGCCGCCATTTTTAAATCCCGGCTAGTTCGAACCCCGAGCCGCGCGGCTACACGCGGCACGGAGTAACTAGTTCGGATTAGGCTTCCTAATCTGAACTAGCTGTACTCCTCATTCCACGAGTAATGGGTAAGATAATTGATGTCTTTGCTTAAGCTTAGGTGTAAAGTGTCGAATTTAAGCAGGAATGACAGTTCAGAGGATTCTCTTTCAAGTGTGGTCTTAAAAGGTCTTTGAAGCAGGATGCAGGTAATCTAGTCATTGAGACAATGTCCTTTCTGGTTAAAATGGCAAGAAACTGTTTTCTTTGTGATCCTGTCTATCATCTGTTTTGTGGGCACAGACACTTCGCCAAAGAATCAATGCCTGATCTGAGGAAGTGAGTCTGGCCTAGGAAAGCTCATCACCTAATAAACCATCTTCTTAGTCTTTAAAGTGCTACATAGTCATGTGTTTTGTTTCAGCAAGACCAGACTAACACGGCTACATTTGTATCACTATTTTAGAATGGGATTGTTTTCCGTAACATGGAAAGAGACAGTGCTATTAGGAGGGTCAGTTATACTGTAGAAAGACCACAGTGGCTTTACCACTGCCCCTCCCAGCCACCACAGGAAGAGCCCAAGCTATTGTCTCCCTCTACCCTCAGGACCTGCACCAGACAAGCACCACAGCCTTGTCTCTGCAGGTACCTTGAGTAGCTGCCGCCACTTCTGGCTCAGATCAGCCCTTGGCGCCTCAGCCACCACTGCCACCAATCCAGTGCAGCCCCAGAAAGCCACTACTGGCCCATGTGGCTCTGGGCAACCTGGGGAACTGCCACCACCATCCCAATCTGCCCCAGGCAGCTGCCACAGCTGGACTAGCACCACCCTCCCTGCCCCTATATCTCCCAGAGTCTGCCCTGAGCTCCCATTCTCTATTCTGAATCCTGAGCTTTCCACCTGGTGCCCTGAGCCCCCACCACACCCAGCCACCTATCTTAAGCTCTTCATTCCTGCCCTGATTCCTACATCCCCCAGACCCTGTCCTGAGCACCCCTACACCTCCAGGTCCCCTAACCTGAGCCCCCCCCCACACCTCCCAACCCCTTGCCCTGTACCCCCACCTATAAAAAAGTTAAGCACCCGAGCAAGGCCAGGTATACCTGCTAGTCTTTTTTATAAAGAAAGTATCATGGTTTTAGATCTTATTTTAATAGACCTCAAATGTAAGGGACTGGCTTAGATACAGGATACTAACACATTTACCCAGCATTGCTTGGGTCCTTAACTTAATTAAGTTTGTGCCTTAGGGAGAGAGGACTTACCCTAGCCCTCTCTCATTACAGGAGCTTGGAGCCAAGTGAGAAGAGCCTGTACCATGGCTGCTGCAGCTCCAGCAGTTATAGCTGGGGAAGAGGTGCATGTCCCCCAGCTGGGCAGGTCCAGATTTCAGCCTGAGTGAGGAATGCAGCAAACTGTGAGCTTTCCCCTCATTCCCTGATGGATAGGAACAGTCAGCAATGTTCCCACACGAATTAGAGGGAGAGGATCTTCAGCCCATCCCAGGGGTTGGAGGCTCAGTGCTAGAGCAGTCCTGCCCCTTTCCCCTGTCTGGTGATTCTCTTTTCAGTATGGTTTTATGAGAAGCAATCCCATTCAAGGCACATCCAATTTTCCTGGCACAAAAGAAAACCTTGCTTTGCTTTAAGTTGGAAGAGGAAACTACACGGAATTAGTTGGTCCTAGCTCCTAGGCTATATCTACACTGCCCCCGTTTTGTGCAAAATATATGCAAATGAGGCAAAGCGTGGAATATTGCCGCACCTCATTTGCATAATTAATTAGGCTCCGTTTTTGAGCAAGAGGCTTGTGCGGAAAAAGGATCTATTTACATGACTCCTTTTTGTGCTAACCCCCCCTCTTCCACAAGAGCTGTTATTCCTGAAAAAATATGGAAGAAAGGCTCTTGCGCAAAAGCTTCTTGCACAAAACCAGAGCCTCATTAAGTATGTAAATGAGGAGTGGTGATATTCCACTCTTTGCCTCATTTGCATATTTTTGTGCAATGCAGGGGCTGTGTGTAGACATAGCCTTACAGTTTAGGAGGGGTTCTGGAACAGACACAAACACACACCAGAAAATAAGAACGGCCAAATTGGGTCAAACCATTGGTCCATCCAGCCCAGTATCCTGTCTGCCGGAAGTGGCCAATAGCAGATGCCCCAGAGGGAGGGAACACAACAGGTAATCTTCACGTGATCCCTCCCCTGTCACCCATTTCCAAACACACACACACACACACACACACACACACACACACACACACACACACACACACACTCCTAAATATATAGTAGATATTCACTACATTAGCAGTTTCAGGGCTATTCCTGCTCCCACTGAAGAAGTCTTTCTTTTTAGCAATGGCATTGTCCTCAGAAACTTTCAGCCACAAATATAGCAGAGAAAACACTGATAGACAATCAAAGGCTAATAATATTTTTTAAAGAAGTCTTTCTGGTAAAAATAGAGTTGCTAGACCTGGTCAAATGACTGAAAACATTCTTTAATACATAATGAAAAAAACCATCAAATGACTTGGCTGCATTGCTATTCATGAAACTGTTATTTAGAGTTCATGAGCATTTTGAGAACCTCTAAGTATTCATGAAATATTTGTGGCTCATAAAAAGTGCACAGATAAGCTATTGATTTGAAAATACACACCGGAAAAGAGGTATTTATCATTCACTATTTATCATACAAATATCAGAAGGGAAGCTGTCTTAGTTTGCGTAACCCTCGTGCCAGGTAGCACCATCAGTAGCCAGGGCTAGATTCAATATCTAAGGGTTCCTCTTCATCCATGCATCATAGAACTGGCTCGAGCCCCGCTTTGGGAGGCAATGCTTCCTCACTAGCAAGCAGAGTCTGCATGGAAAAGAAACGTTTAATAAAAGAAGGGAAAGAAGTGATGTGGCATTAATTTGGGAAAGTGCCACAGAGTTCATAGAAAAACACCACAGATTCATAGCCAAAACTATGAATCTAAATAAATGTTCCAGCTCAAGTAGCTTGGGCAATGTATTTTTTCTCTCAAGTCTAGTAATGCAAATGTCCCCTTCATATGCCCAAATCTTCTCTGCACCCCACCCGCAGTCGCTGCCCTTGGTCAGGGCAGATCAGAGTTTAGAGATGATCTACAGAGTTCACCTCCCATACTGAGCCAGGAGGGGGGTAGGAGGCATCTTACCCACTCCACTGGTCACTCGCCAACCATCTGCTCGCTGTTCTCAGGCACTGCTCTGCAGGCCATTTGTCACCCTTCACTGCTGCTGCTCTACTGGCTGTTCCTCTTGCCTCTCTATTGCCACCCTGCTGGCTGCTCATCACATCTTCTACCAGCTGTGGTAGATTTGGCTCTGGGTCAAACCCAGTGATTACAGCTCTCAGGCTATGTCTACACTGCAGGAATCTTTTTGTGGAGAGATCTTTCGCAAAACCTTTTTGCACAAGAGCACATCCACACTGAAAAAATGCATCGGCAAAGCAATGCGCTTTTGTGCAAGAGAGTGTCCAGACTTCATGGACGCGCTCTCACAAGAAAGCTCTGATTGCCATTAACAGAGTGGCCACCAGGGCATCTGTGCTTCTTTCGATAGACTGTTTTGTGCAAAAAAACCCTGTTTCCCGTCCATACATACCTTTTTGCACAAGAGCTCTTGCACAAAAAGGAGTTATTCCTCGTAGAAAGAGGAATACCTATACCGCAAAGGCAAGGAGTAACAGATCTCCAGGAGCTATTTTCCAGGAAGCTGAAGAGTAGAAAAAGAATGACTCAGAGTATTTCTCCCCTCCACACACATGTGGATCTGCTTTGAAAAGCAATGAATAATATGAAAGGCAGCAGCCTGGAAACCATTCCTTGCTTGCTGCCTAACTCCATTCCCAGGGTGCCATCTTTCCCATGCTCATGGCAGTGGATATATTTCATTTCCTTGTTGCTTTTCAGTACTAACAGTAAATAAACTGAAATGCCTTTTCCCTGGTCAGTTTCCTAAATGTGCTTGCTGCCCTTTCTCATCCAGCATGCCTAGGAACATTGGCGCTCTTCCCAGCAGTGGGAGAAACACTGAAACAGTAAAAACAACAGACCTCTGGCATGACTGTCCAAAATGATTTTACACATGTGAATAAAAATGCTCAGGTCTCAGTTATGAATCTCAAGTCCTACAGGAAGTGTCAAACAGCACTTAAAAGTGGGGATGATATTTTTCTACCTCACAAGGTTGTTGGGAAGATATTACAACTGTGCTATGTATAGCTATCTCCCTTCTCTCTCGTGTTGGGGATGTGTGTCAGAGGCAAGCTGCATCCCCTTGTGTTGGACTTCACGAGGGAGAATGAGCATTCTCTGGAATCTAATGGAACGGAGAATAGTGTAAAGAAATTTTCAAACTGCAAATGTTCAGAGGCATTTGTATAGCTAGAACATGAAGGTTTTGAGGAGGACTATGTGCAATCTGAATTGTCTAAGAAGGAATTTGGAAATAACTATAAATATGAGTTTTAATTCTACTTTTGACACTACTTTTGGATTCTACAACCTCCTAAAACTAAATCAAATAATTTCCTAATGTATTTACTGATTTAAGTCCAAAAATAGATTTTCTTTAAAGAACAAATATAGCATACATAATAAAATAAAATAAACAATCAGCCATAAAAATAACATTTTCTGTCATTTGAACTTCACCAAAAGAAAACAAAAAATAAACTTGGTTTTGATAAAATGAACTTAAACTCATTTAAATTAACATGGAATAAAAGAATGAATTTCTTAGACTCAGTTTACCATAGAAATGTGTGGCCTCGGGGTGCTGTAGAAAATATATCAGTATTCTATGTTACAGGTATTTTGTCATCATTATCATCAGGAAAAGATGATATACAAATGATTTTTACCCCATATTACAGAGGAAAGGCAACCTAAACATACTGTTTAAGTGACTAGTAAAGACTTACCATAGCGGGATCTCACTCACTCCTGAACAAATTTTCCCATAAGTGGTTGTTCTCATTGTGAATACAGGCAGTCCCCGGGTTACGTACAAGATAGGGACTGTAGGTTTGTTCTTAAGTTGAATCTGTATGTAAGTCGGAACTGGCGTCCAGATTCAGACACTGCTGAAACTGACCGCCAGTTCTGACTTACATACAGAATCAACTTAAGAACCCCAGGCGTCCCCAAGTCAGCTGCTGCTGAAACTGATCAGCAGCTGATTCCAGGAAGCCCGGGGCAGAGCAACTCTGCCTGGGGCTTCCTGTAGTCAGCGCTGGTCAGTTTCAGCAGAAGCTGACTTGGGGACGCCTGGGGCAGAGCAGCTGGGGTGCTACTGGACCAACCCAGCAGCACCCCATCTGCTCTGCCCCAGATGTCCTGATTCAGCCGCTGCTGAAACTGACCAGCAGCGGCTGAATCAGGACCTGGGGCAGAGCAGCTGGGGTGCTGCCGGGTTGGTCCAGTAGTGCCCACGGGCGCTGCAGGACCAATCGGCAGCGCCCCAGCTGCTCTGCCCCAGAGTCCAAAATAAAAGCCTGGTCTGCTGGGGGGGGGGAGCACACTAGCTGCGCCCCCCCCCCCCAGCAGACCAGGGACACGGGGAGCAGAGCCGCAGCGGCAGCGGGGTGCCGCGCCTCTGAGGCTTTGCTCTGGCAAAGCCTCAGAGGCAGGGACCCCGCCACGGCTGCGGCTTCAGTCTGGGTGCCTGTGGTCTGCTGGGGAAGGCCCCCAGCAGACCACAGGCACCCGGACTGAAGCCGCAGCCGCGGGGGGTCCCGCGCCTCTGAGGCTTTGCCAGAGCAAACCCTCAGAGGCGCGGGGAACCGCCACTGCTGCCGCTCCAGTCTGGGTGCCTGTGGTCTGCTGGGGACGGTCCCCAGCAGACCACAGGCACCCTGACTGAAGCCGCAGCCGTGGCTTCAGTCAAAGCGGCAGCAGCGGCGGTTCCCCGCGCCTCTGAGGCTTTGCTCTGGCAAAGCCTCAGAGGCGCGGGACCCCCCCGCGGCTGCGGCTTCAGTCAGGGTGCCTGTGGTCTGCTGGGGACCGTCCCCAGCAGACCACAGGCACCCAGACTGGAGAGGCAGCAGCGGCGGTTCCCCGCGCCTCTGAGGCTTTGCTCTGGCAAAGCCTCAGAGGCGCGGGACCCCCCGCGGCTGCGGCTTCAGTCCGGGTGCCTGTGGTCTGCTGGGGACCGTCCCCAGCAGACCACAGGCACCGGGTCTCAAGGGGCAGCAGCAGCGGTTCCCGCGCTTCTGAGGCTTTGCTCTGGCAAAGCCTCAGAAGCGCGGGAACCCGCCCGGTGCCCCTGGTCTGCTGGAGACGGTCTCCAGCAGACCAGGGGCACCGGAGCAGCTTACGAACGGGGCTTTCTCGCCCCGACTTCCGGGGCGAGAAAGCTCCGTTCGTAAGTGCGGATCCGACGTAAGTCGGATCCGTGTAAGTCGGGGACTGCCTGTATATGTATTCTCTCTACTGAATAATGGTCAAGTTCCAACACAATGCTGCTGTTCAGAAATACATTTTGGTATTCCGTTTGAAGTGTACCACACTTCTCCGTGTTAGAATAGTGATAGAAATGTAGCCGTGTTAGTCTGGTGTAGCTGAAACAAAATACAGGACTATGTAGCACTTTAAAGACTAACAAGATGGTTTATTAAATGATGAGCTTTTGTGGGCCAGACCCACTTCCTCAGATCAAATAGTGGAAGAAAATAGTCAGAACCATATATACCAAAGGATACAGTTAAAAAAATGAACACATATGAAAAGGACAAATCACATTTCAGAACAGACTTAAACCTGTCCAACACATTATCAATAAATGACAGCCTATACTGGAACAGGACACTAAACTCCAAGAAGCTCTGGGAGACAGACCCATAGTCTCCTATAGACCTAACCTCAAGATGATTCTTACCAACAACCACAGGACATACTACACTAATACCAACCCTGGTACTTTCCCTTGCAACAAACCCCGTTGCCAGCTTTGTCCACATATTCACTCTGCTGACACCATTATTGGGCCTAACCAAGTGAGTTATAAGATCAAGAATACATATTCCTGCGCATCCAGAAATATAATCTATGTTATCATGTGCCGAAAGTGTCCGTCTGCTATGTACATTGGACAAACGTCTCAGACACTTTGCCAAAGAATCAATGCCCACAAAACAGACATTAGACAGGATCACAAAGAAAAAACAGTTTCTTGCCATTTCAACCAGAAAGGACACTGTCTCAATGACCTAATCACATGCATCTTACTTCAGAAGACTTTCAAATCTGCACTTGAAAGGGAATCCTCTGAACTGGCATTCATGCTAAAATTCGACACTCTCCGCAGGGGGCTGAACAAAGACCCCAACTACCTTACCCATTACAAAGATAGCTTCCCCAATTATCACCTCTAATACCATTAACTCACAGACATCTCCCCTTCCCCACCTCTAATATCATCAACTCACAGGCATTTACCTTCCTTTCCCCCCCCCCCCGCATCCCCCTTCTGTTCTGAAATGTGATTTGTCCTTTTCATATGTGTTCATTTTTTTAACTGTATCCGTTGGTATATATGGTTGTGACTATTTTCTTCCACTATTTGATCTGAGGAAGTGGGTCTGGCCCACGAAAGCTCATCATCTAATAAACCATCTTGTTAGTCTTTAAAGTGCTACATAGTCCTGAATTTTGTTTCTCCGTGTTAGAAGTTTGCCTTTCTGTCTGGTCTCTGGCTGCAAAACATGTCAAGATGAAGTATCACATAGAATGAGAGAGAAACAAATTAGCTCACATAGTTTATATTTGTCATTTGTTTGGTTGACTTTCCTTAATTGCTTAAAAGTAACCCATGTTGATACCACACATATTGTTATATGCATGGAAGCCTACCATATATTAGGTTGCAAGAAGAAAACCTGAATTTCTCAGGGCAGGGCTCTGGATACTGCACCTTTAAAAATTAAAGACAGATAGGAAGATTTTTTTAAAAAATTCCCTTTACGTGTTTGTTTGTCACAGACTTTCTTCCTAGATATCTCCACCTCTGTGTCCATGCAGGGATGCAGCTTAAACCCATTAGTGGGCACCGTGGTTTCCTCCGGCTTATCTAGTACTGTGATTGTAATTCAAACATTCTCCTGCTCTCCTCCCCCAAGCTAATGAGGACCAGCATATACAACTGTGGTGAAGACACATTTGCCACTTAAATTTCAGAGATATGAATGAGGTCCCATGGAGCACAACACAGTCAAAAGGTATTCTGGATATAGCATTTTTTCTGTCCTATTCACAAACCTAAAATCCTCTAAGAGGAACATAGAATAAAAATAGACTCTACAGAAGTCTACAGCAAAGCCAACTGTTTGGAATGCTAGCAGGGAAGGTATGCTATATTATGATATAGTTAATACTATATTTAAGGCTATTCTTAATAACACTTACATGTATATAAACTTTTCAGAGGCAATAGGCTGTCTCAAGCTGTCATGGAGTCTGGAAGCTAAGGGAAAAAAGTGAATCTTGGCTGCAGGATATTCCATATATATATGTATAGAATTTCCAAACCTCCCTTTCCCTTCTTTTCTCTAGGTCCAAACAAGTCAAACATTTGTCAGACTTTTCCAGCTGGTAAGTTTAAAATGACCTCCTCTTCTGCTAAGTTATCTTGACAAAAGCAGAGGGAATATTGTCATTAAAATGGATAAAGGCCTATGCATTCATGTCTTGCTTAGTATGTAAACTACAGATGTAAGCTCCAGTCCTGGCAGGAATTGCACACCTGCGTAATTCTAGGCCATATGAGTAAACTGACTGCTTTCAATGGGAGCCCTCACAGTGCCCGTGAAGTAAGCATGTGAGCTAGTCTGCAGAAATGGAGCCTAACTTCTTTCACTACAGTTTCACCCTTGAAACAGCAAAAGATCAAATTAACTTTGTCATCCAGGCTTTTTCTTCAACGCAAAGCCTTTTCTCTCCACCACAAATGCAGGTGACTAATTTTAGGAGAAATAACAGACTACAAAAGCCAAAATGACAGAAAACTGTCTCACAAAAAGCCTATTCTGTCTAAGTGTTGCTGTAAAAGGACATGATGATTATTCCAGAATGCGTTTCATGAGTTACTGAACAGTTCAAGGTGAGTTCCCTGATCTTTGGACTAGCTTAACACTACTAAATGCAGGACCTGAGAGAAGGGGAGCAAAGGTGACTTCATAGATTCCTGAGTCTGGCACTGACTGAGGAACTAATATTGCAGCCCAAAGTAGCTGGAATTTAATTGTTTGCTGGTCATTCCCCTACTGTCTTGCTACATTGCCTGCGATGGATGTTGCTCAGTGATAGATTAGAGCTGGTTCATTGGTTTTATTCCTCCTTGGGAGTCCTATGTAGCTAGATATGACAATCAGTGTCCAGACACAATAGGAAAACAGAAGGTCCAAACCCTAAGGATAACCAATGAAATCACCTGATTGTATATTGTCTTTGTATTGTACAGATACAGCTAGCAATGCCTGCTATGAAAGCTTGTATTGTTCTGGACTTGATGGCCATTATGAGCTGTGTCTGGAGAGCTTGGACATGAATTTATGTATTTGTGCAGAAAACTGTGCCCATAAACTTCAGCTCCACTTCATAGAAGGGTAGGGAGCAGTTCCAAAGGCAACTTTGTCTCTGTTTGTTTTTTGTAGCTGTTTATTCTCCCAGACCATTTCATATTTGATTCAGTGGCTTTTCTCTTTTTTGTTTATGTTTACCTCAAGCAGGTTTGAGAGGCAAAGGTAGCTTGCTTTCTGGGTGATGATCCAGATAAAAATGGTCCAAGGATCTGGTGGTTAAGAACTTGAGGAGTACAGATTTTGGGACACTCAGGACCAGGAGGGCTACTGGTGTCACTCTGCAAAGAGAAAGTAGGTTGGTGAGAGCCATGGTCAGACTTTATGCTTGTGGGTGGCTGCTGCTGGTGTCAAGGATCTGAACCCTGAAAGTACCCTGAAGTTAGAGAGCAGGTGATAACAGAACCCCTTACCAATGTGGGTAGCAAAGGGTGATTACATTGGGCCTGTAATGTTAGGCAGAAAGGAGCAAGGTGATAGAAATTAGTAACATGCTCTGAAAAATAGGGCCAGATTAACAGAAGTATTGAGGCAGCACCTGGTGGGATTTACAAAAGAGCCTAAGTAGGGTAGATGTCTATATCCCATTCTCTTTTAAGGATTAGGCTTCCAAATTGATTAGTTGCCAGATCTGCTTAGGTGCTTATGAATCCCACTAGGTATTGAACTGCATCTTAAGGCTCCTGAATACTATTGTTAATCAGCTCCATAGTGCTTTAAATGCTACCTTTTTATCTTCAATAGTTCACATGGAATTTTAGCAAGTAGCATCAGTTCTGTCATCTGAGATCAATTTGCTGAGGTGAGGGGGAGGAGGGTGAAAGGATGGTTCCAGTAGTAAGGAGTGATTTAGTGCTTAATGACTAGTATCTCATTCATCTTGTTGGAGGTACTGCTGTAAGCCAGCCCTGCCCTTTTCTTCAGTTCTGGACAATTTGGTGAGTGAGGTGGCACTTGAAGCCAACAATGGATACACAGCTTTCTTTGGCTAGAGAAAGTCTGTTGATTAGCTTATTCTTAACATTAAAAGATCACTTGGATGAAAATCTTTGAAGAAAAAAGGTTGGAATTAGGGCTTTTGATTAATTGTAGTTAACTGATGTCCTTAATTTAAAAAAGTAAACATGATTTAAGAAATTAATCACAATTAATCACAGTTTTAATTGCACTGTTGCTAGAATATCAATTGAAATGCATTATATATTTTTTGTTTTTCTACATTTTCAAATATATTGCTTTCTTTTGCAACACAGAATGCAAAGTGTACATTATTGATTTTTATATCATAATTTTAATACAAATATTTGCACTGTAAAAATGACAAAACATTATTTTTCAATTCACCTTGTTTTATTACCATGAAAGTGTAACTTACAAATGTAGGTTTTTTTGTTACACAACTGCATTCAAAAACAAAACTATATAAAATTTGAGCACCTACAAGTCCATTAAGTCCTATTTGTTCAGCCAATCACTAATATGAGTTTGTTTACTTTTACAGGAGATAATGCTGCCTGCTTCCTATTTACAATATCATCTGAAAGTGTGAAAAGTGTTCACATGGAACTTTGTAGCCAGTGTTGCCAGGTATTTACATGCCAGATATGCTCAACATTCGTATGCCTCTTCGTGCTTCATGCTGACCACCTTTCCAGAAAGCATTCTTTCATACTGAAGATACTTATTAAAACAAATTAATTTAATTTGTGACTGAACTTTGTAGGGGAGAATTGTGTGTTTCTTGCTCTGTTTTACCTGCATTTTGCCATATATAGAAATAGGATTGAATAGACTTGCAGCTCTAATGTTTTACATTGTTTCATTTGTGAATGAGTTGTTTTTCTACATAGTTCTATATTTGTAAATTCAATTTTTATGATAAAGAGATTACACTATAGTACTTGTATTAGGTGAATTAAAATATTATTTTCTTTTTTAAAATGCATATATTTGTAATTAAAACAAAGTGAACACTGCATGTCTTTAAATATATTTAAAAATGAAGAAAACAATAAAAATATTGAAATGTCTATTATTGTTAACAGCGTGATTAGCTGCACAACTAATTGCACGATTCATCAAATTTAATTCTTAAAACCATGATTAATTTTGTTAATCACATTTTTTTCAATCACTTTTTTCAATCACTAGCCTTGTTGTAATAAAAGGGCATTAGTAATTACTCCAGTATGGAATTTAGGTACTTTTCTGGTATGTATGTTTTCAGACTCCAAAATGGGTTGTTTTAAGAATTTCAACTCCTATTCTGCAAGAAACTCAAAAAGTTAAATACCCTAGAAACAACATGTTAAGGAATTTCTGTAGTTGAGAAATTCTGATATATAACATTTATATATGTAGATATAGATAGATAGGTATGGATATAAAATAAAAAATGTGTGTAATAAAGCTGTTCCATAAGAAATTTCAAATTTTCACCATTTTTATCCCAAATTGAGATCTCAAAATATTGAACATTTTTATCAAGCTGAAAATTTAAAAAAATTTCATTTCAAAAATATTGAACAATTTGGTTTTAACATTTTTGATGTTCACAGTTGTTTGAACATTTGGTTTTAACATTTTTTATGTTCACAGTTGTTTTAATTGAATTTCAGCCGAACTGCCTAAGTTTCTGTAGTATCTCATGTTTCCATTCTGCTGGGATCTCTGGGCAGACTAAATCTCTGAGGCCAGGTCTATATTAGGGGATAAATTCAAATTAAGATATGCAGCTTCAGCTATGTTAATTGTAACTTAAGTTGAAGTATCTTAACTCAAAGTACATTCTCCCTTTGACTTCCCATACTCCTTGTAGAAGCAGAACCACCGGCATCAACACCCTCTTAGTTTAAATTAGCATGTCTTCACTAGTCCCACTAATTCGAACCCTGGAACATCAACTGCAGCTGCTTCGATCTTATCTGTAGTGTAGACATGGCCTGATAAACCACCATATCAGTTAAACCAGGTGGGAGACCATAGAGCATGATGGGAGATGTAGTCCAGCCAGAGAACTAGCCCATATTGGAGAATAAATTACCCAAACTACAACTCCCACAAGATACACAGCAGCTCAGGTGATCACAGATTAATGAAGAGCTGACCTGAAAATAAATATTTCTATTCCTTGTGGCATATCAAAATATTTAGATTCTATTTGACCTAACCCCAAGCAAAATATTTAATTCCCATTTTCATGATAATGAGCTCATTATTCTGGCAAAATCAAAATTTACTGATGGAAATTTTTTCATCAAGAAAATATTTCAGCAGAAAACTCCAAAACAGCTCTAAAGTGCTGGTAATTTGCCACCCTTTCCCCAATATCCATGGTTAGATATTGACCCCTTTAATCCATTTTCCTTTTAGGAACAATGTTTAAAGGAATGTATTAAGAGATTAGCTACTCTTAGACCTCATTCTATCCCTTCTAACAGTCTTCATTCATCACAAAATTAATTAAGGGTAATTATTAATGATTTTCTTCAGTCTTTGCAATTAACACCACACCTCAAATTGGTTCAGTGCAGGGAAAGTGAGACATTTCTCATTTTACATCTCCCTAGTGATGTAAACTGGCAGGAGAGATAACAGCATGCCTTAAACTTGTTAATGCTAAATACCCAAATCTTTGGATACAAATTAGTCAGAGGTGCCATGAAAACCACTAAATCACTTGTCTTTAAAATTCCATTGTGTTGAATCATGGTTTTGCATGATTAAATTTACTGTTATTACATGTATACTTCAGGCATGAAATCATTTTCATATTGCCATGGGATGATACTTAAGGCAGGAGCTCGACTGAATTGCCAGCTTGTTTATTATTATTATTATTATCATCAGTATTAGGAATAGAAAAATGTATATTGTGGTAGAACCCAAAGGCCCCAGCTGGCAGGCAGTCCTCAGACTTACAACACAATTAGCTCCTGAAAATTGTATCATAAGTTGAAAAGTCGTAACTCAGAAATGCAATCCACTCCATTGTGGGACCAAGTCTCATAAACTCAAAACCAACCTTGTAGTCAAATTAGGTTTGTAAAGTTGAGGACTGCCTGTACTACATCAAATAACCAAGTCCAGATAGTGAGCCTAGGGAATCTTCAAAAGTGGCATAGTGTAAATCTGAGATGACACTAACAAATGATCAAACTCAGCCCTTGTTTACAATGTGGTCCATAGTTTGTGGTTGGTATCCAGTGTTATATTTGTCATCTCTCATCTCTCAGGCTATGTCTAGACTGCAAGCCTCTTTTGAAAGAGGCTCTTTCGAAAGTATCTTTCGAAAGAGCCTCTTTCGAAAGAGCGCGTCTAGACTACACGCGGAACTTTTGAAAAAGCGGCTTGCTTTTTCGAAAGAAAGCACCCAGCGAGTCTGGATGCTCTCTTTCGAGGAATCCCTATTTACATTCAAGAACGCCTTCTTTCGAAAGAGAAACTTTCGAAAGAAGGCGTTCTTCCTCGTAGAATTAGGTTTACCGCCATCGAAAGAAAAGCCGCGTTCTTTCGATTTAATTTCGAAAGAATGCGGCTTGAGTCTGGACGCAGGTGAAGTTTTTTCGAAAAAAGGCTACTTTTTTCGAAAAAACCCCTGAGTCTGGACACAGCCTCAGAGGTGTAAGACATGACTGCATCTGCCATGTGTCATTTGGAAACAATTCAATGTGGACCGCAGTTCCACATAGGTTAAAGACTGAAAGTTCTTTTGTGAGGTTGACAATCAAGTGTTTGTTATGGTCATTAATATTATCCCACTATTCTATCCAGGGTGCTTCAAGATTATGTGAAGATACTTTAAGAGCATTAGCCTGATCCAAAGAAGGTTTTCCAGCTTTCTCGCATGTCTTCAGAATATACTGGAGGCCCTCATGATTTGGCAAGTTATGGTTGGCCATGGTTCAGTTGTAATCAGGATCCATCTATGTTTCTTGAGACTTTGGATGGGGGTGTATGTGCCTGAGTGAATTGAATAGGTATTTATTTTAACGTTCCAGTTATGAATCTTGCCATAGCATTCTGTGCACATCCAGAGATTTGGAATATGAGCTGCTCACACAAACTGTTGTGCAGTTGTGCAATATTCAGCAGTTTCATATACAGATACTAGAGTCACTGATTGAAGTGTATGTACACCAGCACCCCATGTTATGCCCAAGAGCTTTCAGAAGTGGGTAGTTCTTGCTTTACCTTTCTGCATGTCTCTTCCAGGTGAGCTATAAAATTCAATCTTCTGTACAAGGTGACATCCAAGTACTTCAGATAAGCCTCATTTTGGACCAATTGGTGACAAAAGGTGATATTAACTAGGTGACTTTGTTGTTAAGGTAAAAGAATGTTATAAAGATTTTGGAGGTTTTGGGGTGGAGTTTCCAGCATTAAAAATAACCTGCCATTGGTCAATGGAGAGGATATCCCAAATGGTGATGAGGCCTTTGCCTTGTACCATGGGTAAGGGTGGAGAATGAGGTATGCAGTGTGAAGTTAGAAAGAGATGGTTCAGACGGAGACATGATGGTGGGAAAAAGGGGGAGAGGTGGAAGGAGTGGAGATGGAAGGAGGATTGAGGCTGAGGGAAGCAGTGTATAGATGTGAGCCTGTAAGAGGGAGTATAAGCTTGCTATTTAAGTCAATGGTGATATATAGAAAATGAGAGGTGATCATGCCAGTGGGAAAAGGGATTATGGAAGAGAAGAGGGTAAAAAAGATGAAGCAAAGGAAGTCTGTGGCAGGCATGAAAATAGCAGTAGAAGATCATGGCAGGATGAGAACAGTTATTGAGGAAGAATTAGTCAATGAAGAGGAAACTGTAGAAGTCTCATAGACTCTTAGACTTTAAAGTCAGAAATGACCATCATCATCCAGTCTGATGTCCTGAACATTGCAAGTTACAAAAAATTCACCATTTACACATGTGTAAACCTGCAAGTGACCCTTGCTATCTCTGTCAATCAGATTTCAGGGAAAATGTCTTCCTCATCATAGATATGGTGATTAGGTAGACCCTGAGTACATTGGCAAGACTCACCAGGGAGAGACTACAGAGCACTTTTGTTTAGGTAACCTAGAGGTCTCACCATCCAGTGCCCCATTTCTGGCCATTGGGGATTTTTGCTACTGGCAATCACTAATGGGCCACATGCCATTGTAGGCCATCCCATCATATCGTTTCGCCTATAAACTTTTCAAGCTCATTCTTGCAGCCAGTTGGACTTTTCCCCTACTGCTCACCTTGGAAGGCTGTTCCAGAACTTCACTCCTCTGATGATTAGAAATCTTTGCTAATTTCAAGCCTAAATTCCTTGAATGGACAGATTATATCTTTTCATTTTTGTATCAATTTTGGCGCTTCCTCCTTGGTATTTATCCCTCTGATGTATTTACAGAAAGCAATCATATCTCTCATTAATTGACTTTTGGTTAGGCTAAACAAGCCAAGTTCTTTAAGTCTCTTCTAATAAAGTAGGTTTTCCACTCCTCCAACCATCCTACCAACCTGTCTTTGTTTTTGCAGTTTGAATTTATCTGTCTTAAATGTGGGTGACTAGAGCTGCACAGAGTTTTCCTGTCTCTACTGAAAATACCTCACCTAAGACATCCTCGGACTTCAGTAGCCTTTTTATCAGTGGCATAATAGTCATCTTGCGATCAACCAATACACCACGTTCTCTTTTCCTCTGTTGCTTTCAATTGATAAGTTCCCATCTTATAGCAAAAATTCATGTTATTAAACCCTACATAAATTACCTTGCACATTG
Organism: Pelodiscus sinensis; assembly: GCF_049634645.1. Classification (NCBI taxonomy): domain Eukaryota; kingdom Metazoa; phylum Chordata; order Testudines; family Trionychidae; genus Pelodiscus; species Pelodiscus sinensis. The sequence goes on from NC_134714.1 coordinate 54,207,226, forward strand.
CACTTAAATTACATCTCATTTATGTTACTCCAGTTTACAAAGTCATACAGATCCATAGTAATCCAGTCCTCCACTTTATTGACAATATATCCCAACTTTGTGTCATCCTCAAATTTTATTAGCGCACTTACGTCCTGAGCCAAGATCAGTAGTAAAAATGTTAAATGCAGTATTGGTGACAAGACTAATCTCTTAAAAATTCCACTAGTAACCTTCCTCCAGCTTCAAAATTCACCTCTGGTGTGTTATAATATTCTTTTTAACTAGTTCCTTATTCACTTTCAATTCTTGTATTAATCCCCACCTTCTCTAATTTAACCAATAATTTCCCATGTAGAGCTGAATCAGATGCCTTAATGAAATTAAAAGAAGATTAAATCTACTGCATTTCCTTTGTCTGAAAAATAAGTTATCTTCTCAAAGAAGGAGATCAGATTGGTCCGGCACTATCTACCTTTTGCAAAAACATGTTGTATTGTATCCCAATTACCGCTCACTGCTATGTACTTACTAGTTTGTATTTCAATTTTTTTCCTTAGACATTACATACAATTGAGACCAAAATAACAGATCTGTAGTTTCCTGGATCATTTTTTCTCTTTTTCTTAAAAATAGGAACTCTATTAGCAATTCTCCAATCATAAGGTATGACCTTGGTGAGTTTACAGATTCATTAAAAATCCCTGCTATTGAGTGTGAAATGTAATGTACCAGTTCCTTTAATATTATTGGATGAAGATTATCCTGGTCTCCTGATTTAGTCTCATTAGGCTGTTTGAGTTTGACTTCCACTTTGGATGGAATAATTTCTACCTCCATATCCTCATTGTCATTAGCCAACCTGCCACTGCTCCTAAACTCTTCATTTAGCCTCATTAAAAACTGGTGCAAAGTATTTGTTTAGGTGATGGGCAATACCTAAACAATCTGTAATCTTCATCCTAGTGCCAATACTGTGTGGCCGCCTTTTTCTTTCCTTATTTTCTCCTGATGTATATGGCTATAAAACCTTTCACTATTGATTTTAATTCCCTTTTCAAGATCCAACACTCTTTGGCTTCTGGTAGTTATCACTTCATTCCCATACTTTCTGATCTCCAAGACCTGTTTGAAATTCCTGCTCACCCAGCTTGGTCTGCAGCCTTTCTCTGCAAACTTTTCCCCCTTACTTCTTCCTCCTCCACTTTCAGAACTTTGACCTCTTCAATTCAGTCCCTTTCTGTAACTAATCCTATTAATTTTAAAGTGAGCTCTTTCTAAATCAATGACGCTTGATGCAAATCTATTATTGCTTATTTTTACATTTAATTTAAACTGAGTTAACCTTGAGTTGAGTTAGCATAAGCTATCTTCTACAACCAGTATTCTGTGAGGACCTCACTACCTATCAATAATGAAAAATGTCATTACCTCTTCTTGTTGGTTTGGAAACTGGTGAAGAAATCTGTCTCCTATCATGTCCAGGAATATCTAGACACCATCATTATTAGTAGCACTCGTCTTCCAATCTATATCTGGAAAGTTATAGTTCCCCATAATCTCATATTTCTCAGTAGTATTAATATCCTTAAAATATTTAAGTTTTCTCTATCAAGGTCCAAATCAAATCCTGGTATTTAGCACATCTACAAGCACTATATCAGGAGGAACTTTTAGAAGCTTTCTTCCCCAAAATAATTTTAGCTCCAAGAGACTTCATATCTAATTTTTTTAAAGTCTTCCTCATCATTAATATACAATGTTACTTCACCACTTTTTCCTTTATTTCTGTCATCCTGAACAGCACCTAATCCTTTAGTACTTGTACTACAGTCATGACTACTATTTCAGCATGTTTTTGTTATTCCTATAGTATCTATCTTCAGTTCCTGTACCAGTACTTCCAGTTCCTCTATTTTGTTACCCAAGCTTCTTGCACTGATGTACAAGCATCTTAATTGTTGTTGTTTAGCTTCATGAACATTCCTTGCCTGATTGGGTACAGTCATTCTATGGATAGTATCACCTATCAGACTCGTATCAATGCTTTCCAGCTTCTTAATGTCCATTCTTCTACCCACTGCTGCTGTCTATTGCTGTATACTTTCTTATTTAATTTTTCTCCCGAACAATGTTAAAACTCAGGTCTGGAGATTACATGAACACCCCCCAAACAGTCTCTTGTGAATTCCTTGCTTAACTTTCTTTTAATGAGTCGTGCCAACTTCCATTCCAGAAGTCTATTTCCCTCACTACTCAGGTGGAGTTCATCCCAGCTGGTGCTTAAATTCCAGGCTCTAATCAATGTTCCTGAAAGTTGGCAGATCCTGCATCTACATTTCAATTAATGATGCAATGGGTTTTCTGAATAACCAGTGCCTTTTATATTCCTTAAAACTGGGCAAGAAGAAAACCAAAGAATTCCAGCCTTTAGAATGTGCTATAAACTACATTGCTTATCATCATGTAAAGATGCATATAGTTTCAGGAGTTTGGAATACTTAAGAACCCCCCCCCCCCCAGAAAAAAATTAGAAAGGCAGAGATACACATGGTAGAATAAAATTATAAGGTTAGCGTGCCACAACGGAATGCATTGTCCGCAATTTCCAGGTTATGTTCACTTGTGGTACTGGAAAGGGATTTTGAATCAGAATTAATTTCTGACAGAACATACCCCCCTTTTTGGTAAAACTTATGTGTTAAGCAAGACAATTTTGATTAAGCCAAAATTATTTTTTCCATAAAAAAATCAAAACGACATTTCCACCTAGTCTACCTGAAATGGTGTTTTAAACTGTATACACTGTCTCCAGGAAGAAAATCTTTCAAACATGCAACGGGGGAGCCATAGCCATCTCAGGGCTCAGGTTGGAATGGGGAGATGGGGAGCCTAAAGTGCGTCACCTGGGCAGCCCAACTAGAAGATAGATGCCTGTCAATTTGACTTTCTGTGGGCACGGAACAATTATCAATATCTTCACTTTCTGTGGGTAGCTGACACTGATAATTGTGTTTAGGTTTTTTTGGAATTTTTCAGGAAATCTTTTGTTATGATAAGTTTTGCCATGTTGACTCTGTTTTAATTTGATATAGACATAAACATGATTTCTTTTTTACAGGAGAAGGTTTTCATTTTCCAATCAACTTGCCTCACTTTTTCATGTTGTCACCATAATACTACACCGTAGGATCACAGAATCATAGGACTAGAAGAGACTGCAAGGATCATCTAGCCTAACCCCAGGTAAGGTGTAGGATTTGTCTTTAAACCATTCACTACACTTGGCTTTCCAGACTCCTTTAGAAAAGCTATAGTTTTAGTTCTGCATTCAATATTTTTCTCTTTCCTCAACTGTTGTGCAACATTGCTATTTCTTGTAAATAGTGGCTGTATTTTAACCCACTGTTGACTGTTCTTTGGCACCAGACAAAAAGTTCAAGTGGTTTGTTCACACATACATGTCTGTATATATAATTTCTTACTGTGAGTGCCTTCTAAGATTAGGTGTTATTTATTTCCTTAAACTGTATGTCTTGGCATCATGTATTTAGCAGGGCAATTTACTTGCTTGCCTGTTTCTCTGTTGTTCAGAAGAGAGAGGAAGAAAAAAGGAATAAAAAAGCAGCCAGTTTTGTAGAAAGAGTTCATTTACTAATTCAAATGATTTCAGAAATAATGCTGATGTCATAACCCTTCAGTTGTTGTTGTTTAGCGAGTCTCTTTCTGTTTGCCTCATTCCAGGAGCACATGTCATTTCTTGCTTGTATGGAGGCTTTGTAAAGAAGATGGTTGCAGAATTAAAAAAGGCTTCCATAAATTGTCTTCATGGGTGGAGAATTGTATCAGATAATGTGGGTTCATTGATTGTTTCCAATTCTTGTTCCAGAAGTTTCTGAATCATATTGTGAGGGGAGAGAGTGCGCAATTTAAAGAAAAAGCATAAAATACTTGTACAGTTTGGGTGAAATTAAATTCAATGATTTTTGTAGAAATCAGGACATAGAAAATGCCAAGGAAAAGGTATAATTATGCTCAACAAATCCACTATAGAATGGCATCTATCTGGTGCAACTATGCAGCTATAATGCTATCTCAGATGCCAATTATCATATCTCGATGCTAAAGAAGTATGCAATCATATTAGCTTAGAAGCAAGTATAGTAGACACACCATGGTAATATGTTCTTGAATTTAATGTAAGTGGGGAAATACACTCTATTGATAAAGTACAATGAGAACAAAGAGCCTAGGACTGGCTGCAGACTGCAATTTGAGGCTCAAATTCTGGGTTCCTATCCCAAAGCAAGAAGGAATGCTATAAAGTCTCACAATCAGGTGTATTGGACATGCATAAAGTCTGTTCATGATGATGTTGGTTAGTTCTGACCCACAAATGGTGGAAACAGCAAATTAAAAACAGCGCCATACCCAGAGGTTATGGCTCACAAAGTATCTGAACTAGGATGGCCTATGTGTACAGGTTATCTGCTACATTGTCATCAGAGACAAACAATGAGGTTTGGAATGGTGTGGATCAGCAAACAGAGACTTGTGCAGAAGTACACAAGTAGGCTGTCAGCATTGATGCTCCGACAGTTCCTGTTGCTGGCTTCCTGGTTTAAATATTAGCATTAACCAAACAGTTGTCTGGGAGGGGCTGTCACTGTGGCCCTGATGGGCAATACTTCTTAAGACTAGTTTCATAGGATCCTCTAGCAGAAACCTAGCCTAAGTTTATAGTGGTGATGTTGGAGTGTCAGTAGCCCAGAGCTCACCATGTTCTGATCCTGTAGATTATTACAATGAGGCCGAGAACATAGGACAACAAGCAGGACTCTATGGGTCCTCTCATGTCCCTATGAGCTCATGGAGATTATAGTAATTCCTACTGCAAAAAAATTCTGTCCTGGCACTATCCCATATTATATATGTTTCTTAGCTTTCATGCCAATATTTCTACTGATAAGAGAGCATTAGCAATATTAAACCATGTATCTCAACTGAAATGCTATAACTTTCTTCTTGGTTTCCTTTTTCTTCCACATTGGTTCTGCTGCTGATGGAGGCACATTTAAATGTGAAAACTTGCTGCTAATGTTGAAGATTTCTGATTTATACATGGATGTAGGTATGAGACTGAGAGCACAGATAAACAACACAACCGCTGCTCATTGTGGTTTTCCTTCTGCAGTGTAAAAAGAGTGATGTTGCTACTATCAGAGTGGAAGGAATACACAACTAATCAAGCTTCTTCACATTAAATAATTAACTTGTGGAATGTATTGAATCCTGATGAATGACAATGAATTTGGTCACATAACTTGTCCTGGAATTAAATCCATATTGTGCCCAGGTTAGTGGCATAAAGACTGAAACCATTTTCAGCCAGAAAAACAAGGAAGGATCTGTGTGAAATAACTCATCCAGTGGCCACTTCTTTAGCCAAAGAGGTGGGATTTGCACAATTTCCTGCTTTATGAAACCTGCTACAGAACTGAAACTATCTAATCTCCCTTATATTTCTGAAGGTTTTGATATGCAAGCATCTTAGTTTGTCAATGATATCTTGTTCTTGTGGTAAAACTGTAGTATTGCAAAGGTATTAAGATTCTGTACTTGTATTTTGGTGGACCAGTCTATGTGATTATTAAAATGTGCTGTCAAAGTAATTTAAATAGTGATTTATTATTATGTGTTGTTCCTATTTGAATGCTCATGATTATGCACAACAGCTACATGAATACTAAGTAAAATATAGATTATTCCAAAACAGGGAGCTGGGAGAACTCTGCTATGCTTTCCTTCTAAAGACATTCTAGCAGACAAACACTATTGGAGCTGCCAGCCATTTTCTTAGAAGACATGTTGGAAAAGTCAAGACCCCAAAAGATCAGGCTGATATGGCAGACCATGAAAAGCAAGAACATTGGATTTATGAAAACTAAAACAAAATGCTTAATTAACCTGACATACATATATTTCATCTACACAAATCCCAGACCTCCTTCATTTCACCATTAATATCCCATTTATAGGTTAGGTGGAATGGACTCACATCCAAACAAACAAACAAAAGTGTTCTCATTTTCTTCAGCATGCTCCCTCTCTATTATAGAAAATGTATGGTTTTAGTTTGAGAAGACAATAGTGAATCGAGTCAATGGAATCAAATTAAACTGAAACTTTACATATAGTTCTAATTTTATGTAAAGAATTTCAGATATTTTATCACACGTTCACTGATTAAATTAATAACTCAAATGTTCAATTCAAAAACTTGTGAACCAGAGCCTTTACACAGTATTTACTATAGATGGATTTCAGTAACAAGGAGAGGATGTAGTAAATCTCCATTTTAGGAAATCAAGGCTCATATAAATGAAAAGAGAAAGAGGTGCACTCCAATGGGAACAAGATCAGTCTCTCTCTACATTAAATTCAGTGGGACCAGGGACTAAAGCAGTGAAAATAGAGTAAAAATAGGAGGAATCCTGTGGCATCTTAAAGACTAACAGATTTATGTGGGCATAAGCTTTTGTAAGGTAAAAACCACTTTGTTAGATGCATCTGACAAACTAGCTTTTACCCATAAAAGCTTATGCCCCAATACATCTGTTAGTCTTTAAGGTGTCTCACGAGTCATTGTTTTGGCAGTTACAGACTAACACTGTTACCCATTTCAGTAAAAATAGGAAATATTAGATAGGCAGTGAGAGCCCTAGTGATTACAATATAGGCTTCATTTAGTACCTTAGTTTTCTAACTTTAGTCTTATATTGTAAAGGAACACAATCATAAATTCACACTCATTTGTGTAAACACACAGAGCATATATATTTAAATTATAGTTTTTGGCTTATGAGATTCATGAAAGGTACTAAACTCACTGAGTTCTTTCTTTTTTTCTTTTAGTAAGCTACAACATAGATAGTGGCATATACACACTTTAAACCTTCATGGAATGCATTCATAGAGGACCTCATGATCTTCCCAGGGACTGAAAGTGAGACGGGAACCTGAACTCGCAGTAGGGAGAGTTTCACCCACACAGAGTGACAAGGAGTCCTGTAGCACCTTATAGACTAACAGATGTATTGGAGCATAAGCTTTCGTGGGCAAGGACCCACTTCGTCAGATGCATGGTAAGGACCCACTTCATCAGATTCCTTGCCCACGAAAGCTTATGCTCCAATACATCTGTTAGTCTATAAGGTGCTGCAGGACTCCTTGTTGCTCTTGCAGATCCAGACTAACACAGCTACCCCTCTGATACCTGACCCACACAGATTATTTCACTCTGTCTCCAGAACCCTACAAGCCCCTTCTGAGGGTTCCAGGTCCATGGTTTAGAAAGGTGAATGTCCATGGAGCTGAAATTCTCACCTCCTTTTCTGGCAAACTTGGCCACTGGTGTTAATGTGAGGACATTTAAAATTACAGTCATCTCTCAGAAGTGACCTTCCCCTTGAGAAGATTTGGTATTTTAAGCTATCCTGCAAGCAGCAGGAGGATCAGGTGTTCTAAGAGAACTTGTATGTGGTGTGCATATTGTTTAGAGTAACTTCTAGTTCTATTACTATATTTTCTTTCTTTTTATTTTCATTTTCTAAGATCTTTGTTCATGTTACAGCAGCATTTTCATTGCTAAAGTTCTGGAAGCTTTATATCACAGGCAAAGAACAAACAGCTACATTCAACCAGAATTATGTTTATTTTAAACTGAGAAGAATACAAAAAAAACCCAACAACTAAGGTCTCCAGGAGGTCTCCATAGAGTGTGTGTATATGTAAATAAAATATCAAAATAAAGAACTCGATAATAGTGGGGGATTTCAACTATCCCCATGCTGACTGGGAACATGTCACCTCAGGATGAGATGTAGAGACAAAATTTCTTGATACCTTAAATGACTGCTTCTTGGAGCAGCTGGTACAGGAACCCACAAGGGAAGAGGAAATTCTTGATTTAGTCCTGGGTGATGCACAGGATCTGGACCAAGAGGACCACTTGAAAATAGTGACCATAATATAACAACATTTAACATTCCTGTGGTGGGAAGAACACCTCAGCAGCCCAACACTGTGGCATTTAATTTCAAAAAGGGGAACTATGGAAAAATGAGGAGGTTAGTTAAACAGAAATTAAAAGGTACAGTGACTAAAGTAAAATCACTGTAAGCTGCATGGACACTTTTCAAAGACACCATAATAGGCCCAACTTAAATATATACCCCAAATTAAAAAACATAGTAGAAGAACTAAAGAGTCACAGTGGCTTAACATTAATGTAAAAGAAGCAGTGAGAGATAAAAAGACATCTTTTAAAAAGAGGAAGTCAAATCCTAGTAAGGTAAATAGAAAAGAGCATAAACACTGCCAAATTAACTAAAAATGTATTAAGAAAAGCCAAAAAGGAGTTTGAAGATCAGCTAGACAAAAACTCAAAAGGTAGTAAAAAAATGTTTTTTAAGTACATCAGAAGCAGGAAGCCTGCTAAACAACCAGTGGGGCCCCTGAACGATCGAGATACAAAAGGAGCACTTAAAGACAATAAAGTCATAGTGGAGAAACTAAATGCTTTGCTTCAATTTTCATGGTTGAGGATGTTAGGGAGATTCCCAAACCTGATCCGTCCTTTGTAGGTGACAAATCTGAGGACTTGTCACAGATTGAAGTGTCATTAGAGGAGGATTTGGAATTAATTGATAAACTTAACAATAACAAGTCACCGGGACCAGATGGCATTCACCCAAGGGTTCTGAAAGAACTCAAATGTAAAATTGCGGAACTATTAACTATGGTTTGTAACCTATCCTTTAAATCAGCTTCCGTATCCAATGACTGGAAGATAGCTAATGTAACGCCAATATTTAAATAGGGCTCTAGAGGCGATCCTGGCAATTACAGACCAGTAAGTCTAACGTCAGTACCAGGCAAATTAGTTAAAACAATAGTAAAGAATAAAATTATTAGACACATAGAAGAACATAATTTGTTGGGCAAAAGTCAACATAGTTTCTACAAAGGGAAATCATGTCTTACTAATCTATTAGAGTTCTTTGAAGGGGTCAACAAACATGTGGACAAGGGGGATCCAGTAGATATAGTGTACTTAGATTTCCAGAAAGCCTTTGACAAGGTCCGTCATCAAAGGCTCTTATGTAAATTAAGTTGTCATGGGATAAGAGGGAAGATCCTTTCATGGACTGAGAACTGGTTAAAAGACAGGAAACAAAGGGTAGGAATAAATGGTAAATTTTCAGAATGGAGAGGGGTAACTAGTGGTGTTCCCCAAGTGTCAGTTCTAGGACCAATCCTATTCAACTTATTCATAAATGATCTGGAGAAAGGGGTAAACAGTGCGGTGAAGAAGTTTGCAGACGATACTAAACTGCTCAAGGTAGTTAAGACCAAAGCAGACTGTGAAGAACTGCAAAAAGATCTCACCAAACTAAGTGATTGGGCAACAAAATGGCAAATGAAATTTAATGTGGATAAATGTAAAGTAATGCACATTGGAAAAAATAACCCCAACTATACATATAATATGATGGGGCCTAATTTAGCAACAGCTAAGCGGGAAAGAGATCTTGGAGTCATCGTGGATAGCTCTCTGAAGACATCCACGCAGTGTGCAGCAGCAGTCAAAAAAGCAAACAGAATGTTAGGAATCATTAAAAAAGGGATAGAGAGTAATACGGAGAATATCTTAGTGCCCTTATTTAAATCCATGGTACACCCACATCTTGAATACTGAGTACAGATGTGGTCTCCTAATCTCAAAAAAGATATACTGATATTAGAAAAGGTTCAGAGAAGGGCAATTTAAATGTTTAGGGGTTTGGAATGGGTCCCACATGAGGAGAGATTAAAGAGACTGGGACTTTTAAGCTTGGAAAAGAAGAGACTGAGGGGGGATATGATAGAGGTCTATAAAATCATGAGTGCTGTGGAGAAAGTGAATAAGGAAAAGTTATTTACTTGTTCCCATAATATAACAATTAGGGGGCACCAAATGAAACTAATGGGCAACAGGTTTAAAACAAATAAAAGGAAGTTCTTCTTCACACAGCACATAGTCAATCTGTGGAACTCCTTGCCTGAGGAGGTTGTGAAGGCTAGGACTATAACAGGGTTTAAAAGAGAATTAAATATATTTATGGAGGTTAAGTCCATTAATGGCTATTAGCCAATATGGGTAAGAAATGGTGTCCCTAGCCTCTGTTTGTCACAGGGTAGAGATGGTTGGCAGGAGAGAGATCACTTGATCATTACCTGTTCACTTCACTCCCTCTGGAACACCTGCATTGGGCCTCTGTTCTTATGTTGTTATGTATGTGTCTCCTAGGCCAATTGCTTTGCTAGCAGATTTTGACTGAAAAATTCAGCACAAGGATGTTCTGTTGCTTGGTACCTTCTGTAACTATTTGCTCTGGTAGATTTTTACACTGCTGCACTATAAGGACAATGGTTAATTGGGCCCACAATGCTTTAATATATGTTTGGGTTGGGCCACTGTGTGATATACCAATTTTCAGCAGTGCCTGGAAGAAGCAGCTGCCATAGGAGCAGTTTGGCTTAACATATTTGAACCCAGAGATGGGTATGTAAATTTTGCAGCACTCCTGAAGTGAGGCTATATATGTTTGTTTTGCTGTTACTTTTCTTGTTACTCCTTCTTTATGAAGGTTGTAAAAGGGACTGTCTGTACTGTAAATACAAATAAACCAGAAATCTTGAGTCTATGTTCAGTCATTTGTGTCTCAGTAAGGAATGAATCCCCTGGAATCTAAAGTCCTCTGTGGATGTAGTAAGTGCATATTACTATAAGATAAGAGAAGGGATATTTTTTAAAGGAGAAGCCACCTTTGTACATAACCATATAGGAGATAAAATCTATGCAGAGGTAGGATCTTATTTAATTCAGGGGAGAAAGGATAGTAATGCTAACCAGGCTCCATAAAACACATTTCTTTAACAACTTTAAAATCATGAAGAGTGAAAGACAGACCAGACCAAAGCTAAGCCTAAAGACATCATCCTGGAACAAATGACAGAGGCATCCTTCCATTAAGCAGGTGATTTTCCTCCACTGCATGTTCCACACAACCCTTAGAATATGCCAGGGTCCCAAATGACATTTTCTTTTGGAAGAACAAGACAGAATCAGAGAAGAAAATGCTGGTGCACAACAGAATTTGCAGCACCCTAATTACAGAACTCGTGCAGTAAAGCGTATTAGCACTGATTACACAGCATATAGTAGTGGTGCTATATGCCATTTGGCAAATACTATACATCTTTGCTTCAGCTGTATTTTGCACAGTGTTCCTTACCATTGCTTCCAGTAATGGCCATTTAGTGCTTTGAAGTTATTGAAGAATTACTTAATGCAAGGGAGGGAGGGGGAAGAAACTTTGAACATCTTAATGGCAGACAGCATGGCATTCTAAGGTGAAGTTTATCTTTACGGAGAACACTGTAAATAAATTTCCAATATGATGTCATATGGTTTAGTAATATGTGGATTTATGCGGAATAAGTTAAATAAAATGTTTATTATGTGTTAAATGTTACAGTTTTTAAGTCTCACTGTGAAATCACAGCTAAGAGAGGTTAGAGACTGGTTGAGTTCTGTTTATCTGGGTTCACACACACGCAGTACTGATAATGTTACAAATTACATGTCACTTTTTGCTTGCAAATACATCATATTTTACAGCTGATATGGCATCAGGAGGAGTCCTTTAGATGTCACTATGCCTTTTAACCTTTTGTGGCTAAAATAAATCCAGTTTACAGGGAAGCTACCCTAACTACAGTCACTTAGTTAGAACTAAGTACTGCAGCAAACAGAATATGTATTAACCTACAGTCTCTCAAGATGCCTGCAGTGACTAGCTATAAAGGGCTGGATTAAAGTTGACCTGGCAGCCTTAAAACAGCATTTGCTGGCTTTCTGCTATTAGCATGTTGAGATTTTTTTTCTGTTTAATTTATCTGTGAGTGAATGTGGTATTGAATTATTAACATGTTGTTGCTCTTTTTGAGCAGCTAGTTCCAGTTCACTCTAGGTTAATGTTACCCCAAGAATAATGATGAAAAGTAATTATTAGGTTGTTAATTTAACAATGTCTTCATATTTTATGTGATCTGGTACAATTTCCAGAACAAAGCCAGCAATGTGACACTTAATTTTAAGATTAAAAAATGCTGTCCTTAGTTGCAGTGTAGGAAGTATAAATGCCAGAGGCATCATAACATCTAACTTTCTTTTTTTGTCAAAAGAGGTTTACTTTTCAGTATGGGCAGTATGATGAAATGTGTACAGTTTTTGACTTTCAAGAACACAACCATACCTACAATTATGATGGATTGCAATTGTGGCACAATGGTTGTTTGCAATGTGGGGAGGGGAGGAGGAAAAACGATCTGCAGATGAATTGGTACAGGGCTCCATGCTGTGACTTATGCATTAATCATGAAGCATCATGCTTATGCAAATGTGTAGGAGTCCAATTAGGCATACAGCACAGAGCACTGGGAATAATGTTATGGGCTATTGGGTCTTTGAAATACACTCCTTGGCCAAATTTTCAAAAGCAAAGCAGATTTGAGATGCCTTTTACTTTTCAAAACAGGTGTACAATTGTCTTCTTAGTGCTTATTTCATGCCTTCAACCTTAAAATAAAGCTTTATCCCAATTGGCATGATTTTCCCTAGTCACTGAAGAGTAGCGGTGGAAATTCTGAATCACTGACAAGAAAATAAAATGTTCGTTCAGAACATGGACGTGCTGGGAATATTGAGAATCCTTCAATATTTGGACATTTTTAGTGAGCATTCTGAAAGCCCCACATGCTGAATATACTCAGGGTTCATCTGGCATTTTGTCTATTCTCTTTACAGCATGTAATTAATCAAAACATTCTGATTTACGCTCTGCAAATCCAATGAGCAAAATTCAAACATAACACATTTCACTTTGGAACAGAAGCTTTCATTACATAGACTAATTTATGTTCTTGCCCAGAAATGACTCTTTCCTACAAACCTACCAGTGTGTGTTCCTTTCTTTCATAAAACACTTGTTGGTATTACTTCAGACTTATTAGCGGGGTTTGATTCAAAATACAGCCATTTGTTTACTTTCTGAAACCATTCTGTTAAAAAATACCCTTTTAACTGCAGTCAGGGTTACTAATGGGTAGGCCACTGAAATGCTGACACACACAGGAAAAATTCCATTGTGATAGGGCAAGAGTAGAATAATAGGTGTTCTGGGCTGGCAGTGATTGTCTGAGTGTCTTTTTTCTTTAGACAAGTCTCAGAGGGATAGCTGTTTTGGTCTGTATCTTCAAAAACAACAAGGTGTCCTGGGGCACCTTAAAGACTCAGGCCTGGTCTACACTAAAGAGGAAAGTTGACTTCCGACATGCAACTCCAGCTATGTTAATTACATAGTATCTTTAAATCGTGTTTTGGTGCTGTCCACACAGCGGGAAGTTGATGGGAGCATATGTTCCCATCGTCTTTCCTTACTTCTCATGACAAGCAGCACTCCCAGCACTGATGGGAGTGCCCTCTCAATTCAAATTAGCATGTCTTCACTAGACCTGATAATTCCCCCAGAAGAGTGACTATGGCAGCTTCTATTTTCTCTGTAGTGTAGACATGGCCTAACAGATTTATTTGTGCATGCAGTTTCATGGGCAAAGACCGACTTCATCAGATGCATCCTTCCTTAAGGGTTGGAACTCCCTTGGACAGATGGTCCTGTCCAATGGCTGAATTAGAAAGAAGGCCCTGAATCTGTTTACACTCAGTATATTTATACAATGTGCCCTTTCTTTTTTCTTTTTTTTTTCTGGTGTCTGGAAAAGCTGCTGGAACCAATATGGCTGTGTCTAGACTGGCAAGTTTTTCTGCAAAAGCAGCTGCTTTTGTGGAAAAACTTGCCAGCTGTCTACACTGGCCACTTGAATTTCCGCAAGAACACTGACGATCTCATGTAAGATTGTCAGTGTTCTTGTGGAAATGCTATGCTGCTCCCATTTGGGGAAAAGCCCTCTTGTGCAAATGCTTTTGCGCAAGAGGGCCGGTGTAGACAACGCAATATTGTTTTGTGCAAAAAAGCCCCGATCGCGAAAATGGAGATCGGGGCTTTCTTGCATAAAACCGTGTCTAGATTGGCACAGACGCTTTTCCGCAAAAAGTGCTTTTGCAGAAAAGCATCTGTGCCAATCTAGACGCTCTTTTCCGCAAATGCTTTTAACGGAAAAACTTTTCCATTAAAAGCATTTGCGGAAAATCACGCCAGTCTAGACGTAGCCTATATGTAAGACTTGTTAGGGCAGTGTTCACAGACTGAGTGATGAACCTTAATCACACTCCCCATTGTTTTTGTTCCCCAATCCCTGGTGTTGCATGAAATCCCTGGTTCACAGCTATCTGTACACCATTCACAAACTTAATAAACTATGATCCCCTAAGCACACTGCATACAGTTCCAATATCTATAACATGTATCACTCAAGTTTCAATGCAGCCTATTGGCAAGTCCAGCGGAACTTGTGCTCTGGGGCTAATAGAATGGAGAATGGTAGGAAGGACTTAATCAGTAAACGGAATTCTATCTAACTCTACAACATGGCCTGGCTTCAAATTCAAGTATTTCCTCTCAAGCATAATTCATCAACAGTGGCCTGAGTGTGAGGCAGACCCCAGCAGAATAAACAGCTCTGTAGTGAGACAGCTGGGAAAGTCTCTTGCCAGACTGAGCCCAACATGCTGCACCCTGCACAACTGACTTTGTAAGTGTCTCTTACTGCTTAGTTTCAGCCTAATTAATTAACCCAAAGTGTACATCCAACTTCAATGCCTACAGACTAGATCACACTGTTAAAGGGGAAGCTTCCACAGTTCCCACATCCACTGTAATCCCCTGACAACTCCAGGGAGTGGAGACTGGACCTACTCTAGCTTACCAGCACCCAACTGTCTGTGCTGCTCAAAATGTTTGCCATACAAAGGGTGCATCAGGAAGGAGAGGGGAAGATTGGGCAGATGCAGGAGGAGAGGGGGCATATTGGCAGTCACAGGAAAGGCAGTCACTGGAAGGACACATTTGAAGAAACTGATATGCCTCATTTAAGGAACTACAGTAGGGATAATAATCAACTCCTGGTGACATCTCTAGGAGACGGTGGTACAGAACACCTCCACCCCAGCAGCACTACACACTTTAGAGAATCAGGCCCATGGGCAGTAATAGATTCCAGAAGTGACCTTTTATGGGTTCACCCATTCTGTGAATCATCTAGCTTGCACTGCCTATCTATCAAGATGGTGGCTGCAATATAGATAACATACTGCCCTTCCCCCAAGTTAGCATCCCCCATTTATGGTCTTTTCAGTATAGATGCTCAGTGGTTTATTCACTGTCAAATAACTTTATTCACACAGAAGTTCCCCAGGGGTAGCTTGTGTCCTTCCAGAACAGCGACTTCAGCAAAAATGAAATCTCTGAAAAGCAGGAAGTACTGAGTTAGGCTGCCTGTGAATGCAACCCTACGGCTGCCCCTGAAATAGCAGTGGCCATTGTTATGTGTAGCTCCACTGAATAGGAGCAGGTTGACAGACCTGGCACTGTATGAGAAGCTCTGAGTCTCATCACATACCTGGGGGATGGGAGCAGGCTCAAAGGCAAGAGGTGCACTTGTCTCTTGAGGGATCAAATTTGCATAATTTCAACTCTGAGTTCTGAAGCTTGGGTCAGTAGCGGGACACATGGGGCTTCTTGCCATAATAACTATTAGCAATATGAATGAGGGTGTAATGATGGGAGAGGGAGAATTTGTTGCTCTGAGAGACTTCACAGTCTTTGCAACTTACAGTTAGCTATTAATTAACTTCTTTAAACTGGCATCCCATCTCAGCTAAAGAGAATGTGGCAGCATTAGTGAGATGAGGGTTTGTCAGGTCTTGCTTCACTTTAGTTAGATTTATGAGGGAAAGATGGTGCTCTACAGCACAAGAGCCTTATAGACGTTCAAGGCATGGATATGTACATGCTGATCCCAATTTCTGCACCACTTTGGATAGCGACTATTTCTGTTTCACCAACAACTGAGGATTGGGGAGCCATTAACACAAGAACTGGAGCAGTGCTAGCTGTAGAGATCCTGGTACTGTTTGCGGACAAGGCCCTGAAGTGTTCGAAAGAACTAAAATACTGCTTGGTTCATGGTCCTGGCATGAGTGCAGGGGACTGGACTTGATGACCTCTGAAGACTACTTCCAGCCTTATAATTCTTTTCACACTCTGGAGAATCCAGGTGACACATGCTATATATTATGGCCACACTAACTAAGGGCTTCTCTTCATGTATGATGCATCTGTGTCACTGTGGCACGTGGCTATGCCGATAGGAGAGAATCTTCTTTCAGTGTAGTTCACCTCCCTGAGAAGCAGTAGCTCTGTCAATGAGAGAAGCTCTATGGTCAATGTAGCACTGTCTGCTCAGGGGTTTAAGTAGGATTTTGCACATTGCTGAGTGTCATAGTTATACTGAAAGGGTGCGTCTAGACTGGCAGGATTTTGCGCAGAAGCAGCTGCTTTTGTGCAAAAACTTGCCAGCTGTCTACACTGGTGGCTTGAATTTGCACAAGAGCACTGACGTTCTACTGTGCGAAATCAGTGCTTCTTGCGCAAATACTTTCACGCTCCTGCTTGGGAAAAAGCCCTCTTGTGCAAATGTTTTTGCGCAAAAAGGCCAGTGTAGACAGGCAGTTAAGACGTTTTGCGCAAAAGCAGACTAAATGGAAAAAAGCCCTAGTGGACGCTTGGAGGCTCCATAGCCGCAATCAGCTCCCGGACTCCTGGTAACCCGAGTCCCCTTAAAGCAGACGCAGGCTGCTGAGGTCACAAGGCAGGAGCCCTTCTCTGACCTCTGGCCAGAGGTCTGCCACGTGGCCCCTGCCGTCCAGCAGACACCCCCAAGCATGATGGCAGCTCCAGGTGGGGATCAGCCACCCGCACCCCCAGGGCCAGAAAAAGAAGGTCCCCATCCTGGTCCTCGGGGGAGCTGGAGGCCCTAATGGACCTGTGGAAGGAGGAAGAAGCCCTGCATGAGACCTGCTCCCGGTGCCGTAATGCAGAGACCTTTGCCCTCATGGCCCAGGCACTTGCCCAGCAGGGCCATCCAGCCCGGACCTGGAGCAAGTCCGGGCTAAAGTAAAGGAGCTGCACCTGGGCTACGTCTGGGCCAGCGAGGGGCAGGAGCCGACACCTGCCCCCATTACCAACGGCTCCACACCATCCTCGGCCAGCCAGCACCGCAGGCACCGGACGTCCCCATGGACAGCAGCATGCCACCTCCCCATCACCAGGATGACCGAGGTGGGGGAAGGAGACATCAGCAGTGCGTCGGAGGATGAGGCCAGCACTGCCACCCTGCAGGCCCCCTCCGGCAGCCCCGATGTCTCCCATGCATCCTCAGAGGCCGGGAAAGGATCCACCAGTGATTGTTGCACTTTGCACTCACAAGGGCGGGGGGGTGGGGGTGGGAAGGGGAGCCAGGTGCCTGGAGTGGGGAGGGGAAGAGCGCATCACTCAGGCCATGTGAGCTGCACGCTGTGTAGCATTAGGCAGTAAGAAGCACATGCAACCACGTGCAGCCTGGTGACCGAGCGGGATGTGGCCGTGGCAGGCAACTGCAGGACATGCCTGGGACCATGCTGCTCACACACATTCGGCGGGACCAGGGGGAAGAGTGGATGCCGGCTGGAACCAGTCAGGGCCTCAGGGACTCAGGCCAGAGCAAGGGTGCAGCACGCAGAACAGCACACTGTCTCATGCCTGGCTGTGAGGCACAGCCAGCTGCTCCTGGGAAAACCGCAGCATCACAGCCCCACTGAGCCCCTCACCTTCTCCCGGTGCCTTGGCTGGCTCCCCGAGGGAAGTCCCCACTGCGGCCACACATGTCCCTGGGCTTCGTGTACGAGGGCTAACAGGAGGGGGAAGGGGGAAGCGCACGGGCCGGTCCTAGGGCTGCCTGAGTTTTTCTGCAAGGGTGGTACACTCCCCAGTCACCCCTGGTTCTGTCCAGGAGACAACCCATGCGATGGGGATCTGAGAGCCCAGGCCACGTCTGCCAGATGTGCTCCCAGGCACTGTGTGGGGATTCATCTCGCTCCCTGTCAAACACTATTGATTAGCCCAAAGCCTCACAGCCTTCACTGGCAGGGAGTTCCACAGGTTAACACAACACAAGTGCCCTCCATGGGGCCAGGACACAGACCGGTGGTTACAATACATGGAGGAGGACCCTACTCCAGGGGCGGTCCTGTATGCAAACATAAACATGGGGGATAAGCTAGTGGGCCCAAGCCACACTTCTGTGGTGTCACCTGGGCTCAGGGGTGGAAGGCATGAGGTGTGGGGACAGTGGCCGGGCTGCCTGATTGACCCATCCTTTCTTCTCTTCCCTGCAGCAGGACCAAGCACAAACCAGGGACCCTCTAGTCCTGCAGCAGTGGCAGCGGCAGCAGCAGCACCCCGAGCTGCCCAACCACCGAGGTGGCGGCTCTGCCAACGGGACCAGCTACTTCGGCGCCATGTGCAGGCCGTCGAGCGCGTTGAGGCAGCCATCACTCAGTGTGTGGAGGCGGGCGTGCAGTGGTACCAGGAGGCCTGGGGAGCCTTCTAGGCCCAGTGCATCCGCATGGCAGATTCGATTGCCACCCTCACCACCCACATTGGCCATTCCATCCATTATGGCATGGCCTTGCCCCATGCTCCCACTGTCCCTCCCCTAGCACTGCCCCTGCCCCCTCCTGCAGTGGTCCCTCCTGCTTCTGTTCCTGCCCCTCCAGCTCCTGCAATGGCCCCTCCTGCTCCTGCTCTGCTCCTGCTCCTGTCCCTCCTGCCCACCTCCCCATGCAGCCTGCCCTAATACTGCCTGCCCCCATGTGCAGGTCCGCTCCCCCAGGGGTGGTCACAGGGGCCACCCCTCCCAGAAGTAGCTCCTCCCCCTCCCAGTTCAAGGTCTCCTCCCCCTCTCCTCCTTGTATATAAAATAATACAAGTTTTTTCTGTTCAAAACAAAACTGTGTTTGGTGTTTATTGGGAGGTAATGAGAGGGGAGGGGGAAGGGTAGGGGATGGGAGGGAGTTGTAAAGGGAGACTGAGGCGACCCTACTATGGGGCTTGGGTGAACATGTCTGTCAGGGCCTCCCGGATGCGCACCCCATCCTGGTGCGCCTGGCGGATGGCAGCTGTGTGGGGCTGTTCATAGGCCTGGCCCTTGGCTGCCATCCATGCGGGGAGGAAGGCTTCCCCACTCCACTCCACAACATCGTGGAGCACACGGCACGCAGCACGCGGCCACTACCTCCGTGACATTCCGCTCACCCATCTCGAGACGGGTGAGCAAACACCGGAAGCAGACTTTCAAGTGCGAAAGCGCAAATGGAGTTGCGACTGGCTAAGGATGTGAAGGATAACAAGAAAGGTTTCTACAGGCATGTCAACAAGAAGAAGGTGATCAGAGAGGGTGTGCAGTCCCTAATGGATGAAGGAGGTAACCTAGTGACAGATGATGTGGGGAAAGCTGAAGAACTCAATGCTTTCTTTGCCTCTGTATTCACGGACAAGGTCGGCTCCTGGACTTCTGTGCTAAGTGACACAAGATGAGAAGAAGATGGACAGCCCTTGGTGGGTAAAGAACAGGTTAGGAACTATTTAGAAAAGCTAAACGTACACAAATCCATGGGTCCAGACTTAATGCACCCGAGGGTACTGAGGGAGTTGGCAAATGTCATTGAGGAGCCTTTGGCCATTATCTTTGAAAAGTCGTGGAGATCGGGCGAAATCCTGGATGATTGGAAAAAGGCAAACGTAGTGCCCATCTTCAAAAAAGGGAAGAAGGACAATCCAGAGAACTGTAGGCCGGTCAGTCTTACCTCGGTTCCTGGAAAAATCATGGAAGGGATCCTAAAGGAATCCATTTTGAGACACTTGGATGAGAGGGAAGTGATCAGGAATAGTCAGCATGGATTCACAAAGGGCAAGTCGTGCTTGACCAATCTGATTAGCTTCAATGATGAGGTAACTGGCTCAGTGGACATGGGAAAGTCAGTGGATGTTATATACCTTGACTTTAGCAAGGCTTTTGATACAGTCTCCCACGCTATTCTTGCCAGCAAGTTAAGGGATTGTGGATTGGATAAATGGACGGTAAGATGGATAGAAAGATGGCTAGAAGGCCAGGCCCAGCGGGTAGTGATCAACGGTTCGATGTCACGATGGCGGTCGGTTTCTAGTGAAGTGCCCCAAGGTTCGGTTCTAGGACCGGTTTTGTTCAATATCTTTATTAATGACCTGGATGAAGGGATAGATTGCACCCTCAGCAAGTTTGCAGATGACACTAAGCTAGGGGGAGAGGTAGATACGCTTAAGGGCAGAGATAGGGTCCAGAGTGACTTAGACAAATTGGAGGATTGGGCCACTAGAAATCTCATGAGATTCAACAAAGACAAGTGTAGAGTCCTGCACTTGGGACGGAAGAATCCCAAGCATAGTTACAGGCTGGGGACCAACCAGTTAAGTAGTAGTTCTGCAGAAAAGGACCTGGGGGTTACAGTGGATGAGAAGCTAGATATGAGTCAACAGTGTGCCCTTGTAGCCAAGAAGGCTAATGGCATATTAGGATGCATTAAGAGGAGCATTGCCAGCAGATCCAGAGATGTCATTATTCCCCTTTATTCGGCTTTGGTGAGGCCACATCTGGAGTATTGTGTCCAGTTCTGGGCCCCCCACTACAAAAAGGATGCGGAAGCATTGGAGAGGGTCCAGCGGAGGGCAACCAAAATGATTAGGGGTCTGGAGCATATGACCTACGAGGAGAGGCTGAGGGACTTGGGTCTGTTTAGTCTGCAGAAGCGAAGAGTGAGGGAGGACTTGATAGCAGCCTTCAACTTCCTGAAGGGAGGTTCCAAAGAGGATGGAGAGAGGCTGTTCTCACTAGTGACAGATGGCAGAACAAGGAGCAATGGTCTCAAGTTGTGGTGGGAGAGGTCCAGATTGGATATTAGGAAAAACTATTTTACTAGGAGGGTAGTGAAGCATTGGAATGTGTTACCTAGGGAAGTAGTGGAGTCTCCATCCCTAGAGGTGTTTAAGTCTCGGCTGGACAAAGCCCTGGCCGGGTTGATTTAGATGGGATTGGTCCTGCCTAGAGCGGGGGGCTGGACTTGACGACCTTCTGAGGTCTCTTCCAGGTCTATGATTCTATGATAAGGGGATGGTTGGATGAAATAACATGATCGTGGTAACTAATTGACCATTCATTATCAGTTGGAAATAGGTCAATGGAGGGATGATAGGAGTTGCTATAGGGAACTTTCTGGGTGTCTGGCTGGTGAGTCTTGTCCACATGCTCAGGGTTTAGCTGATCGCCATATTTGGGGTCAGGAAGGAATTTTCCTCCAGGGTAGATTGGCAGAGGCCCTGGAGGTTTTTTGCCTTCCTCTGTAGCACTGGGCACAGATCACAGCTGAAGGACTCTCTGCATGTTGAGGCCTTCAAAGTATTTGAAGGCTTCAATATCTGAGACATAGGTGAGAGGATTATTCTAAGAGGGGTGAGCAAGATTCTGTGGCCTGCACTGTGCAAGGGGTCAGACTAGATGATCATAATGGTCCCTTCTGACCTTAAAGTCTATGAGTCTATGAGTAAGTGGCCGAAGGCGCACTCCACGTGATTGCGGGCCCGGTTGAGGCGGTCGTTGAACCAGGCCCGGTTCTGGTCCGGCCGCCTCGTGTAGGGCCGCATTAGCCAGGGCAGCAGGGGGTAGGCCGTGTCCCCAACGACACATATGGGCATAGGCACATCCCCAACAGTAAACTCTCGCCGGGGGAAGTAGGTGCCTGCCTCCAGCCTGCAAAACAGGCTGGAGTTGCATCGTATGTGGGAGTCGTGTGCCCTGCCGGACCAGCCCGCATAAATGTCTAGGAAGTGGCCACGGTGGTTCATGAGGGCCTGGAGTATGATCAAGCAGTACCCCTTCCTGTTCATAAAATGGGCCACTTGATGCTCTGGTGCCTGGATGGGGATGTGGGTTGCGTCCAGGGCTCCCCCGCAGTTGGGTAACCCGAGGGCAGTGAAGCTGGTCACGGTAGTGTCCACGTCATGCAGGCAGATGACTCTAGGGAGCAGGACGTCATTGATGGCTTGGACGACCTGCAGAAGGGAGCAGAGAAACACAGGGGAACACATCACATAAGGCAGGGGTGAGCGTGCACTTCCTTGGGCTCCCCCCCCCGTGATGCCCTCTGTGCTCTCTCTCACACACACACACACACACACACACACACACACACACACACACACACACACACACCAGGGCCCCATTGCCCTACTGTCCCCCTCCCCCACCAGCAGGCCTGTGCAAGGGAGGGACGGCCCACACCCTTGGGTGACCCAGCCTGGAGTCTTGGCTGCCCCTGGGCATGGAGTACAACACCCTTCCCCCACCCCACTCTCCCTGGGACTTACCTCCATCACGATGACACCACGGTGGATCTGCCTACCCCGAACGGGTGTGCCACCAATCGGTAGCTGTCCGGGGTGGCCAGCTTCCATAGTGCGATGACGACCCTCTTGTCAATGGGGATGGGTGCCTGCATCCAGGTGGTGGCTCTCTGGAGTGCAGGGGCGAGCCAGGCACACAACTCCAGTAACGTCAGCTTTTGCATCCAAAAGTTCTGGAGCCATTGCTGGTCATCCCATTGCCCCAGAACCAGCTGGTTCCACCAGTCCATACTGGTGTCCAGTCTCCACAGTGGCCTCTGCACGCTGGGGTGGGGATGCCACAGGGACACCATGGCCTCCCTGGTGAGGGAGTCCAAATCGATCTGCGCCTCCAGGTCCTGGAACACAAGGGCAGCAGCCTGGAGCACCAGCTGCAGGCACTCCAAAATGGCCGGCAGGGGCCAGAGCAGGCATATGGCCACCCCTGGCTCCATGGCAGACAAAGCAAGGGAGATGAAAAAAACCAAACAAAGGCACTAAGTGACAAAAGGCAGTGGTGACCAAAAAGGCAGAGGGCAACCACCAAAACTGCTACGGCTGACAGTCCCTGCAAGTGGTCCTATCGCACGCAGCAGGAGAAAAACAGCTGTCCAGGGAGATCCTTTTAAACACGTGTCTCAAAGGAGCTGCAGTCCCCACCCCCAGAAAGGGCTGGTGCCCTTTTGCCCTCTTCAAAATGGTTCTGGGCTTCTGCTTTTGCGCAAAAGCGGCCCACCAATGGTTCTGGGCTTCTGCTTTTGCGCAAAAGCGCATCGTTATAACTATAAGTCTGGGACCAATCTAGACGCACTTTTGCGCAAATACTTTTAACAGAAAAACTTTTCCATTAAAAGTATTTCCGCAAAATCATGCCAGTCTAGACATAGCCAAATAGTTTAGTTTAGGCCTAGTCTAGGGAGAAATCACACTTAAAAGAACATCAGAGATGAATGAATCTAGTTGTATATGTTAAAATATAGGAGTATAAATGTTGTTGTAGAACCTATCATTTATATATGAAGCAGCAACAAAGTGGGAAAGTCTGTACAAGGAACACAAGATTTACTACTGCAATAGCTTTGGTTAAAAGTTGTTCATAGCATTCCAAATACTATTTGAAGTACATTATTAAATATTTAATGCTTTTGTATGCATTAAATGTTTATTTTACTAACAAACTGTATGACTGTTCTCTCACTGAAGCAGGCTGAGAACTATTAATCCCTATTTTTCAGGGTTTTACATATAATACACCTGAGAGTTGACCCTACATAATATTTTGTGAGGGAAACAAAAGTCCTGAAAAGACAGAACACTACCAATACGATTTAAGCTGAGGTACAGAAAGAAGTAGAGTGCAATATAATTATACACAGTATTGCCTGAGCATCCCCCAACCATGTTACAGTCACAAAGTTGAAAATCTATTTGTTTCTTGTTCTTTTTTGTTTATTGAGATGCTAGGATGTGTATGGGAATCTATTGATTAATTATCAAAATAATTAGTGATTGCTATCAGGTAACAGGAGCCCTAGACACTTCTGAAACAGACATAATGGTACTAAAAGCTAGGGATAATATGTTTTCTCTTTTGACATCAGTGCATAACTCCCACTGACTTTAACCTCATTACTTAAAAACTTTCCAAATTCCCATGGTAATTAAGGTTTGCAGTTAGCTAACTTCCATATTTACTGTAATCAATCCATTTGCTATAGTGAGTTCAAGGGAATGCTGCAGATTATTTATCTAAAGTAAAATTGCCAGGGTTTTTCATAACCATCATTCTAGATAGATCCAGGAAGAAAAAAAAAACCAGAATGTTTTTCTTATCTGAAATTGCTTCACTTGAAAAAGTTGGGGAAAAAGGGAAATAAATTCGTAAACATATGAGGATTATATTGTCCATATACTGAGAGTTAGAAAAATAGAAATATCTCACACATATTTGTCTTTTTGTTTATTTCCTCTGTACCCTGGGTACTGATCATTTCACAAAGGTTAGGCAAAACAGAAATGTAACTGATGTCAAAATTGCTTCATTTCTTCCCCACACACATATTCTCTTAGATGCTGTACATTTAATTTTGAAAAAAAATCAATAAGCAAAGAAAACATTTGAGAAAAGAAATTGGTCTAGTTGAATCACAGTGCTTTGTGCAATACATATGTCAAATATTTGAGGAAACAAATGGATTTTAACAGAACGTTCTTTTTTTGAAAAAGGGTGGAGCAGGCTGGACATTCAGGCTATGTCTACACTGAAGCGATCTTGTGCAATGCCGCTACGCTGATTATTTTCAGGTTTTTCTTGTGCAAGAAGGGGCCGTGTAGACAGCTCCTTCTTGTGCAAGAGCCTCTTCTGCAAAATGGCAGCTCATTATATATGCAAATGAGTCTTGGCAATATTCCACGCTTAGCCTGATTTGCATAGCTCTGGCGCAAGATCGCACCAGTGTAGACATAGCCTCAGAGTGTGTCTACACAGCAGTGTTATTCCAAAATAACATAGTCCACATCTACGCTACAAGCACTTATTTTGTCATAATGTCAAAATAATGGTGAGCTGGAGGACTTACTCCAACTCCCATAACCCTCATTTTATGAGGAGTAAGGGAAGTTGGAGGAAGAGTAGACTTCCTGCTGTGTAGACAGTGCCAAAAACCAAAATGAGCTATTTCGACCTAAGCTATGCAATTGATATAGTTGATGTTGTGTAGCTTATTTCAGCTTTAGCCTTGCTGAGTAGACATGTCCTCATTCTTACAAATAGAAATGAAGATTAGTGAAACAATTATTATTCTTCCTGGGTTTCTAAC
Organism: Pelodiscus sinensis; assembly: GCF_049634645.1. NCBI lineage: Eukaryota > Metazoa > Chordata > Testudines > Trionychidae > Pelodiscus > Pelodiscus sinensis. The sequence goes on from NC_134714.1 coordinate 54,232,601, forward strand.
TTCATCTCCTCTTTAGAATATTAATTTCCAATTTTAAAATGAAACCTGCTGCTGACATTTTATGCAGACAGAAAATTTCAGCCTAGCTGAGTGGCAATGGCTCTCAGTAAATGTATGCAACAAAACATACACAGTCTTCTTCACTGGTGAATATGAGATTTTGTTTTTGTGCTGATCTCCCTATTATTAAAAAAAAAAAAACCTCCACACAAGCCCCTCCCCCTCAAGCCCTAACAGAGCAAAACCCCAATATGTAAGGCAAACTGCAAAGGCAGAACAAAGCTTGTGCCTGTGAAAATAGGATTTCTGCCTTCAGATTTCAATGTGCTGACCCTGTGGAAACTACTCTGTAGGTTTCCATCTCTGGGAAATAAGAAGCGCAGGGATGGTGTAAGTGAGGGCATGACAACCACAGTCAGTCTAGTCAGAAGAAGGTTTTTGGAAGCTGTGTTGATATTTGGGGCCAGAGGGAGCTAGATAATAGAAAAGAGACAAGGGACACCTGCAGAGATTGTGACCATCTTCAGTTTAAAGGGCATAGTGTCTCTGGCTTCTTCTATGAAAGGTACACCACACCTTTCCCTGAAGAATGAGTAGGAAAATTAATGCACTGAGACTTACAGGAATCACTGTGATTTACAATGCAGGTATGGTCCCCAAGGTTAATTGAACAGAGAAATCAGAAATAACAAGGAGACACCACAGGCAATAATTACTGTGCACACTAGTTTAAAACAACAGAATATTAAGGCAAATCTTATGAAAAGCAAAGAACAGAGTATAGGTGCACACTTCTACTTGACATGCATAATGCATAATTATCTTGTGATGTGAGGGTTGAGTGATTCTAATTTCACTCAAATAATGAAACCAAACCACTTTAGCTTCTTGGTGTTTCTGGCAACTTTCTGTTTTGGTTCTTGTCACTCTTTCAGTTCACTCAACAATCAGCTTCCTGGATGTAAATGACTGGAATTTCTCCTTAGCTGGTGTGGGAAATATTTTTCTTGCAAAGTTAGGAGAACTGAATGAAAAATCTGGAGATGTTTTCTTCTTTGTGTACTTGATTTAAAAACCTGGAACAAAATGAAATGAAAAGCATGGGGCATTTATCATTTGCTAGGACTATCTGGATCTATCTCACCAAATCAGTTCCCTGCCACTGCAGTGGCCTTGTGCATTGGTGCACACTGGTCTCTGTTCTCTGCCCATGGTACTAAATATTTTTGTCTCTGAAAACTGAATATTATGCATATAGTCCAAGTTGTTGGGCTCAGTACAGAAGTAATTGGGTGGAGCTTAATGATCTGTGAAGTGCAAGAGATTAGACTGGAAGATCTGGCAGTCTGTTTTAAACTCTATCAAAATGTTCCTTTTCTCATCCTGATTTATTTCAAAGCATCTTCCCTCCTACACTATTTTCTCCTTTTGGATATGTCACCACTAGAGCTGTTTGAAAAGCTTTGCATCACAATTTTCTCAAAATAAATGGATTTTTGATTAAAAGATGGTTTTCTTCACAGTACTTTTGTTTTGTCCCTGAAAAAAATGGGAAAAAACAGATTCTTTAAATGAAAACATTTTTTCCTCAATTTTTCATGGAAAATATTTGTTTAGCAGGCCTGTGGTCTTCATCTTCTTAGTCTTGTTTATGTGCGCCAGTTTTAACTGAATCTGAAGAGGAAGTAACTATCCTCCTTACTTTTCACTGGCATTTATTTTTTTACAGATTTTTGAAATGTAAACTTGCCAGTCATATTTCCTAACAAAGATGATTTCTAGTATGTGTAGGTCTGTAAGATGATCTGATCCTTTACAGAATGAATTTATAAAGAGACATGAAAAACTGAATGGGAAATGTTATTGTCCATTTTACCTTTCATCTAAGACAGCTGTGTTATATTCCTTTGTTCTGATATCATTCCCTAAAGTGCTGCCCAGAGAAATGCTGATTCTTGTCCTTATACTAAAACAATGGAAACATTACGTTGTCAGAATTGTATAGCAATTGTGGAAATTGGAGCTTTTCCTCGTTCTGCCTTTCAATGTGGCTTTTGGACATGGCTAGTTATTTTAAAGTCCTAAAATAAGTTTAATAAGTAATAAAGTCCTTGTACACTCCAGAAATACACTCCAGGTATGCACAATGTTGTGAAAATTATATTAAAATATGTTTTCAAAAGTCTTACCATACTCACCTCTGTGTCTTCTTACATGCAGGTTCATATGGCTGCAGTTAGGTAATAATGCACAGACCTGCAGATGCTGAAACAAAGAACTCTCAGAAACTATGCATCTTGAAATTAGCCCCAGCTCACTAGAAGTGCTGTGGCGGTAACCTTACATTAGATTGCCCCCTAATGTCAGGCTAAGAAACATGGGGCCTCAACTCCATACCTCACCAGCAACTGAGCCCCTGTTGATTATCAGGAGAGGAGTCAGATTCTCTACTACCACCCCTAGATCCCTAACTTATCCTTTTTGGATTAAACCCTAAGAGGCATTGAGAAATTTAATTTGCTAATGTATACAAACTGTTTGCTAAGAATAAATTCCCATGCTGTCCATTTTGCAAATATGTTCAAGCTATTTGCGTAACAGTGAATGGAGCTGACACTTTAATTTGTTTAGAAAGCCCTGCACGATGTTTGCTCATTTGTGACTAATTTCTAAAACACTGGCACACTTTTAAAACATATTAGTTTAACTTTTGCAAAACTCTGCCTGACTGACTCTTGCAGAATTATATTACTAAGTCTTCTCTTCCACTTTTCATGGACTTGCTGTCCTTATAGGTCAAGCCTCCTATGGTGTGAATGTATAATTGCCAGCTCAGTTGTCATTAGTGCTGGAAGATAAACGTGTATCAAGAGGGAAATACATTCCTTACTAGGTGAAAAGGGGAAGCTAGGGCTGGAAATCAAGTAGATGCTTAGCTGACTCTTGAGTATTACTGAGTTGATAACAATATATTTGTTGCTCAGTTGATTTGCTTTTGTGTCTAGTTATACATTACTGGAAAAGTACAGTTTAATCTGTAAATACTAGCTCCCATAGAAAGTGATTTTGGTGATTCAGATGGTAGTACTCATCTCTCCCTGAGTTTGTGCTGAATGAATGCTATATTATATTGCTAGTGGCTACTCAACTGCTGGGAATGTCAAATGAAAATGGAGATGTAAATTTGGACTCCTACCATTTGTGTTTACTTAGGTAGTTCACTCACAAACATTCAACAAAATCATTAGTTGGGCCCCCCTAAAATCTTGAGATTCACTTTAGAATCATGGGATTTAAAAACAAACATAAGATTTATTTTCTTTTTGGTGTTTGAGCCTTTCGGTTCACATTTTCTAGCTTTATTCCAGAAGCCTAAAAGCCAGAAATTAATTTTTTTCTGAACTAAATCTAGGGTTTTAACAACTCCCCCACTAACAGTTACAGGAAAATCACAAAATTTGGTAGCATTGTTCATGAAAGATCTCAAGATGTTTTTTTTTTATGAAAGCTGAATTGTTGAGTTCCTGTATACAGAAATACAGCTCAGGTCATTAAATGCTAATGTCCACCTGTAATTTTGTTTTCATATATTCATAGATTTGAGGACAGAAGGGACATTTAGATCATGAAGTCTGGATTTTCTGTATAATCATAGCCCATTATATTTCATTTAGGTATCTCTGTTTTAAGCCCAGTAACTTGTTCATTGCTAAAGTATATCTTCCAAAAAGGCATCCATTCTTGATCTGAACACATCACAGATGGAGAATCTACCACTTTCCTAGGTAATGTGTTGCAATGATTAATCACTCTGGTGTTTAAAAATTTGTTCCTTAAAATTTGAACTTGTCTGGCTTCAGTTTCCAGCCAAGCAATTTTTCGTTCTTGCTGTGCCTTTCTCTATTAGAGTCCTTTTATTCCCTATATTTTTGCCCTTGACAGTACTTATACACACTAAACAAGTCACCTCTCAGTCTTTTTTAAAAATAACTAACAGATTTAGCTCTTGAAGCTTCTCACTGCACAATGTTTTCTTCAGCTCTCAAATTATTGTGTCTCTTTTCTGCAGCCTCTCCAATTTTTCAGAATCCTTTTTACAAATATGGATACCAAAACTAAATGTAATATTCTAGTACCAGTCTCACACATGCTGTATACAGAGGTAAAAGTAATCCCAGGATCCATACTCCTACTCATTGGCCCTTTCTTTATACATCCCAAGATATATAAAGCCCCCTTTTCCACAACATCACATTGGGAGTTAATGTTGATGACCCCTGTGATCCTTAAATTCTTTTCAGTATCATACCATTCCGTCCACCATTCTCCAATCTATAGGTATGACCACATTCCTTATTCCTAGATGAATAACTTCCATTTGGCTGCATTAAAATGCCTTTTCTTTAAATAGCCCTATAATGGGGGGCAACTCATCATTCCTGCACATCCTGCTGGCTGTGATGGCAATTATCTTTGCTTGCCAGGATGCCTTCCTCTGATGGTGCCTAATCACCATCACTTTTGTTCAAGGATCCATGCTATTCCTAGGACTGCAGCATCCTCAATAACACTGCCCTTGGGCTGCACCACACTCTGTGTTCCCCCTCTTCCAAGGGACCTGCAATCTCTGTCCAGCTACTCCCTTTGTGGCAACTGCAGTCCATTGTCCTGGGGCTACTTCCCATGAAGCTATAGCACCTCCTCTGAACTAGCAGCCAGCCAGCGGGGAGCTCTCTCTAGCTCCCCCATTCCTGCTTACAGAATTGCTCTGTCCCACATGCTGGTGCTCCCTAGGAGCCTGGTCTCCCCTCAGGCTCCAGTCAACTGTTGACTTCTTCTCTGCCCTCCACTCCTTCATATATGAACCTGATTGGCTGCTCTTCTCAGCCCTCTTCTGTTTGGCTGTCTCCAGTGGAGCCTCCATAGGGTTGCTATTAATTCCTTTTCTGTCGGTGAATGGCAGCTCAGCTTCCCCATCACAAGGCCGAGCTTACCAAGTGATCCAGACTGTTCTGAAAGACCACCCTGTCCTCATTATTATTTACCATTTTGCCAGCCTTTGTGTCCTCCGCAAAATTTATCTGCCATGGGATTTTATATTAACTTCCAGATCAGTGATGAAACTGTTCACTAACATCAGGATCAGTATTGATCTCAGTAGAACCTACTAGTTACCTCAGCAGAAACCCACACCCCCAACTGCATGATAATTTCCTATTGAGAACTGCTTTTTGAGATCTGTCAGTTAGCCAGCTGTTAATCCATTTAATATGTACTTTCTAGATATTGTATCATGATAATTTTTAATCAAAATGTTGTGGAGTACTAATTCTTATGTTTACAAAAGTGTAAATATATTACATCTGTATAGCTAATTTTTTCAGCCAAACTTGTAATCTCATCAAAGTATCAGATCAAGTTTGACAAAATGTATTTTCCATAAACCCACACTGACTGTCATTATATTCCTGTCTTTTAATTTTAATTAATTGTATCCCATATTAGCTTTCCTGTTATTTTTCCTAGTCCTGGTGTCAATGTAAATGGCAATTTGACAATTGATAACATAGTCATATCTCTTGCCTTTTTTGAATATTGGCAGAATATTAGCACTTTTCTAGTCTTCTGGAATTTCACTGGCATTCCAAGTTTTATTAAACATTAGTGATCCAGAAATATTTTCAGTCAACTCATTTGTGCAAGTTATCCAGGCTTGCTGATTCATAAAATTCTATTCAATAAGCTACTTTGATCACTTCATGTCCTAAACTGTTATGTGGTGGTGTTGTATCCTGTTAAACAATTGTTGCCTCCCATCTTATATGTAACTGCATATAAAAGATGACCCCTTTGACACAGCCCACGGATTTAGTTTGTTTTAGGTATTTAGTTTGTAAAACACTTTATGTAGTTTAAGAATAAAAGAACAAATATGCAATTTTTAGCCTTGCTCAAATAAGAAGCACAGAAAGGCTGCCTAATAATTTAGAGAGACAAGGTGGATGAGGTAATATCTTTTATTGGGCCAACTTCTGTTGGTGAGAGAGACAAGCTTTCAAGCTTGAAAGATATTGCCTTACCCATCTTGTCTATCTAATATCCTGGGACCACACTGCTACAACAACACTGTATCTATCAATCTAGGCATTTATACTGTCATGTTATATGGAGCCACATTTCTTTTTAAAGGGAAGAAAGAAGCATATATTAGAACCGCAAACAAGCTGGCTTCCTTCTTTTTGACTAGAGACCAGGTTTTTTTAGAACTTTCAGTAAAGCAGACACATGTAGGCTAAAATTCTGTGTGGTGCCTGTAAGAGACAAAGCATACAACTTGTAGACCTAGAAAAGGGAGGCAGGTGGCTTTAAGCCATCTGTGCAGCCCTCTGAATCCTGGGCAGCTCCCAAGGGTGGAAAAACAGCTGGCATAACTTAGGTGACTTTGTGGTCTTGTCTAAGCTATGACAGCCTTCTCAGTACAGCTTTGAGAGTTGCAGCACTGCCTAGAATCTCCACAGCTCTCCCTGCCACAGCCTTGCCTTGTCATGCTCATCACACTCTGGGTGTGTGAAAGGGTCTTTGAAGACATTCATATCATTGCTTTGCAGGGCCTATGTCAGAGAAATCCTTTCTGAGCCGGAACCAATTTTTTACTGCTCCAGCCTTTTCCCTGGCATATGGGAACTAGAGAGCAATGGATATGAAAAGGCAGATGGATTCAGAAGCTGCAGACACCTGCAGTAGTCATTTACTCTCTAATGACTTATCCGAGTGATCTGAGGGAAAAGACAAGAGTGGTGAGACAGCTCGGGATGCTAGGGATGATCTCTGTGGAATGGTAGTGATAGGGTATAAGGACTGCATCCATCTGCCTCTCAAGAGGATTGAGGTAATGGTGCTGTCCTGTCTGTGGCTATGTCTATACTACAGAATTTTTTAGGAAAAACTGCTGTTTTTCTGAAAAAACTCACGGAGCATCCACATCTCAAATGTGTTTTTGCACAAGAAAATCGAAAGAACAGAGGGAGTTTTCTGGCATAGGTATTCCTCATTCTATGAGAAAGAAGGCTTTTTTGTGAAAGAACTCTTTTGCAAAAAGGTGTGTGGAGGGGAAGAGGGTTTTTTTGTGCAAAAAGAAGAAAAAGCAGAGGTGCTTTGGGGGTCATTTTATGCATAGCATCAGAGCTTACTATTGAGAGAGCATCCGTGAAGTCTGAATGCTCTTTTTTGCAAAAGCGCATCACTTTTTCGATGTGCTTTTGCAGTGTGGATGCACTCCTGCACAAGAAGACTTGTGGAAGATTTCCTCCAATAAAAGCTTCTTGAGCAAGTGGCCTGTAGTCTAGACATAGTGGCTGCGTCTAGACTGGCAAGTTTTTCCACAAAAGCAGCTGCTTTTGAGGAAAACTTGCCAACTGTCTACACTGGCCGCTTGAATTTCCACAAAAACACTGACAATCTCATGTAAGATTGTCAGTGTTCTTGCGGAAACGTTATGCTGCTCCCGTTCGGGCAAAAGCCCTCTTGCACAAATGCTTTTGCACAAGAGGGTCAGTGTAGACAACGCAATATTGTTTTGCGCAAAAAAGCCCCTATCGCAAAAATGGCAATTGAGGCTTTCTTGCGCAAAAGCGCGTCTAGATTGGCACGGACACTTTTCCGCAAAAAGTGCTTTTGTGGAAAAGTGTTCGTGCCAATCGAGACGCTCTTTTCTGCAAATGCTTTTAACGGAAAAACTTTTCCGTTAAAAGCATTTGCGGAAAATCATGCCAGTCTAGACGTAGCCAGTCTGTGTGTCCCCAAGATACAGAATCAGGAAAGAATCTGCCTTTGGTATTGGAGCAACTCTTCCCTCATTGCCTCCTCAGTGTAGTCACTGACCCTCCCCAATATATCAGTTCCCTGACTGGATATTGCTTGGTAATAGAGATAGTTGCAGTGGGTGGGCTGCCAGTGACCTGAGAACACAAATGGCAGCAGCATCCTTATTTTAACTGGCAGGCTCATGCATTAGACCGGGGTGGGGAACCCAAGGCCCGGGGGTTGGATGTGGCTCCTGGCTTGCCTGGATACAGCTCAGAGCTCCCTCAGCATTGGGGAGCTTGTGGTAGTGCTCCAGGCCCCCCATAGTTTGCCCGCCATGGGGCTGGAGCACACAAAATCTACTAGTCTGGGCTCCCCCCAGGCTCTGGTGCATTTTTTTTGCTTCTCACTTGTGTGTGGTTCCTAACTGATTTTTCTGTGGGTCAGTGACCCGCAATCCACAAAAGGTTCCCAGCACTACACTAGACAGATCATTCTGAATATTAACTGACAGTGCTGTGTCTCAGAGCTGACTATCCAGTCTAGTTTCTGACCAGGTCCCAGGCTGCAGAGCTCCTGTTCAATATGTCTTTTACTGCATCCCTATTTCCATTTGTGCATGTTCCATTGCCTGCTGGTACTGATACTGTTCCCCCCTGGGAGCCTCCAGCTTTCTGTGAAAGGTTTGGGAGTTAGAAAAAGGGGGGTACTGATGTCAGGGTGTACTTCCTCCCACCACTTCTGTACCCCATCTCCACATAGGGAAAAGGGGGTGAAGGGAGCTTGTCAATGCAAATCTCTGTCGCTGTCATACAGTGTGGGTGTCTCTGTCGTTGTTATTCTCTCACATACACATTGTCCTGCACTCTCATTGCCTGACCCAACACATACATGGGGGGTTGTTGTTACTACTTTTACTGCTTGCAAAGTGTGTCATTTTTGGTTTTTGACTGGTCTGTGCATTTCAGCATTTTCATTTCTCTCTTATGCTTAAATTTCATTCTTTGAATAGTGAGTTCTAAAAATGCCTAACCTGCCATGGCTGGAGTAATTATACCTGTGATAATGGCTGCTACAGGAAGTGGCTGACATGTCCCTGCAGCCCCTGAGAAAGGCAGAGCAGGAGATCTCCCTGTGCTGTCCTTGCCTGTACACACTCTCCTACAGCTCCCATTGATCAATAATGGGGAACTGTAGCCAATGGAAGCTGTGGGCTCAGTGTCTGTACATGAGGAGTAGCACATGAAGCCATTGCTGTACATGCCAGCTGCTTTCAGGAGTGGTGCAGGGCCAGGGCCAGGGCAGGAGTAAGCCTGCTTTAACCCCACTGCTCCACCAGAAGCCATCTCAGTTAGGTGGTGCTTAGCCAGAGACTGCCTCCTGAACTCCTACCCCAGCCCTGAACCTCCTCCTGCACCCAACCTCCTACCCTAGACATGAGTTCCCCTGCACCCAAATTCCTTCCCAGAGCTTGCACCCTGAAACCCGTCCTGAATCCCAATCCTCCACCCTGGGCTAAGCCCAGAGCCCCTCCCACATTCTGAACCCTTTGGCCTGAGACTAAAGCCTGCACCCCGACCTCCTATCCCAGCCTGGTGAAAGTAAATGAGGTTCAGGGAGGAAGGGAGATGGAGTGAACAAGGTGAAGCCTCAGAGAAGGGGTGAAGCAGGGGCAGGGCCTCAGAGGGGGTGGGAAGGAAGAAGGGCAAGGGTATTTGGGTTTGAGGTATATCTTACATTGCACTTATATAGGAAAACTGATCGTGTGGCTAAAAAGGTTGGAGACCACTATACTATATCATATTCACAGTGTCAGTTTTCCATAAATTCTGTAATTATTTCTAGAATTGTTCAACACATTTTCAAAATAGCAGTAAGCAGGAATTTACTGCGTTGGCAAAAAGTCAAAAAACAATTTGCACTACCTACCCAATTGCCTCTTCGAAGACCACAGGCCTTTTACTCTCCTTTGTTTATTGTAATAGAATAGTGTAGTTTAGCATGGAATGAGTTAAATACCATTACATTCAGTTTAAATCTAGGTTTTGTGGTAGAACCAGGCTTTTCTCAATATGCCTGCATAGGTGTTTTGCATTTTGAGTGAATATTTCTCTTAGATGGAGCATTACTAAGTATTCCCATGACCTTTCAAATGTGTAGTCTGCAAAGTCCCAGAAGAGATACCACGGTGGCCATTGTACTCCTACAAATCTGTTTTACATGTATAATACTATCTGTGCACACGATGCTTTTGAACTGTCAGATTTACCTCACAGGTTTGTGAAATGCCTGTTAAAAACAGAAATAGTTTGCTGTTGTATAACAACAATTTAAATGTTTTTCTCGCTGTACTATGTCCATGATTCCTAAACCATTGATTAGTTTAGGCCCTTAAGGTTGGATACTGATCTGATCCATGCCTGGTGAAAACTAAATCATGGATAAAAACTCCTCCTTGCTAAGCGACAATGCCTTAAATCTACCAAAAAAAAGTTTGTGAACTGTCCATTGTTTGCTTTGTTAGACATTTGTGTGGATCTGTGTGCTATTTTCTATACCTCGCAGAATGTTGGTTTGGTAGCAACATGAAAATTTGAGGATATCTCCTTGGTAGGAGACCCAGATCATATTTGCTGCTTAGCACATTAATTTCTGATTATACATGACCTTTGTTTCAAAACATAATTTCAACCTTTTCACCTAGATCAGTGTCTGGTGGATAAAACAGCACATCTTCAGAGGCAAAATTGCTTCATCTGCTCAATTTGTAACTATTTCAGTAGTATCTTTGGAGAATAAAAATGAAAAGATGTAGGAGGATCCTGTAAAGGTATTTTTTGAATTTTCTTTCAAGAGCAACAGGCTAAAATTAGCTTTTCATAAGTAAGTGCAATTCTGGTTGTATCCCCTTACAACATGGCTGAATATGGTGTAAAGGTTTATTAACATTTTATAAACAATAATATCCAAATAAACATAAAATAGACTGATGGAAATATACATTTAAATAAATGGTCATTATGTGGGAATGGATATTATGTGCTTTACAAACATGTTATGAATATAATAAAATGTATCAGTCTCATATATTGCTAACCTTGATTCAAAATTAGAATAAATTAAGAATATTAAATAATATGGTTTTAAAGATAAAATTAAGTGAGAGTCACAACAAAGGAAATGACTATATATGGTCAAAGGAGTCCCAGCCATCAAAACACAAAGAGCCAATGTTAAGAAAAAATTAGTTCAAAGATGTCAACAAGTTTCCAAGTGTCAGAGAAAAAAGTTACATGCTACACTTTTTGGCATAATTTCTCCAATTTGTGTGATGTTCAGAACATGGTACTACTTAAGGCTATGCATAGAGGAGAAAATCTTTAGGGTATGTCTACACTGCCACCCTAGTTCGAACTAGGGTGGCTAATATAGGCATTCGAACTTGCAAATGAATATTCCTCCTGCAAAGAGGTTTAGCAGTAGTTTGAATTAGGAGCTTTAATTCGAACTACCTAGTCCGTGCCGCATGTAGCCGTGGGCAGGTAGTTCGAACTATGGGGTATTTAAAAATGGCGGCGCCCGGGAACATGCAAATGAAGCCCGGGATATTTAAATCCTGGACTTCATTTGCAAGTTCAAATGCCTACATTAGCCACCCTAGTTCAAACTAGGGTGGCAGTGTAGACATACCCATTTAGACTATGCATGAAAGGTATTCATATCTCCAGGTAGTCACATGTGGAGTCTGTAAGGAGCATGACCCATGACTGAAATGACTGGGCTGAACTGAGGAGTATTTTGGTCTACAAATTGGACTGAAGATTGGATCTGGGTGTCAAACTCCACAAAGATTAGGGATGTTTGGTTTCAGGATTTCTGTTTGTTTCATACAAACCAAAAACGTGGGTTGGATCTTCAATCAGTATAAATTGATATAGCTTCATATAGCAGCTCTGTTCTAGCTCTGTTAATAACTTCTTTTGACATGTATGGTAGTAAATTATTGCAGGAATAACACTCAAAAAACATGATTCTAAATTAAGTAGAACTCAAGTGTTGGATCTTATTTAGAAGTCAACATGGAGGAATTACAAGGATGGGAGTATTTTACAGCTCATATTACCCTAAACCAATGGTGGGCAACCTGAGCCTGCAGGCAGCACATGACTAATCAGAATAAGCTGTTTACCTTGTATGCACAGGTATGGTCACCTGGAGCTCCCATTGACTACATTGCACCATTCCTGGCCAATAGGAGCTGTGAATAGTAACAGCTGCCAAGTCTCTGTGGCCTACACTATTTCTTGTAGCTCCCATTGGCTGGAAATGGAGAACTTCAGCTAATGGGAGCTACAGGCGGCCCACTGCGACTTATCCTCATGAGCTGTGTGCAGCCTGCTCACTGCAGGTTGCCCATCACTGCCCTAAACTGTGGTTTGTTCTACATGCTGACATTTGAGCAGGGTAAGGCTGCTCTGTTCCCCTTGTGATACTTTATGATTAAACTTTTACCATTGACCTCATTAATTTTTCCACTGTGATACTATTGCAACAAATCTGGTGCAAAGTATTTCTTGTAGGGTATCAATGAAAGTTATAATTTGCTAACTAAGATTAACCTATATAAATTCAGGTATCATCACTGTATCTGAAGTGATGACTATATACTTGTATCACAAATATGTTTACTACGATGCTAACACCTACAAGGTAGCTTCAGAGGGTAGCCAAGTTAGTCTGTACAGGAAAAAAAACAACAACAAATGGTCTGGTAGCACTTTATAGACTAACAAAACATGTAGATAGTAGCTTACATCCATTCTAGCCAGCCTATTGTGAAGGCATTTAGCTCTCACAATGGACTATAGCAAAAATTAACTCTGCCCAGATAACTATTTTAGTAGATGCCTTAGCCATCAACAGGCTAATGGCTACACCCTGTGAGCATCAACCCATGTAATAAAATGTGATATACTCATGTGACTCCATCTTTTGCCAGTAACTTTCCACAAACTGGGCTGTGACCTTTGTTTAAAACAAAAGTTTTCCGGGAAAAAGGTATAGAAAACTATTAGAATGACTCCATTTTGCATCTTTCCTGCTCTAATTATTATTAGACAATCTTTCTGTTAAGCAGCCACCATTCTTGTCTGCCTGTCATGGGATTTTCAACTTGCTGCTCCTGCGCATGCCCCAATGTGGCCGCCCCCACCAGCTCCTGAAGGTGTGTTCTGCCGCCTGGCTCAGTGCTATGCCGCATGGCTCCACTGCCACTGTCCCCCCTGCTGGCCTGACCATGGGAGCCATTGCGGGTCTCTTGCTGCCACACCTTGTTTAGCTCCTGCACTGCCAGGCCCTCCTCTCACTCCCTCATATGGACTAAAAGGAGCAAATTGAACAATGGCCTTTGAAAGTTACAAGTCAGCAATCTACAACATCACTGTTACAAACCTGATATAAGAACCTTGCCATCATTATATGCATATGTTCTACTAACCATTTTAACTTTCCTTTCCTTTCCCTTAAGTTTTAGTTACTTTAGTTTGATGACGTCAAATAAGCTGAAGTTGAACCCAGATAAGACTGAGGTCCTGTGGATCAGGAGGCCATCTGTGCGTGAATGTGGCATGCACCTGTTCTAGATGGGGTTACTCTTCCCCTGAAAGAACAGGTATGCAGCTTGGGAGTCCTCCTGGACCCTTTTTTAACATTTGAAAATAAGATTTCTTCAGTGGCCAGGAGTTCCTTTGGGCAACTTCGTTTAATCCGTCAGCTGAGACCCTTACTGCACAAATATGACTTGGCCACAGTGATCCATGCTCTTGTTACATCCCGACTGGATTACTGTAATGCACTTTATGTAGGGCTGCCTCTAAAGAGCCTTCAGAAACTTCAGTTGGTCCAGAATGCGGCTGCTTGAGTTTTAACCAACACTAGTTATATAGAGCACATTGTGCCAGTGCTTTGGCAGCTGCACTGGCTTCCGGTATGTTTCCGGGCACAATTTAAGGCTTTAGTTATGACCTATAAAGCCTTAAATGAGTTGGGTCCAGGGTATCTGAAGGACCATCTTCTCCCATATGAACCTGCCTGGGGATTGAGGTCAGCTGGGGAGGCTTTGCTTCGTGTTCCCCTACTTGTGGAGATAAGATTATCATCAACGCGGAACAGGGCATTTTCAGCTTTTGCTCCCAGGCTGTGGAATTCTCTTCCTCAGGATATTTGCATGGTGCCAACGCTAGTATTGTTCCGGCATAAGGCTAAAGCCACCCTTTTTACTCGTGCTTTTATTAATGTTTGGGTCTGTATGTATGTGTTCCTCCTCTTTATGTTTTTAGCTGGTTATGTCCCTCTGAGGTCTCATATTTTAAATTCTCATATTTTAAATTTTTATATATATTTGTATTTTTTTGTTTGTTCTTGTAAGCGGCCTTGAATATTTTAGATAGAAAGGTGGGGTAAAGATAATTAAATAAATAAATAAATAAAATAAAAGATTGGCAACAGAGTGATCATTTGGTAAAATATGAGGTATATTTTGACCCGGGTATGTGGCCGATCTGTGAAGATCAGAAGAACCCTTTTGTATTGGACCATTCCATATACTTTATGAATATATGTTTATGATATGAATATGATGTTACTGAGATATAGTTTATGCAAGGTGGTTCATATAAGATTACATTGAAAAGGTTACAGAGAGGTAGTCTGATCTTGGTAAAACAAACCAAAATAAGCAGTCATGTAGCACTTTAAAGACTAACACGATGGTTTATTAGGTGATGTGCTATGAAAAGGTTATGATTTACTGAACATGACTATCCCATTTGAGTGCATATATCATTCTTGTACCTGAAGTTCAGAATATTGAACTCTGTATCAGTATCTCATATTTGCTGCTTTGGGTCACTCCCACCACTGAAACTTCAGGTACAATAATGGAAAAGCCAGACAGGGCTAAGAGCCCATTAGCTAGAACTATGAATAGCCTTTGTCTTCCTGGGGGTGCTTCATGCTGCGATTGACTCAGGACACTATAGTCAAGTGACTGGGTCACCTGACTAACCTGCGTCTTGGACTGCTGTTCTACAGGATGGTAGGGGGAATCAAACAAAGGATTCCCACCTTATGGAAATTCTAGATAAGGCGGGGGAGAAAAATAATGATGGTCTTCAGCTTGCTTCACCTCTGCTTCCCTACCCTAAAGAGATACTTGGAAACACCTGGAAACAAAATGAGTGTAATTGAAAGTGGTGGGCCCAGGCTAAAAAGCTTCTGGACTCAGGCTAAAAAGATAACTAGCCTGAGAAGGATTCTATCTGAAATAAAATCTAGGGTGAGAAATTATTAGATGTACCCAGTTTTCTTTAGTGAATTACACATTACTTTTGTTATTGGCTTGGAATAGCTAATGATAGAATAACTACTAGGCTAAGGTGAGCCTATGCTATTTCTCAGCAGTTTAGCTGAAATCTGGCATGTTTAGATGTTACCCAGTGAGGTATAGTGATATCTCCTCATGCAGATGGGCGGGAACGGAGAGAGGAGGAAGGCCTTGACTCTGCCTTCTTTTTCCCTCATGTACCTGATGGTGTGCCTAGGCAGGCGTGTTCCAGCGTAGTCCTTCCCCAGAGCAGTGGAGAAACCAGAAAAGAGATTGTGTCTCCTGGACTCCTGTGGGGCAGCACACTGCTCCTTGCTTTGTGTTAGACTGTAATGTCACTATCTAATCCATTTTTATATTACTGACTCAATTCCCGTCATTCATCTGAGGGAATTGAATGAAAAGAGAGTGCTGGATTAGCTGAATGGAATTGGGAGGGAATTTCAAACATTATTTGGAATGTGGGGGGAACCACATATATTTGTGGGGCAAGGTGAAGAATGGAGCAATGAGGGGGGTGGTGTTGTGAAATGTATGAGGATGATACATTAAGAAAGAAGAGTGCTTTGGAGTTTATTTACATAAGAGAAAAGCAGGTGTTCTTGCTACCCCTAAGTTGTATTATACAATCATGTTTCAGTGACTTCACAAGGTTTAAGGAACTAGGGAATCAGGACAAGGTCTGAAATGAAGTCTGGGACAGAGTTATGTCTCCATTTACACTGAGGCTAAACTCACCATGTTAAATTGTACCTCTTTACCACCAGTATTTAGTATTATAACTGTGCTAGAGATTGGTAAACTGAGGCACAGAGAAGTCAAGTTCCTTGGCTAGTGATTTAATAGCTGGCGGGGCCAAGAATAGAACACTTAGTGTCTCAACCTTGTTCTCTAGTCACAAAGCGTCCTGTTCCTTCTACAAAGGTGATAGTAGCTTTAGACTATACTATATCATGCCGTCAGTATCATAGTGCAGAAATTAATGTGTCTCAGAGTGAAATATGCATGGACAGAGCTGTGAAGGAATTTTTTAGGAACCATTTTAATATACTAAAAAAAGATCCAGGACTTGTATATGTTTAGTCCATACAATTTTTTTTTCAAAAGCTCATAAATTTTCTCATATATATATTGGATTTATTATATTTTTCCAAAGCAATTTGAAAGACACTGAATTATGCTCCCTTTCAGCTTCTGAAAGAACTTTAGTAATAAAAGCAGAAAAGTTGCCTCTGAAATTCATTTTCATATAGATTTATAGGAAAACTGCTTTGATGTCTTTTGCATTCCCCTGCCAGTAAAAAAAAAAAAGAACTTCTATTAAATTTAACAACACCCTCCCTCCTCAGCCCCCCCTTCAAACCTCATTTATCTTTTATGAGCCCTGGGCATCTTGCCATAATAACACTGCACATAATACCAGAATTCTATAATCATTCAGCATTTCTTTTTCCTTCATCCCAATCAACAGAATGTGTTATTGACCTTCCCATTTAAAAAGTTAGTGGGAATGGTCTAACTCCTTTAAGCACTGCAGTACACTGTTCAATATGGAACAAACAGCTGCTTGGGAAGCAACACTTTGTCGTCTACTTATACATTGCTGATGCACTGGTTTTATAAAGCTATAGAACCTGATCTTCAAAAGTACTCAAAACACCTTTAGCCCCCACTGCAGCCAATAGGAGGTTTCTGGGCTCAGTTCTGTGAAAAATCAAGCTCTGTTGAACTTAGGTCTTATTTCTTTGTGGAAAAGCTATGTAGAATTTATGAGAGATTGAAAACCTTTATTGTCTATGGAATTTAATTAATACTTATATCCCTGCCATAGAATCTAAAGTGAAGGTCAACAAACCTAGAGAAAGGAGTTTAGATTCCATTGAATTCTATAAGTTTGTGGCATAATTGCCACAGAACTTTTAAGCCCTACTGATTCTGTCCCTATTAATTCTATAGAAATGTCCCCAAATGGTTAATAATATTGTTCTGGGGTCTGTGTTCTATTATTAGTTTCATGGAGAATGGTGATAGTTAAATACATTTTCCTCCATACTTCTGGGAAAATGAACCCCAGCCTATTTTAGGATCCAGTTCAACACTTTGAATTCATTGTGAGTCTTTCCAATGACTACAATTCTGATTCAAGTCCCATTGAAGTCTGTGCCAAATTTTGCAGACTTGTTTTGGAGCTGGATCAGACCATTAGTATATATTTCTTAGTGCTTTCAAACCAATGAGCCTTTGGAGGTAGGATAGGGCCCACTGAGACTATGAATACATGTTAGTCCTCCCAGCAAAAATGCTGGTGCTTGAGCACCATTTGTCTCATATCATAGAAAAAGAAGAAGGAAAAGAGAGGTTACAAATGGAGGAAATGCTGGATGGGGTCTTGAGAAAATAGAGCTATAAATGTCGCTAGTAACACAAAGCAGAAGATTTGCATTCCCTGTGTGTCACAGAAAGAAAAACTAAAAACAAAAGCTACTTATGAAAATTTCCATGTGGTGTAAATAAATCTTGGGTTGGAAGAGATAAGTCTGTATTGCAAAGGCAGGACAACTAGACAAGTGTGGTAGGCTGAGTGCCCGAACTGGTCTGTGCTGAACGAAAGGTTAATCTCACTCAGTTCCCAGCTCCTCTTGCACAGGTGATTAGGGGAGGAATATATATGGGAGATTGCCTAGAGGAAGAAAGGAAGGCTCACAGAGCTGATCTGGATCTTGGGGAAGGGAAAAGGGATTTTTTTTTGAGCTTATGTGTTGTTTTCTGGTTACAAAGATTACTGCTGAAGAAAACCCTTGTTCAATGATTATTTCTGAGTTTTTTTTCTACTGAGTCAGCTCACCAGTATGCATCATGTTAACAATGATGGACTTAGTCCTAATACGAAAATATTTAAGACAGAGTCAAGAAATATGTTCCTTGGATCTTATTTAAATTTTATGTATTGTGCATAGTCTTTTAAAAAGTTGTTCTCTGTTTTCTTTCCAAAATTCTTAGCTTCCCTAAGAATTCTTAAATTGATAGATCTCAATGCAATTAGAACTGATTAACCACAGGATTGTGCAGATCCTACCCCTCAAACTTCTGCATAAGAGAAACTGGTTTTTTTTCTAAAGAGTTTCTTTCTCAGTCATAGATTTAAACTTGGGTCCAATTCTTTCACCCTGATGTAAATCAGGAGTCTAGAGAGAAAGGCTGATCTAGCAGTTAGCATGCTAAACTGAGATTTGGAATGTCTGTATTCACTTCCCTACTGCCATTTGGTAAAGTCACTTAATCTCTCTAGGCCTCTGTAAAGGATGAATATATTTTAAAATGTGAGGGATGCAGATACTATGAGATTGGAGGACATATAAGTAATTAGATGTAAAACTAGAGCACATGAGAGAAGAATAAAGCCCAGTAGCTCTATAAATTATAGGGATTTGCTATTCTCAAGTACTCCCTTGTCCCATAAATTTCAGGTGTTTTGTGTGTTACAACTGATTTTCTTAAGTCAAACTTTACCATGTATTTTCTGACCTGAACACCAGCTGCTTGGGGCACTTTTGGTCAGTTTGGCACCAATCCACAGTGTGAAACTGACAAAGAAAAATGAAAGAAACACAGAATGGAACAAGCTGCCAGGGACCACTCAAATTTTCAGCTTTGATTTGTTACAGCCATGTTACAGTGCTTAAAAGTGAGCTCAGTGATAACTGCAGCAGCTGTTTACCACTGAAATGTTTTGTTTTTCTTTTTTTTTCTAATGGTAAAATGGACATCTCAGCTATGAGTTACTCACCTCTGCCCTGAAGGAAGTTAAATAATTCATTTTTTCAGCTATTGACAACAAATGACTGAATCAGTGAAACCAGAAACACTCCCAAGCCAGTTTCTTCTCAGCACAATCTGTCAGAGTTATGTGATGGTTTAGTGATTCTGAGCATGCTGGAAGGCTCTGCTCTGCAGTCTGCAAACTGAAACTTTGTTAAATAATGAGTTTTTTTGTGAACAAAAGGTCTGTATTATTTGTTGATGTTCCTGAAGTTTGGGGTGGTTTAAACACATGGGGATAGATAATCTGGCCAGTACTACTTGCAGGGGGGAGGATTTTGCTTTTCCCTCATCTGAGAGACTTCCTCTTTCACATCTATAGTTGGGAAAACTCCGAAGAGAGAGAATGTCTCCAGAACAGTAGCAAACCTTTACAATGCTGTGGAATTAGAATTGGGGAGAGTCCCAGATGCAGAATAGAGATACAGGATATCCCACATATCACCTAGATCACTGAGGATTACATAATGGCTGCCCAGTTTGTGCTAGATGCAGTAAAGGTTGAGGGTCAGGTCTGCTCCAAGATGGAATGATTCAGGAAAAACTGTATGGGGAGCCTCACAAGATTTTCTAGCCCATGTGCCCTCTTCTATAGGTATTTCCAGAAGGTATAATCCCACCTTTGGGGACCAAATTCAGTTTCAATTGTCTCATTGACATTAGTTACTCTGTGGGTGAGAGCGACAAAGAGTCCTGTAGCACCTTAAAGACTAAAAGGTGTTTTGGAGCATAAGCTTTCATGGGCAAAGACCCACTTCGTCAGATGCTGCCCAGTTTGTGCTATATGAATCTGATGAAGTGGGTCTTTGCCCACGAAAGCTTATGCTCCAATACATCTGTTAGTCTATAAGGTGCCACAGGACTCCTTGTCACTTTTGCAGATCCAAACTAACACAGCCACCCCTCTGATACTTGATATCCGTGGGTGACAGTTGCTGTGTGAGAGCTGCTAATAGACCAAAACAAAAAGGTTCTCACCTATAGCATATTCTTACACTAGCAGAATTTATCTTCATTTTTTCCCTCTTTCCTTTTCAGAATCATGAATATGTCTCACATGTAACGTATTTTTCAGTGGCAAACAAGAAGCACTTCTTTGTTCCTTCCTCCTTTACTCATCCTATTTATCTGCTGAATTTAGGTTGCTTTGCAGGAAAAAATAAAAACCTTAAGTTAGTACCAATTAGTTTTGTTGTTGTAGGTGTGAATTTCAGTGAAAGCTGTGCCAAGGACTGCCTTCTGTAAGCAAGCCTGGGCCCTGATTCTCTGCAATGCCCAAGTGGCACTTGCAGTGGACAATGGCAATTGTAAGATGCTGGTTCCAGCTCTCTGATCCTTGCTCACCCAGATTTAGCATAAATTGGAGCCCAGGAGCCTCTAACTTCTGAAGCTGAAATAAATTTGGTTTGCTTGAGCTAGTGGGAGATCATGCATAGCTTGGCCCTACCCTACCCCTGGTATGCTGTCAAGACATCCTCTTTCCCCCCCTTACATGGCACAAAATGATATTGGTGGTACTCCTGAATCCATCCCTCAGTATCTGAAGGGTCCTTGAAGATTTTCATTCCATTGACTTCAACCTTTTCTTTAACGAGCATGGGGAAGATTCACAACAGCTTTCAGAAGGAGATTGGTAGTACTTTAAAATAGGGGTTCAGATTGTGATCTCCATCTTAATGGAGGAAGTGTCTTGTGAACATGGTCTTTCCCATTTTCAAATGCATAGCCACCTCCCCTCCCACTAACTTCTCTCCTGTTCACAATGGTGAACAGCTTCCCTTGTTAACTAACATAATGTTTACATGGAAATTAACAGGAAATTATATCATGGCTTTCAAGTGACTTGAATTAGACTGAACATCATGAGGAGGGGGGTTGGCACCAGGTGATCAGCCAGTGCTTTGTGGACTGCCATTGGTCGTCATGAACCACAGTTGAAGAACCGGTGTTGTCCAGGTACCCAGTTGTCCAGGCTGGAATTTCCTTAATTCCCCTTTTGTTAGTACCCCTCTTCTTATATTACTGATAATGGATTTTTTACGGATGTAAGTGGGTCAGAGCTTAGGTTTTATATCTCACATAAACTATTGAAAGACAGACTAACTCTTGCTCAGGTTTAGAGAACATGCTATATTGAATATATCTGAAACAAAATACAGGACTATGTAGCACTTTAAAGACTAACAAGATGGTTTATTAGATGATGAGCTTTCATGGGCCAGACCCACTTCCTCAGATCAAATAGTGAAAGAAAATAGTCACAACCATATATACCAAAGGATACAATTAAAAAAATGAACACATATGAAAAGGACAAATCACATTCCAGAACAGAAGGGAGATGCAGGGGGGGAGGTAAATGTCTGTTTACCTCACAGACATTTACCTTCCTCCCCTCCCGCATCCCCCTTTTGTTCTGAAATGTGATTTGTCCTTTTCATATGTGTTCATTTTTTTAATTGTATCCTTTGGTATATATGGTTGTGACTATTTTCTTCCACTATTTGATCTGAGGAAGTGGGTCTGGCCCATGAAAGTTCATCATCTAATAAACCATCTTGTTAGTCTTTAAAGTGCTACATAGTCCTGTATTTTGTTTCAGCTACACCAGACTAACACGGCTACATTTCTATCACTATTCTGAATATCTCTGGTAATATATATACCAGTATACCCCACAGAAGTAATCAGGTTCCAGAATTCCTCTTCCTAGAGCTCACACTCTTCTCTCTGTCATACCCCAGCTCCTCCAAAATATGTGTTTGTGTTAATCTGTAGACACAAGCTATTTTTTTTTTCAAAATCCAACTTTGTGTCACCAAGGCTACCCTTCTTTTTGGCTGATTTATTACGCTAGTGGGCTGCACCCCATGCTAGCTATACTTGCCTATCCCCTTCTCTCTGGTGGCTTTTGCAGCCTGAGAGTGTGAGAGAACAATGATGTCATTCCGTGGCCTGGCAGGAACAACTTTTTTATATGTAGAGAGAGATAAAGATGTAACTTCAAGAAAAGAAATACACTAACATTTTAACTTCTGTTGTTTCCTTTTGGTCCCAGCTTCCAAGCTCCTAAGCAAATGTTTCCCCATGTTCGCTCTTAAACTGCCACAAAATAAAATAAAATAAATCCCTAAGAACAAAAAGAAAACAATAAAGTTCTTAAGAGGCTGTTTGATTTCTGTTTTAGGATCCTAACAGCTGTTGTATTCTCCTTCTTCACTGGTTCCAAATTTAATAAGACCAAATAAGTCTCTAAGAAAACAACACTTTAAAGTAGTTGCTGAGTTTATTTCCACACTCAGAATGAAAAGGCTTTCCCCTCTGCTTTCTTCCAGACTAATCTGAGATCATAACAAAATGAGAAAAGCAACAAAAGCCATTGTTTTTCCCCTGGAATTTACACCTGTAGCACCCATTGCAGTTACAAGTGCTGTTACATTTAATTTCATTTGCTTTCATATTGAGAATTTGAAATCAGTCAATTGAAATCAGTGGAATTTCTCCAGCTTCATACTACTATAACTCAGATTGGCATATGGTTATTTTGTCTCTTCTATCTGGTTTGGGCAATGAAACAAACAATCTTCTAAGAAGTAATACAAAATAACTCCTTATTCATGTTTTCAAGTGCTCCTAAGTCTTTTACCAGAGATTAGTGGCTCCCAAATATTGATGTCAGGTTTTACAGAATGAAATCTAAGCTTCCCTTTAACTGTTACCTTAAATAGAAGAAGCCTGCAAAGGCCTGGTTTGCTGTCATGCTTACCTCCATTCATCTGTGCATGCTTTTATCCTGCCACAGGGATCCAGTCCCAGTCACTCTTGACCCTCTGTCACAATGTTAAACTAGGGTTGCATAAGCCTGTTTCCATGATGGATTTCAGAACACGCCCCTTTGAACTGGGGTGAGAAAAGCAAAGTAAACCCATTGGCTGGATTAGTAAAGTAGTAGAACTGCTTAACAAGTCTGGTGGAATCACTGAATTCTCTGTACTTTTCTGTCGGGAACAAGCCCTGAAAAATTGGTCCCCCTCTCCCCGCGACTTTCTCCTTCTTCTTTCAATGCTGCAGTTTCTTTGAGACCTTGGGAATTGTTCAGTGTGCCCAGAGAGAAATCAAGAAGCAAATATTGCATTTTGAACAATACAGTAAGCTTCTGCGGAAGCCAGAACCACTGACTTCCCAATGCTGAGATTCTTTTGTTCTCATGATGCTTCCTTTTTTTTCTTTCAGACTCACTCACTATTTCATGCCCGTTAGGGGTATTTCAAGGCTTGCATTGAGAGAGAGGAAAAAAGAGTGAATGACACCTGTTAAATTGGCAAGCTTCAGAGACTCGTTTGCTTCTCCAGAGATCAACTCATAATTATAATGATAGTAGGGCACTAATATCCTAAGGCAGTTAAAAAAATCCAAAATTTGACTGGTATTCCATCATCACCCTCCTAACGCTAAATCTTTAATAGCATTTGTAATCTCTCTTGTCATCATATAGGCTTCCAATAATAATTTATCTTTACTCTTCCCCATTGTGCTCAGCTAGAAGCAGGTAGAAATGTGCAGCACACAGTTAACTACCCAAGGAAAAGCTCCCTGTGTTATTCCAAAGATATATTCTTGGCAGGCTTAATTATATCAAAATTAATACACCACTCTATTAAAATGGAATGAAAATTAAAGTTTAATTCTGGATACATGTATAGAAATTAAACAGGAAACCAAGTGTATTCAATCAATTTTATTTTTCAAATGCTTTTCATTCAGTCATCCTAGTTTTTCCTACTTCTGGCATTCTAATTTCGGGACATGCTCTTTTCCCATGCACAAAAGGCACCTATATAATTTCAGTCTAAACAATGTGTAGCTTACAGTCAGAGAAAAAGAAGAAAGAGACCTGGGTTCTGTGGTCCGAGTCCCTTTGGTCCCTTTGGACATCAGAATAGTGAGCCCGTTATTTTGAAATCTATTTTGAAATAATGAGCTTGCTCAAAAGATGCGGAATAGCTATTTTGGGATGCCGGAAGTATCCCAAAACAGCACTGCTGTCTAGACGTAGCTAAAGGATAATCTACATCAGGTGTGGCCAGCCTGAGACGAAGCAACCATTTCCCAATGTACATTGCCACAGAGCTACAGTAATTTGTCAGGAGTTCCCATCAGGTGCCTCCTCTCCTGTCTCCAGTATATTTTGCCCACCAGCATCCCCCCCCGATCAGTGCCTCCTCTTCCTTCTTGCGCCTCCTTCTCACTGCAATCAGCTGTTTCATAACACTCAGGAGGCTCTGTGGGAGAGGGAAAGAGCGAAGGTGCAATATGCTTGAAAAAGGAGCCAGGAAAGTTGGCACTGCAGCTGCAGCGCCGGAATCGGTACCTGAGCAAGGAGATGCATATTAACTTCAGAAGAGCCATAGGTAGTTCCAGATCTAGATGGTGCTTGGTCCTACCACGAGGGCAGGGGACTGGAGTCAATGACCTCTCGAGGTCCCTTCCTGTTCTAGTGTCCTATGATTCTATGACCATCATGATGTTGTACTATGTATATCACATTTTTTTAAAAACTTTGGGCCTACAACCTCAGACATTTAGGATTCTCAGCTAAGGCTTTGATTTGACATTCTGTTTGAAATTACCTTTCTGGATTTCAGAACATCACATGTGAAAGTATAAGCAATGTAGTCAGACCCCATATTTAGAATGTTCAGATTGTTTATGGAGGATAATGCTTTCCTTTTCAGTCATGCTTGTTTTAAAAAACTGCTTGTCATTTCAGGGAGATCATGTTTGAAACTAATCTAAGTTATCTGGATAATCCCACACTGTAATGAAAAACATTTCCAAAGGGGTCTGGTAATTATTGATGGATGAACCTCACTAGATATGGAAGTTTGCTCGGATAAGCATCTACCAGTCAGAGATTTATCCAGACATCTTTGGTCTTTAAATCTTACATGGTCAGGTTATCTTTAAAGATTTCCATACATAATGAGTCTGGAGTAGAAATGACACGGGATTACTCTTGCTTGTGCTGTTTTGGTATTTGATGAAACTGAGAAGCACTGAAGAGTACAAAAATGGAAGTCATTTAATAAACTGAATTATTTTGAACCTAACAGGATTACATTTGGTTCAAGCTTTAGGTTGGTTTCCATGGTTTAGTAAACAGACTCTTGAATTGAAAGACAGGAGACTTGATGAGTTCTACTTCAAGTTATTGCATTATTTCTTTGGTTTCTATGCCCTCTTCCCTACTGATGCTGTTACACAGGCAGCCAAAATCTAGTTCTTGGTTTCAGGAACTGCTACTGATTCTGTGAAGCATGGCACATGCACACAATCTCCCTTTCCTTACGTCAGAGCTGGTGACAAACTTTGCTGGGCCCTTTGGCAATATGGGGGCAAGGGCTCAGCTCTGGGCCCCTGAAAGGGGCAGGGCCTCAGATGGAAGGGGACAGGGCTAGGAACAGCCAGGTCTCAGCACTGCCCAGAGCATCCCATACCTCCCCCATCTAGCCTTCAGTGCCACCCAGATAGTGCTGTGCCAAGCTCTGATAGCGATGTAAAGAGCCCGAGTCTCTACCCTCCACTGCTGCCACAGTAGCAGCTCAGAGACCCGGCCCTTTCAAATCACTGGGCCCCAGAACAACTGCTCCTTTTTCTGACCTCTCTCTTAGTGACCCTGCTTTAATTCAAAGTATTTTTCTTATGGTAGGGACTAACTTTCTGTCCCTGCTGCTAACTAATACAATTAAACTAAAATTCACAAAACAGCCTCCCATTATTCCTCTTCTTTTTTCTGAAATGGCAGAAACACAACAGAAAATTGTTTGGAATATTCTTCAGAAAAGCTCATTCACTTGACATTTTCTGTACTTCCTAGTTTCAATCAGCTCACTTATACTAGCTCATACAATCCAAACTGACCTTTTCTCCTGCTCTTTCTTTCCTAGTCATCATTCTCTCTCTCTCTCTCTCTCTCACTCTCTCTCTCACACACATATACATACATGGTATATTTATGCACCTGAATTTTATAACTAGCTGTACTTTGTGATAATGTGGGAATTCTATTATTTTTCAAAAAATAAATAAGTTAAAAGATGGGGATTAGGTGATTTGAGAGATGGGAATCTGTTCACCAGAGGGTCTTTATTCCTGTCCAATTGTCCCTTTCAGTGAGTATAACCAGAAGAAGGCATTAAGTCAAAGCTGTGTCTTGGAACAGAAAGGAGATGTAAGGTTCACCAACCTAGGCTCCCTCTAGAATTTCTTGGACTCCCCTCTGAAACTGGCCCTTACTCACCAGCACTTTTCAACTGGCATCTTTCACATTCCCATGAAAATCTAGTTTCATACTTATATACTTCATTTTTCATTTTCCTTTTTCATCTCATTGTCTATTTCTATGTGTTTAAATTCATCAATATAAGAAACCCAATTGACACATACATAACATGAAGGCCTTTAGTGAATGTTTATGCATTAGATGCAATTTCTGTAACTTTTGCAAAGAACAAAGAATAATAAGTAATGGTTTGGTTTGAACCTTTGTTTCAGCCCCAAGAGTTAGTTTTGAGATTGAAAAAATTTCTTTTTAGCTTGGAGCAGTGTGCTTTTTCACTTCCATCTGCTTTATTTATTACATTTTACTTTCCAGACATTATTCACGTGTGTATTTTGTTTCTGTCAGCCTCCTGAGATGTATTTTATTTTTCTAGTTCATATCTTGGTAGAATTCCTAACAAAGTTGCTAAGAATATGACTTAGGAGAGAAAACTCTTAGAAAACAAAGTTGGCCCAATTAAGTGTAACAATGAATTGTTCACTGTAGTTAAATGAGTATATGTTAAATAAAATGCTAAGTGTATAAGGTTACACTATTATTTATACAATGAAATCATTATTTGTGCAAAGATTTGTGTCAATATTTGTATTGTTCTGGTATCCAAACAGCTTTAGATTGATTCCAACTCTAAGAGCATGTCCCATGACCATCTGCCATAGGTCTTCTGAGTTGCAAAGCCACTTTATCTAGTGGAAAGGTCAACCTGCCAAAAGGACCTGAACTATTCTCCCTCCCTCCATCATTCTCTGAATAGCGAGGAACTGCAAAAATATTTGAATAAAGAGAATCATGAAAAGTCTTCCACCATGCCCTGTGCTTTACTATGCCCTTTGTTTATGCCATATCACCCATTTTTTTATTGTACATTTTGGCTGCAAGGCCATTTATCTTATGACAGCTGTAAGAGAGCTCATGTTCAGTCAGCCCAGAAATAACTTCTACTGCCTCTTGATTTTTTGTGAGACCAATCAGCAAATGTATTACATCCTTTAATGTCACACGAAAGAGTCTGAGATCAACTGAGAGGACTAGACAAAGTCACAGATTCCATTCACTATTTAATGTCTATGTTTATCAGTGCAACTGGCACAAATTCACTCTGGTCAATGGTGATGCAACAGATATAATCCGTGCACACATTTAGAACTAGAATAGTCTTTCAGTCCAACATGCTGTGTGACTTAATAAGCTCAAATTTAGTGTGCTCACTGGAAATTTTGTCCTAAAAGTG
Source organism: Pelodiscus sinensis (assembly GCF_049634645.1). Classification (NCBI taxonomy): domain Eukaryota; kingdom Metazoa; phylum Chordata; order Testudines; family Trionychidae; genus Pelodiscus; species Pelodiscus sinensis. The sequence continues at coordinate 54,260,180 of NC_134714.1, forward strand.
TTGACTTCTCAAAAGAAACCACATGGATGTTCAGTTACTGACTTCAGTGGGACTAAGATTTGGGCATGTATTTTTACATTGATTTATAACAAATTAATGACTAGTCCGTTGTCATCAGGGCTTTCAATTTTTTATGATTAAGTAAACAACTTGTTTCAGGGGCCTTTTCCAATGCTTTTATATAAACATATATTATTTTAGGGGAATTTTTAAAAAAATGAATGCAACTCACAGATATAGGTAATAGGTAAAAAGAAGATTACATTTGATATGGGAATTGGGAATAGTGAAGTAGAGAAATAAATTGTGTTGGAATATTAAAATTTTAATAAATGCTCATTTTTATTGCAAGAGCAGTACTACTTACATTTGAATCTTGTAATCAGCCTCAGGAGTTTCTTCTGAGTTGGCAATGAGATTTCTCTTTTAGCTTGCAGCCGTGTGCTTTCTTGCTTTCTTGTATCCAACTGTTTTATTTATCCCATTCGACTCTCCTTCCTTTATTCTCTTATGCATACTCTCACTTTCTGAGCTCCTGTCTTGTATTTCATTTTCTTAGTTCTTGTCCCAGCAGATTTCTTTTCAAAATACAGGCAGAGCTCTGAGAAAATGGCTTGGGGAGTAGGATCCCTGGGGAGAAGGCCTCAAGGAAATGAAATAGCTCAGCTTAAACATAACAATGAATTGGTCGCAGAGCCGGTATAAATTCAGTTAAGTGTGCTGTCTTTGTTTGTTTGTTTGTTTTTTAAATAGTGGTTCTGATTTTCCAAAACCAAATAGTAATTCTGCAAGCTAATCTAAAGGACCACAAAGAAATTCAGGAAAAAAAGTTTCAATGTTAGATGAATTAAAGCTTTTGTTTCAGTGAAGAATCCCAGACCAGATGACTGCTTTGGTTGGCTATTTTTCAACAAAATTTGTTCAAAATAACTGAGTTCTGGGATGTTAGAGCAACTTACATTATCAGAAAGATTATGGATGGCATCTGGGCTGGTTGATGGTAGCTGAAGAAAAACAAGTTTTGCTAGCTGGAGAGATTATTACAGAAGACCTTCCAGTAGTGTATATAGTAAAATCAAATATAGAATATGCCTTTAGCTATAGATCTTGCAATTCAGATTATCTTGAAATCTATACGTGCAACCTAATGGCTCCATTTCATTGTGTCTTTGCTTCCACTTCTGCATATTAAATATAAAGCTAGTAATCCTAACTCTAACCCATTCCCCCCTTTCTGTAGCATATCTTGGTACATTATGTGTTTACATTAATCACTGTTGGAAACATGATAATACATGTATGGGAGATTTTAGCATTCAGTACAGTTTCTTAGTTACTAATTATTGCGGAATGAAAAGGAAGGTACCTTCCCATGTGATGTTATGTGGTGGCTTGCCCATCTGATGGGCATAGTGGAATTCTGTTGCATAACCTGACAGATTTGGATGGGATTGCACAAGTTTTAAATTAGGAAAGAATTTGACTCTAAGGGGTCTGTATGTGATAGTCTGTAGCAATTAGCCAGTATGAAAACAAGTGCTATTTCTATTTGCATGGTAATGAAGCATTCCTTCAAAAGGATGTTGAACGAAATCAACACACTAATGAGATTTGATGCACATCACCTGATGGTCGACTTTAGTTAGATGACGATGAAAACCTTTCATTTAATGCATATCAATAGTCCTGGTAATATTGGACAAGGAAATGAAATGAGAAGCTAACAAACCAATATGAGAGAGACAGCTCTCAAACTGAAACCATGCAGTTCTCTCTCCTCCCACAGAAATTAATCAGACAAGATACAGAAGGGGAAAAAAAAGTAATTCTCAGCAAAATTGGATATTCTAAACATATTGTGCACATAAGTGTGTGTCCGTGTATAATATTTCACAGCTAATCACACAGTCTTTATAATACTGAAAACAGTTTTGTTGTTAGATTTTGCCTGTTCATGGGCCTTCCTAAAAAACAGATATTTTTTTCCCCCTCTCAATGAAATAGCCAAAGGGCTTGTGCCTTCTTTGCTCCTGTACACCGATGGTATACTCTTTGCCCTCTGGCATATTCACTGAAAGTCTGTTGCCTTTGAGGAATGATCCATCAGGCTGTGATGACAAGGGTTTTATAGAATTTGATTACTTAGCCACTTTTGTTCAGACTGTCAGATGGAGTCTAACAATAGTAATAATAATAATTAATAATGACACCTAATCCAATATATCTAGAAGACAGTAACTTCCTGCAACTTTTTATAAAGTAATGTAGTCTGACAAATGGTTATGTTTACAAATAAACTTTTAAAATAATTTTAGACCAAACAATATTTCTAGAGAACTTGGAAGAACTGAAGCTTATATGCAGAAAGAATTTTGACTTGTACTATACTGCAGTTCTTGAATGTATCACTAGAATTATCTAAAAGTACATCAATCCTTCCTATTTTACAAATATAAACATTTTTTATCATTTTTCTTTTCTCATTTTATCTTTCTTTTTCAGCTGTATTCCAGTTAGCTTTCCATTACTGTTGTCATTCTAAGCTGTTTTTCAGCTTTTCACATATTTATCACTCAAACCTGGATGTTGATTTTTTTCTTATTTGCTTTAATTTGTTACAGGAGTTTGTATCAAATAGTGGATTTTTAGATAAATCTATTGGGCTATTTCAAGACTATGGAATGCATAAGGCTGATTTATAGAAGTTCACTGATGTAGACTGAAATATGGTATTTGATTTATCAAAGTCACATGGGAGTAGCAAGCAGAGATTAAAAAAAATTCTTGTAGCAGCAAAACTATCACCCTTTGATTATTCAGGAATAGACAATGCACCGATATTTACCCAAGTTTGATATTTGAGCCCAAGACAATTCTTTCATCACATCTATTTCAGGAAACATAAGTGTAAGCTGCTCTTGACAAATTTTAAGTAACTCAGCAAGTATTTTAATAGTAATTTATATGTATATTATATAGTATAACTTACTCCAAGATTGCAGAGATTTTATCTGATAATCACTCTACAAAGTGCATAATATTTTATTGACCTCTTTGGAAAGTTTAAAGGGGACTTATTTGGCATTTTGCTTCCCCAAAGTGAACTAAATAGCAACGATCATTTGGTTACCAAAGAGTCAGGACAAATTGTTCTACTTTTGCTGAGTCTTAAGTAGAGATGTTTCTTAAACAAAATATTGGATTCGGTCTCTCTCCAACACTTAAAACATGTTTATTTCCCCCAATTAGAGCTGGTTTAAAAATAGATTTTATTGCTGTGTGGAAAATTTTGAGGTTAAAAAAATTAAATTTGGATGAAAAGACAACTTTTTTATATGCTTCAAAATAAACCAAATACCAAAAAGAGTTTATTTTATGAAATACTTCAAAAATTAAAACTAGTCTTTTTGATTTTGTCCCTTTTTTCAGTATAAAATAAAATATTTCAAAATGAAAAATCAATATTTTTCATTCAAAGTCAACATTTTATGCATTTTTATGCATTTTTTAAAAAAAGAAATGTTATCAGAATCGCTTCATTTTCCTGCAAAAAACTGTTTAGATTCAAATGGCATATTTAAATGGAAAACATTTTAATTAAAATATTATGACTAGCTCTATCCTTAATTCATTTTGGAAACAGGCCATAGTTTTATAAGAGACCAAACCAAAACCCAACCACAATATTCTCAAACTATGGGACTTTAAAAACATGGATGTAATCCAAATGCTGTGCTTAAAACCACTGCTTTTCCTTAATAACTATGAATAAGCAAATCAGAGAAACATTTTCTCATTCTATTTAGCATGGATTTCTCTGATTCTCCCTAAAAGACGTGGTACGTGCCCTGGGAATATATTCCCCAGTTAAAGAAGTACTGTGGTTAATTTTTAGATCTCAGTAAAAAAACCAAAACCAAATATTTTTTAATGTAGAAAAACAAGCTTGGCATGTTTAAAAATGTTTTTTTTAAGTATTTCTGCTTGTTTAAGTTTTATATGATAAAACTCTGACTCTATGGACATCAGTGGGAGTCAAAGGGCCAGATTTCACTGATGTTTTATACTTCTTTAGTGCTTTATGTACCAGGATTTCAATCCACTTTATGGCCATTAATTTTCACCATTTCAGTGAATTAAATAGGAAAACCATATTTAAAATTGGGTGGTACAAAAAAGTGTTTACTAATTTTGATTTACCAACTTGAGCATTTGAATCTCCTATTAATTTCACCTGGATTTCTGGGAATTCTGAGTGCCTGTAAAATTCAGGCATCAGGTGTCAAAGTTGGGTATTCAAAATGGAGCCACTGAAAAGTAGTAGGCACTGGAGTAAAGCTCTGACTTATAGCAGAAGGTGGTTCAGATAGGAATAAAACTCAAGAAGTAGCTTGTGAGCTCTTTAAAGTGGAAATCTGTGTTTTTCTGTACATGTATTTTGCTCCCATAGTAAGTTCGGAGCTTTTATCTGATCAACTGGATTGAAGAGGACGGAACTATATGGCTCCAATCCTGAGAGGACTCTGGGCATGACTGTAACAGAGGTAATAATTAAATAATGAACCCAGAATATGAGTCTCTTCATCTACGCTACTATCTGCTATGGCATATAGTTCCCACTATTTGAGAGACTTTATGAGATGTGTTTCCTAAATTCAGACCAATATAGATTCAAGGCCAGATTGTCCCAGTGTGGGTCAGTTTAGGCATGCAAATTTGACATTACACAAGCGAGGTTTGTGGTCACACAGAACATGACCATTCAAGAAGATAGAAAACTGAAAAGTTGCAGGTCTGTTATCCCCATAAAATTTAGAAATTGCATAATTAAGACATCGAACACTGAGTTTGGAACAGAAGCTCTTTTATCACCCTCTAGTAAAACTTAGTCTTGGTACAGAGATCCTCTTAAAGCTTTACAGTTTTGAATATGAGTAAAAGAATAACTTACAAATCTGAAAAAAAAAATCAGTGATCTTCAGCTGTACTACTTGATTTCTTTTGCATAGTCTGTCAGCTCTACATTATGAAGTATACATGAAAAATCATACAGCACTTGAGAAGTTGTTTTTTGATTGTAGACCAAAACCAAGTTTTAACGTCACATAGAACACTTAAATCACGTGGTATTGCAATGTTAGTTTTTTCGGTAACCGGGTTTGGTTCTTTAAAGGATTTGAAACCACAGAGAGAGGAATACTTCTTTTTAGGGTTAAACAAAGATTATTTATTTTTTCTATTTACTTTATAATCAATTTTCCATTTAAATCAATTCATTATTTTTGATTCTTTTAAGACAATATAATATACAAAGAAAAAATAGAAAAACAGTACAGTTAAAAATAACAAGAAATAATAACTTCTCCTACTGATATACCCTCCTGAGTTACCTTTAAGAAATTTATGGAGTTAACAGTTATATAATACTCACGTTAAGAAAAATAGAAGCATTGCTTAGATTCAGGAGATATTCTTTTCTTTATGTTTTTCCTTTCTTTGGATTTTTCGTTGCAACTTACGACCGGTATTCGTTCCCCTTTCGGAGCTTATTTGTTCCCCTTTCGGAGCTTACGTACGGCAGCGAGATTCAGCGCCGGGGAGGGAGCCCTGGTTGATCAGACCTGGCTTTTCGGATTCGCAACCCGTCCGCTCGTGGTCTGTTTCAGCCCACCTTATATACCCTGTTTCGGTATTTTGGTACTCCTCCACTCGCCTGACAATTGCTGACGTTAGATTTTTTTTGTCTCATTCTGCCCTTATAAAAAACTTTCGTCTGCTCCATTTGGGGTAATCAGCACTTTGTTGCATACTGCTGTCTGAGTTACTTACTTCCCTAAAAGCGGGGTTATTGTTGGTTAACCAATCAAATTTTGTTTTTATTTTTATCTCCTGTATCTGAGAGTGCTGCCTTTCCTTTCCACTTAACAATTAAACTGGTGCTCATTTGACATATTCTGGGTAGGCCTCAATACCTTCCTTTCACATCCCCCCGTGTCAAATGAGACACTTTAATTACAATAACTCTATTTCCCTCTGTGCTTGTGCATCTGCTATTTGCTCATTTTCTATTTGTTTTATTTTCATATATTTTATAGTTTGTTTTTGGGAGAATATTCCACACATATATAATATTCTTATCACAATTATTAATATTATTATTGCACAAACAATCCAAAACCATTTTCCTGATATCAACATGGATAAAAAGTTCCAAACACTTGCTCCCCATCCTATTGCACTTTCTATACCCTTATTAATTGTTCCATCCAAATCATTTAATATGTCCACAATTGTTATAGGTGATTCGTCCACATTCCTTACAGTTTGATTCTTGATTGCTAGCTCAAGAAATTTTCCATTTTTTAACAAAATGTTCCAATTTCGTTTCTCCACGTCCAGATTTATAACCTCTATTTTTTGTAAGTCCAGTTTTTGTATTGTGAAATGCTCCACTCGTAATATTACTTGGGCGTCTTGGAAAGTTTGTTTTGTTATGGCTTTCACTTCTCCTGTTAAAAATCGGATCCACAACACCGTATTTTGTTCAATAGTCTTATTGCCTTTTCCAGTGCAGTTGTATCCCATTTGTGTTAAGTTCCATAGTCCATTTACATTACAAAAAGGTACGGTGACATTCATTTTAACTGGTACAACATAACATTTATTATGCATTATCTTTTTGCTTAACAATTGCCAAATTGAGTCACTACAGTGACAAACAATTAAATGGGTCTGGTTAGAGCCTATGTATTCTTTACATTTGTTTGGTAACCAATTAATTTTACCCGTTAATGTGGACACAACTTTCTGTCCATTAAACAATGCTGGTTTACACATCCTGAACTTTTCTGAACTATTACACCAACGCTCAGGTGTAGTAACCATTCCTCTTCCCCATACTTCACTTGTTTCTTTATATCCTACTTGTTGGTACACCATTGCTTCCCATCCTATTTTAATTCTATGGGATGTTATTTCATGACTTATTTGTGCTGTATTTGGTATTTTTACCAATGGTGCCCTTCCACTTATCCCTCTCTCATCTTCCTCAATTTTTTGCAATAATTTTTTTCTAAAACTACTACTACTATACAAACTTATACAATTTAGATTATTTAAATACATAGATATATTTTTACTCCATTCTTGTGTTTTATCAGCATTTGTATTAGATATGTTTACAGCTGTATTTACCCAATGTAATAATTTTGCCGTTTCAGCTTTCATGGTGACTATTATTTTTTTACTTAATGAATCAATTGCTAACAAATCTGGTTTTACATCCTCCTCCCATTGCCTTAATAATTTTTTGGTTGCCCATATATCCCATGCTCCTCTTTTTCTTTCTTCGTGACCCCCATGTTGTGCAATTTATGCTATATTTAATATTCCTTCCTTCATTTTCATATGCTGGTTGCAATCTTATTATTACTCCTCCTGTTTCTGTTGATTGTAATTTTGAGGGGGGTATTACAACTGTTAATGTTGGAAGAGTTGTATTACTATCTGGTGTAGCTAAGGCTGTGGTTCCAGATAGTGGAATTGTTACAAATGTGGGTTGGATCCATGGGTCACATGTTTCTGTTGAGTTGCTAATATTAAGCCATACGCCATATAATGGTGTTAAGCTAAATCCAAATACACCCAGGCTTGGGGCCTGTATGCCTATCATTGTATTGGGGGGAGTGCTATCATATGATTTGTTTACCCAATTGTTCATATTAGCTTCAATACTATACAAGCGGGACATATTCCAACTGGTATCATTTTCCTGAACTATAACTAGAGTTTGATTTACCTCCTCTTTCCAGTGGGTGGTATATTTTATTTTACACACTTGCCACTGGGCTGGTTTGTTAGCTAATTTAGTTTGGGTATTGTTGTTATTTTTGACCCAGGTCCAGTTTTGTTGTAATGGATCATACTTACCATCTACGCTGGTCCATCCTGCACCATTAACGTGATTTTCAGTGATGATGAACAACCTGTAACATATAATCTTGCGTAACTGTTAATTTCATTCTCTACTACTTAGCCAATTATGGTGTGCTAATCCTTTTCTTGTTTTTGTTGTGATTACATAGGTGAATGGTAACTTTCCAGCTTCCATTACTGTTCCTTCTAATGCCACTCTTTTCTCCTTATCCTCCGTTGGCCATACAATCCATATTTTTTCTCCTTGCTTATAGGAGGGCTCCCAGTTTGGTTGCTGCTTAGGTTTTATATCTGGCCATCGGCTTGTATGTTCATTCACATTTAATAAAACTGTATCCAATACTAGGTGCCAACCTTTAAAGGTGCCATCCTTAGTTGCCATTTTTAAATGTTGTTTTAAAATATCAATTTTCTTTTCTACTACTCCGCTGGATTGAGGATGGTATGGGAGATTTAAATGCCATGTTATGCCCTTTTCCATGGACCATTGTTCTAATTTCTTACTTCCAAATGGTGGGCCTCCATCTGACTGTATTATTTGTGGGCGTCCCCAAGCTGCCATTATTTTTTCTAAGGCTTTTAGTATATGTTCTGCTTTTGTTTTTTTCAAAGGAATTACCATAGTACTCCGACTTCCCAAATCTACTACAATTACTCCCTTTGGGTATTGTTTAGCATTTGGTAATGGTCCTATTAAATCTATTTGCCAGTGGTTTCCTGGTTTATAATATTCTGGGTTATATGCACCATAGGCATATTTTAGCTGATTCATGCGTTTAGTATTGTGACAGATTTTACAGGCTTTATGTATTTTTTCATGTTCTTTTACTCCAATTATTGATTCTCCTCCTGTGTACTGTCTTATCCATTCTCTTTCCTTTTGTATCCCAAAGTGGCCTGTACATTCATGTAACCATTTTATGAATGGATCCACTTCTCCTTTTTCTTTGTTTTTTTCTACTAACACTTCAAATTCTTGCAATTCTTTATCTAGTTGTTTGTGGTCAGGATTGTATCCTTCTTTATGGCTAGGGATATGTTTCACTGATGTGCCACTTACGTGATTTCTAATTATGGCCCATATTTCTCTCCACCCTGCATGTGTTTCAATGTCTGTATTCCCTTTTAACAGTGTCTTTATACAATACATACTATCTATGCCTAATTCCCATGGTTCGTTAGGGTGACTCTCTTGTGCATGTTGTAATCCTATTCTAACTCCTTCTACTTCTGCTTCTTGGGCATTCACTTTTTCCCCTAACACAATAAAGAACTTTTTTTCACATTTGGTACAGTAATATCCTGCCTTTGCTTTTCCCCCTTTCGTGCTCCCATCTGTAAATATCCAGGGTGTTTCTGTTATTCCTGGTGTAGCTTTTGGGGCCTCCCAGGGTACTAAATTTTTTCCCAGTTTAACATTTGACCAACTTACTAGCCAGCTATAATACAGTTTTTCCCAAGTATTTTTCTGGCCCTCAAAGTTTGGTGGTATTATTTCCATGGTAAGCCATGCTAAAGCTGACACCCTTGGAGCGTGTAAAGTAAGACCTACATTCGTCATTAAAAAGTACCTATCTTTTATTTCATTTAAAACCCATAATAATTTTCCATATTCACCATAATGTCTTTGGGGTCCGTTAAATTGCAAAATCCATCTATCTACCTCTTCCTGTGTTTCGCCTTGTGTTGCACTTCCTGTTACCCACTCTTCATTCCAGTTAATTTGTAATTCTATCGGGGGTCCCTTAGGGTCCCATCTTTTTAATGGAGTGGGGTATTTCAAATCCTGGTTTAACTCTATTAAGGCTGCTTGGGCTTTTTCATTCCAGTTAATTAAATCTTTCCCTCCTTTTAATAATTTCATTAAGGGTTTTATTTTATGTCCTAACCGTTGAATACTTGCCCTATTATAATTTACCATGCCTAAGACTTCCTGTAGCTGTTTGCGGGTTTTCGGAGGGCTTTTTAACCACTTACCTACACCATTGGGGTAAGTTGTACCTATTGTTATTTTATTTTCCATCACCTGAATTCCTAGAAAGGAGTATTCAGTTTGGGCCATAGTTACTTTTCTTTCGTTTATCTGCCATCCCTGAGTGGTTAAGTGTTCTATAACTTCTTGTTTTAATTTCTCAGTTTTTTCTTGTGTCTTTTCTCTTATTAAAAGATCATCTACATAGTATATTATTCGGGGATCTTGTTCCCAACCTCGTTGACTAAGGGTATACCTCATGGCATCTGTTGCTAATGCTGGTGAATTTTTATAACCTTGGGGTAATACATTCCACTTATAGTATTTTCCTCCAATTGAAAAATTTAAGGCTCCTTTTTTATCTTTTATAGGTATACTATAAAACATATCCTTTAAATCTATTAGTGCTCCCCATTTTAATTCTCCATTTTCTTTTAAATATTGTTCTATAGTTGGTTTGTCCCAGGGGGTGGTAAAGGCAACTGGTTGTATTGCTTCATTTATTTTTCTATAATCTATTACCATTCGCCATTTTCCCTTTTCCTTTTTCTGTATCCCCCATGCTGGACTCCTATATTGGGTGTGTAATACTTGTTCAATTTTTCCTTGATCTAGTAACTCTTTTAATAACTGATTAATGGGTTCTTTTCCTTCTGCTTTTGTTGGTATACTATTCACCTTTTGTGACCTTAATTTATTCTCATCAATTTGTGGGATATGTAATTTTTCATTGGATATTTGTATTGGTAATACTGCTTTTAAATTCTGTCGTATTGCTGGATTCTGTATTATTATATCCATGCCTAGTATATTCTCTTCCCCTAGTACTACCGTGGTTTTTGTTACATTCTGTCCCTGTTTTACTTCTATTACCCCTGTTCGATACATTTTATCCCCATTTAGTCCAGACACCCATATTTTACGTTTTCTTCTTCTATGTGGTACTTTTGCTTCATCTATTATGGTTATTTGGGCCCCTGTATCTAATAACCATTTAAATTGTTCATAATTCCCAGTGTTCCAATTTAATACTTCAGCACTTATATAAATTCTATTATCTTTTTTTCTTGGATTGTTTCCAGGCCCTTGGTTTGGGGCCTCTGCTATTCGTTTTTTGATTTAGGGAATTTTGTCCATTCCTGCCATCCTTTTTCTATTGCTGCCTGTTTTTGTTCTTGGGGCGTCATCTTTTTTAAATCTGGTCTACTGTATCCATTTCCTAACAGAAAACCAAATATGGCTTTTTCTTCCTTGTTTGGGTCTTTCCCCTTCTGCGGGGTTTGGAAACTTTCACACGTTTTACGCGTGTCTCTCAGGGGTTCGTATGTTGGTGTTCGGGTATGTTTGCGTACTACTTCCAAATAATTTATAGTTTCTAATATTCCCCAAACACTACTCCCTGTTAGGGCTGTTAGCCACAATTTTAGGCTTTGGTTTCCTTCCTTATTTTCTACTCCTTGCCATACCATTTGTGCTGTTATTCTGTCCATTGTTATCAGACCTGGATCCCCTATATATTTAAATTGGTGAGGATCAGCTCTCTGTGCTGCTGTTAACTGGTCTTGGGCTGCTGTTGTGGGTTGGTAAAATAGGAAGGAAATTCCAACAGCTGCAGCTTTAACATCTTCCTTCGTTTTTATGCAACCCTCTGGTACAGCTCCTCCCTGCCCTGTAGCTGCTATTGATAAGGCTACTGCGGCTGGTAAAGTTAACGGCCAGTCTTCATTCCCTATAGCTGAACTCATTTTCATCAGCCCTCCTGAATATCCGGGATTTCCTGTTAATATCGTTAGCTCTGGTTGTGAAATTAATTCATTCATATTTTCCATTACTAGCCTTCCTACCCACACTACTGGGTTCTCTCCCTGCCTCCTTCGGGTTCGACTTATTAAGTCATTCATTTCTATTCGGGATCTTTCCCTTGATTCCATAGTGGCTACAGGTGGAAGTCCTCCCCTCTGTTTATATATTATTTGTGTTATCGGATGAGCTTTGACCAAATCATCTCCAGCATCAATCTTTTCTCCTATCTCCTTCTCACATTTACATTCCCCTGTGCATATTCCTTCCGTTAGCATATCCCATGGGTATACACCTCCTTTTAATACTTTTTTCCTTTCTTCCTTTTGATTTTCCTCTATGACCGATTCAGGATAAGGAGGGGGTGGGGCTGTTGGTTTTATTATATCTTTTTTCCCATTATTTCCCTTTTTCTCTCTCTCCTGAGTTTCTTTTTTTAATAAGGCTTGTAGGGTATTTACTGTGCCTTCTAATTTAGTTATTGTATTTCCGGCTTTTTTCAACCAGTGCCAAAGTACACGGACCCCTTTATTTGGATCCCATTTGTCGGCAGTTAATTTTTTCTTTTCTCTAGCATATCTTATAAGGTCCTCTAGTACCTCTCCCATCAACTTGTCAGTTGTTTGACTTGGCAATTTTAATATTTCTGGGGTACCCCCATTTCGATACGGATCTGTCGTATCGGCTGTTCTTTCTAATATGTTTTGCAGTTTTTTATAATCTGTTTCTTTAGATGGGGTTTTTTGTGTTACATCTGGTAATGGTACTTTGCAATCTTTTAACTCCCATTTCGCTAGATCATTATTAGCCATTAAACATCTCAACCCTGAACATGTTACATGTAGGGTATATGTATGATTTTCTTCCCCTATTGCTAGAACTGCTCCTATTTTGAGCATGTTTTCTTCACTCTCATCCTTATTATGATATAACCAGTGGTTGAGAGGTCCTATACCTTCTGTTTTGTTTAACCCATCAAAAGGGCATCCTCTGCTCTCATCAAATCCTGTTCGTGACGCCATTTCGGTAACCGGGTTTGGTTCTTTAAAGGATTTGAAACCACAGAGAGAGGAATACTTCTTTTTAGGGTTAAACAAAGATTATTTATTTTTTCTATTTACTTTATAATCAATTTTCCATTTAAATCAATTCATTATTTTTGATTCTTTTAAGACAATATAATATACAAAGAAAAAATAGAAAAACAGTACAGTTAAAAATAACAAGAAATAATAACTTCTCCTACTGATATACCCTCCTGAGTTACCTTTAAGAAATTTATGGAGTTAACAGTTATATAATACTCACGTTAAGAAAAATAGAAGCATTGCTTAGATTCAGGAGATATTCTTTTCTTTATGTTTTTCCTTTCTTTGGATTTTTCGTTGCAACTTACGACCGGTATTCGTTCCCCTTTCGGAGCTTATTTGTTCCCCTTTCGGAGCTTACGTACGGCAGCGAGATTCAGCGCCGGGGAGGGAGCCCTGGTTGATCAGACCTGGCTTTTCGGATTCGCAACCCGTCCGCTCGTGGTCTGTTTCAGCCCACCTTATATACCCTGTTTCGGTATTTTGGTACTCCTCCACTCGCCTGACAATTGCTGACGTTAGATTTTTTTTGTCTCATTCTGCCCTTATAAAAAACTTTCGTCTGCTCCATTTGGGGTAATCAGCACTTTGTTGCATACTGCTGTCTGAGTTACTTACTTCCCTAAAAGCGGGGTTATTGTTGGTTAACCAATCAAATTTTGTTTTTATTTTTATCTCCTGTATCTGAGAGTGCTGCCTTTCCTTTCCACTTAACAATTAAACTGGTGCTCATTTGACATATTCTGGGTAGGCCTCAATACCTTCCTTTCACAAGTTTCTGGCATCATCACAGTCATTGTTATCAACTTTACCCCTTCAGAAAACAACTGATCTTCAGTTTGGCTGAGTGAGCTCAGATATTTCTGAACAGATGTCAACAATCTTTCTGTGAGCTGGCATTTTCCTTGCAACAGGTGAAGCTGAGTAATCCATTGGTCATGGCTGAAATTGGGGCCATGCAGCCGAAGCATATCTTGAACCTACGTTTCTGTTAAGTGTGTACTTGTGAGGAGAGTTTCAAGATTTTGAATAATTTTTCTGTTCAGCTCTTGAGTGACTATTAGTTATTATAAAATCTATTACTTTGAAGTAGATGTAAAATACCTTTGCTAAATTTGCGTAGCTGGGTTCACCAGTGCCTATTTGTGTTTTCTTGGGAACATCTCTCTTCCCTGAAGCTCAAGAATTTCAAGTATCTCCAGCTTTAAACTTTTCTGATCGATTTACTCCCATAGGAAATTTGGAGTTTTTATCTGATCAGATGGACTGAAGTGAATTATGTGCCATTTTCGTAAGAAAGTGGCCTTCTGTTACTGAAATGTCTGATACTTGCAAACTTTTAGATAGATTGCCCACCAGACTTGTGAGTTTTTAACTCAGGCCAATACCAAAGACCAACTTAAACATTTCATTGTGAAATGATATATTACCAATTTGAGCTCTCATTTCTGGATCTTTTGTTGAATCCTTCCCAAGTAGAGTTAGGTGATTTTTCTCAACTAACTTGTATTGCTCAAAAAGCATTTTTCAGACCCTAAAACTTTTTGCTGAATTTGAATTAAAGTAGTTGAATTTGTTTTGGCTGCAAAAAAACATTTTGTTTTCACCATTTTGAATGTTTCCCTTTGATATTTTTAATTTAAAATGCTATTTCAATTTCAAATTTGACCAGTTAAAAGAGTCACACCCACAAGAGTGAAAACCCCCCAAATGGCCTAATAGAAATTAAAAAAAAATCATTTAGAGTCAATTGAATCATTTCATTCAACTTGAAATAAATTGAAAAATGGGAAAACCAATTTCAAATTGACTTGACATATTTTAGCTGATTTAAAATAAACCAACAAAAATTAATTTTTGATTAGACAAAAAATTAAATATTTTGGCTGAAATTCCTCAGCTTCCCAAGTTTTACACAGTGCAAGGTAATTCTCAGATATAGAAGCTAATGTTCCTGTGCAGAGAAACCATCTTGTTCAACACAGGACACAGAGACTGCTTCCTGATGTTCCTAACACTTCACATATTATGTCCTGAAATACTGCTTCTCATATGATTAATTTGCTTTTTAAATGTACTTTGTGATGCCTGCATACAATTTCAAGAATCTTTCTTTTGACAGCATCCTGGTTTGCTAAATTCAAAACATGCCTGTACTATGGATATTAAATGTTATTAATTAACTAATTGAATAGTCGATGGGATTTCCATCGACTGATCGATTAGTCGATAAGAACTTCTGTGTTCCATCTTTGAAATGTACAAGAGTCCCCAGTGGGGGCGCTTGTGAATTTCAAAGCGGAAGCACCACATGGAGCCGACGAACCAGCTGGGACTCAGAGTCCTGTGCTGGCCCCAGGCTCCATGCTGCGCTTCCTCTTTGAAGTGCACAAGAGCCCCTGCTGGGGACTTTTGTACATTTCAAAGCTGGCACACCGTGTGGAGCCCAGGGCTAGCGGGGAATCCCCCTCTGACTCCAGGCTCCACACGGCGTTTCAACTTTGAAATGTACAAGAACCCCAGCAGGAACTCTTGTACATTTTAAAGTTGGCTGCCGCTGAGCTTCTGTCCCCTCCCACGGAGCTGGAGCTGAGAGGGGTGGGGGACTGGCTTTTAATCTGGCTTCCTCCAGCACCCTCTCTTTTCCCCCCACTTTCTGCCTCTTTGTGATAGAGGCAACAAGGGGGGGAAGCAACTAGTCGATTAGTTGTTTACATCCCTGTCAGCTGATGGTCAGGGCAGTGTGTGTGTGTATGTTACACCCGAGTCTTCAACTGCTGGGAGACAAGGTCCTGTTGCAGTGGGCAGCCTAGGGAGGCTGACAGGTGCCCCGAGCGGTTTAATGTCTGTGTCTTTAACCGCTAGGATCGGGATCCCTTCATGGCGGGCAGCCAACAGACGCCCCAGAGTTTATAGGAAGAGCTTATTACATCTCAGATTTTGACTGCTAGGATACAGGATCCCTTCACAGCAGGCAGCCTAGGGAATGCTGAGAGATGCCCCAACAGATCTGTCCTCTGGAAGCGACATGATCCAAAAACTCTGGCTACAATCCCTAGCCTGTACCAACATATCCAGCTAGTTCATGGTTCCTCATTCCACAATCTGTTTGCTAGGAAAAACCCCACCCCATTTTCCATTATAACTGTTGATTGTCACACTGAGACCCAATGTTATCTGTAATTACTGATATGATTACCCCTTCTGAGGTACAAATTACTTTGTTTGGTGATCTTTTTCATTCTCATCGTTAACATACCACAGGCATAAAATTACTTGCTCTTTGTTGCAGAACTCTATTGTTTCATCTACCATAATTGTATTCCACTTTCAAGGAATTTGTCAGAACTATCCCTCGTGGTTTTAAGAACCAATTATCTTCTTCAGTTATCTCATTTTGAATAACTGGACTTGTGAATTTGTCATGACACTGGTTGAGCTACTTTGAATGATTCTATCTACTGGAATAAAGTTGCACTAATGTCTCACTGCAGTGGTCTCACTGTGCTAGTCCTTGTTTGGAAGGTAACATATAATACTTAGTATTTTCATTAGAGTCTTCCTGTTTTCTTCTTTCTTCTGACAGCACTGACAAATGAGCATGTCACCAACATTCTTTTGAAGAATATCAACTACACTGTGAAGACCTGAAGAAGCTTACTTCCTCTCAATTTATTATCAAGCCCTTTTCCAATGAAGAGCTCTGTGTTGAAGCTTCCTCTGTGTACTTAGTCAAATGCAGTTCATATCTAAATATGGTAGAATAGTAGGAGCCAAATATATTGTCACAAACTTCAGAACATATTGAAAAACATCCAACAAGGATAAGCAGAACTAATGCCATTGATTTACAAATTACACACAAGGAAAGAATTATGATTTGGCTAATGGGGTCACGGGAGTTCACAGCCTCCATGGGCCACTGGGCAAGGAGGGAGGGGATTGACTCCATGCTTCTAGAAATGGTGGGAACTCGGATGGAAAAATGGGGATGGGGCAATCAGCCCTCTGTGCCAATCAGAAGTGCATAGAGCATGCAGCACAGTGCTCCAGCAGTGATTTAAAGGGCCCAAGGCTCTGGCTACCATCGCTATTACACTAGCAACTGCAGTGGCTAGGAGCCCCAGGCCCTTCTGAATTGCTGGGCCTCAGGACAACTACTCCCTTTTCTCCCCAGCTCCGATTAGTGGGCCTGGAAATGCTAATGATGTCAGGCTGGTGCAGATGATAGTAGAGACCTCTCAGTTCAGCAACTAGAAGATGCTGTTCCACCTGTTGGAAATCTTGTTTCCTCCTTTAAAACTCTTGGATGCAAGGTATCAGGATCCACTGGTTTTGAAATGGCTTCTTTTTGTAGCTACTTCTTAACATCTTCCTGAAAAACTGGTGGAATGGAAAAAGTGTTATCATATGATATGACTACACCATCTGTGTTTTTTTCCTAACTACAGAACAGAAATATTTATTGAACAAATTTACCTTTTCTGCATTATTGCTGATAACTCAACCCTTTTCATGTTTTAAATGAGTTCATGCACCTTGATAATATACTTTTTTTTCATAAGGAAAAGGAGGGGGGAGGGACAGCAAGTTGTGTGCAGAACTTGGAGTACAGCTCAGATAGGTGAGCCTCTCCCAGACATACCACATTGCTTTGACGAGAACAACGAGGCTATCTTGCAGAGTCATTTCCTAGACAGGCAAATAGTCTGGGTGTGCTGCAGTGTTCTATCCATATGCAGAATAATTATTGTTCTATTCACCAAGGGGTGTATGGATGTGCACCACCAATAGAAACACATGCTCCCAACTCTGGATCCACTGCTAATCAGCTGGGTGGCATTTGAACACTTGTCTGCTGTTTGATGGACTTTCAACTTGAGTCTAGCTACTAAGAACCGGCTGATACTCCAATGGACCATGCTATAATAATTAGTGTAAAATGATATTTGACAGCTATTATTTGACAGTTATTTTATTATTTTTTTAAAACTCCAGCACTCTCAAATAAGAGAAGTTTTCTGTGCGTTGAATATGCTAGACTCACACTCTTTTGAAGGGTTGGCCCCAGGTCTTTGTACATAAGAGGAACAAAATAGAATATTAAGGGTATGTCTACACTTGTACCCTAGTTTGAATGAGGGATGCAAACGGAGAGATTCGAAATAGTAAAAGAAGCGGAGATTTAAATATCCCATGCTTCATTAGCATAATTTCGCCGGCGCGTTACTCTGAATGCCAGCTGTTTTGAAAGTGAAAGTTCATGCCAGAACATGTTAGTTTGAACCAAACCCCTTGGTTTGAACTAACCTTACTATCAGGAGTAACGTTAGTTCTAACCAAGGGGTTTGGTTCGAACTAATGTGTCCCGGCGCGCACTTTCACTTTTGAAACAGCTGGCATTTGGAGTAATGCGCCGACGAGATCATGCTAATGAAGCACGGGATATTTAAATCTCCGCTTCATTGACTATTTCGAATGCCTGCATTGGCATCGCTAGTTCGAATGAGGGTGCAAGTGTAGACATACCCTAACAGAATCTAGTTTTGTTTAGGTTTTCTCAGTCCAGTCACTTTTAGATATGCCATCTCGTTGTTTGCTTCTTTGTACCTTTTGCTCTGTCTCTCTTTTGTTCATCTCTTCAGTAACCCTGATTGGTGGTATTAACCACAGTTAGCTACCATGGTGATAAGTGACCAGAGATGAAGTGTGTATTAATGTCCTTTCCTTCCCATTTAAAAGAAAAGCCAAAGGGGAAAAAACAATTTCCCTCTCTTATCTATGAAGATCTTAATACATTAGCTATGAATAGTAGTTCCAGCACTAAGGGTCAATTTATCTAACATGTCTAAATGATTTAAAATCTTAAGTCCTGTTTTCAAGAGAGAAACATAGAATCTTAAGTTTCATTGGCAGTCAAAGGGACTTAGACTCATAAGGACAAGATTTTCAAAGTTATGTGCTAAATATATATATAGGCACATAATATATTTTTCAGAGGAACTTAACTAGGTTGGATACCTAACTCTCATTGACTTCAATATACCTTTCAATATCTGATCTTACCTATATAATAAATAATGAGCTAGAAACTGTATAAAATTGATAAGGGAAGCTCAGGACTGCAAAGAGACGTGTATTGCAAGCAGAGTTCAGGACAACAAAAAGAGGATTTTTAAAAGTATGTTAGGAATTAAAAGAATCTTAACTGATGTTGGTCCATTTCTAGATGAAAAAGGTTGAATTATCAATAATAATGCAGAAAAATATATGTGTGTGTTTAATAAATATTTCTGTTCTGTATTTAGGAAAAAAAATCAGATGATGTAGTCCCGTGGCTCCCAACCTTTATGGGCATACGTACCTCTTTTCAATCTATTAAAATGTTACGGACCTCCCCAAACAATATATCTGTTTTCAAACATTCCATTACTTGATAATTATTTGAAATGTATAATAGTTCATGTTATCTAAACAAATATAGTAGTATTGAGAGATAATACAGGGTGTCCCCATTGAAATGTAACAACTTTGAGGTACCATATATTTTTATTGAATCAAATTTTATTGGCTCCACCGATCCATTTTTGCTAGCACCCCGACTAAACCCTTCCTGCCACTCTAATACCTTTTAAAGAGCAAAGGCGGGGTGACATATTCAGATAATATGATTGTTTCAAAAAACAGAAAAAATGGTAAAAAGAGACTGACCCATTTAAAAGCTGACTCCAGAGTACAATCACAGCTTGTCAGCTTCAGCGCGGGCTGAGGGACGTGCAGATTACAGGGCATGGAACTTCTCAGCTCCCATTGGCTGCTGTTTGCTGTTCAGAGCCAATGGGAGCTGAGGGACTCTGTGCCTCCAATCAAACAAACTCAGACTCTGCAAGCAAACAAATGTCCCAGCACAGCCCACAGCATTTCCTAGGGTCACTTCCAAGCCCAGCAGGGCAAACCGCTGGTGCACTGGGACTTTTTATCCATGTGGAGTGTCTGCAGGCTTGGAGCCTGTCAGCTGCCAGTTCCTGCCTTTCACTCAATGGGACTAGCAGGAAGTGGTACCCAGCACATACCTTGGCCCACGCTGCTTCCTCAGCTCCTGCTCCTTCCGTCTCCTTCCCATGCATGGAAGATACAGTGAGGAGGCTCTCATGGCCAAAGGCAGCTCCTGCCCCAGCACTCAGCCCTTGGCTGGGCACACAACCCTAGGGAAGAAAAAAAAGAAAAAGGAAAAGAAAAGTAAGGATCAGGCCCACTGCGGCACTGGGAAGTGGAAAAGGCTGGAGCATAAACGGCAGCACAGCTGATGGTGGACGGATAGTCATGAATGGTCAGCCCCGGGTGAGATTCGCCGGGCGGAAAGTCCTAGTCCCATGGTGGGCCCAATCCTTATTTTTAAACTTTCTGCAGACACCCTACAATACTGTCACGGACCAGCAGGAGTCCGCAAACCACAGATTGGGGACCACTGATGTAGTCTAATCAGATGATAACATCTTTTCCATTCCACTCATTTTTCAGAAGGATATTAAGAAACCTCTACTAACATCAAACATTTTAAAATCAACATTTTAAAATCAACAGATCCTAATAACTTGCATTCAAGAGTTTTAAAAGAGCTGGCTGATGAGGTCAATGGACCAATAATGTGGCTTTTCAAAAAGTCTTGAAACTGAAGAAATTCCAGAAGACTGGATGAAAGCTATTGTGCCAATATTTAAAAAAGAGTAAACAGGATAACCTGCATATAAATCATAAGCCTGTCAGTGTCACATTGATCCCATGCAAGCTAATGAGTGATGAATTAAAGGATAATATAATTAATGCAAATCAATGTGGGTTAATGAAAAATAGATCCTGTCAAAATAACTTGATACTTTTTAATGAGATTACAAGTTTGGTAATGGCAATAGTATACATGTAAAATACTTAGATTTTTGTAAGGCATTTGACTTGGTACTGTATGGCACTTTGATTAAAACAGCTAGAAATATATAAATTAACATGACTCGTTGAAATGATTAAAAAATCTGTTTAATTGATAACTCTCAAAATGTAATAATAAATGGGAATTCACAATTTAGCACGTGAGTTTCTTGTGGGGTACTGCAGTGACTAGTTCTTGACCTGCTGTTGTTTAACATTTTTATCAGTCACTAACACAGAGGCTGTGTCTAGACTACATGCCTCTGTCGTCAGAGGCATGGAGATTAGACACATAGGCAAAGGCAAATGAAGCCACGATTTAAATGATCGCGGCTTCATTTACATTTACATGGCTGCCGCGCTGAGCCGACAAACAGCTGATAAGCTGTTTGTCCGCTCAGCGCGCTAGTCTGGACGTTCCTCTGCCGACATCAAAGCCCTGTGTCGGCAGCCCCGTTATTCTTCATGGGATGAGGTTTACCGGGGCTGCCGACAAAGGGCTTTGATGTCGGCAGGGGAGCGTCCAGACTAGCACGCTGAGCAAACAGCTGATCAGCTGTTTGTCGGCTCAGCGCGGCAGCCATGTAAATGTAAATGAAGCCGTGACCATTTAAATCGCGGCTTCATTTGCCTTTGCCAAAACAACAAATCTACATGGCTCCGTCGACGGATCCATGTAGTTTAGACATACCCAGAGCGATCAGGATCTTGTGGCAAAGTGGGAACAAATAAACAATATGCATTTTGATATGGCTAAACGTATTCATCCAGAAACAAAGAAAGTAGGCTAGGTTTAAAAAAGCAAAGAAGTGGTGATTCTGAAAGAGATTTTGGTGCTAATCAGCTGAACACGAGCTTCCCATGTAATGCTGTGGCCAAAAGGGCTGCATTAACAGGTGAACCTTGAGCAGGAGAGGCTCATTTTTATCTCTGTATTTGGCACCAAGGTGATCTGTGCCAGAATACTGTGTTTAGTTACGATGGCCACCGTTTTGGAAAGATGTTGTTACATTGGAGAGGGTTGAGAGAAGAGATGAAGGGATGATTAGAAAACATGCCTTAATGTGCTAGACTCAAGTTAGCTTAACAAAGAGAAGGTTAAGGGATTATTACAGTTTATAACTACCTATATGGAGAACAAATTCTTAATAATGGACTATTTGGTCTAGCAGAAAAAGGTACAACATGATCAAATCCTGAAACTCATCCAGATGGAATGTCAGCCATACATATTGAACAGAGAGGCAATTTAATCATTAACAGTTTACCAAGTGTCCTGGTGGATTTTCTGTCACTGGCAATTTTAAAATGAAAACTAGATATTTTTCTATGCTCTAGGAATTATTTTTGGGGAAATTCTATTCACTGCAATATATGTTAGATCAGGTGATCATATAAATGTCCATTGAAATCTTTGAACCCAAATCCTCAAGGGCATTTAGGCACCTAATTCTCATTGAAAACAGTGTGAGTTAGGCACCTCAATATCTTTTTAGGTGCTTGGCCTACATGCCTAATTCACTTTTGAAAATAAGATATAGTCTTCTAAACCACTCTGGCACATTTGACAATCGCTTTAAACCTTTTAGGTGAGCTTTTCAGAGGAGTCTTAATGAGAATCAGTGGGCGTTGGAGGCTTAAAAAAACCAACCCAGCTTTTCTATTACAAAGCCTGGGTTTTTATTTATTTATTTATTTATTTTTGTGGCGATTCCTTCTCTCACTTGCTTTTGTGCTGTGGTATTGTTTACAATTTCTTGAGTTGGTTCCACAAAGGCATTTTTATCCATGAGGCACTCGGGGAGGCTGCACAGAGATACAAAAGTGTTTTATTTTATTTTTCTTTAAATGTGAGCGTCCCCTCTGGGAGCGGCAAACAAGCATTGAAGTGTTGCTACATCACTGTATTTGCAGAGCAAGTCACTCTTTGTCTTGAAGTCAACTGCTCAGAAGTAAACATTGTTTGTTAAATAAAAAAAAAAAGTGCAATGCTGCTGCAGGAACCTTGGGGGAAAATAGCTTTTTCCCAATATAAACCTTCTTGATAACACCAAAAATGAGAAAGTTTATGAGCGCTGTTACAGATTCTATTTTTTGATAACTAAGAAATTGCACTTTTGTCAGTGAGTTTTCAGTAAAAGAACACGGTGGGTTTGATTTGGACCTATGCTTTTATCTACAACTCTAATCTGTACATGGTGTCAGGTTTTCTGTGACATTTGTGGCAGCATTCCTGAGATTGATGTTGCCGCCCATTATTATATAGGAGAAACATTTGATACTAAAGGTTCCCAAAGCCCCCATCAGCTTTTCTACAGTATGTCTGCTCTCTTGACATTTAATGTCCCGTAAGCCTGATGTGGTCTGATAACTTCAACATGCCATGTGCTTACTGGGGAAATAAAGAGCTGTGGTATCTTTGGTTCTCCGCGGAGATTTTTGCTATCTACAATCCCAGTTCAAATCACTCCCTTCTTTAATTAAAAAAAGAAATCAAGTTCAAACAAAGGAATTGGAAAAAAGTTATAGATTGGTAAACAGCTCAGGCTGAAATTAAAGACTGTGAATGACTAAGCATTACAGACGAATGTGTACACAGGTGAATATATAGATGTTTGATTCACTTCTGTGGGCCTGACTCTGCTCCCTTAGAAGGTGGGGAAGGGAGCGGAGGTCCCATTGGAATATCAGGATGACCACACTGGATCAGACATATGGTCTATCTAAAATTGAGTATTCTGTATTGTATAGTGGTCAGCACTATGCGATTCCAAGGAAAGTGTTAAAGCATGTTGCCCAAAGCGGTTATTTCCTCCGAGTCCCAAACATTTTGTTTTTTTCTCATGGTCTGAAGCAGAAGAAGCTGTGGTAGGAGTGCCCTGGTGTCAGATTAAACAGGACTATGGACAATTTAACCAGGCTGCTTTAATTTATGCCTGGCACCAATTTAGATTGTGGCAAGCAATGGGAGGCTTCATGCATAAAGGTGGTTTCAAGTATCACCACCATCAGTACCCTGGCCCTGCAGTGAGCAGAGCTTTGCCAGGCCAGAAAATAAAGGCTGTATGAGAGTGTGCTACATTATGAAATATAATTATAAAAGCTAAGAATATTGCAACCAAGTGTAATATATTCTGCCTTTGGAGCAGTGCTGCTCTTAAGTAACATCTTAAATGCAGTAAGAGAAAGAAATATAGAGCTATATATCTCTATAGACATACATCCCCTAATATCTCTCTATGTAAACTGAACCATATATTTAGATACATACACACATTCTCCTAAGCATCAATTTGTCTGGTAGTCTTGAAAAAAGCCCAATTTCTATAGCTCAAGCTGAGGAAAAATATGAATATTTTATTGCATATACATGATGAAATAGTGACCTAAAGCTCTTGGTGAAGTTATAGAGTATTTTTTCTAATGTGCAAGTACAGAAAGAGTGCTGTAATAATCATTTTGATTGTACCTTGAGAGTTCATCATGAGCTCATGGGTCACTGATTTAATTTCTTTTACTCATCACAAACCACAATGACACCAAAGTCACCTACTGTGCCTTCTTCATCCAAAGTAAATAGCCTGAGGGAGTTAAACAGGAGCAGGAGCACAGTGTGTGGGTTGGTCTTCTCTAGCTATGCCCCATTTATGGGCTAAGTGGAGAGGGTCCTGGAACATTATCAACATTGTGCTGACCTAATTGTAATAGATGTCATTTAGCTGTAAGTTTGACACGACACATGTCCATAAAGCAGCTACTCAGAACATGCTGATAACCAGAAATGGGCCCAAGATGCACTGTTCAAATCTAAACCCTGTTCCAGGTATGAAGTTTCCCAAGCTTTCTGTGGAGCTCCTACCTAGGTTTGAATTTGGTACATCACAGAGACAGGAAGAAGTTGCAAAGCTGGGATCTGGATGTGCACTTTGGGTTTTTGGATGTGATTGCATCTGGAGGTTTGGTTTGGAACTGTCTTTACTCAGTCTGATTTTAAGAGGCCAGCTAGTGGGTTTTAACATTTTCATGTCTATTAGTTCCATTTTTCTTCATTTTTGGGATTGCCTATAAATACAAACTGCAGTCAGCTACCTCTAGCAATATATTATTCATGCTTTCTGACTGTTATGTTCATGGGACCCTTTTTATCTATACATTTTATGGACACCATTAAAGGACTTTACACACTCTTTGGCTTTCTTTAATAATATTAATGTCTATTTTGCAGAATGCAGCTGCAGAAGGTTTGTGTGTCCATGAAAACTGAGTTGTTATGCAGACTTAAAAGAATAAAGAGTATCATATGCTACAGAGCATGTGCTTGTTTCAGTGGGATTTATTAACCCACTATAAAGATAAATTCAGCTGCACATTCTTCTCCCCCCAATGGTTGATAGAAAGTGGGTGGGTGGGTGGATGGCTGAGTGGGATATTTGGTTTTGTAAGAGCTGCATCTGATTCAGACTGAGGCTGAAACTCACCCATGGTACAGATGTTCCACTCAAGGTCCTCAGCATGACTTAAGCTTTTCATGGAGGCTGTATAAGAACCTGAGCTGGAGTGGCTGGCACCCAGCCTTCATGTGGCAGAGAGGGTCTCAGACAGCAGTGGTAGAGGACAGCAAAGATGGGGCAAGGGATTGGTTGGGGGTTCTGTACTTAGGACCCAATCCACATTAGTTGACAAAGTCGCAAGTGTTCCTACACCCTGCCTGTAAACTGAAATAGCATCTGTGCACGCGAGGAGCCTGTGCTACAGCTCTGTGTATTGGCCCCAGATTAGGGTTTTGATTTCACTTTCCACCCACCAGCACTTCTCTTGTGCAGAGACCAATTATGTGGGCTCCAGGCAGGTGAAGCGGATTTCACACATAAACAATTGCTACCAGTACCATCTGAGGCCATCTCCAGACTCCAGCTGCAGAAACCGGGATTGACCTGTAA
Organism: Pelodiscus sinensis; assembly: GCF_049634645.1. Taxonomy (NCBI): domain Eukaryota; kingdom Metazoa; phylum Chordata; order Testudines; family Trionychidae; genus Pelodiscus; species Pelodiscus sinensis. The sequence continues at coordinate 54,285,841 of NC_134714.1, forward strand.
TCCCAGGTATTGCTGTGCCTGCATCACTCAACACTAATTTAGGGCTTTTTGCAAACAGTTCACGGAACAGTGAATGTGAGCTGAGGAGAGCAGCATAGCCAGGCAGAAAGAAATCCATCAACATCTCCCTTTCTTGCTGAGAGGTAAGACTTTTTCTCCATTTGTACTCTTCAGTGTCTGACAGAATACTTTAACTTTAAACAAAATAACAAACACCATAAACATCACTAAAACAACCCCCACCCCCACCCTAATGTACCCCATCTCTTCTATTCTTATAGCTTTTTCTCCTCTTTAGTCTTTTTTTCTCACTTTGCTCCTCTGTCTTTCTTAGAACATAAGAATATAAGAATGGCCATACTGGATGAGACCAAAGGTCCATCCAGTCTGGTATCCTGTCTGCCAACAGTAGCCAATACCAGATGCCCCAGAGGGCGGGATCACAACAGGTAATCCTCTTGTGATCCCTCCCCTCTCATCCGTCTCCAGAGAAACATAGGCTAGGGACACCATTCCTACCCATCCTGGCTAATAGCCATTGATGGACCTAACCTCCGTGAATCTATTTAGCTCTTTTTTGAACACAGTTAGAGTTCTAGCCTTCACCGTATCTCCTGGCAAGGAGTTCCACAGGTTGACTGTGCGCTGAGTGAAGAAAAACTTCCTTTTGTTTATTTTAAACCTGCTGCCTATAAATTTCATTTGGTGACCCCTAGTTCTTAAACTGTGGGAATAAGTAAATAACTTTTCCTTATTCACTTTTTCCATACCAGTCATGATTTTATAGACCTCAGTCATGTCCCGCCCCCCCTAATATTCTCTTTTCTAAACTGAAAAGTCCAAGTCTTTTTAATCTCTCTTCATGTGGGACCCATTCCAAACCCCTAATCATTTTTGTTGCCTTTTTCTGAACCTTTTCCAGTGACAATATATCTTTTTTGAGATGAGGTGATCACATCTGTACATAGTATTCTAGATGTGGGCATACCTTAGCTTTATACAGAGGCAATAAGTTATTTTCTGTCTTATTCTTGATCACTTTTTTAATGACTCCTATATTCTATTTGCTTTTTTGACTGCTGCTGCACACTGAGTGGATGTTTTCAGAGAACAATCCACAATGACTCCAAGATCTTTCTCTTGAGTAGTTGTAGCCAAATTAGTCCCCATCATATTGTGTATATATAGTTGGGATTATTTTTTTCTAATGTGCAATACTTTACATTTATCGACATTACATTTCATTTGCCATTTTGTTGCCCAATCACTTAGTTTGGTGAGATCTTTTTGAAGCTCTTCACAGTCTGTTTTGGACTTAACTATCTTGAACAGTTTGGTATTTATAAATAAGTTGAATAGGATGGGTCCCAGGACAGACCTTTGGGCGACCCCACAAGTTACCTCTCTCCAATGGGAAAATTTACCATTTATTCCTACTCTTTGTTTTCTGTCTTTTAACCAGTTATCAGTCCACAAAAGGACCTTCCCTCTTATCCCATGACAACTTACTTTACTTAAGAGCCTTTGATGAGGGACCTTGTTGTCAAAGGCTTTCTGGAAATCTAAGTATACTACATCCACTGGATCCCCCTTGTCCACATGTTTGTTGACCCCTTCAAAGAGCTCCAGCAGATTAGTAAGGCATGATTTCCCTTTACAGAAACCTCTCAAAATCAGGAATAAGGGACCTTTCGGAAAAGGCTTTATTTTCCAAAAGGTCCCTGTCTAGACTTGCGCTTTTTTCCGGCAAAGCCCCAAGCTGGAAAAAAGTGGCAGCCACGTTCATGCAAATGCAGCGGGGAAAATGTAAATCCCTGCTGCATTTGCAATTCTGACTTGTCTAATCTGCATCCCTTTTCCAGAAAAGAGGTGCAGTATAGACACAGCCTTGGAAAGTGGCAAGGTGATAGGGAACAGCCAGCATGGATTTGTAAAGAACAAATCATGTCAAACCAATCTGATAGCTTTCTTTAATAGGATAACGAGTCTTGTGGATAAGGGAGAAGCAGCGGATGTGGTATACCTAGACTTTAGTAAGGCGTTTAATACAGTCTCGCATGATATTCTTATCAATAAACTAGGTAAATACAACTTAGATGGGGCTACTATAAGGTGGGTGCATAATTGGCTGGATAGCCATGCTCAGGGTATGTCTACACTACCACCCTAGTTCGAACTAGGGTGGTTAATGTAGGCAACCAGAGTTGCAAATGAAGCCCAGGATTTGAATTTCCTGGGCGTCATTTGCATATTGCCGGGCGCCTCCATTTTTAAATGTCCGCTAGTTCGGACTCCGTGTCCGCGGCTACACGCGGCACGAACGAGGTAGTTCTGATTAGGCTTCCTATTCTGAACTACCGTTACTCCTCGTTCCTCATTCCATGAGGAGTAACGGTAGTTCGGAATAGGAAGCCTAATCCGAACTACCTCGTTCATTCTGCGTGTAGCCGCGGGCACGGAGTCTGAACTAGCGGACATTTAAAAATGGCACGCCCGGCAATATGCAAATGAAGCCCGGGAAATTCAAATCCCGGGCTTCATTTGCAACTCCGGTTGCCTACATTAACCACCCTAGTTTGAACTAGGGTGGTAGTGTAGACATACCCTCAGAGAGTAGTTATTAATGGTTCACAATTCTGCTGTAATGGCATAACAAGTGGGGTTCCGCAGGGGTCTGTTTTGGGACCGGCTCTGTTCAATATCTTCATCAATGATTTAGATATTGGTATAGAAAGTACGCTTATTAAGTTTGCAGATGATACCAAGATGAGAGGGATTGCGACTAATCTGGAGGATAGGGTCATAATTCAAAATGACCTGGACAAATTGGAAAAATGGTCTGAGAGAAATAGGATAAAGTTTAATAAAGACAAATGCAAAGTGCTCCACTTAGAAAGGAACAATCAGTTTCACACATACAGAATGGGAAGTGACGGTCTGGGAAGGAGTACGGCAGAAAGGGATCTAGAGGTTGTAATGGACCACAAGTTAAATATGAGTCAGCAATGTGATGCTGTTGCAAAGAAAGCAAACATGATTCTGGGATGTATTAACAGGTGTGTTGTGAGCAAGACACGATAAGTCATTCTTCCGCTCTACTCTGCGCTGGTTAGGCCTCAACTGAAGTATTGTGTCCAGTTCTGGGCACCGCATTTCAAGAAAGATGTGGAAAAATTGGAGAGGGTCCAGAGAAGAGCAATGAAAATGCTTAAAGGTCTAGAGAACATGACCTTTGAGGGAAGGCTGAAGGAATTGGGTTTGTTTAGTTTAGAAAAGAGAAGATTGAGGGGGGACATGATAGCGGTTTTCAGATATCTAAAAGGGTGTCATGAGGAGGGAGAAAACTTGTTCATCTTGGCCTCTGAGGATAGAACAAGAAGCAATGGGCTTAAACTGCAGCAAGGCAGGTTTAGGTTGGACATTAGGAAAAAGTTCCTAACTGTCAGGGTAGTCAAACACTTGAATAAATTGCCCAGGGAGGTTGTGGAATCCCCATCTCTGGAGATCTTTAAGAGTAGGTTAGATAAATGTCTATATGGGATGGTCTAGACAGTATTTGGTCGTGCCATGAGAGCAGGGGACTGGACTCGATGACCTCTCGAGGTCCCTTCCAGTCCTAGTATTCTATGATTTGTGCATATGCTCGCTCTGTCTGTCTGTCTCTCTCTCACACACACACACATATCCACGCACACACACACACACATTCTGGGGGCATGAGGGCCCACACATGGTCTCCCTTCCCCTTGCAATACATATGTCCCCTTGGGAGACAGCTGCAGAGAGGAATCAACCACAAACTTCATACCTGCAGCTGAAGCAAAGATCTTTGGAAAACTTTCCATGGCTTGTACTGGATTTCATTTGCTGTGCTGATTGGATGTTTATTTCAACACTTCCCCTGAGCTTCACTCTTCACCTGCCTCTATTACCTTCTCCCCTGCCCTGTCTCTCTCACTGGCCTTCCCTTTAATGTCCCCTCTCCTTTCTCTTTTTTTTTCCTTTTAGCTCTTCACCTCCTAAGTAAACTCACTTAATGAAAAATAATTGTGGAGGTAGCATGCATTAGCCCCCATCATACTGTTCACTCTGGCTATGTCTACATTGGCACCCTTTTCCGGAAAAGGGATGCTAATGAGACACTTCGGAATTGCAAATGCCGCAGGGGATTTAAATATCCCCCATGGCATTTGCATGAACAAGGCTGCCACTTTTTTCCGGCTCGGGGCTTTGCCGGAGAAAAGCGCCAGTCTAGACGGGATCTTTCGGAAAATAAAGCCTTTTCCGGAAGATCCCTTATTCCTGATTTTAAGAGGAATAAGGGATCTTCCGGAAAAGGCTTTATTTTCCGAAAGATCCCATCTAGACTGGCGCTTTTCTCCAGCAAAGCCCCGAGCCGGAAAAAAGCGGCAGCCTTGTTCATGCAAATGCCACTGGGGATATTTAAATCCCCCGCGGCATTTGTAATTCCGACTTGTCTCATTAGCATCCCTTTTCTGGAAAAGGGTGCCAATGTAGACACAGCTTCTGTGTATTATACTCTTCCACACTTCATGCCTGTCTTGTCTAGTTAGAGTGGCAATTGCATTTTTGTTCTGTATTTGTACAGTGCTGAGCACAATGGTGTCCTGGTCCACAACAGCGGGCACTACGATAATACAAATCACTAATATCATCTACTCTGATCTTCTTTATATAATAGACCCATTAAATTGTACCCAGCTATGCCCCCAGAAGGCCCTCTAACTGGAATTATACTAAAGTATTACATACGTCAGAAGGCCAAACTATTATGTGACAAAAGCAGAGAGTAGGAGAGAATGAGGTGTACTGATGCCTGAGGGTTCTGCAGTAGGAAGGAACTGATTTAGTGAGATATATTCAGATAATCTCAGCAACTGACCCACACTTCACATTGCAGAGGAAGGCAAAAAAATTCCTTAAGGGCCCTGCCAATCTGACTGGGAGAAATTCTTTCCCACATCTATGCATAACAATCAGTTAGACCTTGAGCTTTTGAGCAAGAACCAGCCAGCCAAACACTTGAGAAAAAGTATGGTTGGTGCACAGACTCCCGCCCTCCCCCTTTAGTGTTCCATGTCTAACCATGCTGCCATCTTATGTACTTTTACATATTTTGTTTAGGATATAGGAGGAAATGAGTCCTATTTGAAAAACTCCCCAAACTCATCATCTCAGTGGATGGAAATAGTGTGATTTGTTTAAAAAAAATTCTCTATGCTGTCTCCCAAAGGAAAATCTTATTTAAGTCCCATGTATACTTTCCTACAGGTTGAATCTCGCTAGTCTGGCACCCTCAGACCTGATCAGTGCCGAACCATGGAAGCTCAATATTGTCTAGCATCATTAACAGCATTTCAACTACTTACTGGGCTTTTAGAAGACAATTAGGGGTAAAATAGAGCTAAATGATAGCACAGAATACTGAGAGTCAGGACTGGTGGCTGTAAACAAACGTTATGGGACCATGGGAAACTTTGCCTCTCACCCATGATAAGTGGACATCTGGCTAACTAAAATCTTTCTGGCCACAGATTTTGCCAGATCATAGAGTGCCATAGAGAGGTTCAGCCTGTAGAATAATTCAATGCTCTTTAAACATTCTTTGCTTTCTTTTTTCACTTCAATGTTACCCTCTGATCTGTTTTCTTTTGTGCTGCAGGTTATTTTTTTGCAGTTGGTTTTTTATTTTTTATTTATTTATTTCCCTTATTCTCTTTAGAGGTCTAAGATAATAAACATTTATATTTATAAGTAATGTTAGTCATTTGCAGGATCTGCTTGATTTAAATTGGACTGCTCATGTGAATAAAGTTAGTTTTATGCTTCAGTGTTTGCAGAAGTTGGACCAAAATAGACTTTTTATTACTGCTCTTTATTCCTTCATGGTGATCTCTTCTTTGTTTCCCTAAAGTCCAGTAATCTAATCAAATGGGTAGATCGGAGGACTGAAAGTGAGAAGGTATTGGTAATTATTTTAGCTGTAGTTAAATAAGCTAAGAGCTAATAACCTCTTCTGAGAACCTAGGCAGATCATCAAATCACTCTTTGCTTCAGGTTACCATCAGCAAAATGGGGAGAATAAGACTTTCCTGATTTCTGTGACGTAACATAAGACTAATGCAGTTAACATTTATGCTTTGTTTAAGTACATGGGATGAATGCACATTTTCAAAACCTACTACTGATTTTGATTGTTTCATCTCTTGGGGGCCTTGAATGGTATTTTTCCCCAGAGGTTTCTGAACACCTGGAGCTGGAATCGCCTGGGTTCAGAACTTCTTAAAAACAACCATAAAGTAGATCAAGATGAACACCACAAAACTGAACAGATCAGTGACCAGTTTTGAACATTTGACCATTATTGCTCTCCCTCCAGAGGGCTCCCATATGCCTGATAGACATAATCCTGCATACACAACAATGCATTTCTCTTTTCAAATTTCTGGGAGGGACTTTATTTCTTGCCAGCATAGTCTGCCTCTGAACTCATGCAGTCTATGCCACTTTTAGATGCCATGCCACTTATGGTAATAGCTCCAAATCCTACTTGTTCCCTTTGGGCTGGTTTGGATATCTGGGGGCACTAGAGAAGAGAAATACCTGTATTCCAAGACAGCATCAAAAAACTGTAGCAGTGGAGATTTTCCTTATGCATCTGGCCCAGCACTGTTTTTTATGGAAAATTGACAGTTCTCTGAGAAAGTGTCTGCTCCTCACATAAATGCTACTGCGGAGCTTTTGGTTTCACCCAGCTCTGTCAAGAAGTTAGTTGTCTCAAAACTCATTTAGTAGCCATTTATGTATCAGCCGCTCTGTGTGTTAATTTCAGTTCCTTCTCATGCGTGTCTATATTCTTGGACCTGTCCATCAGAGATAACTTCCTGCCTTGAATGAAGAAGGGTTTATTTTTGTGAACTGAGCCCTCAGCATGTGAAAAGTCATTTGCATTTCATTGAAAACATGTGGCATATACTTAACCTAGCAGTTATATTTTTTTAGATATATTTACTAGCTGTCTTCTATTTGGTATTCAGAGTCTATACATTTTCTGTAGTAGACTAACTTTAGAACAAACACCTAATTTGTGCAACTATTATCTTGCAAGGTTGCAGTCAGAAACCATTCTGAATCTAATTACATGAAAGAACTTAACCCTTAAATTCCCCTGAATGAACATGAAAACCTCTGCAAACCCGCCATGCTCATCTACTCTTTGTATGAAAAGCTTTTGGAAGATTGTGTAAAATCCTTTATCCTAAATTTCAGCAATGAGGCCATTCTCAAAGAATAAATTGCCATTTGGGGCCTGGTTCTGCTAAGGACTGTTGACATCATGATGCCAAGTTGAGTGTTGAGTGTTACAACGGGGGCTACAATGGAAGGAGAAGATACTCAGAATCTTTGTAAAATTGGGTTCTCAGTATTCAAATGGTTTTATGCATCTCCATATGAATCAGAGGCAGGAGTTTCAACCCCGCATCTACCCCACAGGGGGTGGGATGCTTGGGGCTTGGGCAGTCCTGGAAATGGAGGGGAGCATGCCCCCAGCCAGCCCCTTTTACCTGCCTGGTGATTCTGTCTCTTCTCTGTATGGTTTTATGAGAAGCAATCCCATTCCAGGCACATCCCATTTTCCTGGCATAACCAAATTCTTACCTTACTTTAAGTTATGATAAGAGGAAGCTATATAATAAATAAATATATATTGTAAATAATTTTCTTTTCTCCTGCTGGTTTTTTTTTTTGGGTGGGAGGGCATGTGCCAGAGCCCCTTCCAAACTTTGTTAATTAGTTCTTTCTATTGACTTGATTATTTTGTTTACCTTAGCTGCAAATGAACTTACATTGCCTCTGACTTGCTAAGCTTGACTAAGGCAGACTAGTACATCTACATTCTTTTGTCTTAGGCAAATGTGTTTATCCTCTGTACACGCATCTTGCTTGGTCTGAACATATTTTAGAAACTTACGAACAGCACAAATATATAACTCTTTACAGATTCACGGTACATACATTACATAGTAATATTAATAAATCGAGAGTCACTATTTTTCATTTGATACTCTGCAGGATACTTTTGGATCAATATTATGAAAACAGTGTGTTAGGAGTAGCAAGTTTGTTAAGGCTGGTAATACTGATTGCACCTTCGTAACCTGGGAATCACTAGTCTGGCAACATCTGACCACAGATGTTCCTGGACAAGAGAGCTCAGGGGCAGGACGGCAGCAGCTCGGAGCTCAGCAGAGCTGAGAACCCGGGGTGCTGGTTGAAGTAGGGCTGCAGTAGCCCAATTGTCAGTGGAGCTGGTGCAGAGGCAGCCTGGCCAGGTGCAGTGGGGCTGGGGCCTGAAGTTGCTTGGGTGGTGTGGGGCTTAGTCTGTGGCACCTGGCTGGGGGTAGGACTGCTCCTGCCCCAAGGACTGCATGCTGCCTGGCACCAGGGCTGAGGCTGCAGTAGCAGGGCCAAGGGCGAGGCAGCCCAGCCAGCAGTGGGGCCAGAGTGGGGCCAATGCTGGGGAATGCCAGCAGGCAGCCTGGCCATGGTGGAATGAGCTGGCAGCAGGGAAGAGCAGAGTGCTGAATGTCCATGGCAGAGGACCTCTCCTGGTCCAGCAAATTCCCTCCTTTGGGACTTGTCAGGTCCTGAGGGGGCTGAACCAACCTGAAGTGGCATTTACTGTACAGTGAGCTATTTAACACTGAGGGGCTTCTAGGATTACAGTAGAACTGGGCAAAAAAGCATATTTGGTGATGCTTAAATGTTTGTTGAAATTGTTTTTATTTTACCAAATTGATAATGTTGAATCCCCCCAGCAGAAAAAAAAATGTTTCATTTCAGTATTTTTATATTCAAAAAAACTTTTTCATTTTGAAACTTCCTTCAAATTTATTAGTAAAAAAAATTAAATATAAAAATAGTCAGTAACTAAATAAAACATTTTATTTGACCTGAACTGATTTTCTTCTTTTCAATGAATCAAAAATTTCAAAACATTTCTTCTTTTGTTCAGTGTAAAACAGATTTCCATTTTGATTTTTTTGGAATTGTCAGTGAACCCAAATAAGGGTACGTCTACACTACAGCGCTAGTTCGAACTAACTTAGCTAATTCGAACTAACGCGTCTAGAACTAAAAACTAGTTCGAATTAGCATTTTGCTAATTCGAACTAGCAAGTCCACATTGAGTGGACTCTGAACCGGGGTTAAGGATGGCCAGAAGCAGTGCCGGCAGGGCATAAGAGGAGGACTTAGAGCGTGGAGATGCTGTCTCAGGCTAGCCGAGGGCTGCGCTTAAAGGGTCCCGACCCCCACCCCGGACAGACAGTTCTAAGGGGTGCCCCGCTTGCAAAGCAGTCCTGGCTTGGATTGCCCGGAGTACCCACACTGGGCACATCACAGCACTCGGCCATCAGCCCGGCTGCACTTGCCACAGGCTGCCATCTGGGGAGAGGGGGTAATTGGGGGGCTGCAGGAGAGCTTCCACCCCCAGAAGCCCGCAGAGCCAGCCCAGTCCTCCCCATCGGGGGCTCGTACCCCATTCCTCCCTCACCTCCTTCCACTTACCCTTCCCTAGCCCCCCTTCTTATTGATGTACAAAATAAAGATAACGTTTCTTCCAACATTGACTCTGTCTTTATTGAAAAAAACTGGGGGAGACTGGGAAAAGGAGGTGGGAGAGGGGAAGAGAAAGGCTGGGAGAAGGGAGGGCAACTAACATGATCAGGGGTTGGGAACAGGTCCCAGATGAAGAAAGGCTACAGAGACTGGGACTGTTCAGCTTAGAAAAGAGGAGATGGAGGGGGGACAGGATAGAGGTCTCTAAAAGCAGGGGTTGAGTGGAGAGGGTGCATTCAGAAAAGTTCTTCCTGAGTTCCCATAAAGAAGGACTAGAGGACACCAAAGGAAAGGAATGGGTAGCAGGCTTGAAACTAGTAAGAGAAAGTTGTTCTTCTTCCCAAAGCAAATAGTTAACCTGCGGAACTCCTTGCTGCAGGAGGCTGTGAAGGCTACAACTAGAACAGAGTTTAAAGGGAAGTGAGATCAAGTCATGAAGGTTGGGTCCATGGAGTGGTCTTAGCCAGGGGGTAGGAGTGGTGTCCCTGCCCAAAGTTTGTGGAAGGCTGGAGAGGGATGGCACGAGACAAATGGCTTGGTCACTGTCTTCGGTCCATCCCCTCCAGGGTCCCTAGGGTTGGCCGCTGTCAGCAGACAGGCTACTGGGCTAGATGGATCTTTGGTCTGACCCAGGACGGCCATTGTAAGCTCAGGGCTCAGTGTCGGGGGTCTCAGTGGACCCCCTTGATTTTCATGCACACCTGGTCCTGGGTGGCCAGGCTGGCAGCTCTCCTGCCCTAGACGGCCACTTTCCTGTGCCTAGTGCGGAGATCGTGGACGAGGTCCACGATGTCCGCACTAGCCCAGGAAGGTGCCCGCCTCTTGCGGTCCAGGGCAAGCTCCCGGGAGCCGCCAGCCTGGTCCCGGCAAGAGGGGGTGGGCTGGGGGGCATCGGGTGGGTGGCTCTGTGTCGTGCCAGGTGCAGGGTCTGCTAGCTGGGTGCTGGCAGGCTTGCACCTGGCACGGGCACCGTAGCCAGCCCGTGCCCCTTTAAAGGGTCCGGGGCCGGGAGGGGGTCATAGAGTTTCCCTGGTGTTGGCCAGAGTGGCCACCAGGGAAACCTGGGGAGGGCTAGCCTCCCACTAGTTCGAACTAAAGGGCTACACAGCCCTTAGTTCGAACTAGCTAGTTCGAACTAGGCGTTAGTCCTCGTAAAATGAGGTTTACCTAGTTCGAACTAAGCGCTCCGCTAGTTCGATTCAAATTCGAACTAGCGGAGCGCTAGTGTAGCACCTATTAAAGTTAGTTCGAACTAACTTTGTAGTGTAGACATACCCTAACTTAGTGCTTACTCAGTTTTAGTTTTGTGTTTGGATGTCACAGAGGTTGACGAAGGCTTTGGTAATACATCTTGATATACATCCTGAAATTACTTCTTCAAGATACAGTAAAAAAGGAAGATGAGTTTGTGTGATTCCCTGGAGATTGCTGGAAAATAAAACATGCCCAAAGAGCAGATAATCAGATTATACAGCAAGGTCATGTAATCTACATTCCATTTAATTGTATAGGGAACTCACAGAATTTGTAGAGTGCTGACATTTCTTACCAGACACCATTTATATTGTGCTTCAAAAAGCGAAACAGAGAGAATCTATATAATTACAGTCTATTCTGTAGAGAATTTATATACACAGGAGAAAGGAAAAGCTCTGGATTCACGAGGTTTTAGCACACTACGGGAATGTATAGCGTGTTCATTTCCATGATTAAAATTTACATTTCTTATAAAAACTGATAACATTAAAGTGGGCAGTGTTTGTGTTTACTTAAGTGTTATATTTTATACTTAGCATAATTAGTCCAAGAGGCTTATACTTACAGTAATTTTGAAAATGTACAAAATAATACACATTCTACTATGCAATTACAACAGACTACTGAAAACATCTTCTCAATATTTTTTCCAAAAGATCACGTGGTCAGATTGGGAAAAGGAGAAGAGCCGAAGAGGATCAAACAAGATGAAAGCAGTGGTCATATTTAAAACACCCTTAGGGACAAAGGGGAGCAGTTTAAAGAGGTTTCTGAATCTGGGAGAGATGGAGCAACATTGTGTTACATAAAAGCATGCTCCTGGCTAGAGGGTCCACACAAACAGTGCTGGGATTGCTTGCCACACAAAGGTGGAGTCTGCAAAATTCAGACCATTAACAAAAGTAGATTAATGTCAAGAGAAGGTTCAAGCAGGAGATCTTAAATATAGAAGGAGTATGTCTTTAATGTTTTTCAAAGAGGGCTGCAGGCCTGCTTTGGGATAGTGAGACCACGCTGGCCTGCTTTGGGAAACCGGCTAGTAAGACCACACTGCTTTGTTTACCAAAAGGGTCCATAGCCACACTCATGGCTCTCTTCGGCTATGGTTCATTGTTTCAAGCCAAGGAGTGCTATGGGAAGTGGCGGCTTGGGTTATGCCACTTACTGTGGCTCTCCTTCGCTGGAAATAGTAAACTGGAGCCAATGGAAGCTGCGAGGCTCTGTGGCTATGGACCCTTTAGGAAAACAATGTGGTGTGGACCCACAAGTAGCTTTACCAAAGTGGGCCTATGACCCACTTTGAAAATAATTAGTTTAGAACTTTAAAAGCAATCCTGATAACTTAAATTAGATTGTGGCTTTATACACAACCAGTGTGAAAAGCACATGGCAAAGTGTTATGGTCATGGCTTCTCAGATGCAAGAGATGCTGCTGCATTCAGAAGTAGGTGAAGACGACAGTGGTTCTGAGGACCACTAGTGGTTTGCAGCCACCTTGCAAGTGGGCTGCAGCTCAAGGCTCAGCCCCTCCAGCAGCAGGGAGCTCACTCTGACACTACAGCCCTGTGTCCTCCACCAGAAGGCTGGAGCACCAGCACTGACTTCATGCTGGGGGGAGGGGGGAGAAGGGGTGGGGCTGAGCCTCGAGGGCTGGATCCAGTTCTCAGGGAGAGCAAGCAACTTTATGTGCTGCTATTCCACCTTCCCTGGCTAGGAGAATTGCAGCTCAGGGAAGGCTGCCTGGAGGCTTTCCCCACTGCTTCCATTGGCCAGAATTTCAGCCAATGGGAGCAGTGGGAAGCTGTGCCTGGGACACGGTGCATGGGAGTGATTGGGGGGAGTGAAGCCAGGTAAGCGCTCCCCACATCCTCAGACTTCATACTCCCACCCTCTCATGCCAAGACCCTACAACCCCACTCCATTCCTGAACACTCCCTCCTGGCCAACCTCCCCACCTCACCCTGCTCCTGCACTCAAACTTCCACCCAGACCCTTCACCCCCAACCAGCTGTTGCACCCAATGGGGCTGACAGCCTCTGCTGGCTCTGAAGCAAAGGGGGCAACTCCATTCCCCGGGAAGAGACAGGGCCAAGGACAGTGATGCCTAGGCCACAGCACTGCCTCCTCCAACCCTCAAAGCGGCACTCTGGTGCTCCCATAGCAGTTTAAAGAAACCCCAAGCCACTTTGAATGTCTGCTCCCCAGGGCAAGTGCTCCATTTGCCCCTCTCATTGGCTGGCCTGACTGCACGCTACTTTCTGCCTAGACCCTGCAACACCACCTCCTCCCATTCATTTTGTCATCATAGCTGGCTGGCTGGTGTTCTGCAGAAAGGTTTGTGTTATTGCAGGGGTAGATTCCTGGGACAAGGACCTACTCCTGCAATAAACCCCATTGATAACTCTGTCCATATATCTATACAAGTGACATCATCATAGGACCTAACCACATAAGCCACAACATCTGAGTCTCGTACAGCTGCATATCCTCTAAAGTGATCTATGTCATCAAGTTCCAGCAATGTCCCTCTGCCATGTATATTGGACAGTCTTTACAACAAAAGTTAAATGGACACAAGTCAGGTATCAGAAATGGTAACACACAAAAACCTGTGGAAGCACATTTTAACCAATCTGGGCACTCATTAACGGATTTAAAAGTAGACTTTCTTCTACAAAGGAATTTTAAAAAACCAACTACAAAGAGAAATGGAAGAACTGGCTTTCATAGGCAAATTTGACACTATCTCTCAGGGCCTGAACAAAGACATGATTTGGATGGGCCCTTGTATTCAACACCCAATTGACGTCAAGAGCTAAGTATAAGACACTTATGACCCAGTCAATTAGCCTCATTAGCATAGGCAGTACAATTGACAGGTTTTTTTCTCCCCCTCTCTTCTTTTTCTGTTATATATTGTGAGATTTCCCCTTTTTTCACTACTCTGCTCATCTGAGGAAGTGGGTTTTACCCACGAAAGCTCATGGAGTACTTATTGTTTTTTTAAAGTTATAGCCTAACACAGTTACCCCTCTGAGATGAAGAAACATACAATTCATATAATTAATGTACTTATGATACTCTATGCAATGTAGAATGGTCTTACAAAGAGGCTTCATATATGCATTGGACAATCTGAAAACGATATGAATCTTGACACGTGTCAACTCTCTTTGATAATGGCACGCCTTTGATTCACTCTTGTCTTCTAGATATGACTTTCTTTGAACTACTGGTGAGTAATTCTGAATATGCCAGAAACAGCTCTTGGGTGTAAGTTCCATGGTCTTATGAAAAGTTGCTAAGATATCTACCTTAAATGATTGCTAATCATGGCAAATTTTCAAACCTTAGGATCAGTCAGCTGGCAAAGACAAAATCCTTGGTTACATGGTTTTAAGTGATTTTTTTTCTTTCAGCATGCAGAGACATTATGGTACACTTCCATGTTCATAAAGTGAGACTGAGATTGTTTGTGAATTTCCTTTCTCTTCAAAATCTTCATCATTCTATGCAATTTATGGAAAGAGACTCATATGCATTGATTTAACCAAAAGGATATTACCCCTAATACATTTCCAAACTTTCTGTATGCTGAGTATATTTACCAGTTTAGAGAACATTTCTACAATGCATTAATTGTTTACATGCACATCATTGTATAAGGCATTGTCTTTAATTAATGTGATAAGATCAGGACAGAGGACTACTACAGAATGGGACAAGGAAGCCCAAGAAGGGTAAAAGAACAGCTAATTGGGGGCAGAGGGCTGCAGGGCAATTAGGAGCAGCTGTCAGGGAGCTGGCCCAGGCATACTGAGGCCAGTTTACTCTACTTCAGAGGCCTTTAAAAACCTCCCATTCTTAGATGATGAGGGAGAGAGTGAGAGGATGGAAAAAGCGGAAGAGTTTGAGGCAAAGCTATAGCAATTATAGAGCTAGAAACAGCAGGAGAGGGGGTCCCAGAAGGAGTGGTTGGGCTTCCTACCCCAGAAGCCTGGGCAAAGGGGGAAGGATGCCTGGTCAATTCTGGCTAGAGAAAGAGGGACCCATGAAACACAAATTGAAAAAAATGTAATTTTTAAATTGTAAAAAATAAATTGAAAGAAATATCCAAAACATCATCCTAACCAACAATGGCATATTGTGGTAAATCAGCAGCTATTTTCCCTCTGCTGACTTTCATGAAGTTCTCTTCCCTGTTTCTATTTTTCCCCTAAAATTATAATATACTGTTTCACATTGTTAATGTCCTCCAGTCCTATAAGATTATTACTGCAAGGACAAGGCATAGCTTATATCCCTTTCTATTCTGGCATAGGTCATTTTTGCCTCTATTCTCACATTTGATTTTCTATTTTTTTTTAAGTTTAGTTTATTTTCCAGATGTGTAATATGTTACCTTTAATAAATGACAGCTACAAACCTTGTCCTAGCTACTGAAAGGTTTCTAATGCAGGAAAAAAGAGGAACTTTTTGTTTTATTAGTTCTTCCATTTTTATGTGTTTTTCTTTCTATTCCAATCTCTAGCTTGCTGATCTTTTTACCTTTTCAATTTTTCTTCCTATCCCCTGATCCAATTTAGCTGTGTCTAAGGTCTCGTCTGTGTGGCAAATAAAAGGTAGCTACATTATATCTCTGCCGAGTTCTCACTGTCACTACTTCAGATTTAAGGCAAGATATTGATATTTTATAGCCCTTTGTTTCAGGTCTAGCCTTAAAACAAAAGGTTATATCCCTTCTCTGCCTCTGCAGTACATTGTGAAAAAGCTATGTGTCTTTTGATGCAAGATATAAAGCCTTTCTACCATCTGCATCTCAAATGGCTACTAGGATCTCTTCTCTGCTTTCCATATCATTGCCTTTTATTTTATATCTCTCTTTCTAAGCACCTTTCCCCCGCCTTCATTTCTAGTGCTGCAACTGTAAATTGCTTTATGCGTTTTATTGGATTATGATCACAGTGCCAACCTTTATTTTATTTTTTTAATCAAGGCTGTAAAGTTTCTCGGGACAGAATCTATCTGGGCTACTATGTGTTCCAGGGAAATTTTCTACCATCAAAACTGCATTTTCTAAACAAAGCAGGAAGTGATAGGGGTAGAATAAGGACAACAGACTTCAAAGAAGTAGACTTTAACAAACTCTGAGAACTAGTATATAAGGTCTCCTGGAAAGAAAATCTAAGGAAAAGGGTTTCTGGAGAGCTGGGAGTTTCTCAAGAAGACAACATTAAAGGCAGTGAGTAGTCCTGTAGCACATTAGAGACTAACAACAACAAAAATAGTCCTGCAGTACTGTAAGGTGCTACAGGTCTACTCGTTGTTTTTAAAATTACAGACTAACATGGCTAACCCTCTGAGAAGATTAAAGGCATAATTACAAACTATTCCAATGTAAAGAAAAGACAGGAAGATTAGAGAGAGGCCAATATGACTGTTACCCGCACAAATTTCCTTATCCCTTCCAAACCTTTACCCAATTCCTAGGGCTCAGGGCATAACTTCCTGAGAGTCAGCAGAATCTTTTGCCACTGAAAGAGCCTTGCATAGTAATATTCTTATTCTCTGTTTATTGACAATTACCAAGCAGGCAGAATATACATGCTACGCACACAATGTCATGCTCACCAATCCTGATAAAGAGGTAGACTTCCTCTGTTGGCCAGGCAAAGTCAGTCTCTCTGGATCCCCGCTATTGCATGTCATGGTCCTGGCAGCTCTGGTCTTAGGCTGTGTCTTAGAGGTGAGTTCTTCTTCCAGGTCTTCCTTCCTTCTTCTTCCTGCTCTTCCTTTTTTGTTTTCTTCTTTCCCTTCCTCTTTCCCTTTTACCCTCCTTTTTGGACCTCAGTGTATATAGTGAAACTTGAGTCCTGCTTAGCTATATTTTAATCAATTATTTTAGTATAATTTTACTAACCAATCATATCATACTGTAACAGAATTACCTAACCAATCGGATGTCACCATCTTAGTTGATTTATATCTAGCAAAATTAACAGCAGACTGAAACAATTAAAAAAACAGACAGAGATCATACAGACAAATGATAGGAAAGTGAGGATAATAATCATACGGTGAGGATTCCACAACCACAACTATTGATAAAGCTTCTTGCCAGAGGAAATGCTGTTAAGCTAAGTTTTCTCTACCCATCTTGAGATCTGTTTCTTTATCTGGTGACAGGGGGTGCCATTAACAGGATCCCCTTCATAACAGCCTGGTGTGACACTATTTGAATGCAATTTAGACACAAAGTGAGTATGTGGCTTCAAGCTTTACAGCTAATGGCTGCTTCTCTTCAGTCTGGCTGCAGAGGAAGGCTTTAGACCTTCCATTATGGTTACAGGCCTTCCAATAAGGCTGTAGAAAAACCATATTGTTACAACTCAATCAGGAGATCAGAATAAAAAAGGAATCCTAGAAAAAGTGGAGACATGAACAACTGTTATGGATGAATATATAAAAATATCACAAACATGTAGGAGGAACATCAGAAAGGCTAAGACATAAAATGAGTTCTACCTTGCAAGAGACATAAAAGGCATTGAGAGGAGGTGCCATAAAATACATTAGGAGCAAGAGAAGAAGGATGGGAAAGTGTAGGTCCTCTACTTAGTGGCAAGGGAGAGCTGATAACTGATGATATCAAGAAGGTTGAAGTATTTAATGCCTATTTTGCTTTACTATTTACTTAAAATGTTAGTGGTGACCATGTACTCTGTACAATATTAACAATGAGGAATTAAATAGCAAAAGCCAAAACAGGGAAAGATTAGGTTAAAGCATATTTAGATAAGTTAGATGTATTCAAGTTAGGAGGGCATAATGAAATGCATCATAGGGTATCCGAGAAACTAGCTAACACAATCTCCTAACTGTTAGTAATTATCTTCAAGGCTCATGTAGGATGGGAAAAATCCATGATGACTACAGAAGAGCAGCCATAGTACCTCTTTTTAAAAGGGGGAACAAACCGGATTCAGGGAATTATAGACCAGTTAACCAGGCTTTGATACATGTAAAGAAACTTGGCCAGAACATTAAAAAAATAAGAATATTTGGATTATAGGGAATAACCAACAAGGGCAACCAAGAAGGTCAAGAATAAGTCATGCCAAACCAACCTAATTTTTTTCTTTAATGAATTACTGGCTTAGTAGGAAAGCGGGATGGATGGGTGGATACATGCCAAACCTTGATTTTGGTAGTCCCAACTGACATTCTGTTCAGCAAACTAGAGAAATTTTGTCTAGATGAAAATACTACAAGATGGGTATATAACTTGTTGACTGTCCTACTCACAGTAGTTATCAATGGTTCAGTGGAGTGCGCTGCTCTGCAGCTGGTTCAGCCTAGTTTGCAGCACCACAGCAGGGTTGACAGGCTCCCTACTAGCTGCTGCACAGCCCATGCAGAAGAAGCAGAGCTGGTGTGTCTGGGCCCTAGCCTAAGATGCTGCTGGGGCAGTCCAAGTGATGTTTCCAATACACACAAACACATATATCTCTGCAGGAGTAGCTCCCATTGGCTGGGTCAGGGCAGGGGAGGAAATACTTCTGGAAAGTGTGCAGGAGTGGTGACAGTGTTGACTGAAGCCCCCAGGATTCCTTTTTTACTGGGTGTTCCAATCCAAAACTGGCCACCCTAATCTGTCTCTCCCCACTGCCTCCTATCCCTTATCTCCCATTGCATCACTTCCCTATCATATCCTGTTCTGCCCTCAACATCTACCCATTCCAACCCTGTATCCTTACAGCTCTCTCCTCTCCACCTCCTACAGCCTCTATCACCATGTCCCTCACCCCCCCACACCTTTGAACCCCATTCACCTCCATACACTACCGCACTCCCATTATGTTCCTATACACTCTTGTGCCCAACACATCCTCATGCACCTGCATCCTTCAGCCTCCCCTGCATCCTCTGCCACATGACATACACTACAGCCCCACATTCCCTCTCTATTTTCCACCTGCATCCTCAGCCACCTCACATACCCTACAGCCTGGCTATTCTGTCAGCAGCCTTGTCTGAACCCTTAGCTCCTGCACCTGTGGTCCACACCCAAGGCTAGACCTGCACCTGCACCTAGGAGAGACCAAGGCTGGATGTGAGTACCTTACATTGGGAGGGATAGCTCAGTGGTTTGAGCATTGGCCTGCTAAACCCATAGTTATGAGCTCAATCTTTGAGGGGACCATTTAGGGATCTGGGGCAAATCTGTCAGGGATGGTACTTGATCCTGCCATGAGAGCAGGGGACTGGACCGTCCCTTCCAGTTCTATGAGATAGGTATATCTATATATAGATAAACATTCCAGTGCCACTAGTGCTAACCTGACTGGGTGGTCCAGACCATGGCTCACCTGTAGTTAAACCTCTGCTCTTGAAGATATTTTAAATCTCCCTAAAAATCAAGATAATTTTTTTAGCAATAATGAAGCAATACTATGAGTATAGCAGTCAAAAAATGAAAAAAAAAGTGAGGCAAAAAGATGAAACTAAGCAAAAAGACAGTTTGTCATCATATTTGAAAAAAACTTGAAGTATTGAATAGAGGACATTCATCAAAAAGGATGGTCAGAGAAACATATCAATTATCTGATCTCTTGCTGAGTTGTGGGGATACGAAAACAACTAAAGCTGAAGAAGTGGACTCTGCAGTGGCAATGGAACTGTATAATATTGGTAATTCTGTTGAAGTAAGCGAAGAAACCTACTCTGAAGACATTGCATTATGTCCAAAGTCTATTTCATTGCATATGATGGAATATATCTTAGTAAATAAACTTAAAAAAACATAAGTATGTGGAAAATTTGAGTAAATAGAATGAGGCTGAAGGACAAGCAATTTCAGGGTCTTCATTAGTCGCATTTTCTGAGGATAAAGAAAAATGGGATCACAAAATGAGAAATTGGTTGAATTTTTTGGAAACCACCAAGGCAGTCTACTGTTATGTTTGCAAATTATTCCCTGACCATAGTAAAGGAAAACAAACATTTGTTGATGGGCACACTAATAGAAGTATTGCAAGAGATATTGCTGATGATGAAACTTTCAAAGTTCATACTAGTGCTATGTGTAAGTTTATTCAAAGATGTAAATTATCCAGAAGAATTGATTCTGTGTTGTCGGCTCAATTTGAGAAGGAGTATTCTTATTGGAGGAAAAGTGTCATTATTGGAGGCACGAACATTAACAGAAAATTATAGGTTCCTCTGAGATATCTGATGAGAAGCATAAAAGAACCCAGGAAGTTATTTTTGATGAAACTAGAGACAATGAAATCTATTTAAAAAGGAAAGAGAAGATCATCGTTGAGACAGTCAATGTTACTTGTGACACAATAATAGTGCAAGTGCAGAGTAGAGGTGAAACTCTAAAGAAAACTGTTGATTTGTTTTGCATGTTTTTTGACAGAAGTATGGATGAAGATGCTAAAGCTACTACAGTAAGAAATTAAGTGAATTCTATCAAGAGGACATAGACACAAATCTTTTTGAAGATGAAGTGAAACATTTCATGCATTTTATCAAAAATTAAGACGTTGTGCTTCGAGATCACCAGTTGATTTGCATAGACTTGTACATGACAGTTCACAGGCAACCTTTCCAAATGTAGAAACCATTCTGAAAATATTTGTGTCCAGTTTAGGGTGCCATATTATAGGAAAGATGTGGGCAAACAGGACAGAATCCAGAAGAGAGCAACAAAAATGATAAGAGGTTTAAAAACCTGAGTTATGATTAAAAATGAAAAAAAAACAACAACAACCCTGGGCATACTTGATCTTGAAAAAAGAAGACTGAGGATGGACCTTAATCGTTCTGAAAAACAGCTGTAAAGAAGGCTGTGAAAAGTTGTTCTCTATGTCCACTGGAGGTAGGAGAAGTAGTCATGTGTTCAATCATTGGCAAGGGAGATTTAGATACTGGAGATAGGAAAGTGGGAGCAAGTCAGGGAGAAGTGTGAGTCTTGGACAGGAGAACATCACCAAAACAACGTGAGAAAACAACAATATTTTAAATATATTAATTCTCAAACTCCCCTATCTAGATTGCAGAAGTTATCTTTGATTTCGGATCTGATTTGGTGTGTCTGTTGGTGTGATTCAAAGCCTATTGAAGTCAAATTCCTCCCATTGACTTCACTGAGCATTGGAGCTATTCTATTCTATTCTATTCTATTCTATTCTATTCTATTCTATACCACACTCATCACTGTCATAACACATATCTTGTTATCCTCTCTTTTCTATCACATGCTCTATAATATTTCAAAACAATTATATTTATGGAACACTAACAGGATGCTCAGTGCTGGACAGAGTGAAGACAAGAACTAAATCTGAAATAAAGTCTCTTTAGCAGTAGAGTTTCTGTTTGTTAAAGAAACATGGTTAATAACAGCTACAAAGACATATATTTGTAGGCAGGATAAAAACACTGATAGCTGTACTTGTGTCAATCACTAACTGAAGAGTATTAAAAGTATACTTTCCTTGTGGAAAGGTTATTGGATAATTATCCGGTAGGGTTTTTTTCTGGTACTTGCCACTGAAATATTTGGTAATGGCCAGATGCAGATACAGAATTGATGTTAATGCCCATATTGTCAATTTTGGTGCTACTAACTGCTACAGAGTATATTTCTTGGCCAGTTCATTTCTGCTATGTTCTTTTGGTCTCTTTAAAAGACTAAATTACATGCATCACAATACTTGATTAATCTCGATACCTATGCCTCAAACAATAATACATTTAGATAAAAAAGTCTGGTGTCTGTCACAAATGAGCGTAGGTAAATCTAAATATGTTTTAGTTCTCTTAGGTTACATTTGCAGAAGTGCTTTAAATCTATTTTGCAAAACCGAACTATTAAGGAGAAAGCTCTTTCAATGTTAATAGGAGTTTTTCCTGATTGTGGACACTGTCATTATTGTGAAATTGCTCACAAATGAAAAACTTGTCATGGTGGGATTTCATATTGCACATACTGATCATAGGTCACTTATTAAGAACATCACACATACTGAATTCATCATGTGGCAGACATATTTGGCTTCTTTTTTTCTTACAAACCCTATAAGCAGGTTAGCTAACAAATTAAAAACACAGTTTTAAATTTGTGCTTGAATAATGCTTTTGCTATGGCAAACATGTTCCAGATGTTGCATGGTACAGTGTCATTTTTCAACAGAGTTTCAATAAACCAAGAAAACTGTTATCATGTTTCCTACCTAGCTATTCATCAAAACATTTGAATTCCAATGAACATTATGATAGAAATAACATATTCCAGATTAGAACACAGACAGGAATGTGCTGATATTTTCAGATTAATTCTTTAAATTATAAAATTGAGAGGGTATACAACCCCCACACAAAAATAAAGCAGTGTTTAAAATTAAAAAATCAGTGAATGACTGTGGTTGGTGCAGGGAACTCAATATAATTAAGGGCCAGTACAGCTTTCTTCTTTATTCAGATAATCCACCTCCGAACTTCATATGAGAGTTTTGGCTCTGCAAAAATTGCTGCATACTAACAACAGTGAAATCAACATTATCATCCACTCAGATTCATCAGAAGATGAACTGTATTTTAAGATTTTTATTTCATATATAGTAATTGTTTCTAATCTGGAAGATGATTTCAGTGTCTTGATGTAATATTTATTCTATGTTGTGGTGTCTTCATTTCACTTTTTTCTACCTTCTGCACAAATTATGGAAAAGTACCTAAAGAATACAACAGATTGAAAAATACTAGTCCACATGATACAAGCTGGGTAATCACAGTGATGTAGGTGGGCAGCTGATGGAATCAGAGAGAAAAATATTAGGAATCTTGCAAAAGGGAGTATTCAAAACATATTGTTGAATGCATGCAACTTTCAGAATTTCATTTGGAAAGAAATCTTAAAGTTAGCTAGTGGGAATAAGCACAATTCATGCTTACTCATTTTTGTAATTAAATTTAATGTACTAAAATTCATTTCTTTAAGTTAAATTAACTATAAATATGAAAAAGACCAAAGTTCCACATTTCTTCTTAGGCTTATCATTGAATTACTTGCTGATGATCACAGATAGACACAGACTGTTGTGGCCAGGCCCCAACATTATCCAATCTGATTTTTATCCATTCTGAAAACCTTTTTATTGTAGCAAGGTGTGAGTCAAAGGGCATACTCCATGTATTAAGGGTGTGCACCAGTACAATACTGTAGGGTAAATTGGTATTGATTCATTTTCTCTGGGCAAACAGTTTTCTGACAATGTAGAGGATAGGTATAAAGAGATGTAGTAGCTCTAATACAAAAGCCTAAAGTTGAACAGATTTGCATTTAAATTAAAAATAGTGATTGTGGAAATCAATAATAATAATCAAGGAATTTAGTTTTGGAAACAGCTTGACATTAAAAAATATTCATATTCACAACTGCCGTCCTTCGAATACATGGAGTAAGCAGGGACAAAACTGGTTACTTACAAATTTAAGAATATTAGCTTTCAAGTGCATGATTTAAGGTTTTGCCCTCTGCTCTAATCTTTTCAACATCATTTCTGTTTGGTAATCACAATTATGTTTTCACCAAAGGAATCAAAAGGCCACCTAGCTCAATTTTTTTGGTTCAGTTTATCCACAATTTAACGTAGAGTCTAGCTGATATGGTAAAGATAATGGACCAAAGAGCTGCCACCACTTGTGTATGGAGTGCCATTGGTCCTGTGTCGTGAATTTTGCAAAATAATGTGATATAGCTGCATGAAACTCCTGCTGTCAGGGAACCTAATTTAGATTTAGAAGACTGATGTTTCCCTACATGGCATTCACACCTTGGATAAGGTAGGGCAGGAAGTTAGGCATTTGTCTTAGCCCCCATAAAAATATTAAACTGTGATCATGCTCAGAGAAACAGTGAATCCTGATATGGGTATATGTGCAGGAGTCCCTGAGTCAGACTGGGAATCTAGTAGGCTGCTGATTGTTAAAAGAAGTACATATTTGTGGAATACAATGGCATAAACTTTCCACTAGGAATTCATAGATTGTCAATGAGAAAGATCACAATTCCAAAGAAAGGGGAAGTAACTTGCCCAAGATTACTCAGCAGGCCATTAGCAGTGCCAGGAATAGAACCCAGCTCTCTTGAGACACAGCTTAAGTGCACTACCCATTAGACAACACTGCCTGTGTTAAAAGGCTTTACCTTTAGGCTGTGTCTACACTGCATCCCTTTTCCGGAAAAGTGATGCAGATTAGACACTTCGGAATTGCAAATCCGTGGGGGATTTAAATATCCCCCGCGGCATTTGCATTTACACGGCTGCCGCTTTTTTCCGGCTTGGGGATAAGCCGGAGAAAAGTGCCAGTCTAGACGCGATTCTCCAGAAAATAAGCCCTTTTCCGGAGGGTTTCTTATTCTTATTCCGGAAAGGGGCTTATTTTCCGGAGAATCTCGTCTAGACTGGCGCTTTTCTCCGGCTTATCCCCAAGCCAGAAAAAAGCGGCAGCCATGCAAATGAAATGCCGCGGGGTATATTTAAATCCCCCGTGGATTTGCAATTCCGAAGTGTCTAATCTGCATCCCTTTTCCGGAAAAGGGATGCAGTGTAGACACAGCCTTTAATGTATTGTGTAAATTAATGCTTCATTCTAGGTTTTGATAATGAAGATGCACTTGAGCTTGTTAGTTTGTATCTTCCCTACAGAATCCTTCCTGAAATTACACAGCACTATATCCAGACTCATACATGATATATAATGTTTTACACATTTCCATATGTTCTCCAAGAGGCACTCTTACTTTGTAAGGTCTCAGAATGAAACTTGGCAGCAAGGAGCAAAGTGGTAAAATGCAAATATGCAGTTTTAACGTTAATGACTAATTGTTCCATTCATTTTCGCTTCGCTTCTCAGTGGCTATACTGATTTTTTTGAGTCATTAACTTTTCCAGGTGATAAAACAATAAAAGATTTTTAACATTGGTCCTTGTAATAGTCCAGATTTTGTCACACTAGCTTAACAAACAAAATAGTTTTTACTATGTAAACTTCAAAATGGAACTTGTGAAACAGGCTATGGAGTATTATATCAGATGCTTGAACATGCTCTTAATTGGCAAAGCTTTAATGTCATTGAGTTTTGCATATGGTTCAGCTAATATTCATGCAGATGAGAACAAATATCAATATCCATCTGTCAAGAAAGTGGAGCACATATGGTACCATAGGACCTTAAGTCAGGTGTGGCTTATAAAATGTGAAATCAGTGTAGTTTGCAATATTATTAGCAGGCTGAGGGATTCTCTCACCTCAATGTGCATTCTAATTAGAAATGGATCTGAATCAAACCATGGACTTGGACACTTCAATATTTTGTGAAAAAATGAATCCAGATCTTAATTTCATGAATGTGTCCCTCTACATATAAGGTGAAGAAACAAAAACCTGGACCTAAACAACTTAAAACTCCAGAGTCAAATTCTTCCAAAGTTTGCTTTTCTTTTCTAAATTCTTTGTATTATTTCAATGTGAGAAAGGGATTTAGATAACACTTCATTCTGTGTCTATTTTAATCTAAGCCAAATACATATAGGTATGAAGCCCTATACATCAAAGTTGGTAAATTTCCCCAATTTCTGACTCCTAAGTACCACTAAATATATATCCTTCCTGATAGGAGAGCAGATGGAAGAGTCCCATATGAGTGAACAAGGATATGCAACCTTCAGGAATTTGTTAATTTCAAGAGTTTGCATTTGGAATCCTAAATTACCAGCTGTGTCAGAAGTATGTTTACTATATGATTTACTATCTCTGGCACATCTCTGTGCTACTGTACTACTTCCCCTCACCACAGACCCTTTTCAGTGTCAAAATGGAAATGCAAAACAAAGAGGCAGGAGAAGATTAAAAAAGAAATAAATGAGAGAAGAGGGGAAAACTGAAAACATTTTGGGTTTTCAGTTTTTCAATGAAAAATTGGAAAAGTTGAAAACAAAGACAAATTTTTGTACAAAATATTTAGAAAAAGGCCATTTCTTATCAAAGGTTTTGAATAAAAACTTTTGATAAATTATAAATCATCAGAAACAACGAGTAGTCCTGTGGCACCTTAGGGCATGTCTATCCTAGAAAATTATTTCAAAGTAACTAAATTCAAAATAATAACTATTTCAAAATAAGCTTATTCCCCCAGGAAAGCAATAGTACAGATTTCAAAATAACCAACCTCTTATTTTGAAATAATAGGCTTGGTAGGATGTATGCTCCACTTATTATTTCAAAATAAGGGGTGTTATTTTGAAATAAGTCCCTAATGTAGACCAAGGCTCAGAGACTAACCAAATTATATAGTATCATGAGTTTTCATGCATAAACCCACTTCATTAGATGAGCTACAGTGGAAATAACAGAAACTAAGATATATATAACAACAAAAATTACCCGTCAATTGTAGGACTGGTGCTAATGAGGCCAAATTATCAGGATCATCCTCATCCTCATGTGTATGGGACTACAAGATCCTCTAAACAATAGGCTATCACTGCCCTTTGACATGCAAAGATTGAAACTTAGAAAATTGGTAAACTTTTGTGTTCTACTTTTAAAAGATTGCTGTGTTGATAGAAGTTGGTTTATATAGGCATCTTACTGACCAACCTCAATAATGGCATGTGCTGTGGAAAGAATGCATCTGTTAGCAAAAGGAAATGCAGTGAGAAATACTGGGGAACTCCAAGGAGGGGTACAGGTGTGAGGAGAGTAGCAGCCCATAGCTTTGTTCTAGACAGGGTTCTTTTATTGCATACCCAAGATTTTGTGTTATTTAGTAATAAAATAATTTGAGCAAGAGTAGAAAGGGTAATTTAAAAATGGTATACTGATTAATTGCAAAGTACAACCAGTGGTTTCCATAACACAAAAAGGGGAGACGTATACATAAATTCAGCTTCTAACCTAAACTCAGATTTAGAACTAGTTGAAAAAAGTTTTTTAAAAGGCCAAAAATTGATCAATTTCCTCACCCACCACTACTCACCTTTGTTTGTTTGTTTGTTTGTTTGTTTGTTTGTTTGTAAAATTCTGACCAGGTGATTTCTGAATATCACTGTTAAAGGAAAATGCAGGACAATGTAGCACTTTAAAGACTAACAAGATGGTTTATTAGATGATGAGCTTTCGTGGGCCAGACCCACTTCCTCAGATCAAATAGTGGAAGAAAGTAGTCACAACCATATATACCAAAGGATACAATTAAAAAAAATGAACAAATATGAAAAGGACAAATCACATTGCAGAACAGAAGGAGGATGCGGGGGGGTGGGAAGGGGGAGGAAGGAAGGTAAGTGTCTGTGAATTGCTGATATTAAAGGTAGGGTATATATGGTTGTGACTACTTTCTTCCACTATTTGATCTGAGGAAGTGGGTCTGGCCCACGAAAGCTCATCATCTAATAAACCATCTTGTTAGTCTTTAAAGTGCTACATTGTCCTGCATTTTGCTTCAACTACCCCAGACTAACACGGCTACATTTCTATCACTGTTAAAGGGTTCTCAGGTCTCTAAGCCCCAGGCTTTGTAATGGTTCCAATGCCTCAGACACAGTGTTAGTCAAATAATTTTAAACAGTACTTTGTATTTGTAAAGGCCTAATCCATTGCAGTTAGCGGCTATCTTTCCATAGACTTCAGTGGGTTTGGATCAGGACCTTAGTAGTTTGGAGTCCAAAATAATGCCCACCACCACTATGAGCTTCTGACTACAGTCAACAAGTCTATGAGGAGACTGCAGGAATCATATAGGACAGAAGTAAAGATGATAAGCACTGCCTTAGAGATGTTTACAATATCTTTAACTTAAGCCATTCAAAATCATGGGCAGCAACTATGCTTAATAGAAGGTGATCTGAAAAATATATATGAATACATCTCCAAACATATAATAAATAGACACGACTAAAGCACACAGCCTGAAAATAGTCTTGTGGAAGCATTTGGCAGCAAGCAGGTGTCAGTTTCCATATGGAAAATTCATTAAGATCAGTAGAAACTATGCATATACTTAAAGAGTGGTAGCATCTGCACTCTGTTCCATCAGTTCGGCTCTTATATGCTGCCAATGACATGAATAGAATTATACAAATGTAAAACTGGTGTAAGACTGGAGAATATGATGGAAAATTTAAACACTGAATATGAATCATAGGAAATGTAATCCTTTGAAATGCATCTCCTTTAACTTTTGAACTGTACTGAAATATCAAGCCTCAGTCTATCACCTTCCTATAGGTGGTATGGTTCACTGGACTCAACTTAGTGATAGAGATGCAGCCGTGTTAGTCTGGTCCAGATGGACTCAACTTAATCTCACTTTTTATATTATATTTACTTTTCAAAGACTTAGTGCACATCATCATCATTCTGAGATTGTGGTACTTGGCCATCATGTTTATCATTTGTGCCTTCTATTCATCCCCTACTATGAGTACTCTGACTAGAAGAACGATTTTGGCCCAATTATTTAGAAATATACTTTTCAAAGCTTCCATTATCTCATGGTAATTTTTCATTTCACTACAGATGCTGCAGAAGTACACTGGGCCCAGGGAAAGGCAACAAAAATAATTAGAGGCACTGGTGATAACCATGCTCTTACATATCAGGAAGGATGTGAAAGCCTATTATTTAGTTTCCTAAGGATAAGTGGAAATGGAGATATGATAAGAAGTACAGTATATAAAATAATGAATAGTACAGAGAGGCTTATCAGACATTCCTTCCTGCCATTTCTATAATAAAAGCAAAATGTGGGCATGAAGAGAAAGTAAAACAGAGAATATTTTATATAGCTGGCACTGAATCAATTTTAAATAATATATAACCAACCTTTGGAACTCACTCATGCAGGACATCCTGGAAACAAATATATAATCATAGTCAGGAAGGACTTGACTCTTGGATCAGTGTGTGTCTCTTGTGGGGAAAAAAACTAGTGAAGGACCAGGAATCACTATGGCTACTTATACACTGGCCCCTTTTCCGAAAGGGGCATGCTAATTTTAAACTTCGTAATAGGGAAATCCGCGGGGGATTTAAATATCCCCCGCGGGATTTAAATAAAGATGTCCGCCGCTTTTTTCTGGCTTGTAGAAAAGCCGGAAAAGAGCATCTAGACTGGCCCGATCCTCCGGAATAAAGCCCTATTCTGGAGGATCTC
This sequence comes from Pelodiscus sinensis, assembly GCF_049634645.1. Classification (NCBI taxonomy): domain Eukaryota; kingdom Metazoa; phylum Chordata; order Testudines; family Trionychidae; genus Pelodiscus; species Pelodiscus sinensis. The sequence continues at coordinate 54,314,972 of NC_134714.1, forward strand.
TTATTCCTACTTCGAATAGGAATAAGAGATCCTCCGGAATAGGGCTTTATTCCGGAGGATCGGGCCAGTCTAGATGCTCTTTTCTGGCTTTTCTACAAGCCGGAAAAAAGCGGCGGACATCTTTATTTAAATCCCGCGGGAGATATTTAAATCCCCCGCGGATTTCCCTATTACGAAGTTTAAAATTAGCATGCCCCTTTCGGAAAAGGGGCCAGTGTAGACATAGCCATTATGAGTTTTAATTTGTGCAATGTCCCTAGAATCATCCTATCAGACGGTGTTCCTCTGTCTGTTGGAAACAAATCCTTGTCATAAGAACATAAGGACCTCCATACAGGGTCAGACCAAAGGTCCATCTAGCCCAGAATCATGTCTGCTGACAGTGGCCATTATCAGATACCCCAGAGGGAGGCATCACAACAGGTAATCCTCATGTGATCCCTTCTCACTCACCTCCAGAGAAACAGAGGCTAGGGATACCATTCTTACCCATCCTGGCTAATAGCCATTGATGGACCTAACCTCCATGCATCTATCTAGCTCTTTTTTTGAACCCTGTTAAAGTTCTAGCCTTCACCACATCCTCTGACAAGGAGTTCCACAGATTCAGTGTGCGCTGAGTGAAGAAAATTTCCTTTTGTTTGTTTTAAATCTGCTGTCTATTACTTTCATTAGGTGACCACCTAATTCTTATATTGTGGGAATAAGTAAATAACTTTTCCTTATTCACTTTTTCCATACCAGTCATGATTTTATAGACCTCTATCATATCTCCTCTTAGTCTCCTCTTTTCTAAACTGAAAAGTTGAAGTCTTTTAATCTCTCTTCATATGGGACCCATTCCAAAGCCCTAATCATTTTTGTTGCCCTCTTCTGAACCTATTCCAATGCCAATGTATGTTTTTGAGATGTAACGACCACATCCTTACTCAGTATTCAAGATGTGGGCATACCATGGTTTCATGTAGAGGCAATAAGATATTTTTTGTCTTATTCTCTATCCCTTTTTAAATGACTCTAACATTCTATTTGCCTTTTTGACTGCCGCTGCACACAGAGAACTAGCCACAATGACTCCAAGATCTCTCTCTTGAGTAGTTGTAGCCAAATTAGTCCCCATCATATTGTGTATATATAGTTGGGATTATTGTTTTTCCAATGTTCATTACTTTACATTTATCAACATTAAATTTCATTTACCATTTTGTTGCCCAATCGCTTAGTTTGGTGAAACAAAAAAAAGGACTAACAAGATGGTTTATTAGGTGATGAGCTTTCGTGGGCCAGACCCACTTCCTCAGATCAAATAGTGGAAGAAAATTGTCACAACCATATATACCAAAGGATACAATTAAAAAATGAACACATATGAAAAGGACAAATCAAATTTCAGAACAGAAGGGGGATGGGGAGGGAAAGGTAAATGTAGTTTGGTAAGATCTTTTTGAAGCTCTTCACAGTCTGTTTTGGACTGAACTCTCTTGAGCAGTTTGATAACATCTGCAACTTTTGCCACCTCACTGTTTACTCCTTTCTCTAGATTATTTATAAATAAATTGAATAGGATGGGTCCCAGGACAGACCCTTAGTGGACCACACTAGTTACCTCTCTCCACTAGGAAAACTTACCATTTATTCCTACTCTTTGTTTCCTGTGTTTTAACCAGTTATCAATCCACAAAAGGTCTTTCCTTGTTATCCCATGACAACTTACTTTACTTAAGAGCCTTTGATGAGGGACCTTGTCAAAGGCTTTCTGGAAATCTAAGCATACTATATCCACTGGATCTCCCTTGTCCACATGTTTGTTGACCCCCTTAAAGAACTCTAGCCGATTAAACATAAAAAACAACAAATAGTCCGGTAGCACTTCAAAATCTAACAAAACATGTAGATGGTATCATGTGCTTTTGTGGGCACAACCCACCTCTTCACATGTCTGGTCTGTTTTGTTAATCTTTAAAGTGCTACCCGACTATTTGTTAGTCTTTTAAGTGGTACCACACTATTGTTTGTTTTTTAAGTTTATCCTGTACAGACTAACTCGGTTACTCCTCTGACGCGTCCTAGCAGATTAGTAAGGCATGATTTCCCTTTACAGAAACCATGTTGACTTTCCCCCAACAAATGTAATTAATCCACGTGCCTGACAATTTTATTCTTTACTATAGTTTCAAACTATAGTGTCCTCCAAACTGCAAATCATTGAGATCTTAGGTCATGTGAGAGAGGCTGGGAACATCTGTGTACTGTCCTTCGTTAGATGTCTCAGAAACTTAAATTGCTTATGGCAGGTTGGCTCCCTCAGAAGTTGTACTACCTTGGGCTTCTTATCATCCCAAATTAACCCTTAGGGTAAAGAGCAGTTCAATGTGTAATGGGACAAGTGGATAAGATAATGATGGCAAGGTTTCAAGGTGATGTTGCAGCAGAGAATGATCATAGCCTGCCAATCAAACACTCAAATCTGTATTCTTAGACAAGTGGAATGAGATGTCAGTGTCAAAGGGTTAAACACATTAGCCTATTATTCTTGAAACTCTGCAGTTTCTTCCTCCAGAATTTCCAGGAAGCCTAATAAGATAAAACCACTTGTTTCTTAGACCAAAATCTCCACTCTGAACTACAGGTGGTTGAAAAAATGGACTGAACAACTTGCAAAATAAAAATAAAAGTAAAAATAAAAATATACCTTTACTATATGTAAAAAGGACAGTACCTGCAGTTACTGTTAAGTTCCCTAATCCTTCATTGACAGCATATCAAATTCATTGCTGTGAATCAGGTGTTGAAACTGGAGGTAGTAGTGCTAGATAATGTTATTATGAATAAGAACATTTGTATTAACTATTTTAATCTAGAAGGTTAAAACAATTCAGAGCATAAATGAAATGCCATTAGAATTTCTATGTACAACAGTTTCCCCCTATGTACTATATTCCAGGGACCTGAGTCAGCTCTCACTGAAATGTAATCCATTCACTTCAAGACCTATACATTCTCATGCTTCAGGGCATACCTTAATTTCTGGCTGGACTCAGGAAGAAACTCTTTTGTACCCCCAAAATAGTATTGTACAATTATGCAGCTACATTTGGGGTTTCTGGTTACCTTCCTCTGAAGCATCTGGAATTGATCTCTGCCAGATACAGGACATTGTACATACGGACCATTAATCCGTTCTGCCATAGAAATTTCTTTTTTGAGATGGTTGAATTAAGGTACACAAACTCCTAATTCTTGACCCTAGAATGTGAAATGAGGCAGTGACAGCTTCTCTCTTCTTGTTTGATGCTGTATATTCAAAATATTCTGTTTCATCACAGTTCAGAGCTAAATTCAGACAGACCTTAACATCCCATGTACATGCATCTTTACATTTACTGACACCTGTATGTGTGTGTATGAGACAGACAGAGAGAGAGATTTCTCACATTAAAATGTTTTTGATAGTCTTTTTCTTCAAAGCCACTCCAATAGATTCCCTGGAAAAATGAACCTAAGAAAATCATAGTAGATTATTGCTGAGAAGTGTTGAGTGGTGTTTTCCTCACATACAGCTAGTAGGGCATGATGTTCACTGCAGATTTACAGAGACTAGTATGCAACTCTTTCACCTTCTTTATTAAGTGTAATCATAGGAAAAAAGTCTGTTGTAAGTGAAGGATTTATAAGTTCCGTTCTCTGCCTTTGTTCTTTTGTTTTGCTTGAAATAGCATGTTACCCTATAATTAATTAATGAATAGCCCTTCTGTAAGTGCTGTGTGCTTTAATAAACATCTCCTTTTTCTATAATACCAGACTGACTTTGCTGCAGTGTGCTAAAGTGCAGAAGAGTGAACTGTCAGCAGCAACTGATTTATAAGAGTGATTTGCCTTCTGGAGAGTGTAATTATGTTCATAGTTAAGAATTAATCAGGTGAGAGAATTACGGAGTAATCACGCTCCTGACTTTGGGAGGACAAACTAAATGGAGACTGCCCCAGCTCCAAAGAGCCATCTAAGCAGATGGAGAGTTCTTCTCTTCAACAGTTGGAAGATAAGGTTTCTCAGATAGCCATCTTCATTTTAGAAAGGGAAAAATGAGAAATACCACTTGCAAATTCTGCAATCAACTCTTGGGAGGTAAACAGAGGTACAATAGGTTAGAAAATAAAAGTTGTTAGAAACTACTGAAAACACTTTCCTTTAAATAAAATCGTGTAAACTCCTAGCTGAGACCCTTTTAATTTAGCATTATGACAAACTGCCAGTTCCAGAAATGTTTCTTTCAGTCTCTCTGGATAAAACATTTCTTCTTCACTTCAGTAATGGGTGATGGTTTTTAAAATTCAACCTTTCTGCCATTTGTTCTTTGCAACAACATTTGATTTAACTTTATGGCTGGCTGACCTTTCTTCAATTATCCTTATCCCCTCCTACCTTTTAGAAGGCTGGATTTTCAGCACTTGAATTGTGAGCCTTTCTCGAAAGCTTTGTAGGGAGTTTACAGGAATATACTGAAATATATCTCAAGCTATAATGGTGTTGTCCTTTGCTATTCTTTTGGATAAATCTTATGCCAGGCACTGCAACAAGAGATATGCTGTATGCAGTAAGCCCCTACAGAAACCTGGGGGCTGAGTCTGTAAACTATAAATACTGTCTGGCAGGTGCAAAGTGACCTCCCTCTTCTTGTCCTTTACAGATATTGAAGGTGTTCATCATGCATTCATCATCTCATAGTGTTGGGGCCCAGAAATCATTACTGTTTGTTTGGGTTGCACTAGGACCCACAGATCCCAATTGGGATAATAGCCTTACTGAATTAGGCATACTACAAACCAGATCCGACCAGGGGCCGTGCGCAGCTTGACCTTCTGCTCACAAAAAGGGAGGAACTAATAGGGGAAGTGGAGGTGGGTGACAACCTGGGAAGCAGTGATCATGAGATGGTAGAATTCAGGATCCTGACCAAAGGAAGAAAAGAGAGTAGTAAAATACACACCTTGGACTTCAAAAAAGCAGATTTTGACTCCCTCCGAGATCTGATGGGCAGAATCCCCTGGGATGCTAACATGAAGGGGAAAGGAGTCCAGGACAGCTGGCAGTATTTTAAAGAAGCCTTACTGAAGGCACAGAAAGAAACCATCCCGACGCGTAGCAACAGAGGCAAACATGGTAGGAGACAGGATTGGCTTACAGGGGAAATCCTTGGTGAACTTAAGCACAAAAAGGAAGCTTACAAAAAGTGGAAACTTGGATAAATGACCAGGGAGGAGTTTAAAGGTATAGCTCGAGAATGCCGGGAGGTTATCAGGAAGGTGAAAGCGCAAATGGAATTGCGACTGGCTAAGGATGTGAAGGATAACAAGAAAGGTTTCTACAGGCATGTTAACAAGAAGAAGGTGATCAGAGAGGGTGTGCGGCCCCTAATGGATGAAGGAGGTAACCTAGTGAAAGATGATGTGGGGAAAGCTGAAGTACTCAATGCTTTCTTTGCCTCTGTATTCACGGACAAGGTCGGCTCCTGGACTTCTGCGCTAAGTGACACAAGATGGGATGAAGATGGACAGCCCGTGGTGGGTAAAGAACAGGTTAGGAACTATTTAGAAAAGCTAAACGTACATAAATCCATGGGTCCAGACTTAGTGCATCCAAGGGTACTGAGGGAGTTGGCAAATGTCATTGAGGAGCCTTTGGCTATTATCTTTGAAAAGTCGTGGAGATCGGGAGAAATCCCGGATGATTGGAAAAAGGCAAATGTAGTGCCCATCTTCAAAAAAGGAAAGAAGGACGATCCAGGGAACTATAGGCTGGTCAGTCTTACCTCGGTTCCTGGAAAAATCATGGAAGGGATCCTTAAGGAATCCATTTTGAGGCACTTGGATGAGAGGAAAGTGATTAGGAATAGTCAGCATAGATTCACAAAGGGCAAGTTGTGCCTGACCAATCTGATTAGCTTCTATGATGAGGTAAGTGGCTCGGTGGACATGGGGAAGTCAGTGGATGTTATATACCTTGACTTTAGCAAGGCTTTTGATACGGTCTCCCACAATATTCTTGCCAGCAAGTTAAGGGAATATGGATTGGATAAATGGACGGTAAGATAGATAGAAAGATGGCTAGAAGGCCGGGCCCAGTGCGTAATGTTAAACAGCTCGATGTCAGGATGGCAGTCGGTTTCTAGTGAAGTGCCCCAAAGTTTGGTTCTAGGACCGGTTTTGTTCAATATCTTTATTAATGACCTGGATGACGGGATGGATTGCACCCTCAGCAAGTTTGCGGATGACACTAAGCTGGGGGGAGAGGTAGATACGCTTAAGGGCAGAGATAGGGTCCAGAATGACTTAGATAAATTGGAGGATTGGGCCACAAGAAATCTGATGAGGTTCAACAATGAAAAGTGTAGAGTCCTGCACTTGGGACGGAAGAATCCCAAGCATAGTTACAAGCTGGGGACCAACCGGTTAAGTAGTAGTTCTGCAGAAAAGGACCTGGGGGTTACAGTGGACAAGAAGCTAGATATGAGTCAACAGTGTGCCCTTGTAGCCAACAAGGCTAATGGCATATTAGGTTGCACTAAGAGGAGCATTGCCAACAGATCCAGAGATGTCATTATTCCCCTCTATTCGGCTTTGGTGAGGCCATATCTGGAGTATTGTGTCCAGTTCTGGGCCCCCCACTACAAAAAGGATGTGGACGCATTGGAGAGGGTCCAGCGGAGGGCAACCAAAATGATTAGGGGGCTGGAGCATATGACTTATGAGGAGAGGCTGAGGGACTTGGGTCTGTTTAGTCTGCAGAAGCGAAGAGTGAGGAGGGATTTGATAGCAGCCTTCAACTTCCTGAAGGAAGGTTCCAAAGAGGATGGAGAGAGGCTGTTCTCAGTAGTGACAGATGGCAGAACAAGGAGCAATGGTCTCAAGTTGTGGTGGGAGAGGTCCAGGTTGGATATTAGGAAAAACTATTTCACTAAGAGGGTGGTGAAGCACTGGAATGGGTTACCTAGGGAAATAGTGGAGTCTCCATCCCTAGAGGTGTTTAAGTCTCAGCTTGACAAAGCCCTGGATGGGTTGATTTAGTTGGAATTGGTCCTGCCTAGAGCAGGGGCTGGACTTGATGACCTTCTGAGGTCTCTTCCAGTTCTATGATTCTATGAAACACTCATCCGACGAAGTGGATCTTTGCCCACGAAAGCTTATGCTCCAACACTTCTGTTAGTCTATAAGGTGCCACAGGACTCCTCACCACTTTTACAAACACTTAGAAACTTGTGCTCCATGTTCCAAACAACAATATAGCGTGAATGTTTCAATAAGTATGTTAGATAAGCTGATTGTTGGTCCATTTGGTCAGAAAGCTAGTCTCTGGCAGTGATTTATAACTGAGTGCCCAAGGAAAGCACCGCTACTACCACAGTACCCTTACCGATCTAATACACGTATATCCAAATCCCACTGAAGTGAATGGAATAGATTTCTTTGAGAGCCAAATCAGCTCCCTGTATCATAGTATACCTTACATAAGGGAGAAACTTTGGTACCTAGGGGTTCCAATGGGATTTCATTTATGTCCTGAATTGTTTTAACCTTCTAGATTTAAATAGTTAATACAAATGTTGTTATTCATCATAACATTATCTAGCACTACTAACTCCAGTTTCAACATCTGACACACAGCAATGAATTTGATATGCTGTTAACTAGGGATTAGGGAATTTGATAATAAAGTTGCCAAAGAATGTGAATATCAGCCATGGTTTCTAAGGCAAATTTCAGGGATAGCTGTGCTAGCAGGTTGCCTATTAACCGGCTATTTCTCAGTCTTTTGTTCATACCACTTCTGACAACAGATACAGGAGGTGGAAGTGCTAATCAATGGTCTGCTGCGACTTGCCCAACTAGTAAGTATCTCATACTCTCCTGGTGGGGAAGAAGCAGTCACAGTGTGAGCCTATCTTTGGAGAATGTTGTCTTCCAATCAGCTCAAGTATACTCACATGCCAGTTTGTGCAGTAACAATCCCATTTAATGTTAGACTGTGTGTTGTTTTCAGCAACTTCCTTTGTTCATTGTGTGAAATAACAAGAGTCCTTCTGTTTTTCTTTATTCCCCATCTGCCAAAAGATAAAGTTACAGCAGCTCTGTCATTCCTGCCGCTATACTTGAGGCTGATCATGAAGAGACTGAAAGAAACCCAACATTCTCAAACACTTTATGGCAAAGCTGAAAAGCCTAGAGAAGAAGGATGTGAGGCTGTGAGTGGAGGTCAAGCAGATAAAACAATTCACTCTTTGATTACCTGTTTCTAGTCATCAGATATAAGTTAATAGTTACTGCGACTCAATAGTGCCAGCATAAGTGAGCCCTGCTGCAGTAGGAGTTGAAGAGCAAGAGAAACAGAACATTCTTTGCCTAATTAATTTTTAGGAGAAGGCTGCTCTTCACCTCCTATACTTTTATCTCTTCAGAACTTTTTTAGATCGTATCATGCTACAGTCACAGATGATGTGGTGTGACTTCTGCTACTTCTATAGCAGATGTCATTAGCAGCTCAAAACACTTTACAAGCTGACTTCCACCAAGTAATGTAGCGGATGGCAAGTTGAGTACTCCAAAGGTGACAATTATATTGTTTGGTTTTCCTGCACAAGACCCCTGTCACAGCCTTGCCTCAAAGGTGCCACTCAGAAGATCAGAGTCAAGTAATGTTGAGCTATATCCCAGCTAAGTGAGGTTTTGTTTTAAATTGCTTGCTTGGAGATTCTGAAATGTTTGCAAAGAAATGTGTCCAGAGACATTTCTGGTTTTCATGAGTCTGTCTGAAAAAATAAAACCCAGCTGTAAATGAACTGTAAGCCCTGAGGTGTGGTTTGGTTTGATCCAGGCATCTATTGAACATAGACGTGGCGCTTCCATAATGCCCAGACCTGCAAAGAATGAGAACAGTGGCTCAACTGTATGTCCCCCTACTGCTATGGGGACACTGCCGAAGCCTGTCTCCTCCATGTAGGAAGTGCTTTAGGAAGTGGATTCAATCAGGAAGAGCTATGAAGCAGTTGGTATTGTGTGGAACACACAGGGGCAGACTTCTGAGTACAAACTGGCCTAAAACTACTTCCTGCTCAACAATCAGTCATTCCTTGAGTGGCCAACAGAGCTCAGGATTTTTTTAGTGTATCTGACTGGATGAGGGAGTCGGGCAATGGTTCCAGCAGCCATTGGGGGCACTCTTGCTTTTTATGAGCATCCCAACATCTTCATAGATTTGTGTGAAATCTAGCCCCTACACAGAAAAGAAACTATGCAGAACAGTAGTGGCCCACGTTAATTAAAAATGGAATGGTACCTCCTCTTTTAGCGTCACAAAATTATCAGGTTAGAGATTCAGCCCACGTCTACACTAGGAAGTTATTTCAAAATAACTTCCCTTATTTCAAAACAACAAGAAGAGCATCCATACTACTAAGCCCGTTACTTCGAAATAACGGGCTGGTTATTTAAATAATAACTCCTGCTTATCATGAGGAATAACACTTACTTCAAAATAGTTATTTTGGGAGTTATTATTTAGAAATAAGTTATTTTTAAATAATATCCTAGTGCAGTGGTCCCCAACCTTTCCAGGTTGTCGGGTGCCAGGGGGCGTGGCCGTTCGCCCGCCGGGTGCCAGGGGGCGGGGACACGCGCCCCGGGGGTGGCCCCCCCATAGCCGCATGCCCGGGGGCAGCCCCCCCCATAGCTGCATGCCTGGGGCCGGCGCTCCCCCCGCCCAGCGCCGCGTGCCCGGGGCTGGCGCTCCCCCCGCCCAGCGCCGCGCGCCCGGGGCCAGCGCTCCCCCCGCGCAGCGCTGCGCTCCCGGGGCCGGCGCTCCCCCTGCCCAGCGCCGCGCGCCTGGGGCCGGCGCTCCCCCCGCCATGCGCCTGGGGCCAGGCCAGCCCCAAGCACCTGGCGGACGCATGGAAATGCCCCTGCGGGCGCCATGGCACCCGCGGGCACCGTGTTGGGGACCACGGTCCTAGTGTAAATATGCCCTAAACTCTTAGGGAAGAGTCCTGTATCTTCCTCTGTGTTTTTTACAGCACGCAGGGCAGTGGGCCCTGATCCTGATTGGAGTCTTTGGACACTATCACAAGATAAATGATACGTAACTATTATAATTCATGCGCCCCAAAGAAAACTGTTGTTTTATTGTTAAGAAACTGAATCCCCTTGCATTTAGCAAGGAAGTGAAAGGTTCTGCAATGCAACACATAATTTTCATGAGAGCAGGACTCCTGACAGGAAAGGTGAATTTTCACTTTCTAAATCAAACATGCTGCAGTGTGTGGGCTAAGCTTGATTTGCCTTCCCTGCCTCATTATGACTCCTTATCCCTACAGCAGATTTTTTTAATAGTGTTTGAAAAGTCACCTTTGGGACTAGACAAATTATCTTTTCTGTAATGTCATGTTCTCAAGGAGATTGCACTACAGCACTTAGTTTTGGCAGGAAGGAAAGGTTCTGATACCTACAATGCCAAAATAAATGGTCTAGTATTTATCTACCAGTGTTTCTCAAAGGGCTCATTCAAGCTGAAATTTGTCCCAAAGGTGGCAAGGTATGCTGCCCCATATTCACACAGTGAAGGAGTTGAATATTAAGGTAATATAATTGCATATAATTATATGCAGAGTAACCACAATTATAATCTTTTGTTTCCCTGAGTCTTTATGTTGCCAACTACAATATTTTTTCACTCATATTTCACATAAATGTAATCATTTTAAAGGTGTAGATAATTGCATATTTTTTCTGGAAAATAATGAGCTCTATGAAAACTATTGACTTACTTCGTGCTTTCATTTTAAAGCAGCTCTGCTAAGGTGCTCTGGAATGATGTGATCTGATTTTCAACAGTGATTATTTAATAAGAGAGCTAGAACCAGGTTGCAAAATAAGGGTCTTAATTCTAAGCACTTAAAAGTTTGGGGTTTGAGAGTCAAAGTTTTGATGTGGGCCCTGCTGTAGGCAATATGGTAAACAATATGGTAAATAGACATGTAACTACTACCTGTACTACTTATGGCATTTTCATTAAGAAAGATAGGAAATATTCAGTGCTATAATCTCTTTGAAACTTTTTCCAAAATGTTTCAATGGTGGTCATATTTTAGAATATCTTGATACATTTTTTTGTATTATCTGAAACCAACAAAAACATGTCTACATTGATGTTTTATATAATACTCCATTACTAAAATTATGTATTAGTGTAGTGATTAGGAATTAGGTAGGATCCATTTAAATAATATGTGAGCCAGCTAATGATCCTCACTATTAGGGTCAGAAGTCATCAGTGTTAGAGAAGAAACCGGCAACCCAGGAGCGGATGGGGTAAACAGATCACTTTATTGCACCACACGTTTACCTCGGGCCCCAACACAATGTTCCAAGTGGCAACAGTTTGGCACCAATTACACTCTATTATCCATTTTAGTATATTAATTCACACATGTATCACTATTTTCTTTACATTCTTATTGTGTAAGGTTAACTCCTACATATGAATATTAACAAGCAGGTGATGAATATTATTATACCCACCCCTAGTTACTGTTTACAGAATTTCTAATTAAATCAACAGTTTTCTACACTACTAACTTTCCAAATCAGCAGGTTACAGAGATTATAAGAAATGTGACACTGAAAGTATTTTTTACAAAACTAGTAAGAGTAAGTAAAAGACACAGCAAAGAAGAGGAGTTGTATGCTCATCTATCTTTCTAGGCTGCAAGAGCGGAGGGGAAAAAGCATATTTATATATCAGAAAGGTCATAATTCACCTCTGCTCCCACCTTACTTCATGCAGGAAATAAGCTATGTCAGTGCTCCCCCAATGCAGCTCTGCACCAGCTCAGATGTGGTGGCATTGGGGAAAGGTAGGCAGAACCAAGGTGATGCCTCTTGCCAATCCTGCCTTTCCGCTCCTGACCGTTCTGTGGAGGAAAGGAAGTATCAGCCCAAGATTAGCTACTCTCTTGCCTTGCTGTGCAGATTCTGTTGACGTAATAAACCTGTGTAGAGGAATATGGAGATTCCTTATGCCTTTGCTGCCCAGTGTAGGAAAGGGAATTTCTGGGTGTTAATGTGGACTCTGATTCTCTTCTATCTGAAGGACAGTACAAATAATAAATAATAATGAACATATATTTAGGACTTCATATTGTATATGCAAGGAGATGCTCAAACAACAACTAAAGAGTCATGTGAGAGATACTATTTTTATTTTTTCAGTTCACAGGAAGCATTAGTGTGGCAGATGCTTGCACAAACAATATGTGCACAACAAACCCATTCCTGACACTGCTAGTGATATTGGTGTGGGGGAAGAGGAGGAAACTGCATTGGTATTTGAGAGTGGCAGTTAGGATGGGTAACCCTCAAATGAGAGAAAATCAGATTTTTCCATCTCTGGAAATCAGAACAAAGGGTTATTATTATCATACTCATCATTGTTCATCATTTGTAAGCAGAGCAGCAAATGGGAACATAGTCAGAAATACTCATGTCCTTCTCCCAGCAATAGCACTGCTTGCATCAGTTTTACAAAGAGGAAGAAAGGAAGACCCATGGGTGGACAGAATTTGGCATCCAAAGGAAATCTTGAGCTGCTGCCTAGAAATCAGCATCATCATGAAGATCATGCCAAGGTCTTTCTTTTTGTAGGAAAGTTACCTATGAGACCCACACAATGTTATCCCCATGGTTTTTAATTTTCTATTTCAGATTACTTTATTAATCTCTCAGCTGGTCACCTTCAGATGCAAACTGTGCAGAGGTCTTGAACGATCCTTCTAGCCAGTTAATATTGAAAGGCTCCTTGCTGGAATTGTGCTCCTCAAAAGTAGCTCTGTTGGAGTCTAGAAACTCATCTCACACCCTACCATTTTAAAAAAAAAGTCATATGCACCTACAACTACATGGGCTTTCTGAAGAAAAGGGTTATATTTTTTTAAATGCCTGCCATTTCCCCCCATTTTTCCTTTGCTGTTATGTCTTCTCTTTCCTGTGGAGTTAGCTCACTGGCAAATCGGAATAGAAGGCTTGTTCAGTAGAGAGGAATTGAGCCCATAGTGTTCTGATCTTCATTTTCCATGCCCCAAAGTTGGGACAGTGTTTGCACCCAGGCTTTGGTTCAGGATCTGACCCACTCCTTCATTCCCACTCACGACATAACCCTGTGTTGGAGGGTGTGCAGATCTGTGATTTTTGTTTCTGTGCATCACGATTATTTAACAATCTCTTGTGGAAATAGGTGCAAGTGGCTATTATCAGTGAGTTGGCTTTATGGTTGTGGAAAAAGACTTCCTGCCAAAATGATGACATTTGGAAAACTATTCAGGCTACTTATCTAAAACCCAGCTTCCATGTACACTTGCACTCTGGTTAAACTAGCTTTTCAGTCCTCAGGCGAACAGAATGACAAGTGAAAACTAACAAATAGGCATGACAGTATCATAGGTGTGCCTTGATTATTCAAGGTTTTAAGTTCTGAACACTGAACTTGGTTGATTGGCTCAAAATTCTTCACCTTCATTGAGAGAACAGGCTGCTTGTGCTCTGGCCTGCATAAACGATTATCTTAAAGTAAGAATTAACTTCTGCACTTGCATATGACAACTTAATTGCCTAATGCATCAGAATAAGTGTCCTTCAAAAAAGGTGTAGAGAATAGCAACAACCTTCTTAGTGAAGCTGTTGCCCAGATAGAGCATTGAAAGAAACAGTTCCAAGAGAAGGCTGGATTTATTTTCTTTATTCCGAATGGGTGCAGAAATGTGTTCTCTAGTCATTTCTTAATTTTCTGGCCTACCTGATCCTAAACCAAAACCTAATTCCAATGAAGGGAGGTTTCCCATTATAATACAGTATATTACTGGTATAACATCATAACAAACAAGCTGGAAAATGATGTCTCTTGTCTAATATCCATTACTGTAAATTAGCATATATAACCCATGCACGTGTATTACCCGCACCCGTGCATAACACGTGGTTTTTCCTGATTGTATTAAAAAAGTCTTAGATAACTGGGACATATGTATAGCCCACGGGAGATGAACAGCACCTGTAATGAAGTGTTAATGAACCACAGCTAATGACGCTGAGCAGTAAGTATGCTACAACCCTTATCGCTGGTATATATACCCTTTGAACCACACCGTTTTACCATTCCTTTATTCCTTTAGTAATTTTAACTTGTACTGAGTTTTAAAAAAGTATTTTAAACTTAAAACTTTTTAAAAATTCCTAAGAGAAAATCCTACACAGCCGATTTTAAATTGTGTGTTGTGACATATGCAAAGGACAATGGAAACAGAGCAGCAGGCAGAAAATACTCTGTCAATGAAAAGTCTGTTTGGGAGTGGAGAAAGGAAGAAGCAGAGCTTGAGAAATTATACCCTAGGGCTGTGTCTAGACTGCATCCCTTTTTCATAAAAGGGATGAAAATTAGACATCGCAATTGCAAATGAAGCAGGGATTTAAATCTCCCCCACTTCATTAGCATAAAAATGGCTGCTGCTTTTTTCCGGCTCAGAGCTTTGCCAGAGAAAAGCGCCTCTCATTTTAAGAGTGATAAGGGCTCTTTCGGAAAAGGCTTTATTTTCCAAAAGATCCACGTCTAGACTGGCGCTTTTCTCCGGCAAAGCTCTGAGCTGGAAAAAAGCGGCAGCCATTTTTATGCTAATGAAGCGGGGGAGATTTAAATCCCCGCTTCCTTTGCAATTGCGATATGTCTAATTTGCATCCCTTTTACGAAAAAGGAATGCAATCTAGACACAGCCTACGAAAAGAGCACAACATGGAAAGAAAGCCAAGAGGCCAAATCTGGAAGAAAACCTCTTGAAGTGGGTTCGTGCACAGAGAGAGGACAAACGGGCGGTGTCAATGGTAGCCATACAGCTCAAGGCTCAACTTATGGCTATGGAACAGAAAATCTATGATTTTAAGGGGAGCTCAGGAAATTGGGTGTACAAATTTATGTGGAGAAACAATCTGTCAGTTTGCGCAAGGACATCTGCTGGCCAATGGCTTCCCAATGAATGGGAAAAGAAAATGATGATTTTAAAACTTTTGTATGTAAAGAAATTCACTAGCTGGGCTGGAAACCAAGCAATGTTATTAACATGGATAAGGTACCCATGTCATTTGATATACCTGCTACTTGGTCTGTTGGGGAAACTGGATAAAAAACAGTCAGTGTAGCAACCCCGGTCATGGACACACCTGTTTTACTGTAGTGTTGGCATGCACGGCAAATGATGATAAATTAAAACCAATGGTGATTTTTAAGAGGGTAACGATGCTTAGAGAAAAACTGCCGGCTGGCATTTGTGTGGTTTGTAACAAAAAGGGCTGGATGAACACAGATGTTATGAAGATGTGCACAGACAGCTGCTTTTGTGCACAAAAAGGTGGTTTTTTGAATCCTAAATCTCTGCTGCTTTTAGATTCCTTGGCCGCCCACAAAGAAACTTCAGTTCAGAAACATATAAATGCCGTGAGTGCACATATTGCCATAATTCCAGGTGGACTGACTTGCAAGTTGCAACCACTTGATGTGGCTGTCAACCACACGTTCAAGTGCTTCATCTGAGAGGAATGGGACAATTGGATGACAAATGGGGAACACATTCACTCCAGCAGGTTGACAGCACCATGCAATGTACGTAGAAGTTTGCAAATGGATTTTGGCTGCTTGGCGCAGAATAAAACTGGCTACTATTTGCAATGAGTTCCATAAATATGAAATTTTGTATTTCCCAAAATTGACTCTTCTAGCTCTGAATCCAACTACAACAGCAATTCTGATTCAACACCACCTCACTTGTCACCGAAGCTCACCTAGCCTTGGTTATGGATTTAATGGATGTTTTTCTAGACAGCGTCTATGACAAAAGTTTTGATGGTTTTGAAAACTCAGACGTTGAGGCAGATGCTGCCGGAGCTGATTCTAGTAATCAGAATGAATGAATTTATGTACTTTATGACAATGTGAGGATGGCTTTTTAAAAATGGTTTTACCATATATTTATTCTTTTACTAGTTGCACAGTAATGTTCTAACTTCTAATGTATTTTAATGTATTTTAACATCACTGCCTCTATTATTTAATTAAAATATGTTGCTTTTATCAGTAAGAGTCAGTCTTGTCTTTCTATACTTTCAGTAAAAAAAAAACCTGTATAACATGCGGACAAGTATAGCCTCTGGGAAGGGAGGCGGGGGGCTTGTAAAATGTTGCATAACCTGATGGTTATATGCGCTAAAACATGCTACATTGTATAACTTGTGTGCATTGCCCTTGGTCACAGGGCCACAATGTAGTCACCATCGGTTACTTTGATACACTATTTCCCTGTAGCCATATATCAGGAAAATGCATCACCAGTTAAACTTTAAATCACACAATACAGAATCACCTAATACAGTAATTTTATTCCTCCTAATCATTATAAAGGTCAGTGATTACATGATCATATTCCTAAATTCAGCCTGAAGAGAAAATGGCAGCAAGGTAAGTCACCTAACAACCTAGGGATAGGGATGTGAGTTAGTTAAAATTGTTTTATTAGTGCTCTAATTGTGCCAAAGACTGACAGAGAGGAGTGAGCATTGGTGAGAGGGCTGCAGGCAGATAATTTTATTATCCTAATGTGGAGAAAAGACCCACATGGAGATATCTGCATATGCATTTTGGTAGACATTCACACAAACAACCTGATGTTTTGTTTACATATATTTTTATTGACTAAGTTTGCAAATGTGTGAGTATGGATGTTGTATCTAGAGGTATACATATTCTATTAATATAAATAATTTAAAATAGGGATTCATATTAGTGAAACACAAGCAACAGATTTACTACAGTTTTAAAATGAATTTTCAGTTAAAGTCTTAAATGAACACCTGCCTAAATAGAGTCACTCATGCACTCAACTTGCACTTATTAGCTTAGATCCTGAACCCTGATTCCTCTTGGCATTCAGGAGGAACAAAAAAGAAGGAAAAAGCTAGTGGAAAATTCACCCTGTATAGGGGCTTCTCTACCTTTCATAGTGGACCAAACTGGTTCTTGGCTGTCATGAGAAATAAGGTTTACCATGAGTCAGAGTAAGAAGTCTTCCAGGTTGACATTATTTTGAAACAAAGACTTGTAGTTTAGATACGCATTATGTTATTTCGGAATAACACTGCTGTGTAGACATACCCTCAGTGATGGCAAATTAGCAAACATTCTGACATTTCCTGGGTGTGTTCTATTTACAAACCACATAAGTCTTTGCACCTTAACTGTATATTTTTTTACTTTTTTCACTTCTAGACAAATTTCTTCCAATTTAAGAGTAGAGTTGGTGACACATGGACTTTCCCTATGTAGACTGAACTGTTGCCATTTGGAATTGTGACCATGGGTCTCTTTGTGCTGCTTTTGCACATTGTGCAGGTTGGGGCTCCTATCTCAGCACAACTGCATCCTTAAGCTTAGTCATTCCTGTATCCAGTTGACTTACGAGCCCTCAGAGGAGCCCTGGTATGCAAAGCCTTGTAAAAAATCTTGTTTGGGCTTTTTGTTCCCTGAGAGCGGTGCTTTTTTTGTGATGGTACTGCCCGGTATGCAGTACCAGCACCTCCAGTCAAAGCTGAACAACTTTTCCCCTGGAGTACCAGCACCCCTTTTTTTTTTTTTTTTTTTTTTTTTTTTACAAAAAAGCACTGCCTGAGAGCATTTTCAAGCATGCCAACTTGGGAGTTGTTTGCAAACGGTTCACAACTTGGATGCGCCACTAACCTAGATTTGAAAACACCTATGCATCTATCTCTTAACTGAGTGATGACTAAGCAAATTTGATTCCCAAGTATTTTAAATAATCATATGATAATACTTTTCTATCTCAGTTCTAAAGTGCTTTGAAATCTGTGGGTGCAAATCCCTACATAAATGGAACTGTTGAAAGGGACTTAGCAGACTGAGGTGCCCGATTCCTTTAGAAATTCAGTCAGAGACAGGCATCAAACTACCTTAGAAACTTTGAAAAGCCCAGCCATAAACAAACACAAAGTAGAATTTATTTTAAAATCATCATTCTAAACACTGAAGTTTCATCTATTTGGGTACGTCTACACTGCATCCCTAGGTCGGACTAGGGATGCAAATGGAGACAACCGAAGTAGTTAATGAAGCGGGGATTTAAATATCCCGTGCTTCATTGACATGATCTTGCTGGCACGCTAGTTCGAATCACAGCTGATTCGAACCAGGAAGTGCGCGCCGGGATGCGTTAGTTCAGATTAAAGTAACTAACGTTACTCCTCATTTTTTCAATCCCCGCGTCATTAACTACTTTGGTCATCTCCATTTGCGTCCCTAGTCCGAACTTTAATTCTTTCTTACTGTATATTCTAAAGAAAAGTAATGATTCATAAATCAAAACATTTCATTTCTGATGTAGTGGTATAATTTGTAATCCTGCTCCGGAAGTTATTGTTTTATAGAAAGATCTTATAAATCTGTTTTCTGACTTTGGGTAAGAATCAATATAAAAATATTTCCAACCCTAATTCCTCAGCTAGAAGACCAGGAAGAAAATTAACTTTAGAGTCTTCGCTAACTTTGGATGTTTGCCAGGCAGAGTCCAAATAAACGTGGCTAGATGCTCACGTGGTTTCACTCCTCCAACTTCTATGGAGATGCACAAGGAATGAGTTTTCCCACATTATTATTTTCCCTGTCTAAATATTGTAAATGACAGCAACTGAAATTCTAGAATCCGGGAAGCATTCTGTAATGGTAAAAGTCATGGGACTAAATTAGTCTTGGTTATAAGTAAGTATGACTCCATTTTGACTGTTACACCCTATAATGTTCATTTCTTTTTCTCAATTAGTTCTGAAAATGAGTATGGTTAAAGAGTACAAAAAGGTCAAAGTGAACAATTCAGCCAGGGGTCTGTAAAGTAGACTGAGAGCATATGACCCAAAACAAGATGAATGGTATATATAATGGCTCCAGCTCAGTTGTCTCATCTCTCACATTCCCTGTGGCATGAGACAATGTGTTACCTCCACTGACAACCTAATCCACCATTGACCTCAAAGGCATCACAGCCAGCCCCCACGCTTGGATCACGCCCGTTGTTTTGAAGGTGCAGAGGCATGTCAGGAACTTCATTAATCAAGCTTGATGCTGCAGGGTATGTTCCAACTATTTTCCGCTGGTTGTTATTTATAGTGTTGGGCCCTGTTTAGGAGAATGTAAAATTCAGAGTAATCGCTAAGCAGGCAGTCTCTGGGTGGCCTTTGTCAATGTATGTCTGACTAGTTTTGGGAATCTGTTTTACTTATCCAAAGAATTGATATACTCTGCCAGAAAACATATTGTTTACAAGGCATTCCTGACATTTGTTTTCTGGGGTTTTGTTTATTTGATTTCATAAAAGGAAAATGCCAAATGAAACAAAACAAACCCCAGATTTTCTCTTGGTAGTAGCTAAAATGTAATGGAATGCAGAATGCATTTCCTTTCAGAGTATTTATCAGTCTCCATCATGTAAAGTTGAGAATAATATATGTTCATTTTTTAAATTAGCAAAACTAAGCTATAATTTTTTCTTGCCTCTGTACCTCATAGGATGTGACATCAGCAGCTATAGTTTTACTATTGATGTTAACTCTGTGACAAACTATCAGCTGCCATTTACAGTAAAACTCCGGTGGTCAATCATCCAATGGTCTGGCACTCCTGATGGTCCGGCACCATCTGGAACCAGGAAGTGCTGGACAATTGGAGCTGCTCTGCCTCCGGCTTCCCCGATTCAGCCACTGCTGAAACTGACCAGCAGCTGACTCCGGGAAGCCCGGGGCAGAGCATCTGGGGTGCTCTGCCCCGGGCTTCCCGGAGTCAGCTGCTGGTCAGTTTTAGCAGCGGCTGACTTGGGGAAGTCTGGGGCAGAGCAGCTGGGGCGCTGCTGGGTTGGTCCTGCAGCGCCGAGGGGCGCATCCCCCCCACTCCACCCCAGATCCCTCATAGCCCCCCCTTCCAATAATCCGGCATATTTGATAATCCGGCACCCCCTGGGTCCTAAAGGTGCCGTATTATCGGAAGTTTACTGTACATTGAATGACACAAAATTAATCTTGTGGTTTTACTTTTTTTTTTTTACTTTGGATATTGATGTATGTTTTGTACGGCTGCACCTTTTTATATGTTTGTGTTCTTAATGAAACATTTAAAAAGCAGTGACATTTCATAGCATTACTTTTGAAAATAGTCATCAAGGGGAGACAGTGGAAGCATGAGGTTGTTTTAAGCAATACATTTTCAAAGTGCCTACACTAATCAAAATAATTTAAGTGCTACTGAAAGAATGACCATTAATATTTGTGCATCTGGTTTGCAGTTCATAACATATAAAATTCAAAACAGAACTGAAAGTTGCTTCTTGAGGAAGCAAATTGCATCTCCATAAGCATGAATTACCACAGCCAAATTGTCCCCTGAATATATGGATTGGCTACCCAGGGTGTTTGCTAGAAAATGACTGTACATGTATCAGAGGTCAGGTTTTGGCACTGAGACTGGAAAGGACTAATTTATTCTGCCTTTTTCCTCATGAGCGATATGCAGAGCTGCTTTGCTGTTACCCATTTACATATGTGTTGCACTGTGCTGCTAATCTTGATAAAAAAAAATCAGAATCAGTGTAACTGTCAGTGCATCATGTTGACTGCTATAGGTGTACAGCAAGTTTCCCCTTCATGCACATCTTTTTTTTATATGATGTAATATTTATTTCAGGAAAACAAAGTCTACAAGGAATTCAGCCATCTTTATTGCTGCTACACTATCACTATCAGATGGTATCTGCAATTACATAAAATATATACAATTTTAACTTTTTTTAACTGGTATTTGTTGATTTAAAAGGAGATTGCTTCATTACTGAAAATTGATTTTAAAAAAAGTACCATTCATCTCTTTAAAAGCCCCATCTTTCAGAAAAGACAACACCTGAAAAAAATCTTTATGGAAACTGAGTATATTTTTCAAAAGATGAAATCTGAATCTTTGTTCCATTGTTGTGAGACCAATGTATGTTCAAAGTCATCCTGTTTTTGAAGATGCATAGTAATATTGATGGACTCGGTAGCACAGTTAACAAGGCACAATGATAGTTCATGGCACTAGCCTCCTGCATTGTGCTGCACATATGCTGGCTTTTGATGAAAAATGGTGAGGACTGTATGAGCTTATAGACTTAATAGCTTCTGCCTCCAGTAGAGGGTGATTCTTCCAGGGGCAGAGAAAATTACATAGATTTATTACATTTTTGTTCAATGGAGCTACACGGCAATCCAGTTTCAAAACATAGGTCTTTATTAAAATCTTCCCTTTTTTTCATCCACAAAATGCAATTCTCCAATGAAAATAATGATTTGCTAAATTCAAGTACTGTAAAAAATGTTCTATTTTATAAAGTCACTGATTGTTTGGATAATAGTATAGAGGCAAACACAAACTGGAGCAGTCAAATTCCTTTTTTTCAAAATGGTAGTATCTTACTTCTCTAATCTTTACATCTTGTTCCCTTTCTTGTAGTTTCAAAGAAATGCCTTTCATCTCTCATCTGCAGATTAGGAAAAGGAAAAGGTGAATTCCTTGAACAGGCATCAAATTCTTCTCATTATCAGCATAGAAGCATTAGCTAGATCTAAATAGAGAAAAAATTGAGTAAACAAAATGTAACTATAATACATTTCTCTGCCTCCAAGGTATACAAGAGGCACTAGGCACCGGTAGCCTGTGGATCTAAGTTTTGGAAAGATAATGGATTTATCAACTTTACAGTGAAGAGGGAGATATAGAGACACATACTTACCTGGTGACTACCATCACCTCCATCTTGTCAAGAAATGTTAGAAGATTATTGAAGTTCTGAACCTGTGCACAGGAGTCATTGGGAAAGGCAATGTGAAATGATGTAATATAGTGTCTGTCAGACAACCAAAGACCAAAAGCAAAACTGGAAAATGTGTAAGTTATGGTATAGGTTGGTATGGTATTTGGTATATACATCAAATATAGGTTGTTTGCTGCCTGGTTTGCAGCTCCCCTCTAATGTGGAGGAAATGGAGAGGAATCTTACAGAAAATTAAAACAAATATCCTTGGAGACACCACTGTCTTCTGGACTGGGAAACGATAAACTTGCTCCATTTGACCAAATGTACTGATAGTGTAAGTTCCAAAAGATGAAACCATGAACACTATTAAAATGAGTTAGAAGCAGTGGGTGAGCAGCAGAGGGAAAAGGTAGATTGACATTCCGTGGTTTACAATTATAGGGGCATAAGTCCAAATCATACTGACAAAAGTAATCAACCATCTTCCTGGTTTCCTATAAAAGACACAGGGCTAATTGAAAAGGAATGAAGAAATACCACTTTTGTATTAATCCTTTCAGCCATCATAGTCTGGATTTGCAAACAACACAAGGTTAGTGAATAATTGGACTAACCCCATCCAAAGACCACATACATAGTTTCCACTTGTCATCCTCTGATTAGCGCATAGCAAATGTAAATACTCGGGTTAACTTACCTAACAAGGTATCTGACTAGACTAAGACAATTTTTACCGTCTTCAGTGCTTGCATCTAAAACAAATGCTCTTTTAGTCCTCTAACTCTCCCACATACTACTGCACAAAAATAATTTTCAAGGGGGATTTCATGTAAATATTCATCTGCAATTTGGAGAACTATCTTTGTTTTTAAAAAAGGAATGCAATTCTAGAACACTAATGCATCATTTTTGTAATGTAGTCTCCTCTTGATCGCAGAGGGTAAGGCTCATCATGTTAGAGACTGTAAAATCAGAGTTTAAAAGTATCATTACCCTTTACACTGATGAAAATATGCTAATGTATGATTTAGAGACAGCTGTTATAAAGTTGTACCTCTTCATAAAATCTAAAGGGAAGCTATGAAGAAGCTGACTTTCTACAGAGATCTAACTCTATGAATAAGTGGAACGAAGACATCAAATAGAAAAGAATCTAAAGAAGATCTAAAGTTTAAGGTATATGACCTTCAGACATAATTTACTCTAGACTATATGGATTTTAACTCAATTTGAAAATCTCTTTGACTGGGTATCATAGTGGGACTAAACGATTATTTAAAGACATACCTGCATTGGTAGAGGGAGATGGAAATAAATTTTTCCTCTTCTGTATATAATCCTGTGCAATTACTTTCATGTACCTTAAATACATTTCATGCACACTGTGGCTTTTTATTTTAGATTCTCTAAGGAAACATACTGGAAAGAAAAAGAAATGGATAGAGCACAGTTATGGAGTATTAGAAGATTGTTCCCAAGTTAATTTACTATTTTATTTATGATTTATAGTTGTTTTCTTAACATGCCTGCAAGGTACATGAAGGAATGCAAGTTACAAAGCTGTTGTAATAGACAGACCTATTTATTCCAGTGCATTATTTTTCCCTCTAATAATTAGTTTTTTCTACAGAGTTGAAATTGTCTGTATTATGTATATTTGTAATATTAGGTTTCCTGGGTTTCGGTTATTTTACTCTCTTTTCTGTTTTACCAGTATAATTTATTTTTAGAAAATGACCAATGAAGAATTTAAAGTGTTCCGTTCACTCCATGTCTCCATTTTCCTCAAAAAAATTCATGTTATAACTTTATGAAGACCTAAGTGGGAAAGAATTGGACTCCCATAATGGTGCCAAATTTCTTGGTCCTTGTGTCTAATGGCAATTAGTTAAATGTAAAACAAACAAATACGAAAAATATCAGGCTGTTCACACTGGATTTTTTTCCTGCTGTACTCAGACTAAGTGAGGAAAGCATGCTTTGCAATTTGTAAAAGTAGAATAAACAAATACACCCCTCCCAAGTATGCAGTGCGTTCAGCTATCTAAAGTCAGAATTCATTATAGAAGAATTAAAATCCACATGATAAGTTCATGGTGTTAGTCAGCCAGATTGAGTTACTTCTGAGTAACATTTCATCTATATTCATATTTCCTTACTATTCCCCAGAAAAATAACTCACTGAGATAACAATACAAGTTTCAAATTACATACTTATTAAATCAGTTAACTATTATTATTTAGTGCTCGCATTTCTAAAGCATCCCTCACTGTAGTGGCTGGTGGAATCCTTCTTCCCTTCCCTCCCCCAGAACAATGACTTCTCCCAATGGGATAGCAGCTTCCCCTACTACATTCAGCCTATAGAACTACTGAGTAGAATGTTCAAACTCCGCATTGGGGAAGCACTTTCATTCATTAGGACAAGGATGTCATATGTGTGGCTGACAAGCTAGTTGCAGCCAGCCTGATGTCTTTTTGTGGCCCATTGGTTACAGTCTGATGGTCCATTTTGTTTAAAATGAATAATAATGGTTGCAAAGAAAATCTTCCAGCGTGAACCAAATGTAAACTAATGTAGTGATGTCTGCCTGCATTTGTAAATAGCCTAAGAGAGTGATCCAGACATGTGAACTCGTTGCTCCCCCGCCACTATGAATCTGACTGAAGTGTCATAGTCGAAGGTTGGCACTCTGTTGTCAATATTTTCTATTTGCTCGCTGATCATTTTAGCAGACGGACTGTGTAATGGGATGGAACAAGCCCAGTGAGGAGTGGGGGAGTTGCTGCAGGGAAGGAATATCAGAGAGAGAAGCAGAGGAAACTGATAAAGATTATGAAAGCTGGATGAAACAGGAAAAGGTGGATGATGAGGAGGAGAAACAAAGGGCAGAAACAGCAATGATCTAAACATGATTTCTCAGTGCATGATACTGAGTGAAATCATAAAGTACTGAATAAGTAATAAAGAGTAAATAAACAATTGCTCAGTCACTTCTCTGGATCTTTGTGCGAACCTCACAATGTGACAGCAAAGACCATTCTACTGTGAATCAAGGTTACATTTATATATTGGCTCATAATTAAAAATAGATTATTGATTAGAGAAAAGCCTTCATAAGAAGGGGAATCTTGCAACATTTTTAAAATATGGCAAAACTCAGATGAAACTTACAATTTAGTGTAAATTGGACCCTGCCCCAAAAAATCCTTTACATCACACTGTAAACTTTAAGAACATAAGAACAGCCATACTGGGTCAGACCAAAGGTCCATCTAGCCCAGTATCCTGTCTACTGACAGTGCCCAATGCCAGGTACTCCAGAGTGTACAAAACAGATAATCATCAAGTGATCCATCCCCTGTCACCCATTCCCAGCCCTGACAAAACAAGCTACCATGCCTGACGATCTTGACTAATAGCCAGGGATGGATATATCGTCCATGAATTTATTTACTTGTTTTTTTTAACCATGCTAAAGATTTAGCCTTCACAACATCCTCTTATATGAAGTTCCACAGATTGACTTTGTGTTGTGGGAAGAAATACTTTGTTGTGGGTTTTTTAAAAAATGTTTTGCATATTAATTTCATTAAGTGACCCCTAGTTCTTGTAGAAGGAGTAAATAATTTTTCCTTATTTGTGTTCTCCATATTAGTCATGATTTTATAGATCTCTATCAAATCGCCCCTTAGCTTCTATTTTCCAAGCTGAAAAATCCCAGACTTATTGATCTCTCCTCAGATGGAAGCTGTTCCATACCCATCATATTTGTGTTGCCCTTTTCAGAACCTTTTCCAATTCCAGTGTTTTTTTTTTTTGGCAGATGAGGCAACCACATCTGCACATGGTATTCAAGGCGTTGGCATTTATTAAGAGGGAGTATTTTCTGTCTTCTTATGTATCACACTCTTAATGACTCCCAACATTGTTTGCTTTTTTGACTACCACTGCACAGAACAATCCACAATGACTCCAGGATCTCTCTCTTGAGTGGTAACAGCTAATTTAGTGCCCATCATTATATATGGATAGCTGGGATTATGTTCTCCGATATGCATTATTTTTTATTTATCAACATTGAATTTCATCTGCCATTTTGTTGCTCAGCCACCCCAGTTTGGGGATATCCTTTTTAACCTCTTTGCAGTTTACTATGTACTTAACTATCTTGAATAGTTTTGTGTCATCTGCAGACTATGCCACCTCACTGATGACCTCTTTCTCTAGATCATTTATGAATACGTTGAATAGGACTGAGCCCAGAAAGGATTTCTGGGGAGAAACCATTATTTATGTCTCTTCATTCTGTATGTAGACCATTTATTCCTATTTTTTGTTTCTGTTCTTTTAACCAATTACTGACCCATGAGAAGACTTTCACTCTCATCCTATAATAGCTTGTTTTACTTAAGAGTCTTTGATTTGGGACCTAGTCAAAGACTTTATGGAAATCTAAGTACACAATAACCACTGGATTCCTCCTTGTCCACTTGCTTGTTGACCCCCTGAAAGAATTCTATTAGATTGATTGACCTCATTTGTTGCTGAGGAAAGAACACGGAGCAAAGGGAAATCATGCCTCACTGATGTGTCTGATTCTTCTTTACTATAGTTTCAATAAGTCTGGCTGGTACTGAAGTAAGACTTACTGGCCTGTAATTGCCAGGATCATCTCTGGAGCCCTTTTTAAAAATGCATGCCACATTAGCTGTTCTTCAGTTATGTGGTACAGAAGATGATTTAAAGGATAGTTTATAAACCACAGTTAGTGATTCTGCAATTTCACATTTGAGTTCTTTTAGAGGATTGAATTCCACCTGATCCTGGTGACTTATTACTGTTTAGGAACTTCAGGGGGTAGCCGAGTTAGTAAGTTACAGAAAAAAACAGCAAGCAAATGTCTGGTAGCACTTTATAGACTAACAAAACATGTAGATGGTATCATGACTTTCGTGGGCACAGTCCACTCCTGTCATCTGAAGAAGTGGGCTGTGCCCACAAAAGCTCATGATGCCATCTACATGTTTTGTTAGTCTATAAAGTGCTACCAGACCATTTGCTTGCTGTTTATTACTGTTTAGTTTGCCACTTTGTTCCAAAACCGCCTCTCAATCTGGAACAATTTTTCAGATTTGTCACCTAAAATGAATGGCTCAGGTTTGGGAATCTCCCTCACATCCTCAGCTGTGAAAGCCAATGCAAAGTATTCATTTAGTTTGTCTGCAATGGCCTTTTCATCTTTGAGTGCTTCTTCAGCATCTCGATCTTGTCCTTTAGCATCACGAATGGACAGTAGTCCCACGGGTTTTTTAGCATTCTAAAATAAGTCGGTTGAATATAGTTTCCATGTCGGGGCTCAGAACCTTCATTATTGTATTAAATTTGTAATTGCAGCAGTGTTCAGGATCGAGGCCCCATTGTGTTCCATCATGTACAAATACTTGGTCCCTGCTCTGAAGCTCTTACACTAAATTTTAAGATAGAAGCAGTAAGTCTAATAATTTGAAAAGATTAATGGGGAAGGTGAGTAATACAGTGACATTTAAAGGCTCCCCTTTAATGTTCATATTTTTAGCTCTGTGTACAATAGGAACCTTCCTCCAAGGTTTTCCATCTTCCTTTCAGGGTGACCTTCTTCTAGTGATTTCTCCCTAATATTTCCTATTTATTTTAGTTGGAATGTTCGTCACTTCCTGTCCCATATTTCTGAGGCTATGTCTAGACTTCAGGCTTCTTTCTGAAGAAGCTTTTCCAGAAGAGATCTTCCAATAAAACTACTTCTGAAAAAGAGTGACTACACAGCAAAAGCACATTGAAAAAGCAATCTGCTTTTTTTAAGATAAAGTCCACACTGAATGGACGCTATCTCGCATTTACACTGTGATTACTATGGACAGGGTAGACCCCAGGGCATCTGTGCTTTTTCCGCTTCTTTCTAAATAACTCCCTCTTCCCCATCCACACACACCTTTTTCCAAAAGAGCTCTTCCTGAAAAAAGGCTTCTTTTTCTAGAAAGAGGTTTACCTATGTCGAAAAAATCTCTCTGTTCCTTCAATTTTATTTTTTGAAAAAATATGATTGAAGTGTGGACGTAAGTGAAGTTTTTTTGGAAAAACAGACGCTTTCCCCAAAAAACTCTAAAGTGTAGACATACCTTGAGTAGGGTTGCCATACACTATCAGTTCCTAGGTTTCATGTGATGGTTGCAATTCACATCCACATTTTAGTGAGTAAGATGATCTAAAGTGAGGGGATTAGGACTTCATATCAGTTAGCAACAGGAAAACTGTTGCTCTTGAGAAGAGAAGGCTAAACTGTATGAAATAGCAGACTAAGGCACATGGGTAGAATTGAGTATAGATGATATTTTTTAATCATAGCAATTACATCACCACTTTCCTTAATATCTTTCCAGGCTTGTGTATATTTGATTAAAACCAGACTCTACAATCTGATTGTCATGAACACTTGGCTTGTGCTTTTCATTTGAATTTTTCCTTCTAGTTTCCTTTACCATCCTATTTTTTAAACCATAAGAATCTAAAACCTCCATGTGCTGCAGAGTTTCTCGTAGTTAGACTTCATTTTGTTGTGATGAAAATGTTAGAGATAAATGCAAAATATTGTCTTAGACTGAAAATACTCAGAGGGCTACTCTTTCATTAGTGTAATTCAACATGGCCTCTTCGGATCAAATCCAACATACAGCAGCTGAGCAACTGGCCCATTGTATTATGCTGTTTAAAAAAATATGATGAAAAGAAAAGGTAATTTTAATAGATACTGTCCCCAGTTCTAGTATCCATCTGAGCTTTCTTAGATCTGGGGCAGGAGAGATTTATGCCACCTTTGTACTTCCCTGATTCTTGGGTCAACTAGAGACTGCTGCAATTTTGAGCAGTCCTGCTCTAAGCTATACCAGCCTGTAGTGCCAACTGGGGACTGGTACAAAAAGACATTCTGACCACATACTTTTCCACTGGGTATTGCTGCAATACTCCCCTAATTGCCAAGGGAATTTTCATCTGGTCTGCCTTCTGGTATCTTTGCCCCAACAGAGCAGAACAAAGAAGCCATAACAAGAGGTCAGACTAAAGTATACTTATTATTGAATATGTTTAATTAAAGATAACAGATAACTATCAAAGATCATTTATTTTAATTCAGTACAGTTCCAATTACTTGAATAAACCAGAAACATGGCTAGATAAAGAGAGATTATGCATTTTTATGTAGAGCTCTGTCTTCAGTAAGATTAGAAAAAAAGTGACAAAAATAAAGTATGGCAGTGAGGTACTGACAACCTGGATGCTTTATACATTAAAAATCTTGGATCCAGATCTGGAACTGTGTGTGTATGATAAAATTCTTAAGCATTCAGCACTGTATTGAGCAGCAGTAAGAAAAAATAAAACCAAATTATGGGAAATATACACTGGTGACAAGCATTCGGAGTGCCATTATCTTGAGATAATGCTAGAGAGATCAAATATTTTACCATAGGGCCATTATTTCCCATGGAAATATGGGCTTTGAATGCCACCGTCCATCACAGCATCTCAAGGGAACTTGCTGAGATCTTTTGATATATGAAATTCATGAGTTCTGCCACTATAAAGAAAGGATATATAATTTAGAGGACATTATTCCAATCTGGTACAAAAAAAGAGGCAGTTGGACATTTTAAGGATACTGTAGTCATGATTGCTTTTTCTTTAATTAGAAAATATACTGTCAAAGTGAAGAAGGCACAAGAGATGGCACAAAAGAAGACAACCAGAATGCCAAAGAAGCTCAAGACTTTTTGCTACTCAAACACATGAGTTCAGTTAGGTTTCTTAAGGATTTTCCTGCTTCAAGCAAAGCTCGGAGATAGGTCCATGCACTGGTCTTTGGTTTCATGTGTGGATCCAAAACTTTAAAAGTTTAGGGAAGTTTTAGTTCAAACCTACTACTGCTAAATATATAGCCTTTTGGACTGTTTTGTCTTAAATGGAAGAACATATTATATCATTAATGAAGAGGAACCTCAGAAGAACAACCAATCAGAAAACAAACAAATAATTGTGAAAAATTTTGTAAATGCTGTTTTCCTTCAAAAATTTGTTTTATTTACATTTACTGGCTTACTCCAAAGGGTCTGAGGTTCAGTTTGTTATGGAAAAACATTCAGGCTACGTCTACATTGGCCCCTTCTCCAGAAGAGGCATGTTAATTTCCAACTTCAGAATAGGGAAATCCGCGGGGGATTTAAATATCCCCCGCGGGATTTAAATAAACATGGCCGCCGCTTTTTTTCCGGCTTGGGGAAAAGCTGGAAAAAAGCGTCTAGACTGGCGCGATCCTCCAGAATAAAGCCCTTTTCCGGAGGATCTCTTATTCCTCAGATGTAGCCTCAGACTGTAAAGTTTGTAATTGAACCTTTTTGGTTTAAAAATTTGTCTGAAAAATTGGCATAATTGAGTTCTCTCATGATTTGCTGTATGTTTTATGTACCATGTGCTGGGTAATAAATAACATGAAAGGATTCCATGCTTGTAAAATGGATTCCATGCTTGTAAAATGTAAAAAGTGGCTTTTTATTAAGATAACTATTTATAAAGATACTGCCACTGCTGCTAACCATGTTTTATGCAGACTGGGTTCTTGGTGCTTCCTCCAAACTATTCTCTCCTGCAACCTGTGCTCTTCCTTCCAAGTGCATTAGGTTGTTTCTGAGTGACCTCGATGGCCTTTCTTGTGGCTTTTTCATACTTTCAACTCCCATCGATATCAGCAAGTGAAGAAGTTTTGTAAAAGTGAAAATCTCGAAAGTTTAGATGCATTCATTTAAAAAACTGTATTTGGTTGGTTGGTTGGTTTGTTGGGTTTTTTTGTTTTATGGGAAGGTCCAGATTTAGCCAGAACTTCCTCACAGCTTCTGTAGAGTTCCC
Organism: Pelodiscus sinensis; assembly: GCF_049634645.1. Taxonomy (NCBI): domain Eukaryota; kingdom Metazoa; phylum Chordata; order Testudines; family Trionychidae; genus Pelodiscus; species Pelodiscus sinensis. The sequence continues at coordinate 54,345,838 of NC_134714.1, forward strand.
TAGAATGCAAAATTAAGAGATTAACTGAAGGTCTTAGTGGCACTTTTGGCCTTTACAGGATGGATGCTAAGATAGGGTTAAAATTAGTTTCCAGTTAAAATTTGTGAGAAAACTCCCATTGCTGTCTGTGTTGTAGATTCACTTTTAGAGCCTGATGTGCACCACAAAGAAAAAGGGAGGTTTGTCACTAACTTTAAATGGAGATAAATTAGGTGCTTTTAACCATCTTTATGTGTTTTGCAAAGTGCCATACACATTTACACTATGACATAAATAATGAAGAGGAGTAAACTGACAAAGTTCTAAGATATAGGGAAATGTTGGTAGAATTTCTTTATCCAGAATCTAGTCAATAGAATACATAAAATATAAGGAACAGTATAACAGTTTTCTAAAACAGCTTAACTGGCATTTGCACAAATGGGTACAACTGATTGTTCAAGAAAGGAACAGATATGGATAATTTCCCCAGACTGGATCCTGGATGTGTTTCAGATTTTTGTGCCCCATATACCTCAGGAAACAGGATGCAAAGATCGCTCTGTAATTCTCAGGCCATCTGGCACCAAGCTGTTCCTGACAAACTATTTAGCGCCTGAAGGATACTCCAACTTGTATTGACTGCAACAGCCTATGAAAGGTCATTCTAGCAACTAGGGATCACTGGACTGTAGCAATATTCCAAATAGGGCCCCTGTTCTCAATGGTGCCCCTTTACACAACAGTGGGTGCAGGGGAGCTAACAGGATTATCAGGCCTCTGGGCAATATGTTGGGGCGGATGGCTTCACACTCCTGGAAGGGGTGGGGCTGGGACATCCAGCCCCTAGTGTTGCCTGGACAGCGTGGTACAACCTCTGCCGGTCCTCAGAGCTAATCAGAGTGTATGGCACAGGGCTCTGCAGCTGCTCAGTACTTCTGTGGTGATTCTAAAAGGTCCAAGGCTTCAACCACCAATGTCCAGGCCCTTTAGAATTGCCAGGTCCCAGTGCAGTTGCCCCCTTTCTCCTCCTCCTCCCCCCCAGTCAGTGAGCCTGAGTGGGAGTGGCATAGAGGTGTCTACGGCAGCCTTACGGCTTTCCAGGATTGCCCTAGTACCAACTAGCTTTCTGCATAGTGTGGGCAGCTAGAGACGAGCACTGCATGCAGCATATAATTAAGGATGTGCTGTTCAAAGTGTTAATGAAGATGCCTTCTCTCCAGGATCATCACCAGGTCACGTTGCTCAGGGGAGGGGACTTTGCGATAGACCAGGGTGGATAGAGTGGGAGCAGGGATGGGAAATGGGAAGAGGCAGGATGGGAGAGGGCCTGCATGGGAGGGAAAGTTGCCCCAGGCCACACATTCCCCTAAGGACAGCCTTGAGTATATGGCAGGATGTAGTAGGAAAGGAAGGGCCAATCAAAACCATAACATTTACTTGGATAGAAACATTACACAATCACAAATCTCTTTGACCACTTTATACTTTGGCCTGAGTATAACACAGAAAGTGCACTAAGGAAGTTGGTCTATAGTATTCTCCTCCTGGCAATGGAATATGGTCAAGTGTCCATGCTGACTCCCTTACAGCTCAGTGCATTCGACCATGAGGTGCAACTGACAGGGTGGTGGAGCTTAGTTGGAGAAGCAGAATCTTTCTAAGTTGGCTCAACCATTTTGTTTCATGGAAAGTGAAGCCATTAGTGCTGGCTGATTGCCCAGGGAAGCAGAGGCTCCTGTAAAGCAGGGCTTGTCAGGGCGATATCCTGTCATACTCCTGCTTACTGTGTTTCTGGTGCTGTTCAAAGTGTTAATGAAAAAGCCTTCACTCTGTGGTAGGCTGATGCCATTATGCTCTATATTTCAGTCTCTCAGAGTGGAGCGACTGAATAGGTGCCCATCATAAACTGAGACATGGATGAGAGCTAATTTGGCTGAGATTCAACCCAGAAGAAAACAAGATAATACTTATGTGATGAAGGAAGCAACTGGAAACATTGCTGGAAGTTACATAGCTGAGAGGTTTGCCCACAATTGTTTGAAGGTTTTGTAATCTCTCTCATCTTGCTGGATCTCCAGATACCCCTGAATACCCAGGTTGCAGGTGTTGCCAAGACAACTTTTATTCCTATTCTATACTTAAAGGTATTAAAAAATTGTAGCAAATATAGAATGAATCTGCCCACCTGTTTACCTGTCCTCAGAAAACACGTTAAATCACTGTTCTACCACCTCCACTGTCGAGCAGTTGATTCCTAAGGAAGTTTAAGTTATTGGGTTTGACAAAGAAATGCATGTTCTAAATTGGCAACCAAGAAGTTAGTTCCAGCTTCATTACAGCTGAAATCCAGTGAATATTCTTATCCCCACAATAAACCATGATCATATATGAGGGAAAACAACAAGATTTACTGTAAGTGCCTATTTAGAATATGTTCCAATCACTTCTGGCTTTGATTGACATAACTACACTTAATTTACTGGCAGGAATGTTCATGGAAAGAGTGAATAAGGAAACACTGAGAATTAGAGAGCGGAAATGAATTTTAATTTTGCAAATGCAATATGTTAATAGTTATTCCAGCCAATCAGGAAGCAGAAATCTGCCACAAGACCTATGTTCACTTTGAAAACTAACCCACATAGCTGGAATTACAAACTGTGAATACTTACAGTGCAATCTCATAAACAATACTGAGACAAAAATGGCTAACAGCATTCTGAGTAATTAAAAAAATAATTTAAGGAAAGAAAAATAGGGAAAAAATCTATAAATAAATGACTTAGGGCCTGATTCTGTCATCATTCATCTCTGAGAGCAGTAGTTAATTCCACAAATAGTCCCACTGAAATATAGTGAATTATTTGCTCCATTCTGCTACAGCATATTCTTATCAGTACTGTACAACAAGCCTAAAACACAGTACTTGTATTAAGCTCTGCTTCATTTAATTTAATCAGTTATCAGTTATGAAGACACAGAATCCCTGTGGGGGCCTGTTTAGAAAATGAGTCCTTTTCTATTTAACAACCTTAGCTTAGACTGTAGTGCCAGGAAGACTACTAATGATAAGATTTAATTCATGCTTTTAAAAATTGCAGAGATAAAAGATCCCACAATATTTCTAGACAACTCAGACTCAATTAAATCTGAGAGATGAAAGAACTGTTGAGACAATAAGATAATATTTAAAGAGCTCACTATGTTGTGGTCATATACAGAATACAGGAAAGTGATGGCAACAGATTTGTATGATTTACAGCCAGATTAAAATTGGGAGAACAGCAAGGTTCACATTGTGAGAAACTAATGCCATTAGATAGCAAGTTCTTTTTATAGTGCCCAGAACAAAATTACATAAATAGAACACCATTAAGTCTGCAGAGCTAAAGTACTCAAAATTAAGGAAATGTCAAAGTTATGATTGCTTGTGTAACCTTAATTCACCCCCTTGTTTATATGCATTGCGATATAGTGTCTACTTACATGATCTCATATTATTTTTTCCAGGAATTTCACTGCTAAAATTACAGAAGTCTCCAGTAAGCATGTGCAAACTGTGATTTTTCAAAGTCTTGTAACCTGGCCAAATGTAGGGGGATTTTCACTTAGGGCATGTCTACACTAGTAAAATATATCAGAATAACTAAATACAAAATAACTCCCAAAATAACACAATTGTTAGATAACATTATTGTTGATGTGCTACCTCAACTTGGAGTTCCAATTAGAACTGGGGGCATTACTCTAGGGAGTAGTTATTTTGAAATAGCAGCAGTGGAGCATCCACACTAAGGCTATTTTGAAATAACAATTTTGAAAGCAGGAGAACAGTTTTCGAAATAACCAGCTCCTTATTTCAATATAATGAGCTTGAGAGTGTGGATGCTCTGCTTATTATTTTGAAATAAGGGGAGCTATTTCTGAATAACTACTTAGTGTAGTCCAGGGCTGAAAAGGAAAAAGACAGATTCCTGACTAAATGTCATGCACCTGCTAAATTTTAAGTAATCATTTCTGTGGTTGTTCTAAGTTACTGATATGGTGTTTTTATAGGTATTTTGCTTTGTTTAATAATGATAACTGTTTGGGTGCATGGTTACCCTTCTGTATGCTGTACTGGCCTTGTGCAAATGGCACCTACAACAGACTTTAAAAGAGCCCCCAAAGACCTAAAAATTGAAGGCACCAGGCCAGGTTTATTGAAAATGAAGCACTTGTTTTTTAAATTAAATGTTTACAGTTAGGGCTAACTCAGGTATGTTTGTGACAATAAACTCAGTTTAGTTAGTAACAAGAATTTGCCACTGCCCTGTTGGCACACAAACAACTTCCTTAGGATACATTTTTATACATAGATGCAGACAAGTTACACATTACTTTTAATGTATTAGATTGCCACCTTCTGACATTACCTAAATACCACTCATTACCTTGCACATGGGGGTTTAATTGCTATTTATTATGATGTTAGTTTAAACCCTGTTTTAAACCTTTTTTTTCACATGAGGGTTTATTACAACCCCTGTAAAATGTGCTTTCAGCCTGTACCTAGCACCATTTAATATTATACATCATTAACCCTGTTCATGCCAAATTCTGTTAGCAGAACTGGGCTCTTGCTCACAGCTTCACTTTACTTTATATTAACAAACTCTTAACTATTGTTGGACAGGCTTCAGGCCCCATACCAGGCCTGTAATAGATGGGCTTATGTTTCAGGCCCTTATTTTACTACAGTTTCAAAGCATGGGTTGCCAGAACATTTCAAAGAACCAATGAATTTTCCTCAAACTTATTTACAAAAATGGCTGAACTGTTTTGGCTGAAATTTTTCCATATAAGTTCAGACTGAGATAAACACCTACGCTAGGAGATTTGAGCCCAGATGATTAGCTGTTAATAGGGTCTTAAAAAGGGACATGCTGAGCACCCTTATTAGGCAATGATACCAGTCCTACAATATATTACAGAACTACACATGCTTCTCCCCTCCCAAAAATGTGTGTTTTCTATCAGTAGCACAATAAAGACATACTGAAAAACCCATGTTTTCAATACATCTGGGCTGTGTCTACACTGGCACCCTTTTCTGTAAAAGGGATGCTAATGAGACACTTCAGAATTGCAAATGCCGCGGGGGATTTAAATATCCCCCACGGCATTTGCATGAACATGGCTGCCGCTTTTTTCCGGCTCGGGGTTTTGCCAGAGAAAAGCGCCAGTCTAGACTGGATCTTGCGGAAAATAAGCCCTTTTCCGGAAGATCTCTTACCCCTGAAAGTAGGAATAAGGGATCTTCCGGAAAAAAGCTTGTTTTCCGCAAGATCCCGTCTAGACTGGCGCTTTTCTCTGGCAAGACCCCAAGCTGGAAAAAAGCGGCAGCCATGTTCATGCAAATGCCGCGGGGGATATTTAAATCCCCCGCGGCATTTGCAATTCCGAAGTGTCTCATTAGCATCCCTTTTATGGAAAAGGGTGCCAGTGTAGACACAGCTCTGTAGAATAGATTACAATAATTTTATTCAGGGCTTTTAAAATGATCCATTAGAAAGAAGATTTCTTGCACAATTAACATATGTTTGCTTCTCACAAGAGATCTCTTTTAATCTCTTCTTGCTGAATACTTTGTTTATTTGTTTCTCTTGGTTCCTCATCCCCTGCTACTGCAGGATTTTTCTGGGAGTCCATTTGCAGGACTTCTCTGGAAAGGGTGTGAAGGGAGGGAACATAAAGAATCACCTGCCTGAGTTTCATGTACTGCCGGACCCTTCATGGAAAGAAAAGCAGAGATCAACTGCTGCTACTACTTCTGCGCTGGTGGCCACAGAGTAGACAGGCACTGTTCATGCCCCTTCCCACCATGCACTAAGCATTACATCTGAGTTGGTATGAATGTTGAGGAATCAAGAAGCATCAGGAAAAGGTGCATGGAGCAAGAAGGAAACAGGGTACAAACTCTGATCAAGGCTTGTCTCACTGAAGGGTTAAATTGAGGCATAACTTGGGTTTGGCTCATATTCCTAATCTCAAATTGAATGCTTTAAACACAATCTAGCAGGCACAAGGTGTATGTGTTGAAGCTCCAGTGTTGATGATGCTGGATCTACTAAAGCACGGGAGACTTAGCTACTCCATGCTGCTACTACAAACCCTGTGCTGCCCCCATGTTTTGCAGTGTGACTGTTCTCACTCAAACTAGGTTAACTTGAAAGGAGTTAACTCAAGTGTAGATAATTCAAAAGAACACTGAAGTGAAGATAAACCCTGAATCTCAGAGCTTTAGTTTTGTCCCAGCTCCACTCCCAGAGCATGGAATCTATCCACTGCTCCCAGGCCAGTCTGTAAAATACCAGTCCAGACCTTAAGTTGTATCTACTTTCTTCCCTGTTTTTCCCAACATCTCACTGCTCTAATCTACAGTCAGACATCCAGAGAAATAAAAATCCTATATGGATTTTCAATAGGATTACTTTATTTCTTTGTTCTGTCTCAGGATGTGTCTAGGCTACAGGGTTTTGTCGACAAAACTGTAACCTGCGTCTACACTACTGCCACGTTCTGTCGACGGTATATTGACAGAATGTGGCAGTTTTCTCGACAGTGGTAAACCTTATTTTACGAGGAATAATGCCTTTTTTCGAAAGTACTCTTTCGAAAAAAGGCGCTATTGCATGCAAACTCTGCTTTTTTGAAAGAGAGCATCCAGACTCTCTTTCGAAAAAGCTGCTTGCTTTGTCGACAATACTGATTGCAGTCTAGATGCTCTTTTCCAACAGACGCTTTGTTGACAGAATCTGTCGACAAAGCCTCTGTCGAAAAAGGTATGCAGTCTAGACGTACCCTCAGAGTCCACTGAGGTGGAATAAGTAAAGTTGAGCACGTACATGATTTAGAATGAGATTGTGGGATGCAGCCTCCTCTTTTGAAATGGTGACTTACAGAAACTGTTTTTGATTATGACAACACATTTTTTTCAGTCAGTCTTGAAGCCAGCAAAGAGGCAAATCTCCAAGGTTTAGCTTTGTGTGTGAGATTTTTCACACAGCTCTATATCTAATTATCTTTGTATACCATTGCTGAGATTCTCAAGGTAGTGCTTATTGGAACTGACCTGGTAGACATCCTGCGTCTTAAGGATGAATAAATAAATAACTTTGCTGAATGCTGCTGAATATGTGATAATGTAATTAGTATTCTTGCCAACTGAATTGAAAATGAGATGTGGTGTCTGCAAGGACTATTGTCCTCCTCTGTAAATGGTTTTCCTTTTAAATGCATAAGATATATATGAGTTAAGCAAAAAGGTACATCCTAAATTAAAATGTCATTATACTCTAGATTAGGTTTTCATTTCTGATTTGGTTGGTAAGAATATTTGTATATTACTGCTGAAGACAAAACAGATAAAATACATCTGCTTTTTTAAGGTTTCAGAGAGATAATTAAATTTATAATTTCAAATTCATACTGATGATCACAGGAAGAAATGAACCAAAATATGTAAAATCCAAATGTCTCTCTTTCTCTAATTTACCCTGCAAATAAAAAAATGGATTTCTACACAAAAGATATGAAAGTTGTGAATCAGATTGGTTCCTTTCCAACATTTTTTGAAGACAGTGATATATTTTCTTTATTGGATTAAATAACTCTAAGAATCTTAATGTATAATACTTTAGAATGTGAATTTTCATCAGCTCTGAAAGGAATAGTTATATATATGCTCACAGGAAATTGTCTATTTTTTTAGGTCAAATTGTGGAAAGATTTTCTGTGCATACATACAGCAGGCTGATTTTCTCCTTAGAAAATATTTCAATGGATGAGTTTCATTCCCACGCAGCATGACTTCCATGTTAAATATGACTTCCACTAGTGCTATGCACAATATTACTTTAAACTCAGAAAAAAGTGCACAAATAAAGATCCAAGCTTATTGTTGTTATAGGTGCAGGAAGGAGAACTGGAGTTATATATAAACTTAAACCACTTCTGGCAATAATCGTCACTATTATCTACATAAAATGTATGTGATTCTCTATCTCAGCTCTCCTGACAACAGCATAAGAAAGTTTGTTGTGAGAAAAAAAGAGCAGAGATGCAGCATGCTCCTTGCTAACACTGCAGAGAAGGAGGAGCAGAATCAGTCAGAAGCTGGGACTAGGCAAAAGGGGTGGGTTCAAATGAGGATTTACCTGTTCTGTTCATTCTCTCTGGAGACATCTGGCATTGGCCACTGTTGGGAGACAGGACCTTTGATCTGACTTAGAATCACCATTCTTATGTTCTTAGTCCATTCATATTAGAAGTTCACTGCTGTTACCCAGGTAACTGTATATACATTGCTCTTGAGGAGGCTGCTACTGGTGATGTGAAATAATCTAATTTTGACAATGCAACACTGGAAATCTATGGACAAGGACACTATTTGACTTAGGGAGGAGCACCTGTTCTGGAAGAGTTCACTTACTATATTTTCTACCAGTGGTGGTGGAACAATTTTTAGGGTGGGAGTGCTGAGCAGCAATCCCCTCCCCTGCTTTCCCCTGTCTGTGCCCCTTATTGCCCCAGGCTGGAGCCACTGCTGAGGGTGGCTGCAAAGCTCCAGGCATGGAGCTGATGGTTGGGGCCTCCAGGCCTGCAGTGGAGCTGCCAGGATCCTGAGTGGCAACAGAGCCCCTGGCAACCAGGACCCTGGGGCTAACATCAGTGCCAGGACTCCTTTGAGTTGATGACTGGGACCCTGGGAAGAAGAGGGGACTCAGGGGCAGATTGGTGTCTGGGACTGTGGCATCGGGCACAAAATCTGGGGAGGGTGGTGCAACACCCCCTGAATCTCCACTTCCCATGCCTACATTTTCATCAGAACCTGAGGTAAGCATTAGAACTGGGAGGGAAGCATTATTTACATTGTAAAAATGTCTCATGCCTTAAGACAAATTCTGGCTCATGATTAGGCAGGAGTAAGGAGCATGCATATGGCTGCACTCTGATTGACCCAAATACCATCAGGTTGGGAAAGGTGAATAGTAGCATGACTGCTTATATGGATGATGTGGTATCACCAAGTAGCAGGGGATTAGTGCTGCAACCCCTGAGGACTGCGAGAAGAATCAAGATCAGATCGTCAAAGTGCTGTTCGTTCAGCCTGTTCCCTTCACTTACTTTCCCTTCCTAATTCAATTGCCTAGTGGAAGAGTGCTATGCATACTTAGCCACTGCTTCCACTGGGGAGTCACACTCCATCCATAGACTGAGGGTAGGGACTGAGGGTAGGGAGTTGTGACCATGGAAAAAAAATGGTAATTACCATTTAGACTAGTGGTAGTATCCTGTGGCCATGTTTGAAGCTGGTGTGAGATCAGAATCATCCGATGAATGTATTATAGTTATGCACGTGTAATAATTATTTATTTTTGGTAGTCTGTGTCCTTATATGTCTTAACACACTCTTGTGTGCAGAGTTCTTCAGCCTTTTTTGCTCTCACAGATCAGTTCAGTTTACCTTTACAGGGGATTTATATTTGTTCTTTCTTGATGAGTTTGTCTTGTGATCTAAAATAAAGGCAATCCTAAATGTAAGTATGTTTGCACTTAGTGTATGCTGTACAATAACAGGAATTTTGATGATAAGAAATGTAAAGCAACAAACAACTCAGAGAAACTAACTAAGTAGTTAAGTTAACAGGTTATCAAAAGACACCAGAACTTCACATACTGATCACCATCAGACTCTCTGTATTTTTGTAAAATTACCCTTTAAAGTACATACTTTTCCCAATGGCACAAAACTGAAATCTCTAATTCTGAGCAACATATTTATGATTCCTATACAGTGCATAGCACAGGACAGCGCTAAAGTTATTAGATGGTTCCTTGAACAGAATTTTATGGAGAGAAGCAATTTATTAAGCTCTATACAGTTTGAAAAACTTGTCCATTTCAGAAACATTTTTTTTCTTTTAACATGAGAGTTCTCTTGCTGGCTGGATTTTTCTGAGCTATAGGGAAAAAAGGTCATAATCAGCTTTTTCATGGGAATATAGCCTGCTGATCAAGTTTTGTTTCTGAATAGCTCACAGATTCTTGACTTGCAATCTGACACCCATAAATATTCAAGCTCAGCAGGTATTTGGGCTCCCCAGTCTCTGTAAATATACTGTGGATTTTGATTGTTTTATGATGGAAGTTTATTTTATTTTATTTTTGTGCGCACAGTTGGCTTTAGGTTTTTTTTCTGCTTTACAGACCCTTGTCTTTTTATTAGTTCTGTGTTCCCCGTTGATTTTATGCTTTATGTTCCTGCTGTCACCACCAGAATCTCACGGTAAACAAGAATGTTGTATCTCAGTGGGTTATTTTCTGTTAATGACCTGTGATACAGTATATAAATAAACCCAAGAGGAGTCCACAGGTGCAGTTTATTAGAGTTATTGCAATGTGACTTCAGTAATGTACACAAGTTCCTTAAAAACTTTACTATTTCTGGGTTGAAAAAGATGGCTACATTGCAGTTCAGAGGAGGGAAATAAATATTAATGAAGTGAAATATATCCATGTCCAACTTAATAATAATTTTAATTTCTCTGCAGACCTCTATGAACCTTCTGACAATTCTTACAAATTTAAACGAATAATGCAACATACTATCCAGGATGGAAAAGGAATGAAGGAACATTCCCTGCTCACAATACCTACTGCTTAATTACATGATCTACTTAGGAACATAAGAATAATATGATCCTGATTTTTCCCTATTGGACGAGAAATGTTGTTATAACATTGTATTTCAGTGAAGCAATTGTATACTGTATATCACAGAGATCTATAAAAATGTTCAAATTGTGACCCAATGCCAAACATAGCTTATTTTGTTACAAATCTAAGCCAGGTGGAAAAATAAATTAAAATTCACAGAACTTTAAAATGATCTATGTTTTGAATGAACATGGTCCAGTTGAAGGTGGAAGTCAATGAAAGTTTTTACCTGCAATCTCTGTGCACTAAGGCTATGTCTACACAGCAGAACTATTTTGGGATGCTGGAAATATCCCGAAATAGCTCTTTCGCATCTATTGAAACAGCCTGTTTTTCAAAATAGATTTCAAAATAATGAGCAGCTTATTCTGACATCCCAGTAACCCTCACTCATGAGAGTTAAGGGGCATTTTAGAATAATGAGTTATTTCGAAATTTGGTGTTGTGTATTCAGCACCAAATTTCAAAATAAGGATTAGGTCCATATAACATGTTTCTGCTTCATCAAATCATAGGAATGATGCCAATGATTTGAATGAGATCAAGATCAGGCCTGTTATTAGCATTAAGGCTGTACAGCAGGAGGATGTGGCATCTCCAGGAGAGTGCTTTCTGGGAAATCACAGAGTCTGGAAGTCTTGCAAAAGGAGAAATCCATTATCTTGAAATGTGCACTCACGTCCCGCCATCAAGCTCTCAGGTTGACAAGGCCAGCATCTGCTTCTTCTCTTCCCTTCTGACACTTCCTGGCATTTACCCTGTTATCTAGTCACTTCCCACACATGGCAAGTGGATTCTGAAGTGGCAATGGAACTATAAAATATTGGTAATTTTGTCCAAGTAAGGGAAGAAACCTACTCTGAAGACATTGCATTATGGCCAAAATCTATTTTATTGGCTACAATAGAATATTTCTTAGTAAATAAAAAAAACCATAAGTATATGAAAAATTTGAATAAATAGTATGAGGCTGGAGGACAGAAGCAATTTAGAGGTCTTCATTAGTACCATTTTCTGAGGATAAAGAAAAATGGGACCACAGAAATGAGAAACTGGTTGATTATTTTGGAAACCACCAAGGCAGTCTACTGTTATGTTTGCAAATTATTCCCTGACCATAGTAAAGGAAAACAAACATTTGTCTATGGGCACTCTAATTGAAGAAATGTTGTAGGAGATATTGCTGATCATGAAACTTTCAAAGCTCATATCAATGGGATGTGTAAGTTTATTCAAAGATGTAAATTATCCAGAAGAATTGATTCTGCGTTATAGGCTCAGGCTGAGAAGGAGTGTTCTTATTGGAGGCGCTAACATTAACAGAAAATTATAGGTTCCTCTGATATATCTGATGAGAAGTATAAAAGAACCCAGGAAGTTATTTTTTGATGAAACTAGAGACAATGAAATCATCGTTGAGACTTTCAATGTTATTTGTGACACAATAATAGTGCAATTGCAGAGTAGAGGTGAATCTCTAAAGAAAACTATTGATTTGTTTTGCATGTTTTTTGACAGAAGTGTGGATGAAGATGCTAAAAGCCACTACAGTAATAAATTAAGTGAATTCTACCAAGAGGATATAGACACAAATCTTTCTGAAGATGAAGTGAATTGTTTCATTAATTTTATCAAGAATTATGAAGTCTGTGCTTCGAGATCACCAGTTGATTTGCATAAACTTGTACACGATGGCTTGCAGGCAACCTTTCCAAGTGTAGAAACCATTCTGAAAATATTTTCAACAATACCTGTCACAAATGCTTCTGGCGAATGTTCCTTTTCTGTACTGAACGAGTTAAAAATTATTTGTGAAATACGAGTCAGGCTCATTTGAAAAGTTCAGCAATATTAACAATTGAAATTGCCCTTTTACAAAATATTACTTATGATGATGACTTAACTGACAATTTTGTAATGAAAAAGTGTAGAAAGAAAGCCATCTGAATATTTTTTTTCAAATTGAGTATGTTTTTTCAGAAGAAGTTAACTTTTATTCTTCCATACATGTGTCATCTATACATTTTATTTTTACACATTTTTCATGTTAGCTTAATGGAAATACAAGCTTTCAACTAGACCAGAAGTTCTCAAATTGTGTTCCAAGAACCCCATAAAGGTGGATGGAAGAAAGGGTTTTTGTTGTTGTAGTTGTTTTTATTTGTTTGTTTTTTGTAAAGAGCTCTTATCCAAAGCACGTCACAATAGTTAGCTAATGGTACAAACAATATTTGGAAAGATCATTAAGTGGTCCATGGAGACCCTCAACATTTTTCAAGTGGTCTGTGAAAAAAAAAGTTAGACTACAAAAACAATCAAGGTGTACCTCATTTTATTTTCATTTCTTTCTTATTACTTATAATATAGGAGGGGGATGAAGAAAAAAGAATGAAAAATGGGAGGAACAAGAAGAGTGAATGTTCTTTTTCTTGGCTGGGTCCCAAGAGGTGCCCCCAAAATGAAGCTGACACTGGGCCCCACTAATTCTAAATCTGCCAGTGGAAAATGTATGCCCATGTCAGTTTGCTCTGAGCCCACAGTAATATTGATTAGAAAAGTCTCCTGACAACTTCCTTCCTACTTATTCTTCTCCGTGTTGTGATACTGATCAAGTTCACTAAGGAATGTGCAGTTTTAAAATTTGCACTGTTACCTTGATTAATTATGGGCCAAGTTTCATATGAAATATTCATCCAAATGATTCTTTCTCCTCTAGCCCAAAGTTTTTTCAAAACCTCTTTTAATCTTTATCTTGGTCATCATTATTATTAAATTGCAGTGGTGAAAAAAAATGCTTCATTGGGCATTGTGGGGCACTTGTCTACTCCCAATGAACTCAGTGGGGGTATGTCTACACTGCCACCCTAGTTCGAACTAGGGTGGCTAATGTAGGCATTCGAAGTTGCAAATGAAGCCCGGGATTTAAATATCCTGGGCTTCATTTGCATCTTGCCGGGCGCCGCCATTTTTAAAGCCCCGTTAGTGCGGACTCCGTGCCCGCGGCTATATGCGGCACGGAGTAGTTAGTTTGAATTAGGCTCTCTAATTCGAACTACCGTTACACCTCATTCTATGAGCAGTAACAGTAGTTTGAATTAGCCTAATTCGAACTACCTACTCCGTGCCGCGTGTAGCCACGGCCACGGACTCTGCACTAACGGGGCTTTAAAAATGGCGGCGCCCAGAAAGATGCAAATGAAGCCCAAGATATTTAAATCCCGGGCTTCATTTGCAACTTCGAATGCCTACATTATCCACCCTAGTTCGAACTAGGGTGGAAGTGTAGACATACCCGGGAGTGATGCAGTTGCCTACAGCGAGACCAGAATCAACCAATTATTTAGCAACTGTATCAGGCTTCAAGAAATGCTGAAATGTGATATATAAATATCTGATCTTCCTTATGCTGACAGATGCTTCATACTTTGCAATTCCAACTCCTGATTTAGGAAATTGGAGTTTATTGACCAAAGCTGCCAAACTAAAATCTGCCAGGAATTATGCAAAATCTATAAATTGTCTTGATTGCTAAGGATTGCCTTCTCTTCTTTGGACAATAGGCTTGCATGTATTTCCAGCTACCATTCTAAGGGGTGTGTCTAGACTATAGGGTTTTGTTGACAAAAATGGACTTTTGTCAACAAAACTATATCTATGTCTACACTACCATCGACATAATGTCGACAGATCTCGGCAGTTTTGTCGACGGTGGTAAACCTCATTCTGCGAGGAATAACGCCTTTTGTCAACAGATGTTATTGCAGCTACACTGTCCTTTGCATCTACACTGTCATGTCGACAAAGTGGCTAGCTTTGTCGACAGAACTGGCTGTAGTCTAGATGCTCTTTGTCGACAGAAGCTTTGTCGACGGTATCTGTCGACAAAGCATCTGTTGACAAAAGCCTGTAGTCTAGATGTACACCTAGCGACCACACTGTATCTGATGAGTATCAATGTGACTCAGGGGTGAAATACCTTTTGTTCCTGAATGGAAATTCACTGCTGATGAACCATGTGCCTGATTCTGATCTCACTTTCATCAGTTTCACATTGCTATAATTCCATTTACTTTGCTTCTGGATTTAGACTAGATTGTTTTAAAGCAGAATCAGAAAAGGAGAATCTTAACTCATAAGTACATGGGCAGGGTTTGTACCATTTGGGAGAGCCACTTAAACCAGCACAAATGTGATGGTCAGCCAATAGAAGAAATTTTTGGAACATAGTAACTGGAGAGGGAGATAAATGGTTCCACTGAAATAGCATCTTGTGTGTTATGGATGAGGAAAGACTTGTTTCATTAACTCATCACAGAATTGTCCAATGTATCTGAGAAAGGCTGTTGTTCAATTTTAATGGTGAAGACCTCTGCTTAGCCTTTTGTGTCCCTCATTTAAAGATAACTTATCTATGAGGAATCTAAAGGAGAAACAGGATTCTGATACGAGACTTTAGTTCCACAAATCAATGAAAAACCATATGTTTTCTGTTCTAATTGCTTTTAAAAGACTTTTCCTAACTAACTTTACACCTCCACACACACACAATGAACCATTAGTTTTACCCCTAATATATATCTACAGTTGAAACGTTCCCTGCCTTTTGTATTTAGATTTCTGATTTCAAAGGTTTACAGAGATAAACTTTGTGGGGAATAAAAACTAGTGCATCACTAAGCTTTGACCCTGAGCAAAGAACACATCATTAGACAGTTTAATAAATGCTTTTGCTGACTACCTAAGTCCAAAACCAGTGTAATAGATGCTAAGATTAAGATTGAAGATAATTAAGTGATTACATTCCTAATTACTACAGAGTTTTCTAGCCTTTTACATAGGCCCAAAAAAAATAGTTAACTCCTAAGTGCTTCCAAATTCTGTACAAACTTAAAAAAAAATCAGTTAGTTAGAATAGGTACAAAAAATATAAATATATATTTACTTTGTGTTTCTCATGAAGTAGTAGAGTAACATTACGAGTGATAGTTAAGCCAATACTGAGCCTGAAATAAACTATGGTTTTTTTGAGCCCGCGTGTGAGGTTTACTATATTGTCTGACTATATTGAAGGGACAGGAGACATTTGACATGGGTTTAATCAGGCTGCAACTTTATTATTAGATGTCTGGGATTATCTGGTCAGATAAAAGTATATATTGCCAGCAACCCCATCTTTATTCCATAATTGCCAGCTTCCCCTCTTTTTCCCATATCCCCCTAGAAAACTTATTGCTGGAACTCTACCATACCAAAGGAGCTCTTCACCAGCTCCCCTCTTTTCCATTCATGTCCCTCCAGAAAATCTGTTGCCAAGACCTTTCTATCCACACTCCACAAATAGTAGGCTATAAAAATTCCTGCTGTACAATCATAGACATTCCCAAACTGCCTCCATTCAATCCTTTAATGAGCATTAATATTGTCTGCTCCTAAAACTATTATTTAATGAACACTTCTTTTAAATCCTTTCCCAGGCAATTTATCCACTTGCTGTATCCCTTCCCTATGGAGTACCTGCACTGGATCACTACCCCACACTGAAAGAATGCACTGTGCCATATCGCCATGCATGAATAGAGCCCTTCCTGAATCATCTGTGGGGAAGGCACCCAAACCTATATGGTGGGAAGGGAAACAATAATGTCGAGCTCCTCTTTTAAAAAAAATGAATGGCTAGTGCAATGCAAAGGCTGGTATTTTACAATGTAAAGGGGAGGGAGTCCTGCTTCAGCCTTCTCCATGTAAAAGGAAGGCTTCAGGCACATGGCTGCCCCTTTTAAATCCTGCATTTCTAAGCCCTGCTCTACACTAGGATTTTAGTTCAAAATACCCTCTGCCCCCGCATGTCGAATTTATAAGCAGAGCATCCAGACTACCAAGTCTTTTATTTTGAAATAATGGGCCATGGAATTAAAAATCTGTACGCCTGCTTTTCATCAGGACTAATGCTAATTCCAAAATAGTTATTTTGAAAAAGAGGTGGTATGGATGCTCCGGTGTTGCTATTTCCAAATGACTGCTCTCCAGAGTAATTTGAACTAATTACTTGCCAGTGTTTCCTGGGGCTCTAAGTCCAAGGTAGTGTGTCCACATTAACAGAGCCTGCTTTGGACTAATTTCCAGGCTTCCCCGTAATGGGGACGTGCTAGTTTGTATTTATTAAATTGGGAGTTAAGTCAAATTTACTCATTTTGAAATAGTTTCCTAGTGTAGACATGGTTTAGGGGTGAGGTAGTGACCACACTGACCCATTTGCAGCAGTTTTCATCCCCCCACCCAGCCACACTATTCCCTTAATTCAGCCAGCCAACCACATACACCTCCCCCATTTCAAGGTGCAGGGTGGTCATTTTTTAAAAATCTTGAGCCCAGCTACTCAAAAATATGTAGGCATTCAACTCCCAGTTAAAATCAATAGCAGTTATGTGCCTTAAAACCTTTGAGGGTCTTTACCTATGTGCAGAATTAAAAGACTTGTGCACATGAATTTCACTAACATATGCTCCAACACACAGCTTTAAAACAGGAAAAGGTTAAGAAAGCAATGATAAAATACATTATAAAATCTTCTGAGGATTCCTTATGGCTTTGGAGAAAATAACTGATAATCTTGATATGGAAGCTTTGGAAAAGAAAAGGTTCTGTAATAATATGGGGTTGGTTTATTTAGCTTACGATTCCAATTTCATATTAATTGCTCTGCTTTTAAAGTTTCAGTCACTTATTTAATAATTTGATGTGCAGAGAGGTTAAGCTAAATAACGTGCCCAATCAGCTAAGGCTGTCTTTTTAAATGCTGCTGGAGTTTGGCTTCCATATCACGTACTGGGCCATAGCGTGCAAAATAGATGTCTCCCTCTGAAAGCTTTGCTGTGAGAGAACAATTTTTTTAAAGCCCTAAGGGGAAAACAATAGAAACTAAACAAAACAAAAACAAACCCAGAACCAGAAGGAAGAAACTGAAGTGAGGTTCTGCAATTCAAAAATCACTAAATCAGTTGGAGCTCACTCAGTCTTAGGAATTTTTAAATGTTAACAGCCCAGCAAATATGTTTCATAACCTCTTTCAGTTGATGAGAAATCCACTGAATTACAATGTAGCAACATAGCATTTTAGCAATAGTTCTGATACAAAAATAGGCCTCAACAGGAATGCATCAGCTCAAACCAGAAGCAAGCAATGGTGCTTACTTTGTGATAAATTGACACTAGAGCAAAATCTTGGCAATCTTCTATATTATTTAGAGAAGCCATGATCAAAGGAAAGATGATACAAAGAGCTAGCAGGCTCCCATATTCTGCACTGATGCAGAGATATTGTCGGTAATGACGAACACAATTACTACCAAGGAGTGCTGGGGAGATGCTTTTAAACCTCACTTTTATAAATCTTTGCTGAAGGTTGAAGCAGAGGACTAAAGGAAAGCCAAACAACATTCAGGTTTCTGCTACTATTTATGGTGGTTTAATTATACCGCTATTTTTTGTAGTCTAGTGATGCTTTTTCAATACTTTGCTTTTTATGTAGCCATTGAATGTGCAGTCAATTTCCATATAATTACACTGCCAATTTTTAATAAGGTTAAGGTCTAGTTTTCTAACCAATATGCTCTGCATTCACATTAAGCAGGAAATATATACTCTGTGCATTTCCAGCAAGGAATATGAGAGAGACAGTGAGAATTTTTCTGTTTTGCTGGTTTTATCCAAAGCCTTTTCTCTGAACTGGGGATTTGTTCTCTTTCCCTCCTTCCTCCCCCCGGTAGTCAATCGATGATAATCTCTAATATACACAGGGTAAAGTATGAAAACTTACATTGGCACTGGTGCGTCTCATCTGGATTTCAAGCAGGGCAAAGCATCATATGTGTAAATTTTGGTTTTGCATGTCAACATTATGTCTACACTGCCGGGGGGGTTTGGCAGAAGATATGCAAAATGAGTTCTCATTTGCATATCTTCTGCCGATCTTTTTTGCAGAAGAGGTTTTGCCGCTAAAAAGCTCTATGTAGACGGGGCCATTTGTTGGGAAAAAAACCCTTTCTCGCAAGATGCTGTAAACCTCATTTTTTGAGGAATAAGGGATCTTGTGAAAAAGGGGATTTTTTCCAACAAATGGCCCCATCTATGCAGGGCTTTTTAGTGGCAAAACCTCTTCCACAAAAAGGATCTGCAGAAGATATACAAACAAGAGCGCTATTTGCATACCTTCTGCTGAAAAAACCCCAGGGCTGTGTCTAGACTGCATCCCTTTTTCATAAAAGGGATGCAAATTAGACATATCACAACGGCAAATGAAGCGGGGATTTAAATCTCCCCCGCTTCATTAACATAAAAATGGCTGCCGCTTTTTTCCGGCTTGGAGCTTTGCCGGAAAAAAGCACCAGCCTAGACGCGGATCTTTCGGAAAATAAAGCCTTTTCCAAAAGATCCCTTATCCCTCATTTTAAGTTGGACTTGGGAACCTAACTTCCACCACCTATCTTTTCAAATCTTTGTATAATGTGTTGATATATAGAAAAAACAGGAAGATGTTAGGTTGAATGAGCAGGCTATTAAAGAGATGCTAGTGATAAAGGAGTACAACCTCAATAAATTGTTGACTTTTCACACCAGAACTCTTTGGAAGATCCTCCGTATTTTTTGGCCCAGAATAATTTCAAATCAAGACCTGTTTGCGTGGTATAAACAAGGTGACATGGCTACCATCATTATGAAAAGACTCTGAAGATGGATTGGGCACATGCTCAGGAAATATGGAAGCTACCTCACAAAGATTGCTGTGCACTGGACCCCTGAAGGGAAGCAGAAATGAGGATGACCCAAGATAACATGGCACTAGACTGTTGAAGTAGAAATGAAGAGCATGAATTACACCTGGGGCACTATTGCGAGGCTGCCCAGAGACAGACAGAAGTGGAGGACCTTTGTTGATGCCCTATACACCAGTGTGCATGAAGGCCAATGATGATGATAATGATGATGAGTGATGAAGGAAACAGGGAAACTGGCCCAGGTACATACGGCCAAATATTGACTTTTCCACTCTTATGAAAATATCCTATAGACTTTAATAGAAACTTTTATTTAACTGTTCCACAGACTTTAATGGGGTATTCTATCCCTGCTGTAAAATTACATAGGGTGGGTCAAACAAAGGATAAAAAGGAGATAATTCTCTTTCAAATGCTTCAGATATGTACGACCTTACTACATGTCAATAGAAGCCCACTGTTTTCATCCCTATTAAGTTCTCTAGGACTATTCCATAAAATTCAATTTCATCTTTCATTTTGTTATCCAGTTATCCAGTTTGTAACTCTTTTGACTTAACAATTTTCAGTAATTTTGTGTTGTCTGCAAATGTTGCCACCTCGTAATTTATCCTCTTTTTGGATCTGAATATGCTGAACAATACAGGTTCTAATACAGATCTTTATGAAACACCACTATTTTACCTCTCTGTCATTATTGTGAAACTGTTCTTTTATTCTTACCCTTTGTTTTTTTTTAATCTTTTACCACCTACTGATCCATGTATGGCCCTTCCCTCTTTTCCCATGACTGCTTAGTTTGCTTAAGAGTTTTTGGTGAGGGATTGAAGACTATGGGAAAGTGTAAGTATGTGACATCTACTGGATCACATTTGTCCACATGTTGTTGATTCCCTCAAAGAATAGATTGTTGGATACATGATTTCCTTTTAGAAAATCTGTGCTGACTCTTCCCCAATATATCACATTTTCTATGTACCTGACAGTTCTGTTCTTTATTATAGTTTTACCCAGTTTTCCTGATTCTGAAATTAGTCTAACAATTACAGGAGAAGTGGGTTGTGCCCACAAAAGCTCATGATACCATCTACATGTTTTGTTAGTCTTTAAGGTGCTGATATACTATTCATTGTTTTTAAAGTTTTTCCAGTTACAGACTAACTCGGCTACCCCTCTGAAGCTTTTTATTACAGGCCATTAAGCCTATATTCTGGAGCCTTTTTTAAAAAATCAGCATTATATTAGAGGGGTAGCTGTGTTAGTCTGAATCTGCAAAAGCGACGAGGAGTCCTGTGGCACCTTATAATCTAACTGAAGTGTAGGAGCATAAGCTTTCGTGGGCAAAGACCCACTTCGTCAGATACATGATATTAGTTACCGTCCAGTCATCAATCTAGTTCAGAAGTTGATTTTAAAATAGGCTTCATACCGGAGTTTGTAACTCTACAGTTTCATATTTGAGTTCTTTCAGAACTCCTGAGTGAATAGCAGCTGGTTTAGCTGACATATTCTGTGGCATTTGCCCCACACTATCCTCTAAGGGGTTATCAGAGACACAACTAATTAAAGAGGGGCTAAGAGGAGCAGCTAGTTAGAGCTACAGGGCACAGCAAGGTCAGTTACACCCTGAAGCTTACGGAGGGGAAATGGGTGCATAACAGCAAGCACTCTGGACAGAGCAGTGCCACTAGCAGGGAATGGGGGGAGCTAAAGAGAGCTCCTGGCTGGCTGCTGGGATTTGCAGGCTGAGGCCATGAGACGAGTGAAGAAGGTACTGAGTCAGCAGGGCAATGGCCATAAATTGGCTTCAGTTACCACTGGGGAGGTGTTGGGGGAGCTGGACTGCAACACTCACCCCCAGAAGGCAAGAGCCCTGATAATGACAAAGCTGGAGGCACCATCAGGAGACAGCATTCCAATCTGGGGAGCTAATCACCAGCATACCCAGCAGGAGGCAGCAATATGTTGACTAGAGCCCTGTCACAATTGTTCTTTAATTTAGCCCAAACCTCTTCAACTGACACCTCAATCTGGGACAATTCCTCAGCTCTGTCACCTACTAGGAATGACTCAGGGGTGGGGATCTCCCCCATATCCTCTGCAGTGAAGACTGATGGAATGAATTAATTTAGTTTCTCCTCAATGGTTTGGTTTTACTTGAGTGCTCCTTTAGCAACTTAATCATCCACTGGCTATTTGCCAAGCTACCTGCCTGCTTCTGATGTACTTAAAAATGTTTTGCTCTTAGTTTAGCTAGTTGGTCCTCAAATTCTTTCTTAGCCTTTCACACTTGACTTGCCAGAGTTTATGCTCCTTTGCATAATCCTCACACGGATTTGACTTCCAATTTTTAAGGAATGCCTTTTTATCTTAAACTACTTCTTGTATGTAGTCATAGGTGGCATATATCTATATCTATATCATTTTATGCTTTTTCTTACTGTGTATTTCAATTTGGGACATACAATTAGTTTGAGTCTTTCTTAGGATGTTTTTCAGTAGTCTCCATGCATTTTGCAGGCATTTCATTCTTGTGACTTTTCTCATCGATTCCTATTTAACTAATTTCCTCATTTTTGTGTAGCTCACCTTTTTTAAATTAAATGTTAAGATGGTAGGTTTCTTTGGCACTTTCCCTCCACCATAATTTAAGATTAAATTACATTACAGTTTGTATTACTGAACGATTCAGCCACATTCACTTTTTGCACCAGATCTCGTGCAGCACTTAGGACTGAATCAAGAATTGTTTCTCCCTCCAGGGGTTCAAGGACCAGCTGCTCTTAGAATCAATCATTTATAGTACCAAGAAATTTTATCTCTATAGCCTTTCCTGAGGTATAACATACCAGTCATTATGCGGATGGTTGAAATCCCCCATTGCTGTGTTTTCTACTTTTGTAGTCTCTGTAATCTTTGTGAGCATTTTACAATCACTGTCACCATCCTGGTCAGGTGGTCAGTAGTATATATTCCTACTGCTACACTTTTATTGTATGAGCATGGAATTTCTATCCTTAGAGATTCTGTGGTACAATTTGATTCAGACAGGAGTGGAGAATCTGGCTCACAGTGCAAAAGTAGCCAGAAAAGACCTATTACAATTATTACCTGTATATTTCCCAGAGTTTTTTCTCCAAGCAGTGGGGCTTCTACCACTTCCCTTGGGAGACTTTTTCAACAGCCTAATAGATCTTGCTGTCAGGGAGTTAATCATCCTTATAGTGGCAGGAGACAGAAAATTCTACAGTGGTGGGTGAGTTGCAGTTTATTGCTTTTCTGGCACATATAATCTGAGTATTAGGATAGGCTGCTGCTGTTTTAGTATCTTCTTGGTGTTGGAAGATCAGATGTGACATTGGACATGGAAATGCTCCTGGAGAAATATTGCCAGTTCCAGCAATAATAGCTGGTGGAATATCGTCAGTGGCATTTCAGGTGATCTTCTTTTCAATAGCATTGCAAACTCTTCAAGAGTCCACCCTTCACATACTACTTTTGCATAAGGAGAACATTGTTTTCCATTTTTTATTATTAATAATGATTAGGGTTGTTCCTTGAAAAATCATGGGGAGAAATTCTATACTTTTAGAACCTTTCACTAAAGTGCTTAAAAATGTTTAATACAGACCCCATCCAGTCATTACTGCTGCCAAAGGGAAAATGTGGGTACTAAAATGGGATGAAATTTAAAAAATCAGGAGGAAATTACCTCACTGCCAATGTTATCAATTTACGTGATTTCATCACAAGACAATGATAGTTGGTGTTTTCCTTAAAACCCTAGCTCCAGGGTCATCAAGTCTATTGAGCAAAGGGCGTGAGGGTTTGGTAACCACAGGAGTGTCATTCTCTTGAGTGAGAATTCTTGTGCCATGATGTGGGGGAGAGGTTGTGGCTGGAGGTTCTGCCACATAAAACAAACAAACTAACTAATTTCACTGTAAGTTTTAGTTCAGGTGTTTAATCTCTAAAATACGTGTGTTAAATGAATGGGTTAAATTATCACCTAACATATAGTTACTTTTTTTTTTCCTTTTACCAGCTGCAACAGCAGGTAGCAATCTCAGTCTACCTTGAAGGCATCATCCATTATAAATTACTTGCTTTCAATCATGAATGAATTTATAATGATGGAAAATCACCAGGGAACCCCAATACTGTTCTCTCTGCAAGAATGTACCGTAAGAGCCTTGAAATTATCAGCTTTTTCAGAATATCAAAACTTACATATTGGTATGCAATTTGGATTCCTCAGGAGTTCTGAAGGCACCTAAACACAAAGTCTTCCATACTTACTGACCTTGGCAAGGACGTACACACCAGGCAACCTCTAACATTCCGAGGCAGTGATTCAGGATATTATGCTATTGCAAAGGTCTCATCTACCCTGCTGTACCTCCTGGGCCATCATTTAAAGCATATCAATCTCTGCCACTACCCCAGACAGCATCTGTAATAACCCTCTGCATACAATAACTTCCACTGAAGCTGTCTTGCTACTCCACAGCCAGCCTTTAGGGGTTGTGCAAAAATGATGTATATCTACTTCACTTTTCCATGGAGATGGAGAACATCTATTGTGCAGTTCTCTACCTCTTCAAACCATTGGAACAGAGCCAAGTCCCTAGGTCTGTTTAAGAGACAAGCCTGACATTTTCATAGAAAGCCTCACTCTGGCTGCTGTAACTCTGTGTTTTAGATACATAATGCGAATGCAGTAAGGCTTTTTTAAATTAATATTGTATTTTTCCTGTTAGTGGGGATTCAATATATGGCAGATAAATTAAAAGTTGGTTTTGCTGAATCACTTATGAGCTCTCTGTGGTTAGTTTGCTACTAACCTTTCAGTATAATCAGAATATGTATAATCTGAAGGTCCTGGAGTCTGCTGAGAAAATTGTCTGGAGGACTAATTTTGATCTAATTGAGCACTAATGCTTCTTCTTATAATAGGACCCCCAGTATGAAATGTGTCTGACTGATGTTCCCTGCATGTGATGTATGCTTGTGTTTGATAAGCATAAATTGCATAGTACTAGCCTAAAATTATTTACTTTTATCAAATCCTACTAACCTCCCCAGGTGTTGTGAATTATGATGCAGTGGTGATTACTAAATCTGCAAAGCCAGAAGTCATTAAGCAGTCTTACATTTTAGTGTATTTAGGTTGAAATAATTGGGCCACAATTAAAGTATTACAATGCTAAAAAGAAATGGTTTCAAAGGTGGCATAATTGTTGCAAATGGGTGATGATTTTTGTAGGGATGGCAGGATATAGCTAAAACTAGACATTCACCACTTTACTCTATGAAAACATTTTGTGTGCACACAGATCTAGGTTGGTAGCCAAGACAGTAAAAGTCAAAGCTTTCCCCCCATTTATACATCTTCAGATTGATTAAAAGATAGTATGGACAACAAGAAAATACCTGATTATTAGTCATAGGACTTTGTTTATTTAGATTCTCTCTACCAGCAGCTCTTGCACATGGTCACTTACAGGATGTCTATACTTATGAGAAGATTGATACTCCTGAGGCTGATCTTCTAGCATTCGATTTAGTGGGTCTAGTATAGACCCTGCCAGCATCCAGAGTACCTCCTTCTGCAAGGAGTAAGGGAAGCTGACAGAAGCATTTGCTCCCATTGGCCTCCTACCATGTGGATGCCTCCACAGCTTGGCTTAAGAAAAGCTGACTGCAGCTACACGTTTTCTGTAGTTGTAGTTTTGTACCCGAGTTGACCTTCTTGGTCTAGTATAGACCTGGCCATAGAGTATGTCTACATTGCAAATAAACACTCTTGGCTGGCCTGTGCCAGCTGAACTGGGCTCATGGAGCTTGGGCTATGGTCATTGAGGTGTAGAAATTTGAGTTCAGGCTATAGCCTGAACTCTGGACCTCTCCCACCTTGCGGAATCCAAGATCCTAAGCTCCAGCCCGAGCTCAAATATCTACACTGCAATTAAAAAAAACACCTTGGCCTGAGCCTCACGAGCCCATGTCATGAGCCCAGAGATTTGGTTTGCAAAGAATCCATTGGTTCCTCAAGGGCTCTTAGTTTAGCTTTACCATTGGACTTTATCTTTGCCATTCCTTCATTTCCTGTTGATTTCTTCTTTTAGCCTTCTTTGATCTAGGCAAGAAAGTGGCATGCAGGTAACATAAGGGACATATATTTATAAGAAATACTACACATAACTCTCTCATTTTCCACAACAGTAACTGGCTCCTTAGAGGTTTCTAGATTCCTAGACTAGATGAAAAGGTTAGGGTGGAGAGGTGGTTGTCAGTAATCACACTGGTTACACAAACATTTTTCAGGTATAATGGAGGTTTACTTAGTCCTGCCACAGTACTTTTAAGTGGGTTGGGGGAGAGGGGAGAGTGTCTTTTGGTCTCCATGACCCCTGGAGAGCTGAGATTGCAATTGTGAGCAGAGTGAGCACTGTTAGGCACAGTAGGACAAGTGTTGGAAGACTGTTATGGTTGACACAGATCACACAGGTGTGTCTAGACTACAGGTTTTTTTCGAAAAAAGTAGCCTTTTTTCAAAAAAACTTCACCTGCATCTAGACTGCAGCCGTGTTCTTTTGAAAGTAAATCAAAAGAATGCGGCAGGTTTTTTTATTGCGGTAAACCTCATTTTACAAGGAATACCACCTTTTTTCGAAAGTACTCTTTCAAAAAAAGGCGCTATTGTATGCAAACTGTGCTTTTTCAAAAGAGAGTGTCTAGACTCTCTTTCAAAAAAGCGGCTCATTTTTTTGAAAAATCTGCTCGTAGTCTAGATGCTCTTTTTCGAAAGAGGCTTGTAGTCTAGACATAACCACAGTCTCTGCACTTGCACTGCCTTGATCTCTATGTGCTGACCATGGCACATTGCTTTTAGGGGAGCTGGTTTTACTCTACTGCCATAACAGGGTGCTTATGGTGGCAGGAGACAAAAGTGAGACTAGACCAGTGGTGAGCAACCTGCAGCCCTCACGCTGCACACAGCTTGTCAGGGTAAGCTGCTGGCAGGCCACCAGATAAATTGTTTACCTTGTGTCCACAGGCATGGCCATCCAAAGCTCACAATGGCCAGGAACAATGAATCATGGACAATGGGAGCTGAGGGTGGCTGTATTTGTGGATGGAAGGCAAACAACCTAACTGACAGCCTGCCAGTGGCTTACCCTGATGAGCCATGTGTGGCCCATGGACTTCAGGTTGCCCACCACTGGAATAGACACGTGTACCGCTCAGTCAGTGCAAGATGCATTGTCAACCCAGCTTTCTAGTGTAGACCTGGCCCCTGTGTTCTAGATGTAGATGTTGTTGTTTTTTCTGAACCACTGGCCTGATTCCTATTTATGGTATTATATTGTTTCCTAGAGTTCCTTTGTAAAGAATGTGGGAGAATCCTATGATACTACATTTCATTTGAGGAAAAAATATGGTTTTTATAAAGGGA
Source organism: Pelodiscus sinensis (assembly GCF_049634645.1). Lineage (NCBI taxonomy): Eukaryota > Metazoa > Chordata > Testudines > Trionychidae > Pelodiscus > Pelodiscus sinensis. The sequence goes on from NC_134714.1 coordinate 54,372,814, forward strand.
AAGGACAAAACAAGAAAACAAAATCTAAAAGTGTTGTCACCATATCCATGTTAGTTAATACGAAGCATTGGTTAAGGTCAAGTCAAATTTGCAGTATCACATGGATAGAAAATTAAGTGGTTCCTCTTTTACTTAAAATCCTCCATAGTGCAATATTCTTTACATCAGGAATACAGATTGGATATTCTCTAGTAGGTGTAGGTGTCATGGGATTTTCAATATTTAATCCAACCAACACATGCCGAATCCCTTGGTCATTTATTTCATTGGAACGTTTGTTGGCATTCTGTGGCTTCACCCCCATAGTATCTGCAAATTTCACAATATTAATGAATTAAGCTTTGACCTATCACTACCTCAACAAGCCTGTTACAATTATTTAGTCTCTGGCAGAATGAAAATTGGTTGATTGCTCCAAAGCAGGATTCAAGAATAGTTGCTTGAATTTCAAATAGCTGTTTGACCCAACCATAATCTACAAAGCATCCAATTAACTTCTGGGCTGAGTTTAAGATATTGTTTTTTACCCCGAAAGCACCTTCAATGATAATAAAATAATTGTCCAAAAATACTAGAACAGAAGTAGCTTAAATTACTGTAGAAGGCTTTGAGGGAGTGAGAGGAGGGCCTGGCAGTGCAGGGGCTAAACAAAGCTTTTTTGCCCAACTAGTCCTGCCCCATTTTACCTGCAGCCTATGTAAGGCCTGGAAGGAGGATAAAAGAGAGGAATCTGGCTCAATTAGGGGCTGACCAGCGAAGAGACATGACCTGAACCAGAGCTGTCTACTGGGTCAGCTGCAGGAGTACATAAGCCTCCAACCTCTCCCCCCCCCTCCCATTGGTGCAAAGAGGGAGAACCTAGAAAGAGTCCTCACCAAGGAGGGGAAATTGGACTCTTCAGGCCACAACCCAAACTTAAGAACCAGACTTAGATAAGAGGCCAGGATTCCTAGGCCTGGGGCCCCAATGGCAGGTGCCAACACCCCCCTTTACTCCCAGCTAACTCTGTGACTTAACCAATAGGCCACTCCACTGCCTGGGAACCCGGCCACAAAGGCCAAATTTGTAGTAAATTTACTCATGCTGCTGAATGATTCCTCAGGCAAACAGTCTCACTGAAAGCTGTGTCAGTGAAGTCACTAAGTAAGTGATCACCATTATGAGTATGAGGGTACCAGAATCTGTCCCATAGTGATTAGACTTTGATTATTATGAATTAAATTCATTAGACTTATTACTCCTTGTTAAAATTGATTTCAGTGTAGCTATGCTGATTTATTCCAGCTGAAGATCTGTTTTCTCTATTAAAATTCATACATGTAATTTCATTATCAAATCACAACCATTTTCCTAATTATTTTAATTATTAGTTTAGTTAATAAAATTTATAAAATTCATAGAGGGTTTGATAAATTGCAGTAATGTGGAATCCAACTAATGTGTGTGAAATCTTATCATGGTTAATTAGTAATTGATGGTTGTGTTTTGTAACCTGTTATTCTCACGGAAGTCTTTCACTGCTTATGATTTATGTCAGTTATAGCAAAGAACGTCTCTTCCAAAAAAGTGCTCATAGAGCTGCAGGTTTTATATTGGCCATGGACTCTGCATCAAAACTTTTCTTTTTGACTTTTGTATGCAGCTAACATCTGTATGTGGGAGATAGACATCCTGGTGTCCAATACACCAGAGCTCATCAGAGCTGAAAAGCATATGCTGCTAGAACCTGATCTAAAGCTCTTTAATGGAGGTTGTAACAGATTTATATTCTCTGTGGATTAGGCACAATTTGGGACATGGAACACATACTGAATAACATGCATATGCATATGAGAGAAAGTGAGAGCAATTCCAGTTTCTGTTCCGGGACTTAGGCTGTATCTACTATTCATTCTCTGGGTGATGAAAGTTACTTCAACATATAGTCATGGGAGATTTCTGGGAGCATGCATTCGTATCTGTTTGTGTTGGTGTTGTGAGTACCCACCAAGATTGCTTGTGTCAATGCAGATGACAGTGAACCATTGTTAGGTATCCCAGTATGCCATGCACCACCATGCGGTGCAGTATCTGTTGGGAAATGTTCACAATGTCTTGTGGAATAGAAATGACTTGTCTAGGAATCTCTTGGAGCTAGGCATCAAATTCCCACCAAGCAACTTTCTCCATTCCATAATGCCACCCATCTCTTGCAAATTTTACACTTTAAAAAAAATCTCACCAACCCATGCAACACTTTTCAGTGTCTGCTCTCTCAGACAGAACCCTGGAGCCCAGACAGCTCTGAATTATTCTCATGGACATTCCAAATACAGAACACACAGTTCTCCAGTATTATCAAAACTTCAGAAAGTACCATAACAGGGACATGCTGTTTTTTTGGAGGATCATAGCAATAAAGAATTATAGATTGTTGGTGACATTCACAGAGCACCTGAAAGTGGTGGGCCACCATTTTTAGGCCCAAGAAATGACCACTGATTGGTGGGATTACATTGCAGTCCAGGTTTGGGACAATGAGCTGCGACTGCAGCACTTTAGAATGTGAAAAGCAACAATCTTGAATCTGTGTACTGAGCTCAACCCCAGACATTCATTTTGTAGGCACGGAAATGAGAGCTGCTTTTACCATGGAGAAGTGAGTAGTGCTCACACTTTGGAAGCTTGCAAAGCTGGACTATTACCAGTCAATTGGAAACAATTTTGGAATTGAAAGGTCCACTGTCATGCAAGTATGTAGGATCATTAATTGTCTCATGCTTCCCTAGACTGTGATTGGCAATGTGCATGACATACTGGATGGATTTGTAGCCATATGTCTCCCAAACTGAAGTGGGACAACAGATGGCACCCTCTCCCTATACTGGCACCAGCTTACCTTTTTTTACAGTGTACATCAACAGAAAGGGTGATGCAAGCCATTGTGGATTACTGGGGATGATCTATCAATATCATTGTGGTATGGTCAGGAAAGGTGCGATACGCTTTCATCTTTAAGAACATAGAACTGTTTAGAAAGCTGAAAGCAAGGATTTTATTTTATTTTTGCAACTGGAAAATTACCACAGACAATACTGAAAGTCCAATAGTCATCTTAGGGGACATAGCTTACCCATTGCTCCCATGGCTCATGAAGCCATACAATGGGCATCTCAGCAACACAGAGGAAATATTCAACTACCATCTCAGAAGTGCAGAATGACAGCGGAATGTGCTTTTGGTAGACTGAAGAGATGCTGTATCTGTGATGCAAAGGAGAAAAATCTGCTACCAGAATGGAGAGTGGAGATTGAGCAGCTGTCTGCTGACTTTGAACAGCTGGACAAAAGAGCCATTACAAGAAATCAGTGTGGACCAGTTCTGTTGAGGGAGACTTTGAAAGACCACTTCAGTGGTCATACACAATAGTGGTCTGCGCTGGCAAGTTCACTGGACTTTGAATGCTGCTAGGAATTGTGAAATGCTTTTGGTACATGTATAAATCTGACTCAGAGGTTTCTTGAATTGTGTTCCCTTGGAATAATATGCTTAATTATACAATCTTTCTGTAAGGATGACATTTAAAAATATTTACTCTATCTTTTGTGCTTTTCCCCTGCAATGGCTATTTGTCATTGGCATCCAACCACAAGCTGGCTGCAAACACGTTTATAAAGGGCAAACTTTTACTTTTAACCCTGTAATTACAACCTGACAAGCATGGAATACTGGGAAAAACCTATCCTACAGCTGTTTCTTGCATCAAATGTAGCACATTTTCCCACTGTGCTGTCACAGAAGCATTTTTAAAATAATATATAAATTCCAACAAGATATTGCATCACCAGACATTAGCACCACCAAATGTGGATCTGAATTCTGTCAAAGGTAGTTTCCTGGACAGCGCCCTCCTCAGGGCTTGAAGCAACCCCCCAGCTCTTTCCCATACTTGGCCCCCCTCTCAGCAATTCCACACACCTCTGCAGGCCCCACCTCTGCATTCACTATGATGATAGGAGCAGAGCAGCCTTGTAGCTTGCTCCACTTCGCCATACCACCTTCCCAGCCCACTACACACCACTTCTCCACAGTGGTGGGAAGCAGAGGGCTCTGGTGCTGAGGCACTATGCTTCCTGCCACTGTTGAGAAGCCATGTGCAACAAGCCTGGGTCAGAGCAGAGAAGGCTGCCAGGCTGCTCTGGCTCCCACTGTCTTCATGAATGTGGAGCAGGGTGAATCCTGTGCCATCCTGCACCTATTCCATCCACAGGCTGGTTGAGGGGGCCACTGCCGGGCCCCCCAAAGCAAGGAGCCCAGGGTGGCTGCCTGAATCATCCTATAGTTCTGCTCATAGATCTTTCTTGATTCCACGCTAGAAGCCACAGGAGCAATTCTAGGAATATCCCTGGATTATTTTTTCTTATCGTGCCCTTCATTTAGGTTCCATTCTTGACTTACATACAAGCTTAACTTTACTCATCTTAGTGTTCCTCTTGGCCTCAGTGGAGCTTCTCAGATGTGCAAAGTTAAACACATATATAAACATTTGCAAGATCAGAACATTAATGTTTCCTCTATAGAAGATCAGCTTTTTGAATAGAGCTGTGCAGAAATTTCCAAGTTGTTGCCTGAAGCTTTGGAGTAATTTCTTAGCAGAACCAATATGGTTGGCTTTGGGTCATACTGTTCTGAGGTAAATTTTCTGTTAAAAAAATCTTTTGCACCACTTTCATATAATGTTAACAGTGGGGACCCTGGGAGGAGATATAAACTCTGTTCAGTACTCAGAAAGGAAAGGGTTAAAAATCTCTGTCTCTAGAGGAAAGAGCACAGCTGCAGGTCTTTAAAAGGGTGGTGGGGGGGGGGGGAATAGTCTGAACTTGCCAACCAGGGAAATATAGTTCTGAGCAGCTGTAGTAAATTGGGCAATTCCTTCAAGCACAATATAAGGGAGATGTGGGTTGAGATGTGTGTTTGTCATGGTAGAAATCAGATCTTTCTTGGAAAGAGAAGAAAGTGGTAGTAGGGAAAGATCTCATTTGAGTGGTTATGATTTTGGCTATGCAAGGCTGTCTCCTTAGTTAATTTAGGAGCTAAGTGTGAAGAAATATATGGCACTTTTTGTTTGAAACTGATGGGGAGGGATATTTAGTTCAGCTGGGACATTAAAAGCCTTGTTAATCCATTCATTAGGAGTCAGTAGCTTGTGGTTCCATATCTCACTGAGGTTTTCTTAAGAGATTTCCCACAAACTTTAAATGCATAACTAGATGGTAGGGGAACTGTGTGGTTATTAGCATGAATACTCACATACTTCAAAGTATTCAGTAAACTGAATGGGCACAGCAGTGCAGTAAGTTTGGGATATTTATTTAGGTCTTAGGTGAGAGTCCAATTTTACAGGCACTTTAGTGAGAAAATGCTTGCTATGGCATTTACTTCTTAGCTGTTGGGTTGAAGATTTTTCTGGTTATTTTTTGAGGGTCAAGTTAATTGGAATTCCCACAAATAGGTAGAAGGAAATTCCATTTTCTCTTATCCTGAATGTTAACAGGTATATTGAGCCATGAAGAAACACACATCAACAGCTGAATTAGTAGATAACAAAATTAGGTTTTAACATCTTCCCTAACCAAACTGTAAAATAGTTAAGTCTCAGTTAATAGTTAAGCAACAGCAGGAAACTTAAACTTCTGTCCTGAACCAAAATCATCCATTTGCACTTAGCCCATATTGCTGATGGGCAGCTAAACACATTAGGCTTCTTCACAGATCTGAATATTAGCTAATATAATATTGTTACATCAGCAATACCAGCAGGAGAGAAAAAGAGCTTTTCCAGAGTGTGATGCCACCAATTTGTTGTAGAGAATGAAGTTAATTTCTGTGACAAAACATGTATAATATTTAAACTGAAGTATTGTAACTAAGCTGAACAACGGACCACTTCTACAAATCTAGGCAAAGATGATTTGAAGGGAGTTAAGGACCAGCTAAATGCAACTGTTGGTCAGTTGCACAAAACTAAAACACAATGTGAGTAAAAGAGAGGCAGATGGATGGTAACCATGATGCCTTGGAACTATGTCAACTTTTATTTGCTGGGATGGGTGTAACCTGTAGGCAGCAGCTTCCCCTAACTAAATTATTTTCAACTAGTGAAATTAAAGCAAAGCAGGTTCCCTAGTGATCCAGACATGTTCTGAGACCAAACATTCAGTGTACACAGTACAAAACATTCGTATCATCCCTTGGCCTAAAATATTAGGCCTTTTGTATATACTCTGCAGTACATCTCTACTCTGTGACTATAACAAAATTATTTCTGGATGTAGAGTTGAGAAGTTTTGAGACATTTGTTAACTTTTGTGCACCAATATTCTGTTGTAGTGGCTTAGCCTAATGATCTTTCTTCATTTTGGACATTTATGCTTACTTAAAAAAAAATCCCTCTGACAGCATATACTGCTAGCAACCTCTGCTCAAGAAAGATGATGGAATAAATAAGGACACTAGAAGCCAGGCTAAGCTGTATTAGCAGAGAGATATGTATGACAGATCTGCTGGTGTAAACTGGTACAGCTCCACTGAAGTCAGTTTGATCCACTCAGCTTTAAAGAAACTGAGTTTCAGATGGTGTTGGAGATACACAAGAAGAAATGTATGAGTCAGGGATGTATTTGGATTGGACATATTCATAAAACTTAATTACTACTTCTCAACTTCACGCAGGTAGTAATTGACAGATAAGGCTACTGGTAAAGTACAGAGACAGAAGAAATTATGATACAGACCAGAACTTCAATGAGCTCTAGCAGACAGAGGTAGCGGGCAAGATTATCTTCTAAAGGGTATCTTGGAAAAGAAGTCATTTTAAGGTTCCTTTGGAGAGCAGAGATTTGCAGGTGGCAAGGGAGAAAATAAAGGAGAGGAGGAATGAATGTCAAATGCTTCAGAGCCTCATTGACATTAATTTATTTTATGCATTAGTCCAAGGACCAAACAATTTGGGAATCATTTGTGTCAGACATAAGGTCCATTAGCTCTGGCATGAATCCACTGGAGCTGTGGAGAGGTTGCTATGCACTAGAAACATTCCACATTGATCTTGTCCTTAGATTCATTCCACAAGTGAATGCTTTTCAAGACGTCTCTGGCATATGACCTCCTCCCATCTTCTTTACCCTTCCTGCACTCTCACTTTTATTGGGTAGATTGTAAGGGGTGAGGGATGGTAGCATAGAGCTAGCAGAATCTTCCAGCCAAATCTTATTGATGCAGGCAACATCAGGTACCTTGTACAATATCAGATTGTGAGCGATGATGCTTTCGCTGATGACTGACCTTGTATCGATCAATAAGATCTTTCCTGGTTGATTCTCTAGATGAGGGAAAAAACCTCAGTAAATGAAATAGCACAAACCATCCAGAACCTATCAGTGCTCCAGGAAAGCATGCTCAGCCTGTAAAGTAGGCACATAAAGAAGCAGAAATATACTGAAGCCGTGGAGCTAATGTAACAAAGTGCTGTATTTTTTGAGAGAGAAAGGTAACTAATGAATGATGAGTTCACATTATTTAGTGTATCATGGGGGCTGGCATTCAGAGTACACTTAAAGATACTGATAACTCAAAAATAAATACCCTTCTTGAAGGCTTCTATTATATTGGCACATAAGGGCATTTATACCATTCAGTGCAAGTCAAGGCACTTTGGAAAGTGCTGTATAAATTACATATCTGTGGATGGAGTGGCTTTTTGCAGTCACACAAAGCCACTAACATTATAGATGCTTTGAATTATTTCTCATTCAAGCATGAATACTGGCACTGTGCCACTTAATATGACATTAGTTTTATCTCTTGTCTCAATAGTAGCTCTAAGAATGGAATAACTTTTTGTAATGAAACTTACCAACTTCTTTAGCTATGAATTTAAGTTATAGTTTTGACCATTTAACCTGCAGGATTCCTATCTGGAAATGAAAAGGTGCTACCAATTTTTTAAAAAATAGCTCAGATATTGCTAAAACCATTTCAACAAGAAACTGATCCTATGTGAACATTCAGAATCAAATAGTAGAACTTGGTGAAATGTTGCATTTGGGGGCTTGAGTGCCAGCTGAGTGCCAGATGAGCTCCACTCACTTAAATGGAGTTTGAATTGGGTCATGAGTTCACATAGATTTCTGTGTCCCAGTTCCTACTCTAAATATAAGTTGCCTGATTCACCTAAGTGTTGTAGCAAGTTTGCTTGAAATTTGTCTTAGACTTGCCTGAAGCTTTTCAGCAAATCTCATTTGGGTTTTGAGTTAGTAAAAAATCCAGAAAGCAAAACTCCAGGTTACTCAATGTTGTTGTTGCTTATTTTTAATTATGCATATCTTCCTCATATTAACATCCTTACAAATTCTAGTTAATAGAAGCCACAGGGATTCAGTGCTCTTGCTTTTTGTCTCTGGAGCCCTGATACTGGTCAATTGCACCTCCTACAAAATGGATATAAAATGGCATTAGCTATCCCAGCTAATGAAAGACTGTTGTTAGAAAGAATGTTGCAACCTTGTCCTAAATTCTATTGGCTGAGTGAGATTATCAACACTCTTTAGTTATGAAAAATAACATAACAAAATAAAACCAATATTTTTCATAATTTGGCATGTTAAATGGTATTTCTTTACACTTACAAGCCACCTGTACAATTTGAGCCAGGAATGTGAAATCACTGTGTTCTGGGGGTGACATGAGATACTACTTGTTAAGTACAAAGCATTCATTACTCCTACCAGGCGCTGGCAGGAATACAAACTGGTGCAAAGAGTTATCAGTTAGAGATTTATGGGAAAGTCTTAAAAGAGTGTTCATGTGATTAGTCAGAGAAACTGTGGGTACAGGATATCTTTCAATGAGATTTTAATTGTATTTATATAAGGATACCATTTTCCCCTATCTATGAATCTAAAAAATATTTTCAGCACCACCAACATAAAAATCATTCATCTGAATTGATACTGGTGTAGGTAATAGCCAATATCACAACAAACTATAACTAAAACTAGACTGTAAGTGAAAAGGATCAGAATGGAAAACAATGTCTAGGGTTTTTTCTATGTAGGTGACAGCAATTATGTATAAATTTCACTGCTTTGTATGTATAGTCAGTATTCCCTAACGCCTTCTGGATAGACAGGTCTCTAGGAAAAGTTCTAGATGGAAGTTGGTTGTTTGCTCTTACCTAAAGATCCTGTCTTCATATGCTATCTACCTGAGGTTTAATTGTCTTCTGTTGGTGGGCAGGGGAGCAGCTGGGAGAAAATGAGCTGCTTTTATTTCTCCAGTGACAGGTCTGAAGAGTGAGCCTTCCTAGTCAGTCACATCTCAAAGATATTCTTGGGCTGTACCGGCACCAGTAAGTGGGTTTTATTATACCTAGATTATGTCTTCTGTTGTTGGCAGATGGAGGAGGATCAAGAGCCCAGGTCCCTAGTAGCTGAATGATAGCTGAAAATCATTCTGTTAACCTTTTTGTAAGAAAATACCCAATTGTCGTGTCACATCCTCCATAAGCCACTTTCAGAAAGGAATACGTGGAGACCACAGTGAAGAAGAAAGGTGATTTTAATTCACATTTTAAGAGGGAGAGATGGGCCTAGCTGTCATCCCCAGGGAGAGAAAAGCCCTTTTTCCACAAAAATAATCCAAGGGGGAACTATTTCTCAGATGAGCACAGGGGCAGGGACCATGGATATTATGGGGCATTCTCTACCTCTTCAAAGAAATTATTGAAGTAAAATTGAATTAGAGACACTCTGAGGAACAAAGATGCATGTTCTGAAGAACAAAGAACAAAGCACACCTGTATTGCCTGTGAAAATAGGTGTATAAACACTAGAAGGAACTAATAAGAGGCATGATTGCCACAAATCTAGAGTGATAATGAACAGATGTAACTTTTTCCAGACAAATACAGACACAACTGGTAAGAACTAGCATCTCCTGACTTCATCATATCAACAGATGTCAAATCGCATTAGTCAGGAAATAGAAAGCCCTGAACAATTGAGGAGGGGTTGAAATATCAATGACCTACATTATTATCTGTCATGCACTGTATGATTGCTGCAGCATTCCCTGTACATGCAGCAACATGCAGCTGTGTGAGTCAACATATAGTATATTCAGGATGCGATACATATTTTGAGTGTTAAACAAAATGGCATCAAAGAAGACGCTGCAGGACGGATTTCAAATAGCAAAAGCATTTAGAAATAGTAAATGTCACAAGCTAAACCTGTCCATTGTAAAAGTAATCCAACCTCTAAATCCTATGGGCTAGTAAGTTCCCTAGGTCAGGTTAGTGACTGATCTCTGGGTCACTCAAGTTCCCTCCTCACATATTGACCCCTCCATTACCTCTTTTGGCAGTGGCCTCCCACCTAGACCACAGAATCAATGCCTTGGCATGTCCAAGTCCTCCAGATGCTTAGACTAATCTCCTCCAGAGTCCACCTAGTTAGGTGGCTTCCATTTTCTTTAGTTGCACACTTCACGTGACATTGCAATTAAAATTCTTAAATGTACATATGCTTTATTTTTAGAAACACAATGGAATTCCAGATCTGGGGAAAAACACAAACTCCTAAACACATTTCCTCATTAGCCCAAACTCACTCTTTTACTTACGTCTGAAGTCTAGATGTAGATTTCTTTGACTTCTCCTCTTCTTCTTCATGCTAGCAGTCATTGACAGCTATTGATCACACTAAAATTTGTGGCTCATAAAATACATGTGCTGATTTTAACTGTTTTCTCTGGCAGGCACCAAAATCCATTTTAATTAATGAGTTTGATTTTAAAACAATAAACTAAATCCCACTCTTTTATTTAACCCTGCTGTTTTGCTATAATATAACAAACCATCATCTAAAAGTGCTTTTCCTTTAAAATTTCCAACACTTAAATGATGTATGTATATTATGTATATTTAGTATTGTCAGCATTTTCTTTAATCCTAGAATCCTGAAGATTACATTGCTTTTGCTCACATTAGTAGTAAAATGTATAAGCCCCACTTTTATTACCTTTTCACACAATGTTCATGTCAAATTCACCAGTACCATACCTGTAACTAAACTGTTAGGTGATCATAAAATCCTATTTGCATCCTGAATTTTTTTCTCTGTAGGATGCAAAAAAAAAAATCACTTTTCCTTTTAATGTAAAGTTACTCGTGTTCTACAAAGGGAGGGAAAATTGGACCAGAACTCAATCCTTCAATGTGCTGAGTGTATCTCCTATAGGGCATTCACCCATTTAGCATTGTGCTTCCAGCTACTTATAAGTTTTTATGTAGGAGCCCGTTTGGAAAGGGGAGAGAGATTATATAAAACAGGAAATTACTCTGTCAATATCATTCTTAGCATTTGTATACATAGCTTTCATCTAAGACATCAAAATGCTACTCAGACAGTCAATTGAGTAGTACAATGCCTCAGTCACTATCACCATTATGAACCCATTTTACAGATGGGGAAATTCTGAAGCATAGGGACATTAAATGTTAACATTCAATGATCATGCTCAGATTGGTACCTTTACCGAATGCAAACAAATCCTGGTTACTAAAATATCCCTCCTCCAATTATGTGATTAAGAAACACAGACTAAACACTGAAAATATTGTAACAAGGACCAAAATGAACATTGCTCAGTTTTCTTGGGCAATACCCTCTTCCCCTTTAAACCACACTTTTAAAAATTCTCTTCTACCAGAATTTTGGCTTCTAAGCATCATGCCAGTGCTTTCGGGGGTATTACTTACTGACATTTAATTACAAGGTGAAATTTAAAGTGTTGCTATTGACTTTAAAAGGACCAATTGGTGCTTCCCTGAAAGACACTGCTATAGTTGCAATGAGCTGGAACTCCCATTCCTTGTAACAGTAGATCTGCTGGTAGGTTGTTCTCTGAGGACACTATCTTAGAAAAGCTGTGCAGTGTGCCCTGAATGTCAGGAAAATTCAGGCTTTATCAGACCAAGGTGGGAGGAAATTTCAGTTTGTTTGGGTTGGGGTGTTTTTTCTTTTGTTTTTTTGGCCAAGGATTGAATGTAGATATCTGGGTCAAATTCTTTTTATCAGAGGGAGAGGTGGCCTTTGAGATGGAAGAAGAACCATACTTAGAACTAGCATTGAGTGCTAGTGAAAAAATAATAGTAATATTATTGATCTGCAATTCTGTTTGCAGCTTCTCTCATGACTCATGACTTTAACAGGGTTCAAAAAGAGCTAGATAGATTCATGGAGGTTAGGACCATCAATGGCTATTAGCCAAGATGGATAGGAATGGTGTCCCTAGCTTCTGTTTGTCTGGAAATGGGTGACAGGAGAGGGATCACATGAGGATTACCTGTTGTGATCCCTCCCTCTGAGGTATCTGGTATTGGCCACTGTCATCAGACAGGATCCTGGGCTAGGTGGACCATTGGTTTGACCCAGTATGGCCGTTCTTATGTTCTTACTATGTTCTCATCCATTAAATGTTAGCATTTTCTCCTCTAGAGTTAGACTGTAAACACCTAGCACAGAATATTTGTTTGGCTCCCTGTTTGCAAAATTGCCTATAGGCAGGCAGTACAGCACTATATTAATAAATTATCAATCAAATCCTAAAGATCCTATTCAGTTTTTATTCAGACAAATTCCCATTGGTCCAATAATTATGAAAGTGACATTTTGAAAATTATGCAGCTAGTCAGTGGCAGACTTGAAGAAGTGAACCCACGTGTTCCTAGCTCCTTTTGGACCAGGTTCTGAATCTCCCTCTAGTTTCTGCAGTTCTCAGTTTTATTTTTTTCAAGATGTATATCTGAACTAGTTTTTCTCTCATACCCAACTTCTCCACAGGTTCTTTATTGTGAAGCTTACATAATGCTTATTTGTGACCGCTTACTTCAGACATTATTAAGATGTCACAAATTTACCATCCTGATTTCAGTGATGGAATAAGTGGGAGGGTGAAATGGATTGGAAAGAAGAAATGACAATTGCAATCCCACCCCCACAGAGAAGCACTATAAATGTTTGGTTTTAAAATCTTATATGTTTGGCAGTGTTCTGCAGAATGAAAGAATGCCTTTACTAATTAAATCCTGTCTTTTCTACTATACTCAGTCCTTTATCAATTCTGATTTATCATGTAATAATTAATCAAAAAGAGTATCTCAAAAATATATTCAAGTCAGAAAAGAATCTTTTCCACTATTGGTTTGTTACTAAGAGGAGAAAGATCATGTATTTCTCTTGCAGAAATCTCATTCCCCACACATATTCTTCTTAAATCATGGGGAAGAAATATCCCCTTCTAATGCAGTATCTTTCGGGAACAGTTAGAATGAAAATTACTTTAATTCACAGAGCATTTTGGTATTAAAATAGCTGTTTTGAAGATCTATTTGCACAATAAAAATTTTTTTGTTTTATTTCGTTACTAATGTATTATTCCTACATGCAAAGCTATAGGACTAGCCATTGCGGCCATCACAGTGATTATCCAAAGTCAGTCATTTAGAGGGCTCAACCTTTGAGCTCTTGTTTCCGCATTGTGGAGCTTATTACAGACAATGTGTGGGCCCATGAAAGTTCCTAGGAAGTGTCCAGAGATTTGAAAAAGTTCTTGCAGATTTGAATTTTTTTTGGGGTGGGGGGCGAGGTGCCTGAGATATCTGTAAGTGGAAATATGCTGAGAGATGGCTTCAGTATTTGGTCTGTGGAAAGTGCCACTGGATCATAATAATCACAAGTGCTCTGTCAGAACCTCAGATTTGTGATACCTGAAAGATGGGACCTCTAGTGGAACATGGCTCCTAATATCAAGCAAGTGCTCTCACAAAGGAAAGTGCTCCAACCACTAATCAGCAGCACCACTTGAGCAACAAACAAATGAATTTATTTTGCAGGGTTCCCATCTAGATACTGTAATGATAAGGTGATTATAAGATGAATCTTGTCTGAATAAGGATACTAGGACCAGATTTCCTATGGGTCTTGATGGTGAAAATGCCAAACCCTGACTACACTAAACCATCAGGGATAAGCCAAAGTAAGGCCTTAGGTAGCTTCCACTCACATGTGCAGGCTCTGCTCCCACTACAGTATGGGGAACCTCAGCAAAACAACCACTTCTCTCCAGCTATCAGCTGGGGATGGTCAGCCAGAAGAGACTAGGACAAAAACCTTGATGTACCTTTTTTGAGGATCCATCTTCGGGACCATCCAGATTATGATATTGACACTATGTCCACTGCTCTAAGATGGTCCTCATCTCTACTGGATGGTCTTGGGGTTCTCCAGTACCAGGGCACATATAAGCCCAAGAGCAACCCAGTTCCTGAGACATCATTATAATTATAAAAAAGAACAATACAATATAAAACAGTATAATTATACTGCAGGGTGCTATCACTATTCAACCTGCATCCAACAGCTGCCCTTGAAGTTCATTGTAACCAGCTATCAAACATGTAAAAAATGCAAAGGGAGGCCCCGTACAACTTGATCTGCATGGGATGACCCATGTCAGCCTTTTCCCCCCTTCTACCAAGCAAGTGACTCTGACTCTGGGATGGGGTGGGGTTTCTCTTGGACTCTGGATCTGAGCATCAGCCTTGGAGTTACGTGAGTGTCATAACACCCTCTAACTCTCAGACACCACACCTCATGCTGGTCAAGAGGCAGCCCCATCCCCAGTGAGACAACAGTGAGGGGCAGCAGCAGGGATTAGGCACTCACATGATGGCAGTCTCCTGCCCCACAGCATCTACCACAGGGCTTCCTGGACCTGAGAGAGTTTCTAGGAGCACATGCAGAGACAGTTGGGTAAAGTGAGTGTCTTACCAAAAAGCAGAGAGGAGTTCTTTCCCAGAGATTGCTGCTGCCAGAAGAGAGAGAGCTGGAGGGAGTCCTCCTTTCTGGCTCCAGCCCTGGAGAAACTGACCTAAACCCCAAACTCCTCATCCTTGACCTCACTCCAGCCCAGACCTCATACACCCAACCAGAGACCTCTTCTTTGCCAAACTCCCGCTCCTCCTGGCCTCCTACCATAGACCTGAGCACTCTCCTCCACTGTGAACCTCTCATCCCTAGACTTACCTGGACCCTCCCACAACACAAAGCCCTCATTCACATCCACACCCCAGAGCCTTCAGATGTTTACATTATTTTTAAAAATGTGTATTGACTTACAAAGCAGGTGTGTGATGTGGAACTTGGGCCTGTTCTTGGCATCACCAACAATTATAGAGGCCACCGCTGCCTCTGTTTGCCAGAAGGTAGAAATGGGGATTGGATGGATCACTTGGGGTCAGTCTATACTAGGAAATTATTTCAGAATAACTCCTGAAATAATAATTTTAAGTGTCCAACCTATATAATGTACCAAGCTTAATAACAACAAGGTCAGAGGAAAAATATGATCTTTTTACAGTAGAGATCATTCAATGGCATGATATCATGTGAGATGTATTTCTGACTGTTAGATTTATTTTACTGATGTTTCATCCAAGAAATGAAACAGCAGAATAAGAAAGGAACACAGACAAATTGTAAAAGTTCGAATGAAGGTTGAGAACAAGAATTATCTTTGTAGAATGTGTTCTAGTCCCCTTCTAGGGAAAAATCCAAGGATCTTGCAGGAAGAACACTACATAAAGTTACCATGGCAACATTTTTCCACCACTAATTTTATTAGGGAGGGACCAGATAGCCGTCATAGAACTGTGAGAATCTCAGGGCATCTACAAAAGGCAAAAGGTCATCTGCACAGAGGCCTCTCCATCAGCTTGGTATCCTCTATTCTCTCTACAAGTCATTGGTAGCATGTTTCCAGGATCTTTTCCCAACCCCACCTCCAAAGACAAGTTTCTCATCAGAGAGCAGGAAGAATAGTCAAAGTTAGTGCAGCCACAAGTCGCATTGTATTTTGTGAGGATTTATCACTGATATCTCAGGTACAAAGTGCAGTTCCTCCAGTCCTATCTCTTGTTGTCCCCAGCACACACACGAGGAAGAGGGAACAGTGCTGCAAAGATGGCTGACCTTCCCTTTTGTGCCAGGAAAGCAGATCTCTGCTTGTGCAGATCCAGAGGGAGCACAGCAATCTTCAGTCGTTAGGAGCTGATAATTCAAATGTTCACACTACATAGCACTGGGTACCTGGTACCTGGGAGACTGTCATGAGCTGGTCACCATAATACTGGAACATGAGTCTGTATTATCACAACTACAGCATCCACAATCCAAAGTATAAGACTCAGTCACTGCTTGCACGGTTTAGTGGCTGCTATTAAGCCTGAATGATTTAAGTTATATATATAAATAATTGTAGAGGCACATAAAATCATCCTGTTCACCTTCTCAGCACTTAAAAAATGAAATATCAGCGTATAAAATATTTTAAAGTTCTATGAAGATGTAAAATGCAGCAAAAACAAATGCTTGATTTATTTATAAAAGTGCATTTATGCCGAATTTTAGCGACGTGAACCACCTTGAAAGCACTGAAAGCTTTTTCTCATTTTTGCTTTTCTTTCTCCAGCACTTGTAATCTCTCAGAGAAGCTGGAACATAGCATTTTATTCCCTACCACTTTTGTCCTTTTCCATTTTTCAGAAATTGATTTTTCCCCTCCTCCTCCTGTTTCCCATGGAACGCAGCCTACCTTGACAGAGTATTTACTGTCTTGCTTTATAAAAGCATAATCAGTTATGGCAGCAATGATGCCAATGAAGTCCTGGAAGCAGGGTTTGCTAAATAACCTAGCGTTCACTTTGCTGCCAGCTAGAAACCTACTTTTTTCTCAGTAAAACAAAATTATTCCCATGCCATATGTTGATATTGGCAATGGCTTAAGCTTAGGTGCTGAGGGTTAAATTAGTCTTGGATTCACAACATATTTTAGTTAAAAATATATAGAGAATATGCTAAGTAGAACTAAAGCTCCTCTTTTTCATGAGCTGGAGTAAGAGGCTAAACTATCTGATTCCCTATCTTTTGCTAATCATTCTGGTTTATAAAGGAGATAAGTCAGAAAGATGTGTGGAAATTAAGTTATTGAGTGGGTTAGTGACATCTTAAAACACTAGGCTGATTGAATACTGCAGTGCAGTATTTTTTAATATTATTTTGAATTTTCCAACCAGTGGTTTTTTCAAGAGCCAATTCTATTCTATTCTGTTATCTCAACAATCGTATTTGTTTTGGCAAGCAATTGTTTGGCAAGCAATTTTCCCTCACACTAGTACCTGTATTCATTGCACACTAGTATGTTTGTATGTGAATAAGAGCCCCAGGACACGATTCTAACTGAATCTTACATTAGGGCTCAAGGGCTACACTCTCATGGCATGTCTACACTAGGAAATTATTTCAAAATAACTTATTTTGAAATAACTCCCAAAATAACTTTTTCAAAATAAACATTATTCCCCAAGGAAAGCAGGAGTACAGATTTTTAAATAACCAGTCTCTTACTTCAAAATAAGAGACTTGGAAGTATGAATATTCTGCTTATTTCAAAATAAGGGGCATTATTTCAAAATACTCTCTAGTGTAGACCAGGGCTCATAGAATCTTGGTCAGGTGTAAGGCAAAGTGATGAGGGAAGGGACACAAAGAGCAGTTCACAACTGCTCCTCCCTCTCTCTTCCCAGGAGATGAGAAGGAGAAAGGTCCATACCCTCTTTTGACCATGCAGGAATGACAGGACAGTAACAAAATGTGAATGTAGATTTTTTTTTAAATATAAAATATATTTACATCTGTTTCCAGGAGCATCTATTAAATTAATAAGTCTGAATTAACATATGTCAAATTTTAGAGCATCTTCACCTATTGTATCTTTCAAGTACTCTTTCCCTCAGGGTTGTGTAGATATTACCAAGTCTTATATTTCCTCCCTCATGCTGCTGTATTTTTAGTGCTCCTGTGGTCCTTTTAATCATGCAAATCCAGTTTAATGTAACAGATACATGTCCCTCTTTTTATTCTGATAAAGTGGGGTTTTATCTTCATCTTTTGCCTTCATAATAGCAATATGCAACACTTTTTCAGTTTTCAGTGTTTCCCAAATATTAATTAAACATTAAAAGAAAACCTCACTAGAATTCAGTAACTGTAAATATATTATAATATCCCCATTTTATAGGCGGGTAACCTAAGACTAAGGAACAAGACACTTGTCCAAGTTCAAAGAGGTCAAATTCAGAATGAGAACAGGAAATAATTGTCCCTACATGTTCCTGCTATAGCAAGTAGACTAATACCTCTGAAAAGATTTCTCTCTAAAATTAGCTTTTCTCACACACAAAGTCTGAGCAGCTAGATTTTGCAAAAAGAGAAGTTTAAGGATGTCTGGAAGGGAAAGAACCTTTCCCACAGGCCACTTTGTGGAAGCCAAATAGCCCTGGAGTTTCTGCCATAGACCTAGATTGTCCTATGTTTTGTATAAATAGTTCCCTGCTTTTAAAGGTTGTAAAGTGTCAGAGAGGCAAGCATGATAGTCTGTATCAGCAAAAGCAACAAAAAGTGAATGGTAACAAATATTAGCCTACAGGGGAACACTTTAACTTCCCTGGACATTCAGTAATGATTTGAAAATAGCCATCCTTCTATAAAAGAATTTCAAAACCCAATTAAAAAGGGAGACAGATGAACTAGAATGTATTTGCAAATTTAGTATGGAATAAGGATCTCAACTGGTTAATGCCATTACAAAGGCAATTTCCCCTCTCCATACCTCTACACCAAATGCTGTGAGTGACCCACTTCCATGTTGACTTAATTAGCTTCATGAACACAAGCAACTTTCTTACATATACCCCTGCTTCTGTAACTTCCACTCCAATTCATCTGATGAAGTCGGTTTTACCCATGAAAGCTCATGCCCTAATAAATCTGTCTCTAAGGCTAGGTCTACACTGCACCTTTTTCCTTTTCTTTTTCTTTTCTTTTTTTTTTCTGAAGAGGCTTTTCTGAAATTTGGCCCATCTACACTGGGCCAAATTTCTGAAAATCCACCTCTTTTGGAAGATCCCTTCTTCCTCGTAGAGCGAGGAAGACAAGGCATCTGAAAGAGCACGTTTGCTCTTCCACTTTTTTTGTGTGTGGAAGAGCAAACGCATTCCCTGGATGTGGTGGAGTTTTTCTGGGATATCTTCGGTATAGACCCCCCGCAGTCTAGACATACCGTAAGGTGCCACAGGACTCCTCATTGTTTTTGCAGGTTGTATATGCGTTATGGATTCATGTTACCTAGATCCAGAAGCATTGAATTTCCCTCAATTTCTCTTCTTGTGGAGCTGAACTCTAATGACATGTATATCCTCAAATCTTGTCCTTTTGTAGCCACAGTGGACTTGTGGAGAGCTTGGTTCCTCCTCCCCTCCATCTTCTGATTATTTCAAACCATTGTTCACCCATCTTTATTTGTAAGACATGTAAAGTGAATAATGTGACCTCCTTCCTCTCCCATTTCCTAAACATTTTAAGAAGACCAATGTGAAATTGGCTAAGACACTACTAAAGCCTGTTGTTCTTAAGAATGGAGGTGAGGAAAGTCTTGTGCACACTATGGAAGTAAAATAACTGTAGAGCTGGCGACAGATGTGCAGGTCACAAACACAAAGGCAAGAAAGGCAGGCTAATAACTGCAATATATAATACAATGAACACCTGATGCAGGTGACATCCTTAATGGTGCTGGAGGGAAGTTGCTTTAATAGATATAAATTGAAAAATAAATGCAAGAGGGGCTATGTTTGAGTGTGAGGCTCTGAATTAAAGCATTTCTAATTATAATGCTATAGACATAAGCATTAAAGACAACTTTGCCTTTCCACTCAAAACAGTGTGCCTTGCTTGTTTCCTAGGAAACCATCAAGCATCAGAAATGCAAAGTCTTCAGAATAATCCATAGTTAGTGAAGTTATAGTACATTAATAAACACACGTGAACAATATTTTGTCTAAAATATAAAAGGTGGAGGTCACTGTGCTGACAAATAATTTGGGAGATCTTCCTTGCTAGAAGTGGCTCTGATAGTCCACTAAATATGTGAAATCACAAATGGGGATAGAAAGAGATTACATGTATTTATCACCCCTGTGCATTCTGTAATGTTTGTATAATCTGATTCTGGTTCTGTTCCTCACTTTAGTGGCCTGAGAATCACCAAGATGGATCACTGTCATGTTCATGTGTGCTCATAGTCCCTTGGGATCAACTTAAGACTTCACAACAGTGATGATAACTATATAACTACTGTGTGGGTTTACTAACTCAATCCAGGTAGCTGTCCACACTGATCGCCACCCTGATCCTTGCCTTTGGGATAGGGCTGGAGGTGGAAGATATGGAAGATATTCATTTGTCAATAAGAGCCACCAGTGAGGTTGAGACCTATCTGATTGGTCTGTCTTAATAGTGCAGTGCAACCTGATAGTGTTTGGATAGGAGTGACACAGTTTCAATGCAATGTTAAACTAGAGTGTAGGCAAGGTAGTATGATGGTATCCCAAAACAGCTATTCTGTGTCTTAAGAGCAAGCCTGTTACATTGAAATATAATGGGCTCGCTATTCTGATGTCCCTGTAAACTTCATTTCATGAGGGTTAAGGGACATTTCAGAATAGCGCCTTATTTTGAAATTTGGCACTGTGTAGACAGAGCCAAATTTTGAAATGAGCTATTTTGAAATAAGACTGAAATAAGCTATTCAATTTTCATAGCGCAAATTGCATAGCTTATTTCGAGATAAGGGTGCTGTGTAGATGCACCCTTAGACTGTAGTTAGTAGCAAATGGAGCAACCTGTTGTTAAAGAGGGTTTCTCATACAGAGCACATTCTACCTGGCTTCCAGTTAATTTTCAAATACAATTTAGTGTGCTAATCTTAATCTATCAGTTCTTAAAGGGGCTAGGTCCAGTTACCTCAAAGATTGCCTCTTTCCTCAGGCAGTTGTGATTATTTGAAGTGCTACAGCTAAGCATTCTAGAAATACTCTATAGAATTCAATAAATATAAAAGCAATAGGGTTTAAATGAAGTTTTGCAGGATTCTACACAAATAACACTACATAAAGCTATAAAAGTGAAGAGAAATATCTTTTCTATTTAACCATCCTATAGTGGGAATACAATTTTTCAAGGGTATTTTTCAGGCTATTTTTAATGTGGGACTCTTGCTTCTGTTGTCAGCATTCATATCAAGTGGAAAGGCCTATTTGTTCTACCTTACTTTGTTGTGGTAAGAAGAAGCATGAGTAGGTTGATAGGATTTGATAACTCTGTTTAAAGGAATCTGTTCTTGGAAGGACAATTGTTTGATCACTTGTCCTAATGATTGTTTAGCTTTTATGAAGTGCAAATGTCCCCAGAGTACTCGAGGCCTTTTTAAAAATAAGATTAAACAATGACTGAAATAAAACAAGCCACTGTTTTTAGCAGAGCCACTGCAGCAGGATCATGTGAGTGCCAATCTCACATACAATATTAGGACTAATGAAAATGTATTTATGAAAACATGATGTGTAAATATAACAACCCTCCCTCACCCCACCTCCATCCAATTCCTTAAGATATTTGCTTGATGCAAAATGATATGACTTGTAATTGGTTTAACCAAGGATAACCTTATAAATTCAATAATCCTTTCCCCATCAACTGAGTATTTAAAATCTTTTGTTTCTCTGCTTTTTTGAATGTATAAAATCCTCACTGGAATGATAGAGAGCTCAACAGGGAAAATGGAAGAAGACTCAGCTGTCTGGTCACAATAAAGAAAAAGATCCTGCAGTACAATCCAGAGAACACCTTAGTTTGAAAAAAGAGAGGCATTGATTAGAGGGAAAAGCAAATTCTGAAAGAGAAGCCTAAAGATACTGGGCTTCAGTCAAAACAGCTACCAGTCAGACAAGGAAACAAAGAAAACTATAGCTGGGAACCTGTGGGACTAGAGATAATAAGAACAGCAGGAGAAGAGAAAAGGAAAACATATAAGAAGAAAAAAACATTAAAAAGGAGAGACATGAAAGGGAATGAAAAACCAATAGATGATGCCAGAATATTTGACAGTGAGGGGCAGGATCTAAAGCAAGTTCTGAGAGGTTAGGCTGACTCCCCTATGGGGCTAGGTTTGCTACAGTAAGA
Source organism: Pelodiscus sinensis (assembly GCF_049634645.1). NCBI lineage: Eukaryota > Metazoa > Chordata > Testudines > Trionychidae > Pelodiscus > Pelodiscus sinensis. The sequence continues at coordinate 54,394,995 of NC_134714.1, forward strand.
TATTAACCAAGAGGGTTGTCAGTACTACTCCTAATGCAATGTGGAGGGAAAAATAATATAACTAGAAGTCAATGCATTGGGTTGTATGACCATATTCTGATATATTTTACTCCCTCAGAGATGGTATGGTTAAATCTTAGATAACATTTGGTCAGCAATGCATATCTTTGCCTTCTGTCCCTTTCTTTCTTTTGGCTAAAGTACTGTTCCGTGGCTGGAGTGCAGGAAGACAAATAATTATTGGTGTGTGACTGCTTCATTTGTTTCTCATAGTAAAAAAATAAAATCCTTTGATCCTTGGAAGGGAATATAGGGTAAAATGATGGTTCAGGTTTCTTAATCAACATGTATTATTATAATGAGAGTAACTCTTTTATAGCTTTTTTTGTCCTAAAGCACATTAGAGATTGTATTTACTGAAATCATTTTAACTTCCACTGAAATGCTGGAAATGTTTACTAAACATTGCACAACAAGATCCTAATTTTACACACAGCACTCCCATCACAAGTCATATCTAAGTCAGCAGTGCTACTCATATGAATACGAGTTTGCAGGTTGGCGCTGCAGTTTAGAAAAGAAGGTAACGAATACTGTATTCACTAGAAACTCTCAGCTGATATTTTTCAGGTAGGTTATATCCAGACTGGAATTACAGCAGGACTCAAGGCTTAATATTCATACTGGAAAGTTCTGTGGGCATTTGGGTTCTTAATGATTAGAACTTTAGTGCCTCCTCTTATTCCAAAGATTCCAACTTCAACACTACAATCTTACCTCACTACATAGAGGTATTGGCCGCAGAATAGTAGGAAGTGCCATGTGCTGAATCTACTATCACTTCTGACAGCTAACAAGCTTTTATTTGGAAAACTGCCTTTCAAATGGTGACTAGCTACTTAACTTTTAAGATTAATGAGAGCACGTCTGAGGTACAATAAAATTAATCTACACTAAATTGGGGGGGGATCCGAAAACAAGTGAACAGGTCCCAGTACGGGAAAACAAATTATTTGTACTTAGAAATCTAAGGCTGCGTCTAGACTGGCATGATTTTGCGGAAATACTTTTAACGGAAAAGTTTTTCCGTTAAAAGTATTTCCGCAAAAGTGCATCTAGATTGGCAAGTGCCTTTGCGCAAAAGATTTGCTTTTGCGCAAAAGCATCCGTGGCCAGTCTAAACGTGATTTTGCGCAAGAAAGCCCTGATTGCCATTTTAGCCACCGGCTTTTTTGTGCAAAACAGTTCTTCCCTGTCTACACTGGCCCTCTTACGCAAGTATTCTTGTACAAGAGGGCTTTTTCCCGAGCAGGAGTGTGAAAGTATTTGTGCAAGAAGCACTGATTTTGAACATTACAAAGTCAGTGCTCTTGCGCAAATTCAAGCGGCAGTGTAGACAGCTGGCAAGTTTTTGCGCAAAATCTTGCCAGTCTAGACACACCCTGAATGTATATATACATCTTTTGACCAGATTCCTGGGGTATGAATGAAATAGGAACCTCCAAATTTGTAGTTTGCATCTTGCTTTAATTTGCAACGGTAGCTGTTTTTCTCCCAGGCTTTTTCTAGAAATGCAGAACAGAAGGTTGCAGTGCATGGTGTGAGGGTCCTCATGCAGGTGAGTTTAATGGAATTTCATATTTTGGACATACATCCTATCTCTTTTCCTATTAAATATTTTGTAAATGTGGCAAATTGAAATGTACTAAACATGAACCAGACAGCAAAACTTTGAATACAAGGGCAACACTATAAACTCATACAGTGCTGAAGTTATATTACAGTGAAGACAAAGACCTACCTATAGCTGGAGTACTTAATAAATGTGGTGAAAAATTAAAAATGAGCAGCAAATAAATGTCAAGAATCATAAAATATAATGAGTTTGATAAAATATAGCGAGTATCATATCTTAATAGAGAACAGACCAAGTTTAGGGAAGGAAGTGGTCGGACGTCGGACCCCTACTTCAACTCCACCCCAGTGTCTGGTAAGGAGCTCTGAAGACTCTAGTGACTTTCGGCTCACCGAGTTTGAACAACACCTGGGCTTAGTCATGTGGATTGGGGTTACTGATAAAGGATCTCTAAGAAATAGAGCCAAGTTTCAGGAGCAGCAGCAGTTTCTTCAGCAATGGTTGGGAGAAACAGTGAAATGGTGGGGGTGAGGTCTGATTATTGTTCTCCGCTGGTTGTTTTTCTCCCCCACCACTCTTCACAGCCCATGAATTCCTTATGATTTAAACTCTAGGCATTATTTTCTCTCCATTTGACTGGCTATTTATTCTGTCCATTGCTCTCTCCTATGTTCACTCTCCCTCCTCTCCCTCCCTGGCTTTTATATTCCTCCCATCTAGCAGCAAGAGACTTCTGCTAATGAAGATATGAGGGAGAATGAAATAGGTCACTAGTCTCAGCAAATTTAGAGGTCTCAAGGCAAGGTGTTTGGGAAAGCTAACTGAATCAGAAATTCTGGTGACTTTCTTGTCAGGAAGATCATTTGCCTTAAAGCTGCTGCTGTTTGTGTTATCAGGTCAATTGGCTGAGCATTTCTGCATAGCAAAATAGCTGAATTGACTTGATTTGGATAGCTCACCATTCCATCTCTAGTAGCTTCTCAGTTCAGATGTAAAGAGCTTGTGAGTTAACCTAAATTATGTATCTTAAAGAACGACATACATTGTTGAGTTTGTATGAGTATAAATAAAGAGAAGAATCTTTACAGCCCTTTGTCTGGAACAATTAACTTGTACCCAGGAATAGTTTACTATACACAGGCATAGGCGGTGGGCTGTGTAGACTGGGGAGGCTCCCCAAACAGCCATGACCCCACCTCCTGCCATGACCACTCCCTGCGTATGGCTCAATCCTTCTGACTCCACCCCTCCCCCCAGTGCTTCACTGATGGGGCTGAGGCCGTGCACCTCCTGACTTCTTGATGCTTTGGAGCCAGGAAGGCTGGGGCTGTGTGCCTCCCAGCACTCCTTTGAGGTTGAGGAGCTAGCTGTGGAACTTGGCTGTACGTCATGGTAGAGGGGTAGCTCTGGCCTCTAGGGGAATACTGTATATTCCTGTTGTCCTAGAAGGTGTATCAAGTGAGAGTTGTCCTCTCTTCATTGGTTAACATCAGTGAAACTTCTGCATGTTGTATGATGAGGTCTTCCAGGGGGCACATCAACTCATCTGGATATTTGCCCAGTTTTACAACAGGTTACATAAAAAGTGAAGTCTCTACACACTAAAATCTCACACGGATAATGGCGTGTTTACCCTGCTCTATACACTGAAAGGTAAATATAACATTTACATTCTAATCAACTTATTTTATCATTATACGGTAACAATGAGAAAATAAGCAATATTTCAGTAACAGTGTGCTGTGACACTTTTGTATTGTTATGTTTGATTTTGTCAGCAAGTAGTTTTTAAGTGAGGTGAAACTTAGGATATGCAAGACAAAGCCTCCTGAAATGAATACAGTGGCCTGGAAAGGTTGAGTTACTGCTCTAGGGCTCCCCTGACTCTATATTATCCTTGATCCTTTTGATTATAATGCACCCTCTGGGTTTAAGGTGACTATATTTACTTCTTTAAAGACTAACAAGATGGTTTATTAGATGATGAGCTTTCGTGGGCCAGACCCACTTCCTCAGATCAAATAGTGGAAGAAAGTAGTCACAACCATATATACCAAAGGATACAATTTAAAAAATGAACACATATGAAAAGGACAAATCAAATTTCAGAACAGATATTGTCCTTTTCATATGTGTTCATTTATAAACCTCAACTACCCACCCAGAGATGTGATTTGTCCTTTTCATATTTGTTCATTTTTTTAATTGTATCCTTTGGTATATATGGTTGTGACTACTTTCGTCCACTATTTGATCTGAGGAAGTGGGTCTGGCCCACGAAAGCTCATCATCTAATAAACCATCTTGTTAGTCTTTAAAGTGCTACATTGTCCTGCATTTTGCTTCAGCTACCCCAGACTAACACGGCTACATTTCTATCACTATATTTACTTCCTACAACTAGATTCCATTTTGAAGGAAGGTATAACAAAGCATCCTCGGATTTACCTGAGTATAAATTTTAAATTCTACATATTTTTAAATAAAACTAATTCTAAATTAATGAATGTGCTGACAGAGACCTACATGCAGCTGCAGGATAGATTCAATAGCTCACATTTGTCACCTTTGACAGTCATAAGTGAATCTCACATTAAACTTCTATGGTCTTCTATGGGATTATTGCAAGATGCCACCAGATTCTTCAATGTTAGCATCAATTTATCTTTTGTTTTTAAAATGGAACATGGTAGCCAGTAATAGCAGGGGACTGGACTCAATGACTTAGAAGTTCCTTCCCAGTCCTATTCTCTAAAACTGGCTCTGCATGCCATTTAAGTGAATTATCCATTTTTTATTTGAACAAATATTCACTTCGTTCCTGACAAAGAATTTTTGGGATTCTCTCCTAGATTTTTTCTCTCATCGTAATACCTTGCCTGAATGCTTCATCCAGTTCTCTGGCATGCAAAAAACTCAGTTTGACTCCATCCCATCATTTGGGGTACTTTATTAGGCATGTAAGAGTTCTTGGCCTATTCAGCTGATTTTAGCTACTGGGTAATACCACAGTTCCAATTCATGTCATGTACTACACAGTTTCTAAGCATTTTTTTTTTGGTTAACCACTATACATCTTGCATATAAAGACCAATCACTTTCCAGATTACCATAAGTCAAGCTCGTCAGTTGAGGGTATCATTGCATACTTTGTTTAATATAAACATTCCCAAAATAGTTAGTTTCTGTCTCCCTTGTTTAGTGTAAACATATTCACAACCATTAGTTGTTTCAGCAATTACTTGTTTAGGCTGGTCTTGCCTTAACTTGGGATTACATGTATCAGCTAAATTAGTCCTACCTATTTGGGACTCATTATTTTTATAGCACAAAAATGTAGAGGAAGTAGCAATTCTTTATTTTTCTTTTCTTTAAAACTTATTTTTAGTGACACTTGTCATGGACTATAGCTGTGTTTAAGAAAAAAAGTTCATGATAAACCTAAAATTATGCATACCTTCCCTGGTTGCATAGCAAATCTGGAATTCAGGTTGTGTTAATCAGAAGATTCTTTAAGGTTTATGAACCTTTCAAGTGAACCTAAACACAGTTTTGAGTGAATATTAGCCAGTTTATATTTTCATGTTGGAATTTATTTCATTTGGTTTCTTTGCAACACCTGGCTAACTTCTACAGTTTCAGATGAGGGTATTTTCTTTCACATCTAAGGTTTGTTTGAACCAGAAACTCATTGAGGAACGCTGAGAGGTTGCAAAACCAAGTGGATTGAAACAGAAGAAAATTTGTGGTTGAGTCTCTGAGAGATAATCCTCTGTGTATCACATATAGTAAAGGGTCAATTGCACTGTTTGGTTTCTCATTGTTCCCACCATTTCTCTAAATTGTAAATCAAATTCTGCATAATCACAATATAGGATGGCAAAAGTCCAATTTTTAGGCTGAAGTGTACTTTTCTTCTTCCATAGAAGATCAAATTCTATGTTGCTGTACATAAATACTGCAGTATTAACTTCAATAGAATTTCCCACTCCCACACCATCAGAGAATTTGGCTCCATAGCTCTTTCTGGGAAGTGCAAGGTTTATAAGCCTTTCTGTTACCTTAGTCCAGAAGGCATTTCAGACTGACCTCTATACCACTGGGGATGAAGAATATTGCTTGGCAGAGCACCTTTAAAAGGAAGATTTATGATATTTTTAAGCTACAGACATTTGAAACTACTCATCTATTAGCATACTCAAAAACCTCCACAACTGAATAAAAATGCACTTTTTCATGCCAACTATGATGTTATACCTCAGATTTCCTTTGAAATCTTTCAGCTAAGCAACTTCTTGCTGTGTTAGGGTATGTCTAGACTACATGCCTCTGCCGACAGAGGCATTTAAAATAGGCTACCCGACATAGTCAATGAAGAGGGGATTTAAATATCCCCGGCTTCATTAAAATAAAAATGGCCGCCGTGCTGTGCCGGCTCAGCTAAGGCATAAGGGAGCTGTCAACAAAGGCTTCCCATGTCGACCGATCCATGTCTTGACTGCCGCGCTGTGCCGACAATCATATCTTCCATTTTGAAGAACCTTCCCCCAATTTTTTGGGAGGGGTTTTGGGTATTCAACAACCTCTAGTGTATACTTCAGCCATTTTTCATGACATTGTAGAACTTTTCTTGTTGAACATATAAATTCTTTACCTTCTTTCGGAGTAAAGGGGAAAATAACTCCACCGCTTAGAGGAAACCCTAGTTGCTAGGGACTGAAAAGGGTGTATGCTTTTAAACTATGATACTGAAATATCTATTTGTGTTGATGTTTCTTATCATAAGAACATAAGAACGGCTGTACTGGGTCAGACCAAAGGTCCATCTAGCCCAGTATCCTGTCTGCTGACAGTGGCTAGCACCAGGTGCCCCAGAGAGTGTGGACCGAAGACAATGATCAAGCGATTAGTCTCCGGCCATCCCTCTCCAGCCTCTGATACACAGAGGCCAGGGACACCAATTCTATCCCCTGGCTAATAGCCTTTTATGGACCTAACCTCCATGAAATTAACTTCTCTTTAAACTCTGTTATAGTCCTAGCCTTCACAGCCTCATCTGGCAAGGAGTTCCACAGGTTGACTACACTCTGTGTGAAGAACTTTCTTTTATTAGTTTTAAACCTGCTATCCATTAATTTCATTTGGTCTCCTCTAGTTTTTCTATTATGGGAACTAATAAATAACTTTTCTTTATCCACCCTCTCCACACCACTCATGATTTTATAGACCTCTATCATATCCCCCCTCAGTCTCCTCTTTTCAAAACTGAAGAGTCCCAGTCACTTTAACCTCTCCTCATATGGGACCCGTTCCAAACCCCTAATCATTTTAGTTGCCCTTTCCTGAACCCTTTCCATGGCCAAAATATCTTTTTTGAGGTGAGGAGACCACATCTGTACACAATATTCAAGATGTGGGCGTACCATAGTTTTATACAGGGGCAGTAAGATATTCTGTGTCTTATTTTCTATTCCGTTCTTAATAATTCCTAGCATCCTTTGCCTTTTTGACCGCCACTGCACACTGTGTGGAAGTTTTCAGAGAACTATCCACGATAACTCTAAGATCTCTTTCCTGATTTGTCGTAGCCAAATTAGCCACCATCATACTGTACCTATAGTTGGGGTTATTTTTCCTGATGTGCATTACTTTACACTTATCCACATTAAATTTCATTTGCCATTTTATTGCCCAATCACTCAGTTTGGTGAGATCTTTTTGGAGTCCCTCACAGTCTGCTTCTGTCTTGACTATCCTAAACAGTTTGGTATCATCCGCCAACTTTACCACCTCACCGCTTACCCCTTTCTCCAGATCATTTATGAATAAGTTGAAAAGGATTGGTCCCAGGACTGACCCTGGGGGGACACCACTAGTCACCCCTCTCCATTCTGAAAATTTACCATTTATTCCTACCCTTTGTTTCCTGTCTTTTAACCAGTTCTCAATCCAAGAAAGGACCTTCCCTCTTATCCCATGGCCATGTAATTTACACAAGAGCCTTTGGTGAGGGACCTTGTCAAAGGCTTTCTGAAAATCTAAGTATACTATATCTACTGGATCCCCCTTGTCTGCCTGTTTGTTAATCCCTCCAAAGAACTCTAATAGATTAGTAAGACATGATTTCCCTTTACAGAAACCATGTTGACTTCTGTCCAACAAATTATGTTTTTACATGCCTCACAATTTTATTCTTTACTATTATTTCAATTAATTTGTCCAGTACTGAAGTTAGGCTTACCGGTCTGTAATTGCCAGGATCACCTCTAGAGCCCTTTTGAAATATTGCTGTCACATTGGCTAACTTCCAGTCATTAGGTACGGAAGCTGATTTAAAGGATAGGTTACAAGCCACAGATAATAATTCAGCAATTTCCCATTTGAGTTCTTTTAGAACCCTTGGATGAATGCCATGCGGTCCCGGAGATTTGTTTTCCCCTCCCCTACAACCCATCTACAAGAAGAGTTTCAAAAACTAGCAAGATGCATAGCTTTAAAACTTAGAATTTAAATACAACATGAGAGTGGGGTTTTTTTTTAAATAAAATCTCTTTATTTCTGAGGGGGAAAAGGAAGAATTTTTTAATGTACTTTCAATTTTATTAGGAAATCAATGAGCCCCAGGTAGACTTAGGGCTGTAATCATATCAAGTCTCATAAACTAAGGGTATGTTCACACCGTACAATTCGGTTGACCTGAGTTAAATTAACAGACAGAGATTGCAGTAATTAAATAGCTTTCACATGTTTTTAAATAGTTTTGCATGTTTCGCATGCACATCCTCACAAGAAGTGCTTCCTCTGATTTAACTGTCAGTGTGAGGCATTGTGGGATGACTTCTGAAAAAGTAGCAACAGTCGATGTAAGCAAGGTAATGCCTATGCTGACACTGCATCAAACTAACTGTCAACCTAAGCCAGAAGGGGCAAACTTTGGCTGGTAGCGTAATATGCTGATGGGGCGAGACAGATTTATTTATGCTGAATTTACAGGCACGGCTCCCTGCAGCTCCCAGTGGAAACAGTTCACACAAACTGTCTTGTGGCCTGTTAGCAGATTATACTAATGGGCCACAAGTGAAAGATTGCTGACCCCCACCTAAGTGCTATGCCTCTCACAGAGATTAACCGGTATAGTCAGTGAGTTACATCAGCGAGCGTGACATTTTTTAGTGTAGACAATTATAGAATTAGGTCAATGTAAGCTGCCTTACATTGCCCTAATGCTATAGTGTAGACCAGGGCTAAGAAAACTGCAGCTTGATAAATCTTTGGAAGAGAAATATGCCAGGAAATCCCTTGATGACTGCAGAAAGTGCTGATGGTGATTTGGTAGAGGCTACTTTTGTTTTTCAGTACCAAACCAAAGTCACAGCATGATATTGAGGGGCACTGTCCTACTGAAGTTGACATCTTTTTGACCAGATGTAAAAGTGAAGGTTTCACCAGTAAAGGTCCTCAGAACCCAGCATAGTTTAAAGTAATAAGTCCTCTCTAATTACACTCAGCAGGCAAAGGCTGATTGGGGCAGCTATCAATGAAATACGGAAGCACAGAGGTGATCTAACTAAATGCCCATGAGAATGGTATCATGAGAGGTAGGCAGAAGCCATCTTTACATCAGCTGATAACTCTTCCATGGTGGGATGGAGCATCTTTGTTGTCTGTTTCCTTTAATTAAAAATGTCACATTTGAAAATTAGACATGCCCTTTCTGTTTCTTGACACCTGAATTATTGTAAAAAATGTGATTTTCAAGGTTGAATTAGTGTTTCGGATGCAAGTCCAGAAGCAACTGACATGTTTATTAGTAAAACACTGTACAGCAGTAATACACTATTTTTGGATATCAGGATGAATAAAAAGTTAGACAATGGAGATTTAAAGTTAGGTGTGTGCAGTGAAGACAGGTGGATGTTAGAATTCTTAAGAGGACATCTGAGATCTGTTTAATGTTGTATGGAAATTCCTGTAAGGGAAAAATAAGAATGTTTTGTGACCTAAAATAAACTAAACACCACATGAGCAAATTGCTTGCTGAAAGCATGTGCACTTGCTATAAGACTGATTGTTCAAAACAGGAAGGCAGCCAACGGGTCATCATAATATGAATTGGTGGTATATAAGCCAAATGACCTGGGTAACCCTGGAAAAAAATTCCCTTTCTAATTAAATGTGATTAAATTTCACTGAGATTTGGTCCTAGTTTTAAAGGGATAACAATCCAGTTTCATATCTCACACTTCTTAGTTGCAAAAATAGCCCCTAATGGCTATAAATTAGAAAGGGGAGAATCATTAGCAAATAATGGTGGAATAGGAGCCATTCTTTCCATGGCCCTGTTGATTTACTTTTTAAGTCTACATACGAACATTCTATGGGACAGGTTACTTCAGTTGTCCTTTTTTTTTCTCCTGCAAAGTCTAACTCCACAGTATTCTCTTTTTCAACTTCATTTTTCTGTTTTTGAAAAAAAATCCTGTAGCTAAATGCACCAGTAAACTTGTGCACCTCTTTAATTTTAGTCTAAATGTCATAACAGATGCTGTTCTTCCCATCTTAATAGGGAGCAGATTCAACAATCAGGGAGCGTAATTACAGAAAGCTCTAACTCCTGCTGACTCAAAGTTATACTTAGGGCACACTAAATAGTCTGCCAGTTTCAGTCTTCAATAGATGACTGGGGCCTTTGGTGATAAAAGATCAGTGAAGAGTGCATTTTGATTTGTTCCAGAATGCTAACAGATTTGTAAAATTTATAATGTAATCAGACATATGCCAGCTTTGTACACTGACAACAATGAAAACAAATATAATACAATTAGGCAGTAGACATTAATGCTACCAATGTGCAGTGCAAAAAATGATTATTTGCCATAATCCAACCAAGGGAATGTATCTTTTGCACTGTGTGGATTGACATAAGGCGTAAAAGTCAGTCTTTTGTAACACAACAGGATCCTAATTGAGAGCTCTAGGCCTTTAGGAAAACCTAACTATTGGATATAACTTATTCTGTATCACAAAGGATGATATTTAAAAACTAGAAATTTTATAGGGATCCAGGATTCTTTTTTCTGTAGGGCTACTCTGCAATAAACCACATTTTAATGGTATTACAATTAAACTGTAGGAAATGTGAAGACAGAAAACAGAAAAATGAAGTTGCAAAATAGAATATTGTGGAGTAAATTTTATTTTGTTAAATTATCGTTTTATACATTTCCAAGGTTGTACTATGAGAGAAAAAAGGGTAACTGAAATAACCTGTCCCATAGATTTTAAAATGATAAAAGAGTAGAACAGTGAATAACTAGATAGGTGTATTGAAGGAAAAGAACAGTCTGGTTTCTAAGTCACAGGATACATAATAATCAGTTTTGAAATATACATCATCATACCCTCCGCCAATTCAGCCCCGAATGTGGGCTGTAAGGTGTGACAAAGACACATAAGGAGGGACATGCAAAAATTATTCATGTAAGAAAGCTAAAATAAGGAGGGATTCTTCCCTTTAGGAAGAAAAAGAAAAAAAATTACTCTTTTCCATAGCATCAGTTCCATGATTCTGTATTACAGGTGCCACCAAATTTAAGCAATAAAAAGTGGATGTCAAATGTTGTACACCATGTTAGGCACCTTGGGGAGTAAAGTGAGGGATATCTCACAAAATGAAAGGATGGTTAAAAGGTATGCATGCAGAGAGACACACCTTTCCATGGATTATACCCATAAGCTCTGACTGACTTCAGCAGGAATTATCCCTTTTGGAGAATCAGGAGTCTGTTTCTGATTTCAGATACAGCATTTTATCCTTTGGAAGAAAGATCAGCACCACTTTGAACTGTGCAGCCGTTGTCTTTATTGGAATGCCTAGACCATATTGCAGTAAAACTGAAAAAAGTATTTTATGATAATATGGGCCTAATTCTACTAGCACTTGCACCATTTTTACATTGACATGGCATCACTGACTTCACTGGAGTCAGGTCAAAGCTGCTTTATAGCATAAGCAAAGACCTGGATTAGGTTATTTTGTAACTGCTGCATTTTGCCTCTGAAACAGCTGATACTAATCACTGCTAGAGACACGATACTAGACTAGATGAACCATTGGTCTGCTATACTATGGCAGTGCCTAAGATTTAACCAAGTAGAAGGAAGAAGTCATCAGGCCCTACATTTTTCAAATCAGGGCTCAGTTTGCTAAAATGAAATTTAGTCTAAATTCCTTTGTTAGTGAGCAGATTAAATCTTCCCAGACAAGTACTTCAACGTACATAAGAAATGTTGGCTATCTTGAAGCTATCCTCTATAGTGCATTTTAAACTATCCAAAAATATGAAAAGATTTCCAATATGTACAATACTCACATGGACTCATATTCTCATTTTTGGAATACACTTCATCTGTTATTGAACTAACTTTTCTCATTTATTTAATTTGATATTCGTTTGTGTGCATAGGTGAAGATTTTCTGAATTTGACCTTTTCAGGTTCTGTAATAAAGTTTTATTTTCTATTTTTTCTTTCTTAGTTTCCTAATTGTCTCCACTTTCGAACAATCTGACTTCATCTTTTCTGATACCATTGTTATTTTTGGTTTGGATCTAAAGGAGCTATTTCTCAGTGTTAACTAAAAAGAAAATTTCAATAAGAATAAACAGAAAAATTTCCAAAAGGGAAAAAAAAAGTATGATAAATGGAAAAAAATATGTAAAATGAATGACCTACCAAAAATTTGTAATGCAATAATAACAGCCCAAATATCTTGTTTGTATGTGTGTATGTATATATATGGCTTCTGTTCATATTTATCAGTTCTAACAAGCAGTGAAGTCAGAGAGTACAAGATTAGCTTTTCAAGATACATTTGGGCTTTATTTGCAGCTAATTAACATATCTTCCATGAGCATGGCTTTGCTTGTAAATTCTGCTGGCTTTATCCCGCAGTATTCACAATAATTACACTGCTGAGAGAAAGCAGTATCTTCAGAGAACTACAGTGAAATTAAACCACAGATATAAGCTCTCCAAGTCAGCAGCATTATATGTCCTCATCAATCAGGGTTCAGAACTCATAGAAGCTGAGACGCTAAACCACAGTACTCTAATAACTTGGTCACTCCCATAGAGCAAAGGGGTCGGAATGCTAGCAGTAGCTAACAAGTACACCTACAGCCTTATTCCAAGCACATAATCTTCCATGTTTTCCAATATCACATTAGGTCCTAACACCTGTCTTCAAGCACTCGGGTTCCTGAATAATACTAACCTCTCTTCCAACTCATTTCCTCCAGAACAACAGATAAGTGCTTATATTTCTCCTTACCAAGATGGCATTTATTAGCTCAGGCTCTTTGTTAGCCACTCTTTGTGCTTATTTAGGTATCAGTGAAAAATAATCTATGTTGCTGTTGCAGGGCTTCAGGGAAGAGAAGGGGCACCGGCCCGCTTCTGGAGATAGTGGCTTCTCTCCTTTGGCCCCACAAGACCTAGCAACCAGAGTCTATGGAGCTGCCCTTATCTTCAGGAAAATTCCACATGAAACATAGAACCCTGCTACTTTAGGAACTGCCTTACCTGCTTCTTGGTCCTTCAGGGCTTGTACATTGTTTACTAAGGGGCACAACTAACCCCTCTCCACTATGTATCCCAAGCATGTCACCTCTTTTTGTCCAGGGTGGCACTTAGCTGGGTTCAGAGTCAACCCAGCCTCCTCAAGGACTTGCAATTTGGTATTAAGGTACTGCAAGTGTTCCTCCCAGCCAGGACTGTAGGCCACGATGTCATCAATGTAAGTGGCTGTATTCTGGTGATTCGGTCACAATTGGCCCACTAGGCATTGTAAGGTGTTCACAGCCCCATGGAATCCAGATAGCATGGTGAGGAATTGGTAAAAGCTGAATAGCGTAGAGCATACAGTCTTCTCCCAGAACATCAGGGTCAGGGGTATCTGTCAATAACCTTTGGTTTAATCTAGTGTAAATATAAATGTAGCCTTCTTCAGTCACTGGAGAAGCTCATCCACCTTGAGCATGGGAAGGCATCAAAGGGAGAAATGGCACTGACTTTCTGGAAGTCTATGCAGAACCTTACCATCCTGTTAGGTTTTGGGACTGGGATAATGGGTATCTGCAATTTGTTCCTGGACTCCTGAGCAGCTCAGAGTTAAACTGCATCAAGCTTCTACTGGACAACTTCCCACACCTTCTTGGATCTTCTGTTCTAAGCTGGTGGCTTTCTGATGACAGGTCACATCCATCTACCTTCCCGCAGTTAAGTGGAGATGGACTAGACCAGTTGTTGTAGTTGTAGTTGTTGTTCTGGTCTGGGCTTTTGTCCCAATAAAGATGGGTGTTGTGTCAGGTGGCCCAACAACTAGTAGCCCCAGCCCTAGTTCAGGTAGATATGGGGTAATTATGAAGCCTTTTCAGGTATTCCAAGTCTTCAGGCATTTGACAGATATTCCCAGATGTCCCTCCATTATCCAGGCAAATAGATTTAGCTCCTACCCTTTGAATAACCTTGAATGGCCCCAGTCACTTAGCTGGTAGCTTGGACTTGGACAGTGGTAATAAAAGTAGCACTCTGTACCCAGGTTCACAGATTCATAGTTTCCCCCCAACTCCACTGCCCGTATACTGGAGCTTGTGAGTTTGATGTGCCTGATGTAAATTCTCCTAAGCAAACTTGTCATGCCTCTGAAGGAGTTCACAAAGTTATAAGATACTGGGAATGGACCCCATGACCTGAGGCTTCTGCTCTTCCCAAGTCTGCTATAGCAGGTCTAGTATCCCTCTATGGGTGTGTCTAGACTACAGGGATTTTTTGAAAAAAGTGCCCTTTTTTCGAAAAACTTGCATCTAGACTCCCACCATGTTTGGTCGATAGTAAATTGAAAGAATGTGGTGGTTTTTTCAACAGTGGAAAACCTCATTTCACGAGTAATAATGCTATTTTTGACAGAGATCTGTTGAAAAAAGGTATGTGTGGACACAGAGAAGCTTTTTTTTCAAAAATAAAGACTTTCAGGAAAAAGTCCTGGTGGACACTCCTTACCAGATCCTTCACCTCTATTGTTCCTGCCTGTAGACATCTTTTAAAGGCACAGGCACCCAGGAGTAGCATTGTGGCAGCAAGCCAGTTCCAAGCAGTATCCTGACTTCTTTACTCTTCCTGGTAGGCCCATTACAGTCATATCACAGCACAAGCCTCCCGAGACCTCCCCGCACCAAGCCTGGGGCACCAAACACCGGGCACCATCATGGTATAGCCCCAAGATCAAAACCTTCTTGGAGCTCTGGTCTGAAGAGGAGTCTCTGCAGGCCCTGCAGTCCAGGAGGAGAAATGCGGACATTTATTCTCTAATGGCCTATGGCCTTGCTAAGAAAGGCTACCAGCCCCGCACACTAGACCAAGTGAGAGCAAAGGTCAAGGAGCTGCGGCAGGGGTATGTTAGGGACTGTGAGCGCAGCTCCCTCTCTGGGGAAGCAGCACTACTGTTCATATTATGAGGAGCTGGACTGGATCCTGGGGGCAGCGGAACCCCTGTCTCTGCAGAAGTTAGTGGCATCTGAGATAGAGACAAGTGTGCAGCAGTGGTCGCAGCTCCAGGATGACATCCCTGAGGACCAGCAGCTCCAAGATGAGGAGGAGGAGGACACCAGGAGCACAGTGACCCTCACCCAGGATCTGGACACCCAGATGCAGGAGGCCTCCCAGACAACTTCGGACACTGGGGAGGGAACATCAGATGAGTGCTGTGAGGGTCCAACACTCCCAGGGCAGAGGAGGTGGGAGCAAAGTGGATGGTGTGGTACTGTGATGTGTCATGCTGATCACAGCCTGGGGGGGACCCACACATGGCCGACCGCAGGGAGGGCCATCCTACCCCTGTTCCCGCATGGGTGCACAGCACCACCTGCTCCAGGTGACAGTGAAGCCAGGTGCAGGCATGGGTTGGGGATGCTGGGATGGCCATGCAACTCCAGGCCTTGCAGCAACCTGTGGAACCCCAACTGTGGCCTGACACTTCTCTGTGCTGCTTGGCCATGGTGTGTGTGTGGAGAGGTGGAGGGGGAAGATAGTGGCCTGTACACCTTCTGGGCTCCAGTGAGGCTAGGGATGCTGGCCAGGCCACACCATGTCTTGCTGAGACCACATCAGCATCCCCTGACCCTAGGACAGGCATTGACTGCTGAGAAGGAGAGCATGCCCTCTCAGGGAAAGTGTGAGCATTCATGACTGATGACTTTTCCCTCTTGTCCTCCACAGCCATATCAGTTGTCCAGGAAGGGTGCACCACACCTGTCCCACCACCCAGATGTCTGCATGGAACCCACCAGCATTGGCGCTCAGACCTGGACCTGACGTGCCAGTATATCTCGGTCCTGCAAGGGATGCAGGACACATTTACACAGAGGTGCAGGCAGAGGCAGAGTGGTGCAGTTGCTTGCTAGATGAGTTCGTCCAGCAGTGCACTGCAATTTGAGCTGCTATCCAGGAGGCAATGGCTTTCCCAGGTCCTGTCCCTGCTCCTCCTGCCCCCCGCCCTGCCATCCCAGACTCCGGTGCAACCCCACCTCCTGGCCAGCCCCCTACTGTCCCAGGCTACATACACGGCTGTTTCCAAGCAGGCCCCTGTACCCGAAGTGGCAGGACCTATTCATCTAGTAGGCACCCTCAGCCCTGAGCCTCCCTCCCTCCTTCCAGATTTACATCCCCCTTCCAAGTTTACATCCCCTTTCCCACCTTCCAGGTTTACATCTCCTTTCCCACCAGTGAAAGTGAGTGAGGGAAGCACTTCAGTTTGTTAACAAAAAGTTTATTTTTCATTACAAAAGAGTTATACTGTTTGTAACATACATCTGTGCAATAAACTGAAAGCATTTTGTAAACCACACCTGTCTCTCTTCTCTGTGAACGTGTACAAAGTGGGGCAGGGATGGGTTTTGGGGGGAAGGCATGGGGGGCATGGAGCAAACCCACATTTGGAAGGCTCTGGAGAAAGTCATTGGGCTCCTTGGGAGAATATCTCCCTCAGGGTCTCCTGAATTTGCAATCCTGACTGGTGGGCTTGGAGGATGGCAACTCTCCAGGGCTGCTCAAACTGCCTCCCCTCCACATCAGCCTGGAAGATAGGACTCCCCTTTCCTCTCCATACAACATACAACAGGCAAAAACCACCTCAGGGATGTTGCATTCCCCCATTTCCAGGCGAGTAAGCAGACATCTTAACCTACCCTTCAGACTCCCGAAGGCACATTCTACCTGCACGCGAGCCCATTTCAGGTGGGAGTTAAACAGTTACCTGCTCGCATCCAGTGAACGGCTTCATGAGCCAGGGCCTAAGGGAGTATGCCGCTTCGGCCACGATGCACATAGGCATCTGCATATCCCCAACTGCAAAGTTGTGCTCCAGAAAGAATGTCCCAGCCTGTGGTACAGGTACGAGTTCCAGAAGATGCGGGCATCTTCACCACCCCACACAAATGTCAGTGGATTGTGCCCGGTGGTCAACCAGGGCCTGCAACACCATGGAAAAGTAGCCCTTTCTGTTAATGTACTGGGCTGCTCAATGGGGCAGTGCATGGATCGGGATGTGAGTCCCATCAAGTGCTCCACTGCAGTTCGGAAATCCTAGCCCCGCAAATCCAGCCACGATGGTGTCCAGGTCTCTGAGGTGGACAGTCCTGTGAAACAGCTCCGAATTGATGGCCAACACCACCTGCCGAAAGGGACAAATAGAAACAGACATAACAGGAAATTAGAGGAGTTGCCTGAGCTGATGAGAGGTGCTCCCCTATCCCTCCCCTCCCCCCGCACCATGGCAGGGTGAGGTCAGAAGGGCTTCTACCACTCCCACCCCATCCCCCATTCCCTCTGCCTAGTCCTGACTGTCCCCCTTGTCTGCCCCCACACCTCATGGACTGTCCCCAGTGAGTGACTTACCACCTCCAAGACGGCCCCAACTCCCCAGGCCAAACTGGTGTCCCAATGAGCGTAGCTGTCGGGGGTGCCTGTGTAACGTCTGTTAGTTTGCCTGTGTAACGTCTGTTAGTTTGAATTAACTTTGTAGTGTAGACATACCCAGGGGCTACGGGAATAAGATAAAGTAGGAATAAGACATCCTCCGGAATAGGGCTTTATTCCGGAGGATCGCGCCCAGTCTGGACGCTCTTTTCCGGCTTTTCCCCAAGCTGGAAAAAAAGCGGCGGACATGTTTATTTAAATCCCGCGGGGGATATTTAAATCCCCCGCGCATTTCCCTATTTCAAAGTTCTAAATTAGCATGGCTATTCCGAAGAAGGGGCTAGTGTGGACACAGCCTTGGGCTACGTCTACACTGGCCCCTTTTCCGGAAGGGGCATGTAAATTTCAGCAGTCGTCGTAGGGAAATCCGCGGGGGATTTAAATATCCCCCACGGCATTTAAATAAAAATGTCCGCCGCTTTTTTCCGGCTTTTAAAAAAGCCGGAAAAGAGCGTCTAGACTGGCCCCGATCCTCCGGAAAAAGTGCCCTTTTCCGGAGGCTCTTATTCTTATTCGAAGTAAGAATAAGAGCCTCCGGAAAAGGGCACTTTTTCCGGAGGATCGGGGCCAGTCTAGACGCTCTTTTCCGGCTTTTTTAAAAGCCGGAAAAAAGCGGCGGACATTTTTATTTAAATGCCGCGGGGGATATTTAAATCCCCCGCGGATTTCCCTACGACGACTGCTGAAATTTACATGCCCCTTCCGGAAAAGGGGCCAGTGTAGACGTAGCCTTGGTGTCTAACCGTCACCAGCAGAAGTCTCAGAAGCACTGGGTCATCGTTCATGGTCAAGCCTCAGGAGGATCTCTCTCCTATTGGAACTGCTGCAAGCAAGTTTTGGTGCCAATACTAGTGTGATTTTACATTGTGATAGTCTGAAGCATCTTGTGGATTCAAATTTTGATAGGCAATCTGCTTCGAGCTGGTCAAATGTGGAGTGACCAGGTTGGCCCAGTGTTCTGTGGGCAGCTGTGGCAATTTGCTTGTGGGTGATTAGGAACACCTCCAGGTCATCACTTAGACCCATTTTGGCTAGTCATACAAGCAAACCTGTCAGGATATTCTCAGTCCCTGAATATGCCTACACACTGCTGAGCTGTTCAGTTAGTTGTATCAGTGCTGCCATCTGCTGAACCATGCACTCCTACTGTGCCTAGTATTACACAGCTAGCTTCCAGTCCAACTCTTGTTGTTGTTGTTCCTGATGTTATGCCATTTGTACTTGTTGTAGGATGCCTAATTGTTGCAACAGGTGGGCCTGGTGGTGGTGAGGTTGGGCTGCCTGTTGCTGCTGGCTCTCCAGTATCTATTACAAAAGCTGCTGCATCTTCATATTGGCTGTGGGGCTTCATATCTCCTGAGGGGGGAAAAGACCTCTTAGAAGGCTTCAGCTGGTTCCCTCCTAAACCTCCCTTGCTGCAGTTTAAGCCCATTGCTTCTCATTCTATCCTCAGAGGCCAGGATGAACAAGTTTTCTCCCTCCTCCTTATGATTCCCTTTTAGATACCCGAAAACGGCTATCAAGTCCCCTCCCAATCTTCTCTTTTCTAAATTAAACAAACCGAATTCTTTCAGCCTTCCTTCATAGGTCATATTCTCTAGACCTTTAATCATTCTTGTTGCTTTTCTCTGGACCCTCTCCAATTTCTCCACATCTTTCTTGAAATGGGGTGCCCAGAACTAGACTCAATACTCCAACTGAAGCCTAACCAGCGCAGAGTAGAGCGGAAGAATGACTTCTCGTGTCTTGCTCACAACACACCTGTTAATGCATCCCAGAATCATGTTTGCTTTTTTTGCAACAGCATCACACTGCTGACTCATATTCAGCTTGTGGTCCACTATAATCCCTAGATCCCTTTGGGTATGTCTACACTACAAAGTTAATTCAAACTAACAGACGTTAGTTCGAATTAACTTTGATAGGTGCTACACATGCAAACCACTAGTTCGAACTTAATTCGAACTAGCGGAGCATTTCTTTCGAACTAGGTAAACCTCATTCCACGAGGACTAACGCCTAGTTCGAATTAAGTAGTTCGAATTAAGGGCCACTTAATTCGAACTAGTGGGAGGCTAGCCCTCCCCAGCTTGCCCTGGTGGCCACTCTGGGAACCACCAGGGAAACTCATCGGCCCCCCTCCCGGCCCCAGACCCCTTAAAGGGGCACGGGCTGGCTACGGTGCCCATGCCAGGTGCAAGCCTGCCAGCACCCAGCCACCAGACTCTGCACCTGGCACGGCTTGAGCCAGCCACCCGCTGCCATCCAGCCCTCCGCCTCTTCCCGGGACCAGGCTGGTGGCTCCCAGGACCCTGCCCAGATCCGCAAGAGGCGGGCTCCCGTCTGGTCTAGTGCGGAGATCGTGGACCTCATCCACGACCTCTGCACTAGGCACAGGAAAGTGGCTGTCTAGGGCAGGAGAGCTGCCAGCCTGGCCACACAGGAGCAGGTGTGCATGAAAATCAGGGTGGTCCAGTGAGACGCCCGACCCTGAGCTTAGAATGGCCATATTGGGTCAGACCAAAGGTCCATCTAGCCCCGTAGCCTGTCTGCCACCAGAGGCCAACACTAGGGACCCTGGAGGGGATGGACCGAAGACAATGACCAAGCCATTTGTCTCGTGCCACCCATCTCCAGCCTTCCACAAACAGAGGCCAGGGACACCATTTCTAAGCCCTGGATAATACCACTCCATGGACCCACCCTCCATGAATTTATCAAACTTCTCTTTAAACTCTGTTATAGTTCTAGCCTTCACAGCCTCCTGCAGCAAGGAGTTCCACAGGTTGACTATTTGCTTTGTGAAGAAGAACTTTCTGTTATTAGTTTGAAGCCTGATACCCATTCATTTCATTTGGTGTCCTCTAGTCCTTCTGTTATGGGAACTAATGAAGAACTTTTCTTTATGCACCCTGTCCACACCACTCATGCTTTTATAGACCTTTATCATATCCCCTCTCCATCTCCTCTTTTCTAAGCTGAAAAGTCCCAGTCTCTTTAGCCTCTCTTCATATGGGACCTGTTCCAAACCCCTGATCATCTTAGTTCCCCTCCCCTCTCCCACCTCCTTTTCACAGTCTCCCCGAGTTTTGTTCAATAAAGAGAGTTTCTATTTTTGAACACACATGTCCTTTATTTTGTACATCAGGAAGGGGGGGTTAGGGAGGGGTAAGTGGAAGGGGGTGAGGGAGGAATGGGGTATGAGCCCCCAATGGGGAGGACTGGGGTGTCTCTGGGGGCTCCTCGGGGTGGAAGCTCTCCTGCAGCCCCCCGATTGACACCCCTCCCCCGGATGGCAGCCTGCGGCAAGCGCAGCCGGGCTGATGGCCGAGTGCTGTGATGTGCCGAGTGTGGGCACTCATGGCACTCCAAGCCAGGACTGCTTTGCAAGCGGGGAATCCCTGAGAACTGTCTGTCCGGGGTGGGGGTCTGGTCCCTTTAAGCACAGCCCTCGGCTAGCCTGAGACAGCAGCTCCACGCTCTAAGTCCTAATCTGATGCCCTGCCGGCACTGCTTCCGGCCATCCTTAACCTCATTTCAGGGTCCACTCAATGTGGACATGCTAGTTCGAATTAGCAAAATGCTAATTCGAACTAGTTTTTAGGTCTAGATGCACTAATTCGAAATAGCTTAGTTCTGTATGCAAATATGTCCTTGGATGACCTGTTGCACTCTAGTGCTGTTTTTTTCAGATTGTTGACTAGCTCTTCTCAATAATGTTTCCACCCTTCTAGCTTCAATAATTCCCCCTCTAGATCCCTTTGTGTAGTACTCCTTCCTAGACAGTCGCTTCCCATTCTGTATGTGTGAAACTAATTGTTCCTTCCTAAGTGGAGCATTTTTCATTTGTCTTTATTAAACTTCATCCTGTTTACCTCAGACCATTTCTCCAATTTGTCCAGATCATTTTGAATTATGACCCTGTCCTCCAAAGCAGTCGCAACCCCTCCCAGCGTGGTATCATCTGCAGACTTAATAAGCATATTCTCTATGCCAATATCTAAATGCTGTTGGGTCAGCCAGTGGTCCTTGAAATAGGATAAATCCAACCACACCCTGTATCTCCTGGCTTCAGTAGCTTCAGGGAAAACCAACAGCACAAAATCTGTGACTCTGTCACTGAATGGTCCCCTTGATTGGGGTGATCTTATTGCACCCAACACAAAAGCTGTTCTGATGCCACAAAGGATCTAGCTCTTCTGAAAACCCTGTCTTTTGGTAATAAACTGGTTTCTGTATTTTTTTAATCCTTATCAGTAAATCAGATTGAGCACTCCAGCAATGTGCCTGTCCAATAATACCTTCTATGTTGGTATGCTCTGTTTTTATTGCTGTTAAATACACTGTCTGGAAATGCAAATAGCCAGAGACATATTTGTCACATTTTGCTGTGATATCTTCATGGTAAAATGCCAACTTATGTGAATATTGGCTCCAAATCACTGGCCTTTTACATATTATATTGTAATACCATTAAATATAAAGAATTCCCTCTTTCTTACTAGCAAACACCACCTGTTCAAATTTCCCAGATGTGAAGAGGTATGTCAAATAACATGATGCTTCATTCCACTGTATAATGTGTGAATGTGTGCACATGTCTATATAAATAGATATAAAACCATAAGTACACTTAGATGAAATATGACGATGCTGGTAACAAACTATCAAAACTTCTTTATCTTGATAAAGCCAAATAACATCTCATACTAATTGTTAACTAAATTTACACAACAAATCTGCCCAGAACCAATACTCCTCAAGTCTAGCTGTCTGGAGAATTAGACAAACACTGTAGATTTATAATGAGGAATTAGATCCCTCTCTGATCTTATTACATAACTCATTTCCACCTTCCTCTGAGTGAATTTCTGCTCCCTCATCCTATGCTGTGCTGTTAGGCATAGAACCCAGCATTTCTCATTCACAAAGATAATTATCTTCCATTCCTCTAGTACAGCAGGACTTGTGTTGGACCTCTGCTTTCCAGGACAATATAACTGCCTGCCTTTTCTACTATTAATATATGTGTAAGGTTAGCATTGTACCTAGAATAAAGAGCTAGCAAAAAATATATCAGGCCAACCAAGAACCTAATTATTGGTAAAACTGGTACATACCTTAATTAACTGCACTATTTGATAAAAAAAAGCAGCTTCTGCTTCCCTTTTGAATCTCTAATTAGCATAATACTTCCACACAGTACCCATTTATGAAGGCATCCAGCCCACTCTTACATTATGCTCTAAACTAAATGACTACCATGTATATAGATCCATTACTTATTGTTTCTTAAAAGAGAACAATCTGAAGGCTAGATTGTGCCTGGACCAAGCATCATGTCAGGTACAAAGACTTTTCCCTCTCGGGTGTCTCATGCTCCGGCACAGCTGCAATCCACTCACTGTTCTGATCAGGACTGGCATGTGAAAGGAGACAAGGAGGGAGGTAGAGGAACCGGGGCCATCCATGTCTTTCTGACTCCACATCAGCCAGTCAAGAAGTTAGCATCATAGCAAATGTTTGTGACCGCCTACAAAGATGGTTCAACATGTACTGAGAACTCCTGGAGGATCCATATCTGCCCATAACTTAGGTCTGTGCTTTTCAGGCACAATTTGTCCCTTTGTACTATAAACACTATTTGTTTTTTCTGTTCAGCATTTGATGACATCATCAGCCAGTCCATTTTTCATACATCCAGAAATAACTTTGAATTTCCTTAGGTCGGAATGCTACTCTCATGCACACTGGTGTACATCAGTAGTAATTTCATTAAAGTCAGTGGATTAAGAGAATCCTTAGAGTTGAAGGCATTTGCTAGGGCAAATGCTGAGTAAAGATGCACTACAAAATCACAGTTGCTAAAATAGTGATAGAAATGTAGCCGTGTTAGTCTAGGGTAGCTGAAACAAAATGTAGGACTATGTAGCACTTTAAAGACTAACAAGAAGGTTTATTAGATGATGAGCTTTCGTGGGCCAGACCCACTTCCTCAGATCAAATAGTGGAAGAAAATAGTCACAACCATATATACTAAAGGATACAATTAAAAAAATGAACACATATGAAAAGGACAAATCAAATTTCAGAACAGATATTGTCCTTTTCATATGTGTTCATTTATAAACCTCAACTACCCACCCAGAGAAATAAAAAAGCAAATTGAAAGAGCCAGACGAATACCTAGAAACCATCTACTGTACTTCAAGACAGACCCAAGAAAACCAGCAATAGAACACCACTTGTCATCACCTACAGCCCCCAACTTAAACCTGTCCAATACATTATAAATAAACTATAGCCTATACTGGAACAGGATACTAAACTCCAAGAGGCTCTGGGAGACAGGCCCATAGTCTCCTAGGCTATGTCTACACTACCACCCTAGTTCGAACTAGGGTGGTTAATGTAGGCAACCGGAGTTGCAAATGAAGCCCGGGATTTGAATTTCCCGGTCTTCATTTGCATATTGCCGGGTGCTGCCATTTTTAAATGTCTGCTAGTTCGGACTCCGTGCCTGCGGTTACACGTGGCACGAACTAGGTAGTTCGGATTAGGCTTCCTATTCCAATCCCGGGCTTCATTTGCAACTCCAGTTGCCTACATTAACCACCCTAGTTCGAACTAGGGTGGTAGTGTAGACATATCCCTATAGACAACCACCTAACCTCAAGATGATTCTTACCAACAACCACAGGACATACCACACTAATACTAACCCTGGTACCTTCCCTTGCAACAAACCCCATTGCCAGCTTTGACAACATATTTACTCTGCTGATACCATTATTGGACCTAACCAAGTGAGTTTAAGATCAGGAACACATATTGCTGCGCATCCAGAAATATAATTTATGCTATCATGTGCCGAAAGTGTCCGTCTGCTATGTACATTGGACAAACGTCTCAAACACTTCGCCAAAGAATCAATGCCCACAAAACAGATATTAGACAGGATCACAAAGAAAAAACAGTTTCTTGCCATTTCAAGCATTGTCTCAACGACTTAATTACCTGCATCCTGCTTCAAAAGCCTTTTAAAACTGCACTTGAAAGGGAATCCTCTGAACTGTTATTCATGCTAAAATTCAACACTTTATGCTGGGGTCTTAACAAAGACTCTAGTTATCTTACCCATAACAAAGATAGCTTCCCCAGTTATCACCTCTAATATCATTAGCTCACAGACATTTACCTCCCCCACCCTCACCCCCACCCCCGCATCCCTCTTCTGTTCTGAAATTTGATTTGTCCTTTTCATGTGTGTTCATTTTTTTAAATTGTATCCTTTGGTATATATGGTTGTGACTATTTTCTTCCACTATTTGATCTGAGGAAATGGGTCTGGCCCACGAAAGCTCATCATCTAATTAACCATCTTGTTAGTCTTTAAAGTGCTACATAGTCCTCTTTTTGTTTCAGCTACACCAGACTAACATGGCTACATTTCTATCACTATTCCACAGTAACAATCTGATTCTAGTACCTACACCCAATCTGAGAACAAAACTCTGTTATGTGTCCGATCAAAACAGCTCAGACTTCAATCTGATTACTGTGATCCTCAAAGGAATATTTGTAGGGAACAGCAATATATAGAAGTATATAGCAATATATGAGTAATATGAGCAATATATAGAAGTATGATCATATGTGCTTATTTGAAGACCATTCCAATGAAGGAATACGGCAAAATTTCTCTCATAAGTTGTTTACCCAGATCTAGTAAATATCTCAGGGTGTGGCTGGTTCTTCATATTCAATTTAGCATATTTACCCCTCATGATAAATGGATGGTTCAGCGGTCAGCCACGCTGTGATTTGTTCTTCTAACTGTGCATGCTAGTGCTCGCTTTCTGGTTCTGAAATGCCCTTTGGGTGATGATGTATGATCAGGGCATAGTATCTCTGTTGCTTTCATACTGTAGTGAATCCATGCACCCTGTTCAGCTGTTTTGGTCAGAGTCCTCCCAGTGCACTGTGATACAATTACCCTTTGCTTTTTCCTTCTCCTCTTAGAGATTCTTGGATTAGACTGTTCATCTTGTGAACCTCCTAGCTTCTTTTGTTACTCATGTGTATTAACACAGGTACTTTACTCTTTAGGATTTTGGCTGATTTACTCTTTATGTCTGTTAGTTCCTCTTTCTTCTGGGTCTTAGAGCTGGAGTGGGACTTTTATTGAATGTTTTTTCATCTTAGTTTTTTCATCTTGGCTTTGCAAGAGAGTTCCAAACGTATTTCAATATTCCAGAAATAGTATGAATATTTTAAAGCTTCTTTGTCTTTTACTTTTATTGCTTTAGCTCTTCAATGTTTTCAGATCAGCTGGGTTACCAAGAATCATTACAAGTTGGATCTCCCTGGTCTGGCATCATCAAGACCTGACTGCTCACAAATGAGAGAATTTGCCATATCAGCAGATGTTTCCTGCCACAGACTCCCAAGCCCATCGCTTGCTGCTGGCAGGCTGCACCAGGAGGCACCCTGCCTCATCCTCCCTCCACACCTGCAACCTGGCTGGGCTCCTGCTCTTAGGCTCCTGGGTCCTCTGGTCCAAGAGCATCTGTGGTCCTGCCGCACAACGGATGTTGCCGGACCAAAGTGTGCCAGTTTTTGGACATACAACCTGTATCACAGACTTATTTCATAGCTACTGATCTTGCCCCTGGACATGGTCACACCCTTTTCGCTTCCCCTCCCTTGTTGCAACTAACATTTCTAGGAGAAAAAACCCTATCCTAATAATGATTTTTAGTAACTTTCTTGTTTATTTCAGATAGGTACCATCTTCTGGTAAAACTACAAATCACACATTTCTTCACACTAAGTTCTAATTGTTAAGTGTGCACAATTAAAATGACTTAAGTCCACCTTTGAGAATTACATAATCCATACAGCACATCCATAATTTAAAATAAAATCTTCTAAAAGGTCTATTTTATATAGTCAAGTATGGATTGGATAGTAGATCCAGGAAGGCCTTAATAAACACAGGAGAATTTCATTTTTTATAAGCTGCTTTTTGTCCCTTTTTACTATGTTAAAAATTAGACCGTTCCTCTTACTTAGGTTAAATGTACTCATAAATTATTGTATCTACCAAATTAGTTTGGGTGTTGGATTTGTGACAAACCCGTTCACTGAAATGGAACAGTGGCTATGAGAAAAGTATCCACCTTTACAGATGTCTATCATATTAGCAGATTTCTGAAAACTCCCCAAATACCATTTGAATATTTTATAGTGATGTTTAGCATTGAGCAGCAGACCCACCTTATGAAATGAGTCTTCTGTATAATTAGCACATTAGTCACTGTGTAAGATTGAATCTGATGAATTATTCAAATAGATCTGCAGAGCTGCTGTTTGAGGGCCCTTTGTGAGGGCACTGAAAAACTCTCCAGTTAAACTTGGGAACACTGAGGTGAGAAAAAGGCAGGCAGTGAAATGAAAAGGAGATATGCTGATGTATTTCTGCTTTATGAAAGGCATTTGGAGAGGGAAGAAGGGAGCAGAAGGAAAAGGAAGGCTAAAGGACAGGTTTTCTCAGTTATGAATTAAAACATGAAGTTAACAGAACAATAATACATAACAATTCACTGTCTAGCCTTGGAGTTCAGTATAGAAGGAGGTAGAAGACTCACTGGATGAGAAAATGAGATAAGTCGAGATGGGTGAACTCTTCAGAGTGAACTAATCAACAAATTTCTCTCTCTTCACACATTGTCCATGAACAGACTTTGTTTTTTTGTTAATTTGTTCATGCAACCAAATTTCAGTCTGTAGATTACTTGTCACCTGTGTTTGCTGCATCTCTTTAAGATTGCTTGTTAGCACTGTCTGATTGGTCAGCTTGGCCATATGTCATTGTTCCTGTTCACTCTTTGGATGAGGGTAACTTTAATGAGTCAATGTGCTTTTGATTAATTCAGGATGAATGATAGAACAGTATGTGGAGTTAGGCCAGCAGGATTAAGGAATTATTAGGACATATTTAAACCTTTTCCAGTCTAGGCCACTTTAATAATCCATTTTGTCTAATATATCATTGCTAGAAAAAATAGCCTGTTGAAATAGTGAATGCCAGGGAGAGACTTACAATTAATTTTCTCCCATCATATTCACGTAGAGTGGTCCTAGGTATAGGCTATAGATCATTGTCAGATTTATTTAATGACATTTGTGTCAGGGCTCTGTGGGGTTGTGTTAAATCCAATTTAGAGGAAGAATTAGTACAGTATACATGTCTAGAGTACGAGTCCCAGGACAGAGAGAATGAGAACAGTTTTTGGTAAGTGTTTTGCCTCGTTGCATCACAAAATCCCTTGGACCTGATGTATCTAAGTACTGTAGCCTTAAAATCCTTTAGCATAATAATTCTACAAATTCTTCCACAGAAAAGGACCTGGGGATTACAGTGGATGAGAAGCTGGATGTTAGTCAACTGTATGACCTTATAACCAAGAAGGTTAATTGCATATTAGGGTGCATTAGTAAAACCATTGCCAGCATATCTAGGGAAGTGATTATTCAACTTTATTCGGTACTTGTGAGCACACATCTGGAGTATTGCATCCAATTTTGGGCCCCCATTACAGAAAGGATCTGGTCACATTAGAGAAAATCCATCGTAGGGCAACAAAAATTGTTAGTGTGCTGGAGTGCATGATTTATGAAGAGAGGCCATGAGATTTGGGCTTATTTAGTCTACAGAAAACAAGAGTAAGGGGGGATTTGATAGCAGCCTTGAACTACCTGAAGGGGGGGGAGGGTTCCACGGAGGATAGAGATAGACTGCTGTACTGCTGTAAAGAAGGGAGATAAGAAAGGGAACTTCCAAACAAGGGGTTGATAGCTTAAAGAAATGTTATTGATGAGGCTTATTTCCATTAGCACTGTTATGAAACAGTAATGGAAATAGTCCCATCAATAACATTTCTTTAAGCTATCAACCTCTTATTTGGAAGTTCCCTTTCTTATCTCCCTTCTTTACATCAATACAACGGAAAGATGCAACGTGTGCCCATTGAATAATAAGGCAAAAGTCCCAAACTTTAGAGCGAGAACTATATGGATTGTTTATAAAATATCAAAGGCTTATGATGCTAATGCTGTCTAGAAATGGGCCTAGTAACTAAATAGCCTGCTATATTCTCACACTAAATAAATTGTCTTTATAGGTCAAGAGGTACAGATATGTACTTTTAATGTGGAAGGTCCTGACTGAATTCCATACTGACTGCTGGCCATGAGTTGGGTGGTTTTTTTCAGTCTAGATTTGGATTCTAGCGTCAGACAGTCTCTAATACCCATTGAGTCAAATCTGAGTGCCATTGATACACATTAGGAAATAAAAAATGTGGATCTTTGTCCAGAAACCAAAATAACCCACAAATTCGACTTTTTCTCTATTAATTTGCAATTTACCCATTGCTTAAATGAGAGAAATACATCTTAATGATGTGAACTTCTAGAATATACAGAATGTGGAATAACAGAACTGTGTGCCTGAGCTTTAAATATTAGAAAACTACTCTCTGTTATTGAACTAGCCTTTTCTATACTATACTAGCTATAGATGTTTTTGTGTTTGTACAAAAAATCTAACCTTTTCTTTTTCTGATAATGGAGTGCAGCTGTAGCAGCTTTGCTTTTCCTCTGAGGTCTGGGTTGTTCCACTGAATAGTAACTTGCAAACCAATTTGTAGCCCAAGGAAAGAAAACTAAAAATTAATTCCTTTTCCCTGACTCCTCAGACCACATACGTGACCCTTAATTGCATTCTCAGGGTCTTATTCAGAATGAGTAGATAAACCCTAGGAGACATGTGAGCCAGCAGGCAACACAAAGAAATAAAATAACATTGCAATAGTTTTATTGGTGAAATAACACACTGGTATATTTATCTTTACAGGTAAACTTAGTGTGTAATAATGTCACTTTAAGCAGTTCAACTTCAGTTTCAGAGTTGTACTAAAACAATAAAAAGCCAATAGCAATACTTTATTTTATATTAATTGATGCCATATTACAATCGAATTCTATAGTACATAGTAAACAAAAGAGTATGATACAACACAAATTAGTGCTACCTGAAGGAAACTGAACTGTCCAATGATATTGATTTTATAAATATGGACACTACCTACATAATAATGAATAGAATATTAAGCTGTCTGATTCTTTCTATGCTACCTTCCTCTTAAATAGAACTGTTATTCATGTAACTGTTATGCATGTAATGCATAATCACTATTCTTCCATCTACAAAACTGAATTTTGTCACGAGGGCCTCTTTAGGTGAGAAGGATTGTGACTTCTTTAAGGGTCTGATTCCAAGACATCTGAATTCCCTGAAATCAATGGGGTGTAAGAGCATACTAAACTTCTCAAGGAGGTGCTCAGCATGCTGGACACTTTAAGCCATATATATCATATAAAAGAAGGAGCAATATGCTCAAACAAGCTAGTTTGCAATCTTCCCTGTGAAGGAACAAGCAAATCCAAAAGCAAAATTCAGCAAGTTAAAGTTCACCCTAGTCATCTTTAATTTATATGCTAAGCCTGAGCCTCAAATTCACATATTGATCCAACCATCTAGAAATAAAACTTCAATAGATATGTGCAATTTTAATTTGTTACAGAAAATATTGAATATTTTATCCTATTTATGTCAGATTCTTTTTTTGTTTAGATACATGCAAAGTGAAAAAGGCATCTCATTATTTCCTCTAGGTGCCCTTGATGTAACATAAAACAAAGAGGAAAAAATCCCTTAATTATGGTGAAACTTTAGCAGTTTCATCCTATGTCACCTTATGTTTCATTCACAAAGCATAAAGCTGAATACAGTTTCAGCTAAACAAGTGAAATTTTATTAAACCCTATGGATTATTCTGGCCATATGGCTGAGTGGTTTCCTTATCTACTGGTTACCCTCATCAATAATAGTCCCTCTCAGGAACATTGGGCTTCTGACTCCTCTTCTACTCATCATAATTCATCTTCCTTATTTTGAAAACATTTTAATATAAACATTAAAGCAAATAATGAGTGCCCAGACCCCTACTCCATGTTCCTTTTGCCAGAAGTTGCTAGAACAGAGATGGGTTGAAGCCTTGTCTTACTCACAGACTCAGCAGCTTATGTAGTCTGAGACTATCATTCTCTCTCTCCTCCCTTCCTGTGGGGTTGATCTCTCTTTGTTCCTGGATGATCTCTGTAAACTCTGGGATTTGTCTGCTGGCCATGTTGTTTGTGGGCCTGGGTGCCACTGCCAACCTCTTGACTGTTTTAGTTTATTCCTTCTGGTATCTTTTATGGAGATACCTCGTAGGAATCCTCATCTTGTATGCAAGTATGTCCTTGGATGACCTGTTGCACTCTACTGCCGTTTTTTTCAGATTGTTGACCATCTCTTCTCAATAATGTTTCCACACTTCTAGCTTCAATAATTCCTCCTCATTGGTAGCATGTATGCAGTTGTAACTCAGAAGCACTGAGACCATGGAAGAATGAAGTCTTCTCTACAAAGTTAGTTGGGAGCCACTTAGCATTTAGCTCATGTTGTAGAAGCACATGTTTTTAGCTCCTAAGGTCACCGGCTCAATTCCTCCTGTTGATGACCAAATGTGTTGGCTTCATAAGTACATCTAAAGCCATTGCTTCTACAGCATGATCTAAAAGCCAATTGGCTCTCAGCAAAGGCTATAAAGAAGATTTCACTCTCCCTTATCAGTAGTCTCAGTGTCTCTGGATTACTCATTTTTTCCATGACATCCTGCACTTTCAAGTGAATTCTAATTAGAAAATATGGTTTTGTTCCTGTTGGTATAGAATCGTATACTTAGCAGGGTGGCCTCTTTTATTTGTCAGCTTTGTTGTTGAAACAACAGCATCTCAATAGATTCAATGTACTGATCCCCTTTCCCCAACTCACTGATTTTGAATATACATGCCTTACTCAGGTGTTAAGCAAACACCAAATATATTGAATAAAAAGCCACGGACCTGTGGTTCTATACCAAGTCACAATTATATAAACAATCCTCAAGCCCTCAAAATCACTGCATCAACAACAAACCAATTCTAACGGAGGTATGAAGAACATGGACCAAACTCATGAGGCAGTTTATCACCTGAAACAAGTGATCCTATCAGCTAGAATTAGGTGCTGGACTATAAGAACCATGTGGGGCACTGGGAAACTGTGTCAAGTAGGTAAAGAAATGACTTGGTTCAATCTTGGTATTCTTGCAGTGAGTGTAAGGTGATGGACTGGAAATGGAACATTCCATCCAGATGTTATCACAATATTGTATTCAGGAAAGCAAGGTGGTATAAAGAGAATTGGAGTTACTCCTCAACAAAAAGGCAACACAATCTCTACAGGAGTGGGAAACAGTTGACTCTCGTATTCTAGAAACACATTTTGTTACTAATCATAACAAGTAATGACCATCCAGTGTTATGTACCTATCAATAACCATGGTGAACACGAAAAAGATGCAACATACAACAATTTTCAAGATATATTAAACTAGATCCTTGTTTACTATATGTCCTTGTTATGTGTGATTATGAATGCACTGATTGACATTGGTAATCTTGGATATGACCATTGCATGAGCAAACACAGTACAGGTAGAACTTCTCTAGTCTGGCACTCTCTGGTCTGGCAACATCTGTGATTAGCCGGATTAGCCGGATGTCCACTTATCATGGGTGTGGCTTTTTCTGCAGTCCCATAAAGTGTTGGTAATGCTTCAAGACAATGTTGACCTCCTTTGGTTCAGCAACTTCTCTGGTTCTGCACCATCAGATCCTGAGTGTGCTGGACTAGAGAGGCTCAATGTGTTTTGAGGTGTGGATGGACAACTGTAAGATTTACCAACATGTGTAGTACATATAATCTGTGCCCTGGGGAACACTTTCTTCCTCATAGAAACACAAACTAATATGGAAGTCAAACAATGAAATTAGAATTATTGAACACTAGAACTGAAAGGGACTTCGAGAGGTCATCAAGTCGAGTCCTCTGCACTCATGGCAGGACCAAGCACTGTATAGACCATCCCTGATCTAACCTGTTCTTAAATATCTCCAGAGATGGAGATTCCATAACCTCCTTAGGCAATTTATTCCAGTGTTTAACCACCTTGACAGTTAGGAAGTTTTTCCTAATGTCCAACCTAAACCTTCCCTGCTGCAGTTTAAGCACATTGCTTCTTATTCTATCCTCAGAGGCCAAGGAGAACAATTTTTCTGTAATACTCTTTTAGATACTCGAAACACACTATCATGTCCACTCTCAGTCTTCTCTTTTCTAAATTAAACAAGCCCAATTCTTTCAGTTTTCCCTCATAGGTCATGTTTGCTAGAACTTTAATCATTCTTGTTGCTCTTCTCTGGACCTTCTCCAATTTCTCCACATCTTTCTTGAAATGTGGTGCCCAGAACTGGACACAATACTCCAATTGTGCAGAATAGAGTGGAATAGAGTGGAAGAATGACTTTTCGTGTCTTGCTCACAACACTCCTGTTAATACATCCAAGAATCATGTTTGCTTTTTTTGCAACAGCATCACACTGTTGACTCATATTTAGCTTGTGGTCCACTATGACCCCTAGATCTGTTTATTCAATACTCCTTCCTAGACAGTCACTGAAAAACAATTGGCTCACATTGCCATCAAGAGATAGTGAGAAAATCAGTGCTGGATATATGATCTCTTGTGAGTGGTGATATAGGAAGTTGATCTCTATCTTCTCCTCAGAACAGGTAAAATAGCTAACAAGACAAGCAAATAAGAAAAAGAGAATTGTATTTGATGTAAAACAATGGTCTGACATGAGACTTGTGAGGGACTTTAAAATCCAGAGTTCAATGAATGATGATATAGAGGAACAACGGGCTCACGTTAAAATGTTTCTTAGGAAGCTACCATAAATTCACATGCATCAAGAGGGTCATGGCTGTGGATACAGCCATTAATATGGAAATTGCCTGAAGAAAGGAAAGCCAAAGCAAACACAACTAGAAGGATATACAGGAAAAAATAAAGAAGTAAAGAGGCTGTGTCAGAATGGTAAGAGAGAATGGCTACCCTCTCCCCCTGCAAAAAACCCCCCCAGAGATACTGGACAAGCAACAGTGAGAAACAACGCCTACAACCTGTTCCAGGTATATAGTAATTAAAATATTTCAAGAATCACTCTGGACCCATACCAGCAAAAGATGGAAGATTGGTAACCATTGAAGCAGAACAAAAGCAAGGATATTTTAATGATGTACTCCACCAACCAGAGACAACAATTCCAATAGAAAGCAAAGAAATAAATATACCATGCTTGACATTTGGAAGCAAAAACAGAGAACCAATTAAGCAACTAAAATAGCAAAGCACCTAGTCAAGATAAAGATCACTGTTGAAATGCTTAAAACTGGAAAGACGGGCGGTAGTATAAGAAATACATAAATATTTTGCAATATTGTTTTAGGGAGAAAATTCTGCCAAGAGCAGTGGAAGAAAGGTAGCATCTGTAAAGTACCAGAAAAAAACAACAACTTGTGTATGACAATTGGCAGAGAATAATACTATTTTCAATACATGGAAAAGTAGTCTGTATTGTATTATTTGAACAGAATCAAACTGGTCATAAATGGAAAACTATATTGAGCAAGCAGGCTTTAGACCAAACAGAGTGTGTACAGATTACATCTTCACCCTGAAATGATTTAAGAAAGGGTTTGCCTACTACAGAAGATTAATCTGGAACTTAATAGATTTCACCAAGGCTTTTGATTGCATTCATGGAGAATCACAATGGAAGATCTTGTGACAATATGGGCTTCCTAGAAAGATAATGTCACTGATTAAGATGCTGTATGAAGCTTCAAAATGTTGTTTAAAGACAGACTCAACTGGTCTGATGTTGTCACTGGAGTGTGACAGAGATGCATCTTATCACCTCTCCCCTTCTGCATTGTGATTATGTGACACAAAAAGCAACCTCAAAGGAAGATACGGGAATTATGTGGAGTAGGTGACATATAAGAAAACCATTGAGAAAGATGCTGCTGTCATGGAAACAGATTATAACAGAGCAATAAATGTAGCGTTAGATGGATGGAGATGGAAAGATTGAGTTACTTCATATGTCACAAGATACAAGAGCATGTAGTAAAAAATAATAAAACAAATAACAACAATAGTTGTCCTGGAAAATATCTGATCTCTACTTGGTAATGCTGGAGGCACATCAACTTGGGATGAAATCTCTTGGGAGCATTGATAAGGCACTTAGGGGGTTGTGGTCTGCTTGTACTGTTATTGAGTGGCCAAAAATATACAGATGGGATTGTTCCCCTCAAAATACCACAATCAGAAGCTTTTTTTATATCAGGGCATACCTCTAGCCAGTCTCAGATAATGGTTCTTCTGGCATAAGTGATCAGCTGCTCCTGCAAAATAGCTACATGTAATTTTTTCTCCAATACATCTCCCTGGAGAATCGGTCACATGCCTGGCTGGTAGTACTATAGGACAGAGCAACTGCTATAATTTGTTTTAGCATTTTAAGTACTTGCTGCTTGAGACTTGTCCAGTTCCATTCAGCAATACTGCCTTGTGAGCTGACATATGGTTATGCTACTACAGCCAGGTGTGGACAGAAGTTGGACAGAAAAATGTATTGTTTCAAAGAAGTGCTGTACCATCCACTGGACTGGCATGTTTCTAACTGCCTGGCATGTTCTAACTGCCTGATCTTATTGGGATCTGCTTTCAGACTCTCTGTGCAAGCAGGTGTCCAGTCTAGGTCACTTCATGCTATTTAAGTCATATTTTTCTTGAGCTGAGTTTTATGTTCTTTTTCTTGCGTTGCTGTAGAGAAGCTTGTAGGGTTTTGTTTGTTTGTTTGTTTGTTTGGGGTTGTGGTTTTTTTGTTGTGATTTTGTTCAGCTTCTGTATTATTGCTCCCTTTACTGACAAAGATAATACCATCTGCAATTATTTTCACCCTAGGCAGTCCTTTCAGCGCTTGGGTGAGTCTTCTCAGAAACACCTGTGTTGCTGAGCTTATGCCTATTGGCATGCGCTGCCATCTGTAGCCACCAAATTATATTGCAAAAATAGTCAGCATGCTTTATCTATGCTTATATGCCAAATCCCTTTCCTCATATCACACACCATAAAGATTCTGGCTTTGGAAAGTTCTGGCAAAATGTCATCCATTGTGGGCAATGGATAATGACCATCTTTTCAATGTCCAAGTTAGTGGCTGTGGGTCCATGCAGATGTGTAATTTGCCTAAGGGCTTCTTTAGCACCAATATGCAGCTTACCCAGACTTTACTGGCCTCTGCAGCTGCTATGTTATCCCTGTAATGCAGATTTTCACACTTCTTGCATATTAGATTATTCAGAACTTCTGGAATTTTCCTTTATGGTAAGCATACAGTTCCATTTTTCCTTTGAAGCACCCATCTCCTTTGAAAATATCCCCATATGCTTTCAAAGCTGTCCTCATTCTCCAGGGAACTCCCCCTGTTTGCTTCTTATGCTACAGCTATAAAATTCTGATGCTGCGCCTGATTGAACCCCTGGCTTGTTCAGCTGTATGCTCCATGAGGGGTTTGTGCTATGCAATGAAATTAATGGGGAGGGGGGTTACCCAATGAAATTAATAGGCAGCAGGCTTAAACAAACAAAAGGAAGTACTTTTTCACCCAACTCACAGTCAACCTGTGGAATTCATTGGCTGTAGATGATGTAACAGCCAAAAATATAACTGGATTTAAAAAGAATTGAAATATTTCATGCAAGATAGGCCCTCCAATGACTGTTAGCCAAGATGATTAGGGATGCAACACTATGTTATTGGTGTCCCTAAGCCTCTCACTGTCAGAACCTGGACTGGAAAAAAGGATGGGTCACTCAGTAATTGTCCTTATTCTGATCATTCCCTCTAAAGCATCTGGCACTGGGCATCGTCTTTCCTTTGCTGTTGTCTCAAGAATGTGCTTCTGGAGTGTTGTGCTTCCCAGGTCTTTCATCCTTTTTCTTGATGCTTCCCCTGCATGCTCTTTGCCTAAGTATCTACTTAATGTGAGATCCCCTTCCTGGGGCAGTCGTTCCCATAGAAGGGATCCTAAGTGCTACAGACTGTCCTGCCCTAAAATCAGGGAGTCTGTCAAAACCCAACAAGTGCATATAGCAACTAGCATATATAAGACTAACACAGGAGTCTATTCCCTGCCCCCCTTTGCAGATTGGTCTCTAGTGAAAAACCAGTATCATTCTATCATTTTGTTCTACTTTGGGGAGCAATTATTCCCTATGGTTCCTTCTGCATGTCCAGGACAGTGTATAGCTCGAACTCCTCCTCCTGCCAGCTCCAGAGTAGGTTTGTGTCTGACAGCTCCAGGGCTCTGGGGTGCTTGAGACTTGAGAAACCTGGCTCATGCCAGCTGTTGCACTTGAGAGAACTCCCAATTCAGATATTGTCACCTTGTTTTCTTCACAAAGTGTGAAGCTGCACACAGTTCAACTGTGAAACTTTATTAAACCCAGCCTGACTCCCTGATCCACAGATGGACTCCCAATAACCATCTCGCCAGGGAATAAAGCTTCTGACTCCAGTTCCATTGATCATGATAATTCTCCTCATAATTCTCCACCATTTTCAAATACTGTACTGGGTTTTTAAAAAAAGGTTTTCAGTGTGCTATAAGGATCATTGTGTTTGGGCGAGTTTGGACCGGGTAGAGAGTGAAAAGAGAGTTCTAAAGAAGCCATTGTGGCCTCACAGAGCACACCCTTCCAGAAGCTTCCTCTTACTTATATCAAGAGGTTTTCAGCTTGAGCATCCATGCATGATCACAGCTGTGTCAGTTGCAGTCTACATTTCATCAATGAACACCCTCACCCCTGACATCCACATTACAAAGACAGCAAAGTTTTTAAGCATCTAATTCTTAGAGGGAGAAAAAAGACAAGTTAGGTTGCATGTTGCTCAGTGACCTCAGTTGAAGATCTATTTCTGACTGTATTGAAAGGGTAGGTGACTGAGGCTACAAATGGGAAAGCTAAGAAGTAGGGAAGTATATGGCTGTGAATCTGGCTATGAAAAGTTCTGTCTGGTTTGTGAAGAGTAAATACAAGTTCAAATGTGCTTAAGCTTTTTCAAGCATCTTATGGCTTCCAACCCAAACTCCTTAGCCTTCTGTCTTCTTGTTAGTACCATGAGATGTCCTAGAATAAATTAGGATAAGGAAGAGTAATTATGCTTGCAGTTTATTGTCTTTTTATAGGTTATCACTCAGTAAATTAATTACTGATTACATGCAGTAACTGTGGCAATAAAATGGGTGACAATCAAAGAGGTGGCATGTTCCAAGCAAAACAAACATGTTCTTAATACTTTATCAATTCATACATACATGAAATGAAACAGCTTTAAAATTCAGGCACACAAATCAGCCCATGAAGATGCAAAATTGAGGTTTTCATTATATCTCTATGAGAGAGAAGGGAGTCTAACTTTGAGGTTGCACATAAGCCATCAAGGAGTTCAGAAGATGACTACAAGTGTGATGTTATTAGGAACAGAAGATTCTCGGGGTGTTCTGTTTTATTTATTACATTCTGCTCTCTGATTTTAATACAAGAAATGTGGATTGACTTTAGAGAAGTTATCGGAGTCTTATACAATAAGAACATAAGCATGGCCATACTGGGTCAGACCAAAGATCCATCTAGCCCAGTATCCTTTCTGCGGACAGTGGCCAAAACCAGATGCCACATAGGGGGGGAACACAACAGGTAATCATCACATGATCTCTCTCTTGTCATCCATTTCCAGACAAACAGAGGCTAGGGACACCATTTGTACCCATCCTGGCTAATAGCCATTGATGGACCTAACCTCCATGCATCTATCTAGCTCTTTTTTGAACCCTGTTAAAGTCTTAGTCTGCACAACATCCTCTAGCAAGGAATTCCACAGATTGACTGTGTGCTGAGTGAAGAAAAACTTTCTTTTGTTTGTTTTAAACTTGCTGCCTATTAATTTCATTTGGTGACCCCCTAGTTCTTATATTGTGGGAATAAGTAAATACCTTTTCTTTATTTACTTTTTCCACGTCAGTCATGATTTTATAGACCTCAATCATATTCCCCTTAAGTTTCCTCTTTTCTAAGCAGAAAAGTCCAAGTGTTTTTAATCTCTGTTTGTATGAGACCCATTCCAAACCCCTAATCATTATTTTTCCCTTCTCTGAACCTTTACCAGCATTACTCAGAGCAGAACAATGCCCTTTTTTCTTTGTCCCACAAAGTTTTAAAATAAACAAAATCCCCATATTCTCTTATTAAAATCATGCACAAAATGTTGCTCAGTCCTTCATTAATTTTTAATTTTTAATTTGGATTTGAGTTTAGCAGTTTGGTAATACAAAAGAAAATCCACTTATTAGTTTTTGCATCTATCATTTGATTTTTAGGTTGGATACCACTGCTCCTTATCAGGTAGTGGCATTATTTATGACATTAGAAGCAGGCCAGCCAATCTGACGACCATGTCTTTGCATAGTGAAAATGAGTCTGGTCTATTCAGAAATGTAGGCTTAAAGTCAGGAGAACAGGTCCAAGGTAGGAACAAAATCCAGTTGTGGGGAGGTTAGTGGGAAGCTATGTCTAGTACATGGAATTGCCCTGCTGACAGTTATCAGTGCCCTGCCATGGGTGTAACTGGGCTGAAGCAACCCTGAGCACAGATGTGGAAAGCTACTGTTTGCAATGCAGAGCACTCTAAGCTTATTGATGGGATGTAACAAATTAAAAAAAAAACCCTCAAAGCAAGCCTCTGACCCCAATATATTTCTGATCTCCCAATGTAATCAGAAACTTCCAGTTTTCTGATGAGATATTCTTTTACCATTGACATACTACTACTTTTGCATACTTCATAGGTATAGTGACTTCCAATATGGCATTGAACCTAAGTTTTAAGGATGCTCAAAGAATTCCTGTGTGACTTGCTAAAGGCAGAGGACCTTTTGATCTAAGTGAATATGAACTGCCAATATTCAGCTGATTATATGCCACAACCCCCAAATATCTTTCAGTCCACGCTTTCTGGAATCACCCATCCTGTAAGTATGACTGTAGCCAGCTAGAGTAAGTCTCAGGTCTGACACAGGGCTCTCAAAGTACAAAATACGCCACACAGGTATCTGTCAAACACAAGTAGTTTATTTCTTGACAGCTAACAGGTGTGCCCCATAAATGGAAGAACAATATAACAAAGAAGCGGCATATTTTATGTCCCTTCCTGCAAGCCTGGGACTCCAGGTAGGCTGCGGACAAAGTGGGAGGTTGTCTCAGCTTCCAAGG
Source organism: Pelodiscus sinensis (assembly GCF_049634645.1). Lineage (NCBI taxonomy): Eukaryota > Metazoa > Chordata > Testudines > Trionychidae > Pelodiscus > Pelodiscus sinensis. The sequence continues at coordinate 54,435,068 of NC_134714.1, forward strand.
CACCGGTACCCAAAGCCCATTGGTGAAGTCCAATTTGCTAGGCTCTGAGGCAGCCTTAAATACAGTTTTCCCTGCCTTGTTTTGCAGTTTGGAAGTTTCCAGGGATAACTCATTACATGCTGATGTAAGGCTTAGCTGTTAGTTATTGATCTGGTTCTGATCTAGTTCTACTTGTTGTTTGGCCCTGCTTACGTGATCAGTACATTAGAGTAAACAGAATTGTTTATGCGTTCTTGCCCTTTACCCTTATCTTTACTTGTTTCTGCTATACTGGCAACAATACTTATCTTAAGTGGCGTATGTTCCCAAAGACTTGCTTCCGGCTTGTCAGATATAGGGAAAAGGGAAAAGGAGGGAAAGAATGCAGGCCGCACCACCCCTAAACTAACACATACAAAGTTCTTCCGCAATTGACCACTACAATGGCCTACATTCTTTGTTCCTAGATAAATACATCGATATTTAGCTGTGTGAAAGCACATATTGTTTGCTTCCACTCAGTTTCACCAAGCCATTCTGGTTGCTCCGAATCAGTGCTCTGTGCTCTTCATTATTTGCTGTTCCCACCACCCTTATGTCATCTGCAAGCTTTGGTAGAGATAATTGTCTTTTCTTCCAGATCAGTGTTTCCCAAATGGTGTTTCGGGGAACCCAGGGGGTTCTGTGAAGTGAAAATAAGGGTTCCGCGAGAAAATTCTATTAAAATCACATGTTGTTTAAAAAACAATAATTAATATTAAGCATTTATGAATTTTATTTAAAACAATTTTCATTTGTGTTGATCTCATTACCTTGTTTAGCATTTGTTTATTATTATCTTTACTTATTTGTGGTCTACTTTTTCAGCTCTCTATATAAGACTTCTATTAGGGGTTCCACAAAATTCTTTGGAGTTTAAAAGGGTTCCATCGCCAAATAAAATTGGGAAACTCTGTTCCAGATCATTGATAGAATGTTACAGGATAGGACCCAAAATCAATCCCTTCTGGCTCCCTTTAGAAACACACTCAATTGATGATGATTTTCTGCTTACAATTACATTTTGAGGCTTATCAGTTAGCCACTTTTTAATCTATTTAATGTCTGCCATGTTGATTTTGTATTCTTAGAAAAAGAGCTATGTGAATATCAGAACCCTTAATTTTTGGCTTAGGACTTCTAACCCTTTCCTTAGATGCTGAGCAGCAAATGAGGGCTGGGCAGGCCAATATAAAATCTCCTAATACTTTCTCTCTGCATATTAACCATTATTGCTTTAATCTGAATTAGTTAGCCTTTTTTCTGTTTTAATTATCTAGAGGCAGAAAATAGAAACATACAAGATAGAAGTAAATGAAAATAGTCATAAGACTTTTTAATCAACTTATCTGTTGATAGGAACCCATAATCACCTTCGGTGATGGAGTGGAAAAAGTATTGCCTTAAAAGAGCTAGATTTTCAAGGATTAGACAAACCAACTGAAGAACTATGTACCAAACTCTTCAAAAGTAATTCCTAGATACATCTCCCTCTTTTTCCAGTTGTCTAGAAGAAACAGAAACTGAAAGTGTCTTCAATATCAGAGATCAGGGCCGGCCCACAACATTTTGACACCTGAGGTGGGGAACTCAAATAATGCCCCTGTGCCCCCTCGCTTGGGACAACAGCAGACACAATTTTCTACACTCTGGGTCCTAGTGGCACCCTCCTACAGTCTGGCACCTGATGTGACCTCCTCAGTTCGCCTCATGGTAAGGCCAGCCATGTCAGAGATGATTTTTTCAAAGTGGAGGCTGTGGGTAGCGAATATATTTGAAAAAATTCACTTTCCTTTTGAAGGTATGGGTTGCTTCACAGGTGGCAAATTTGGGGGGAGGGACGTTTTTGTGATATTGGGGTGTTTTGTGGTGAATTCGGATGTGCTGATTCTTCATCAGGGTATTCTACCAGTAGAAACAGGAAATGTCCAAATAACTATAGGGCCTTCTCTTAGAAAACATTGCTCAGGGATTTTGTTGAATGTATTTGACACATTAAGCATTAAGCTTACTCATTCAGCATTAAGATGACTATTAAGATATGTCTAGACTACATGGCTCCGTAGATGGAGCCATGTAGATGAGTTTACTAGACATAGGAAAATGAAGCGGCCATTTAAATAATCGCTGCTTCATTTACATCAAAATGGCTGCCACACTGTGCCGATCAGCTGTTTGGCAGCACAGCGGGGTAGTCTGGATGCACCATGGTCGACAAGGGAAGCCTTTGTCGACCGCTCCGGTAAACCTCATTTCACGAGGCATACCAGAGCGGTCGACAAGGCTTCCCTTGTCTACTGTGGCATGTCCAGACTGCCCCGCTGTGATGCCAAACAGCTGATCGGCACAGAGCAGGGGCCATTTTGATGTAAGTGAAGTGGCGATTATTTAAATTCCCACTTCATTTTCTTATGTCTAGTAAACGCATCTACATGGCTCTGTCGACGAAGCCATGTAGTCTAGACATACCCTTAAAGTGCATCTTTCCAGAATGGTAGCACAGGGAGCTTAATTGTTTGAAATTAATGTTTGTCTATTTTAATAGCAATTCTTACTAAAAATGTATAATTCAGCATATGGAATAGTTCAAGCTATAAACCACCACTTCCTGGGCTTGACGGGACCCATGTCTGACCATTCTCATTTTTAGAGCAGGGAGACCAGGTTTGATTCTCTACCCTATAGCAGTAGTTTAGTCAATCAAACACAAGGCCCCCCAGGGATGGACCAGAGGCATGCAGAGGAAAGAACTCTCAGCCTTCTTTGGCATGCAGGACAAGAAGAAAGAATTACCATTGATATTTTACTCAGGAGTCTCTCAGACACTGATGCTGGGTTCCAATATGAAAACCTAGGTAGAACCTTGACCCCCTACAGTTTCTTAAGGCCTCTGCACAGTTTGGTTCCTGCAAGAGCCATGCTCTTGAGACTCTCCTGAATACAGCATCCCCTTGGAGTGGGATCTAATGGGCTGTGTGAGTATGTTGTAGGCATGGGCGGTGGGTGAAGCTAGGGCAGGGGGAGGAGAGCCCTGAGCCTTTTCCCTTCTATCCTAGACCCCATCCAACAAGGGAGCCAAACCCTGCTACTGCAGAGGCAGACCTCCAGCATCCTGCATGAGTCTCCCTGGTAACAGGGCATGGGAAGGGCAAGCAGCACATGGCCCCAGCCTACCCAGGCCTGGAGCACAGAGAAGGTATGCAGCACCACTCTTCTGCCCTGGAGCACAGACAAGTTGCACTACTCCAGCATCTTCAGCATCCTGAGCCTCAACATGGATGAATTTTAGGGGCAGCCTGAGAGCTGTGCTGAAACAGGAGGCATTCTGGGAGTGGAGTGGCCTTTTGTTGTTTTTTAAGTTTATCCAAGATACAGCTATTGTCATCTAATATGGGAAATATGTTGTTAAAGTCACTCCAGAAGAAACATTTGGCAGAGTGGCAATGCTCTTGTGCCATGAAATCAGACTCCTCCCTCTCTCCCCCTATCTCTATTGCCTTCCCAATAGGGTGTGTCTAGATTGCAGGCTTTTTTTGAAAAAGTGGCCTTTTTTCTAAAAAAAAAAAAAAAATTTCACCTGCATCTAGACTGCTGCCGTATTCTTTCAAAATTAAATCAAAAGAATGTGGCAGTTTTTTTGACCATAGTAAACCTCTTTTTATGAGGAAAAACGCCTTTTTTCCAAAGTGCTCTTTTGAAAAAAGGTGTTCTTGAATGCAAACAGGGCTTTTTCTATAGAGAGCATCCAGACTGCCAGGGTGCTCTCTTTTGAAAAAGCTGCTTGCTTTTTCGAAAGACATGGTTGCAATCTAGATGCTCGCTTTCGAAAGAGGCTTGTAGTCTGGACATATCCTTAGGGTGCATCTAGACAGCAGGGTTTCACTCAAAATAAGCTACACAAATGGAGCTATGTCAATTGCATAGCTTATTTTGAAATTGGGAGTGCCTACACAGCACTTACTTCAAAACAGAGCACTTTTTCTCCGACTTCCTTTACTCCTCGTACAATGAGGGTCATAGAAGTCGGAGTAAGAAATCCTCCAGATTGACAGTATTTGAACATTATTTTGAAATAACTGCCTGCCGTGTAGATGCAGACTAAATTATTTCGAAATAACACTGTTGTATAGAAATAATGTTGCTGTGTAGACATCCCTAAGGGTATTTCTACACTGGTCCCCTAGTTCGAACTAGGGAGGCTAATGTAGACATTTGAAGTTGCAAATGAAGCCTGGGATTTAAATATCCTGGGCTTTATTTGCATCTTCCCATCTGGTCGCCATTTTGAAATTTCACTAGTCCGGACTAACTGCCCGTGGCTATACGCGGCAGGGAGCCGGTAGTTCGAATTAAAGCCCCTCATCTGAACTACCATTAAACCTCCTTGCAGGAGGAATAATAGGTAGTTCGATTTAGGGCTTTAATTCGAACTACCGGCTCCCTGCCGCGTGTAGCCGTGGGCAGTTAGTCCGGACTAATGAAATTTCAAAATGGTGTCTGGACGGGAAGATGCAAATAAAGCCCGGGATATTTAAATCCCGGGCTTCATTTGCAACTTCAAATGCCTACATTAGCCTCCCTAGTTTGAACTAGTGGGGCTAGTGTAGACATACCCCAAGAGAGTATGTTGCATACTAAGCATTGCATAATATTTATAAAATGTACATTCCCTATGGATTCATATGAGGATGAAATGTATGTCTCCATCATAAACTCCTAATATTTAAACTAGCTATTTACTTTAGAAATCAGTGATTTCTAAGCTGAATTTTTTTTTAGCAAAAGAATCTGAACTTCTTGGTAGGAAATTGATTCTTTGCAACTGAAAAATTACAATTTGATTTCTGCTCCTGAATACTTTGGGTTGGAGGTAGGGGAAATCTAATGCTTTATAGTTCACATAACCAGGACAAAAACTCTTCATAGTATTCGCTCTGACTTTTGTTCTATTTGCTGTATAGTCATTTCAAGGGTGTTTAAAGATTATCAGTAAGAACAGGAGTTTTCTTGACAATGACAAGCATTGATTTTAGTTTTTGAGATTTCAGATTTTGGATATTTGTATATATGTAAGTACTTCCAGTTGTTTAATTTTAAACTTTAAAAAGGCTCTACTAGAGCTGGTCAAAAAGATATTAATTAAATAATTTACTCTAGTGACCAGCTGTGGGTGGTGGATTATGACACTAAGTTGCTTGATTAAAAACTGGCAAACTTCACCAAATAATGATGAATAATATGCAACCAGCTATAGCTATCAATAGTTTAATCTGTCATCATGATAGTTATAGCCATGTCTCTTTATTAATTACCCACCATCTGTGTCTCTTTTGTGTGTTAATTCGTGTGCATGCATCTGAGCACGCACACACACTGTGGCAGACAACATGAGGCCATGGACAATATTAAATTGACCAACTGGAATTTTTCTTTCCATCCAGCAGTGGAAAAACATGCTGAATATGACCCAGTCTCTGTTAATGTTTAAGCAAGTCTCAGAATGATTGCTCTGCAAACCTCTGTGAGAAATTGTACACAATAATTCCTTCAGCGCCACAGGATTTTTGGCTGTGATGGTATATTTCACAAATGTTTCTGAAAAGCCCATGTTGCCTAAATGCTCTTACAGATTCAAGTATCTGTTGTGTCCAAAAGCACACTGACAATATCTGTTCACTGGTTTGTGTGCTTACTGCAAGAAAGGTGAGACATGCAGATAAGATCATATGGTCAAATAAAGCCTCTAGCTATATTTCCAAGAATTTTGTAAACTCATATCATTTCCCATTGTGGATCAGCAAGCATAGAAAAAGCCAGATGGATTGCTGATAGACTTACATACTGGAAAAAGGACACAGGAGGCACAGAAGTTCAGTTTTACAAGTAAAATAGAACTTTACTGCTCAGATGATTGTGTGAGGAATAAATGCAAATACAGTAAAACTCCAATAGTCCAGCATCCAATTGTACGGCACTCCCAATAGTCTGGCATTAAATGGCAAGAGTCTAGTGAGTGAGCTTTGGCAAAAAACGAGTCAGCGGCTGCAGCTGAACCGAGCGAAACCGGACGGGACCAAGTCAGTCTGCCACTGGCATTGTGTGACCCTGGACAGTGCTTGTGCTACAATAAAAAGCGTTAAAAACACTTTATATACAGTATATACTGTGTGTGTGTGTATATATATATATATATATATAAAACCAGTATATAGTATCTCCTGATAGTCCAGCATATCCGATAATCTGGCACCACCTAGCTCCCAAAGTTTCCAAATTATTGGAAGTCTATTGTATAAGTAAGCCAAGTGCAACAAGAAATTTGCCTATGCACTGTGATTCAGTTCCATGTATAGGATAGCTATCAGTAAAAGAAGGAAAATAAAAATTATATTAATGTAAATAGTACCTTTCATTGTGAAGGATCTGAAAGCATGAGACAACATTCTGAAGGATCTGACGGCATGAGACAATTTTGTATTATAAAACACAATTATATATACCTAGCACAATTGAAATAGAGCCAGCTTTAGAATTCAGGGTGACAGCCAACTGGAACTGCACTGCAAAGAGGGAAAGCAAACATTGATCAAAGTGAGTGCAACATATTCTTTCCTTAACAGAAAGTATCATGGGAACTTTAATGTCCATGCAGACAAGACAGAATTCTTTTTAGGGTGATATTTGAAAAACCTACATGCCATGTCCTGCAAGCCTCAACCAACAGCCAGTCACCCATGAGTGGAATTTACACCTGTGGAGAGGGACAGCACAAGGGCTAGAGTGCATCACTTAAACCCTCAAAATAGGAGAGGCACGAAGGCTTTAAGTCATTTTTAGGTGAGTGCTGGCCGTTCTGCACAGGAGATAATTCCCTCATGAAGACATCAAGGGACATGTTTTCCTAGAACTGTTTTTGTGATGTGACAGTAGAGTCATAGAGCTGGGAGAGACCTTAGAAAGCCATCAAGTCCAGCCCCCGGCCCACGGCAGGACCAATCTCAATTAAATCAACCCAGCCACGGCTTTGTCAAGCCGAGACTTAAACACCTATAAGGATGGAGACTCCACTACTTCCCTAGGTAACCCATTCCAGTGCTTCACCACCCTCCTAGTGAAATAGTTTTTCCTAATATCCAACCTGGACCTCTCCCACCACAACTTGAGACCATTGTTCCTTGTTCTGCCATCCATCACTACTGTGAACAACCTTTCTCCAGACTCTTTGGAATCTTCCTTCAGGAAGTTGAAGGCTGCTATCAAATCCCCCCTCACTTTTCTCTTCTGCAGACTAAATAGACCCAACTCTCTCAGCCTCTCCTCATAGATCATATGCTCCTGCCCCCTAATCATTTTGGTTACCCTCTGCTGGACCCTGTCCAATGCATCCACATCCTTTGGGGGCTCAGAACTGGACACAATATTCCAGATGTGGCCTCACCAGAGTCAAGTAAAGAGGAATAATCACATCTCTGGATCGACTGGCAATGCTCCTCTTAATGCAACTTAATATGCCATTAGCCTTCTTGGCTACAAGGCCACACTGTTGACTCATGTCCAGCTTCTCATCCACTGTAACCCCTAGGTCCTTTTCTATAGAACTGCTTCTTATCCAGTTGGTCCCCAGCCTGTAACAATGCTTGGGATTCTTCCATCCCAAGTGCAGGACTCTACACTTATCCTTGTTGAACCTCAACAGATTTCTTGCTGCCCAATCCTCCAATTAGTCTATTGAGTACTTTTGAGTGTGGCTAAGATTTAGTCATGGACAGGTAACTGGCAATAAAAAAATATCATAGTCCCATTGCCCATCCTTGACTTTTACTTTTACTCTTGACTAAATCATGGCTGATTGTGGGGTCCCAGTGCTCTGTTCCTGCTCTTGGTGTGTGGGGAGGGTGAGACTCTGTTGGAGGTCAGAGGAACATAAGAACATAAGAACGGCCATACTGGGTCTGACCAAAGGTCCTTCTAGCCCAGTATCCTGTCTGCCGACAGTGGCCAGCACCAGGTGCCCCAGAGAGGGTGGACCAAAGACAATAATCAAGTGATTTGTCTCCTGCCATCTCTCTCCAGCCTCTGACAAACAGAGGCCAAGGACACCATTTTATCCCCTGGCTAATAGCCTTTTATGGACCTAAGCTCCATGAAATTATCTAGCTTCTCTTTAAACTCTATTATAGTCCTAGCCTTCACAACCTCCTCTCACAAGGAGTTCCACAGCTTGACTACACACTGTGTGAAGAAGAAATTTCTTTTATTAGTTTTAAACCTGCTCCACAAGCACCGCCGCTGCTCAGGGGCAGGGCACTGCTGCTTCTCCAGGACTGCTTGTCCCAGAACTGCCCCCAGGAATGCTGCTGCTCTTGTGGCTTCCAGGGTCAGTAGCATAGGCTCCTGCCTGGGGCCGCTCCAGGAGCAGGTGGTATGACTGGCCAGAGGCTGCTTAGGTGGCCTTGGATCAGCTTCTTCAGCTGCAGAAGTCATGGAGCTCCTGGAAAGTCCTGGAAGCCGTGACTTCTGTGACCTCTGTGGCCAACTTGCTTTTGGGCAATGCGATGATGATGATGTTACCCCTAGAATTTGCAAGCTCCTAGAACTCTGGATATGGTCAAATAGTTTTCTGGGTCAATTGTCAGCCAGAACTACTCTGCTTTATAGTGAAGAGGTCAGCCTGTCTACCCCATAGTGGAGAGGATCCTTTGTCTACACCAACCAGCATGCACATCCTTGAGACAGTGGTCTCCAAACTCATGATCAGAATATCATCTGCCTAGGAATGTGCCCAAGAGGCAGATGGGGATTGATATAAATTGTGAATGTTTAGTGATGATGTTTAATATTTATCAGTTAACCCAAACCCTTTCCTTCCCCGGAGCTATTTTCCTGTTCCCCATAAAATCCCCTGTACTATATTGTTATTTCTGAGCATGCCATTTGTTAGTTAGGATTTTTGATGGTGTATTTTATTGTTTCTCATGCATAGGGTGTTATATGCCTTGCCAGCAGTGGTAGCATTATTTATTTTCTCAACGCACAGCATACCTGCATTCCAGGCACTGTGACAACTCACTTTGGGTGCAGGCACCACGATCCCCTAAAAAGAACTTGAAACCCAAGGAAACGGGAGATGTCACTGTAATTAGTAAGCACCAGGCAGGATGTTTGAGCTACATTTTGGGGAAGGTCTACAATGAAGACCCAAATCAGTGGCTTGATTCTGCAAACCTGCACATGTTTACTCACGTATGTAATTCCATTGATGACAATGAGATAACTATACCTGTATGAAGTGTTTGAAACACTGGGCCCTTGCAAAGTTCTCTCTCCTATTATTTTTCTTTATATCACAGTATATTCCAAAATATCATGAGGTATCTTTCATGTTCACCAATCTAGGAGCCATATGCAAGTGAGTGATGCTAGAAGTCTTAACATTCTGCAGTAGTCACTGAGCAGAACAAGCCAAAGAAATGATTCTTCCAATTTTGTGACCCTTTACATAAGCATAATTGAATTAGACCACATTAGCAGCTATCAATCGTAAAAACAATACATTAAAATAAAAAAAACTAAAAATGTTTTTCAAGCAGCTGCTAAATCAAGTAATGTATTTGTTTTATTACATATTTGCATAATAGGGCAAACTAGAAACTCTCTGTAACAGATGTGCTGGTGGCAGGGAGATTTGATTACTGGCTTCTGTTATTAATCACTGCACAAATCTTAAATGATTTGTTTCTACAGTTTGATCAATTTACATCCGAGTACTTGCATTTATGCACACAATGTGGAGATAAAACATCTGTTCACACCCTTAGTGGCAGCACTGATTTTCTTACAGGGCTTGAAGTTTTGCATTAAGCAAGGCACAAGAGACTTCAGCAAGAGACTGACAACTTCTTTTAAAAAGGTTCTGTTGTTTCTAATGAGAATAATTCATAGTGGAAAGACATTTCACCTTGGCAATAATTCCTGTAGTGTGCTTATTATTTTGTCTTGGTGAAGCTGCTACTGTAGCACAAGTCCTTAATTGGTTCTTGCAACTATAGAAAGTTTAACTAGGGAAACATGTTTGAGCTATATTCTTTTTCTGTACAGTACTAGCAACTTTAGGTAGTGTATTGAAGAACTACAATCTATAATGTCATTATTAAGGAGTTGTACAAATGACCTAGAATTTTACAGTGGGCCCATTTTAATTTAAAAGTTTATATTTTGCATTCCCACAGCTGATGTTTGAATTGATTATACATATTTTGTAAAGATAGTCAAAATAAAAATAAATAAAAAATCTGGGCAAAATAAATATTTTTCATTAATTCCCCCATTAAACATTCATTAATGCTCTGGCCACACAGTGGAACCAAAACTTTTATTATGTTAGAATAGCAGAAAATGTGTTTTACTAAGTAAATGAATATTTGACTAGCTAGTAAGCAAGCAAAAGGATAGATATATATCTAAAGACACTGAAACAAAGCATAAGAAATTTAAAATATCTCTGTATGGGTGCACATAACATTGATTTCTCATTATGTCAAAAAGCAGGTTTGATGGTTCATGACAGTTGTACAGAAATTTGTCTAAGGGCCAGATTTCCAGGCCCCCTTTTGGCTGGCTTGCTCAGGCATTCTAAAGTAGCCTTGAGGCTAGCCTAATGGGGCAATTGGGGATTTCCCTGGCATAGAGAAATCCCAGAAGGCAAAAAGCCTGTCTAATCCTCCCTACAATACACCTGCCCAGTCCCCATAGCATACGGTATGCCAGATTTGGAAAGGGGAGTGTTTAGAGCACTTTATACTCATGCAATTCCCAGCCAGTGTAATGTCCGAGGTGGGGGTGGGAGGTCTCCCATCTGAAAATGGTCTGAGGTCAATTGGAATTGCAGATGGCTTACAAGTACCTCTCATCTACCCTTGGGTCTTGGATAAATGTAGCTTGGCTAAACCTGAGGATATAGTCCTTGGTTTTTATACTGTCCCACTATCTGTTTTAGTGCCTAGAGATCATATTCTCTGCTGCATACAGCTTCTGCTACATTCGCCTAGGAAAACATATGCCATAGAAGAGCTGAGGATAGCTTAGTTACCCCATACTGCAACAAATCCCAAGAAGTTCCTGAATTGGAAGTTATGGAAATGTAGGTTTTGCTGGCTATAAACATGCTGAAGATGCCTTCCCACTTGCAAATGGTTTCCACTCCCTTTGTACCTCTAAATTGGCACAAAGTGATAAAGTTAGGGTAAATAATCTGCCTCTAGTTATATTGTTGCCTGTATATTGAACAGGACAACTGTACTCATTGTAGGTAAGAGAGCTCTGGATTATAAAAAAATGCTGTCATTTCAAAGCATCAGATGTTATTTCAGAATAAAACTTAGTTATGTCTCTTGACAGGTATGCTGTGCTGTTGAAACAATTATTGCAATTGCCACGTTACAATTCAGGTTTATATCTAATGAAACATTAGGTATCGTTTTTAAGTCAAAGCCTACATATTCAACAAAGCTTTATCTCCTTTACACTGTCTTGTTGCAAAGAACTCTAAATGTGATAGTCTACAAAATGCAATTTTATCAAGCTATAGAAATATTCTTTCAAATGACAAGACAGTCCCTTTTCAGTTGCATGCAAAATATAACAGACTGTAAAGCATGACCTACACTTTTTGCAAAAAAACAAATAGAAGTATTTAGAAAGGCTTGCAAGTCAGATTTGAGTGGTTCAGTGAAACCAATGTGTGCTAAAGGACAAAAGAAAAAAAGATGTCTGAGAGTAAACTGTACAATCCCAACAACAAAGTTAACTCTATTACAGATCCAGAGCCATCTCCAAAGTCATTAACTCAGTTGCCTGAGGTGTTTGCCAAGGAGCCAGATGCCACTCTTCCAGAACTTGGCATCTGGTGATTGTCATTTCAGCAGAAGGAGAAGGGAGCACTGTGTTTAGATGTGGTAAATGTAAAGCCATCTCCTAACCCCAACGGAGTTTTCAGTTTGTTTTAAAAAATGCTAAATTTTGAATAGACACCAGAGGCACCAGCAGCGCACAATGCAAGCGAGTGCTTGCACTCCTATCCAACTAATGCAACTTATTTTTCAGAGATAACTTTAGACAGATTTATAGATTTTAAAGTCTGAGAGGATCACTAAGATAATTCAGTCTCACCTTCCACATAACCTGCACCCTAGCATTTCAATCAGTACGTTCTGCAGTGAAGGGAAACATTCTTTAGTACATAAGTAAACACTATTGAGAGTTGTGCTTGAATTTTACAAAAATGAAATGAACAATGTAGTTTCATGTTGCTTTTCTATTTATGTATCCTGCAATGTAATGAAGATTGTGAACTAGCTTGTAAAATGTTTTTATTTTATCTGATTATATAATGAATTAGTGTATAGGAGTATCTTCCGAAACAAGCAGAGATTTGGGCCATAGATAAAATTGAATGAATGCCTCAAAATATTTTCAATGAACATTCAGTCATATTTTAACATATCCACTTTGATTTTTATGTCCATTTTGTATTTGCTTTCCAGATACATTCTGTACCAGTATGAATATTGGTTGAACCTCTCTAGTCCGATATCCTTGAAACCTGACTAGTTCTGAACCAGAGAATTTTCTGGACCCCAGGAGGCCAATATTGTCTAGCAGCATTACAGACATTTCCACTGCTTACTGGGCTGTTAAAGAACATTTAGGGGTAAATTAGAGGTAACTAACAGCACAGAACACTGAGGCTACGTCTACACTGGCCCCTTTTTCAGAAGGGGCATGCTAATTTTGAAAGTGGGAATAGGGAAATCCGCGGGGGATTTAAATATCCCCCGTGGATTTAAATAAACATGTCCGCCGCTTTTTTTCCGGCTTGGGGAAAAGCCGGAAAAAAAGCGTCTAGACTGGCCCGATCCTCCGGAAAAAAGCCCTATTCCAGAGGATCTCTTATTCTCTCTTTGAAGTAGGAATAAGAGATCCTCCGGAATAGGGCTTTTTTCCGGAGGATCGGGCCAGTCTAGACGCTTTTTTTCCGGCTTTTCCCCAAGCCAGAAAAAAAGCGGCGGACATGTTTATTTAAATCCGCGGGGGATATTTAAATCCCCCGCGGATTTCCCTATTCCCACTTTCAAAATTAGCATGCCCCTTCCGAAAAAGGGGCCAGTGTAGACGTAGCCTGAGGGTACATCTACACTGCAACACTATTTTGAAATAACTAGCACTATTCCGTAATAACTTAGCCCATGTCTACACAGCAGGCAGTTATTTTGAAATAGTGTCAAAATACCGTCAAGCTAGAGGACTTCTTACTCCGACTCCTGTAACCTTCATTGTATGAGGTATAAGGGAAGTCAGAGGAAGAAGCTCTATTTCTAAATAAGTGCTGTGTAGATGCTCCCTTATTTCAAAATAAGACAGGCAATTTATGTAGCTCCATTTGTGTAACTTATTTCGATTTAAGTCCAGCAGTGTAGATGAACCCTGAGAGCTAGAATGGGTGTCTGTAAACAAACTTTATGGGACCACAGGAAATTTGACCACAAAGTGGACATCCAGCTAACCAAAATCATTCTGGATGACTGATACTCCTGGACAAGAGAATTCTGGACTAGAGAGGTTCAACTTGTACTTACAAAAAGTGAATTTTCAAATCATACTTGTTTTGGTATTCAAATATGCAATGCAAAATTTGAACTGTTGTTAATGTATACAAATCATCGGTTCAAAGAACTGAAAGAGTAGCATATTATGAAATAATGGCTAACTGTGGGATTCACTATTCAATCTGTGTCCAAGATGCTTGAAAGAGATCTTCTTTATTCAGTGATGCAGTTCTCCAACAGCCTCTGCTTAACAGAAGGTAAACTGTCACCGTTCTTGTCCCCCAGACTTCTTCTCTCTTAATGCTAGCCAGTAATAGCCAATTATTTAATCCTTAGCCCACTGAAATCAATGGAATTCCAACCACTGATTTCAGTTGGCCTTGGATCAGACCTAAATATTGCATGAATTCAGATTTTGATTTTTTTTACAGTTGCTCACGAGTGACTAGCTGATCAAGAATTATTCTCTAAAGATATTGGTGAATATGGATTATATCTGAGAATTTCACAATTTTTTCTGGACAAACAGAATAAGAGACTAAATTTATTGAGAAGTAGTTAGGAATTCCTATTCTGGGTCCAGAAACAACATTCTTCCTGTCTGTATAGTAGGAAGGCATTATCATTTTCTAATGTAGGCAGAGTTCTGAAAGATTCCTAGAATATCCAGTACTTCTAAATGCATTAAGAGCAATGACCATATCATTTCTGTGGCAGTGGAGGAGTAAGACTGAATACAACTTGCTGAATATTATAATAGTGAATTTTGTTGGCACTTAACCATTGTTCTTAATTAGTATGCTTGGTTTTGACATATCACAAGGCTAATATCATTGAGCTTGAAATCAAGGAAGAAGTTGCTCTCTGGAAAAAGCAAAAAAAAATGTAAAATACAGTATTATTTTAAAATACTTATTTCAAAACATGGGTTTATGAAAGCATTAGATCGTTTAAGTTGATTTTTTTGCAATCGTTGGATGATGCACATATTTTTCCTTCAGAAAGCAAAGCCCCACTAGTGCCATTATAAATAATATCATTGGTTCATTGACCAACAACAAATACATTTGGGAATTCATGTACTGTAAGCTGGTGGACTGACTCAGCAGAAAGAAAAGCACAGACATTGTCAGCAAGAGTTTTCTTCAATGGCTACAATTTGTAACATGAAAGCAAAACAAGTTAAAATAAGCTAAAAGAAGGAGTAAGTGAAAATTTCTCAACCTTCCCAGAGGCATTTTGCCCTCTGTCACCCAGTGGATAGTATGTAGGCTCTTTGCCTGAGCATCTGCATGAGTAGAGAGACGAGCAGAGTTAGTTAACTCATAGAGAGCACCACTGCACTGTGTCACATTTATTGTTTTGAATCACTTTAAAAAATGTCAACAAGCTCATAACATGTGCATTTATATTGAAAAGAAAATGGTCTCCACCTATCACAGCAGGGCTGCTGTAGATGTACAGCATGCTACAGGGACAGGAACTATCATTTACCTGTCCTATGTCAATTTACTATTGACCTTTGATATCAACATGCTTATGATCAAGCCCAATAATGTTACCACAAATTCCAGATGGCTTCCCTTTACCTCCCAATTTAACACAAGCCATTTTAACTAAAATACACTGAAAGAGCTGGAATGAGATTTTTAAAGGCAGTGAAGGGAGAGAGATATCCAAGTCCAATTGATTTACAATGAGTGCTGGGTGGTAACACCCTTGGAGGCCTTTCAAAAGCCTCTCCTACTCTATTTGATATTACAGTAATGTAGCAGTCGCTGGCAGTGACTGCTGCAGTTAACGACACAAAACAGCTTCAACTCTAGCAGCCTGTTTTCACATTCTCATAACTAGAGCTGGTTTAGTAAAATTTGCAAATAGGTTATTCATCTTTTCTTCCCTCTGTGAACTGATGAATAATTTATTTGCACTATTTGATTAACTTTGTTCAAAGCAGTTTACCTTAAATGGAATAGTCCTCTCTCAGGCTGGAAACTTCCAGGGTTGGTACTTGCCCAAAGGTAATTGTTTTGCACTGGAAAATTCCTTCAGTTGGTTTGGAGCTGAGAAAAAGGGGAGAGGGAGGGAATCACTCCAGGCTTTCCCAACTCTAAAATAAAAATTCCCAACCACTCTGGTGACTATCTAATAGCTAAAAAGCAGACATATTCCAATAGCCCGTGCCAGCAAAGAATACACTTAATATAAGTATTAAGTTACCTGAATGTAGGCACCCCTATATCCTCATGCAGAGGAGCTGAGATTAGGCACTTGGTGGTCCCTCTCTCTAAGCATTAATACTTAACCAAAATAACACCCTGCTTAGTGGGGATAATCTTGCTATTCTTATACTAACTGGACCACACATAGAATAAGACAGCATGGTGGTAACAATTCACCCTGCTGAGAGCCGTGGCCTCTCTGTGTTTCAGGGCGACTCTCAAGGAGTTCCCAGGTGGCTGCTCCCCACACCAGCAGAACATCACAAACTAAGGCCACTGCTTCCCTCAATCCTTTAAGGTTCTTTAAAAGTTCAGGAAGCAGTGACTCTCCCAGCAAAGCTCCAAGAGCTGGGAGGCATTCATGGCCTCATTATTAGAGTGGTTTTGTGACTGACCTAGAGCTAGTAGTGTCCTATTAACCTTTTTATACATGGCACCGGGGGAACCCTCCGTGGGATCACAACAGATCATTCAATAGTCTAGCATGCTACTACTAGGGACTTCCTTGAATTTCACTAGCAATGCCTTAGAAAGGACCATCAGGCACTATGACACCTGCCATTTATAGAGACTTTGAGGAAATAGAGGTCTGTTTCTTGGGTCTTGCTGCTCTAGTGGAGGAGCAGAAGTCAATTCTTGGTGTTCTGAATAAGCTAGTGAGAATTACAGCTCCATTTGTCAATCTCCAAAGAGTTTTCTGAAGTGAACAAATCACTTGGCACTCTCTAAAGACCTTAAGGGAACCTCAGAGGGTTTAACTGGGATCCAACAGTGAGAGGGGGGCCTTTCACCAGTTGAAGACATCCAACAGTGAGGGTATGTGAAGAATAGGTGGACTGGGGAACTGGTGTAAAGTAAGGTGTTGTAATGAAGGTGCCTAGGTGGAAAAGGGAAAGAGTGGAGATTTTTGGGAGGTGACTTCCCAATCAAACCTATAGGATTAATCCAATGCAGCCTTCTACTGTGACAGGATCATACACTTGTTATCCATCCAAAATGAAAAGAATACATGCACTCAAATTATAAGGACTAAAAATCAGTGCCTAAACTGAGCCTGTGAAATATATGCACATATGCAAACAGATAATTGTTTTCAAAAACATGCATATGCATGAACCAGATGAGTAATTGCATGTGCAGACTACTACTAGTGCATGAAATTACCTGTTTTGCAAGTGTAAATTGGTGTTTTGCATGCCCATTTACCTGTTCACTATGTTTATATTTTGTGGGTTCAAGTTAGCTGCCTGTGTTTGATAATTTTGGCCCTCAGGATACAAACAAAGGAATCAAAGCGAGAACTGAATATTAATTATAATCAGGATTGAAAAAAATAGTGCGCATTTTTCCAGTGCCGTTGTGCTGTTTTCCTCATTGAATATTTATTAGCTATACTTAAATCATATCATTTCCAGTGCTATACTTCAAACTCTCCAGCATTATAGGGGCATTACTTTATACAAAGAAAGTGTTTTTTAGAAACTAGAAGTTGCACTGCCTAAGAGCAGCATCTCTGTTTTTAGTAACAAATTATGCAAGTGTATTCTGTTTAGAAGTGAAACAAAAGACCCTGGTACTTTTTGTTTTGTGTAGACAACTAGGCATGGAGAATTCTGTGAAGAAGGCAATAAAAATGCAGGTTATAAAACCCTGATCTTCAGAATGCTGTGAATTTGGAGCACAATTTATAATCCCCTATTCAGTTACGTGTCAGCCCCACAATTTATCCATTACATGTGAGGCACTGATAGCACTCATGCAGCTAAATTCCATTCTCCACAGCATTACAGGAGTTGGCATTTCCAGAGCAGAACAAAATATTAATTTCTAGTTTCAGACACTTTGCCTGTTCTCATATTAATACAGTTAGTAATGTTGCCACCTGATTCACACGCAGAGCTGCGTTGTTCTTCCCAATATCACTACAAAATCATTTCCAGTTCTCTTGCAAATCCTGGTAACTCTATTACTATATGCTTAATTAGTTTACTCTGGCTGCAGCCTTTTACTGTTCTACAACAAGCAGTGCAAATTCAAGCAACCAAGACAAGCTGAAAAAGACATAAAATATAGTATAGATTCTCACCACATTATCTTGTTCTTATGGAAGTGCATGGCAAAAACTCACTAACTTTAATAGGGGTAGCATCATACCCACAACAAACAGACTTGGGGCAGATTTCCTAGACTGGCTCCTCCTGTAGTCTGGTCTTAATAATCCTGTTGTTTGCACCACAGGGGTGAGTGAATCCTCAATGGGTAATAGAGCTGCTGTAATCTATCCTTTTCCCATCTTCCTTAGGTCCACACCAGCAAGCGGGCATGATGCTGAGAAATGGAGAAGACAACTGGCAGACAAGCCTAAGGGACAATTGCCAACTGATACAAATTTAAAGCAGCACCCAAACTGCTCTGAACTTGCCAAAGCTAGGACCAGGCCAAGGATGGGGAAAAGAAGTAGGGATCTATAAGCAGTGGATGTGTCCCATAGTTTAATTGGACTTCAAGATCTTTGACTTCTTCTGCATAGTGTGCAGTACTAAGCAATTATGCCCATACATGAAATTCAATAATGATGAACAGATGAAGTTCTGCATTATATACTTTATTAGAAAATTATAAAGGATTGATCTAATTTTGAGCTTTGCTGTTACAGGTTGCACCTTCCTAAACCAGGATTCTCTGGTCAGGCAACATCTGTAGTCCGGCAGGATCATGGATGTTCCCTGACCAGAGAGCACAGGTGGCTGGGAGTCAGGCAGCTGTAGGGCTGGTAGCTGGGAGCCCTGCTGGGCTGAAAGCCAGATGGGGTTAGGAGCAGCCCGGCAGGGAAGCTGGGGACGGAGCTGCATGGAAGCCCAGCAGGGGAGTCGGGACTAGGGTAAGTTCTGCATGGCAGCCCAGCAGGGGAGCTGGAGCTGGAGCTACGACAGTGAGGCAGGGGAACTGGGCCAAGGTAGCCTGGCTAGGAGAGGGGGAGAGCTGGGCAGAGGAGCTGAGCCTGCGGTGGACTAGAAAGCCAGTAGCAGGGGATCTCCCCTTGTCCAGCAAATTCCCTCATTTGGGACTGGTCAGGTACCAAGGGTGCCAGATGAGGGAGGTCCAACCTGCAGCTGTTAGACCTGGCACTGAAGTCACTTGATGTTGCCATCCATCGCTACATTAGATAGGAGATTTGGTGCAAAAGAGAGGATGTATAAGCAATGGAAACATAACTTGATCTGCAACAAAAATAAAATGCAGTATGGCACCTCTCATGCCAAGTGATGCAAAAAAAAAACTTTGTGATTTTTTGTAATTACTCTGATTATCCTTAATGAGCAGGTCTGTGGTCCAGCCCTGCAACATTTTAGTTTTGTGATCAGTCCTATTAGGATAAGTAGGTCTAGTTGTTGAATAAAGATTTGCAGAATGAAGACCTTGATCACTATGAACAAAATTATCCATTAACACAATATAGCTATTTCTGAGGTAGCCAGCTAATAACTCTCTATAGATAAAGCTTTCTCTGTTGAATGGGCCTTTTGTTTCCTTGCTTTCTAGTTGATAACAATTAAAATTTTATATGCAACTATTCCAAAGTAAAAACTGCAAGACAAACATTGTGAGTAACCAAAGGTCTAGAGTATTTAGATGGGAGGCGGTTCTTCTTTTTTGATTCTTAAACTTATGAAAGGATTTGTTGATAATATGCTGTACTGCATGTTGGCTGTGCATAAAATGCACAGCCGAACACAGATGTTGATACATCTTATTAGCATTTTATTTGTTTTAATGAATCAAAAGCCTGCTTCAAAGAGACTAATCCATGGAGATTCTCAAAAGCAGGATTTATACTCTTCTACCTTACACTATCTCCTTTTCTGCATCATCCACAAAAGAAGATGTTTTGAATGCTTAGTCCTCTAGTGTTGTTCTAGTTGTGATATATATTATAGCCAGAATGACCTCTACATTGTCAAAGTTTCACAAACCTTGAATTTAAGCTACCTGCTCCACAAAAAGTATCTGAAATAATAACTTTTTTATGTTGCAACAAACATTACATTTAATGAGTACAGTGCACATGTAATGATACACTGAATCAGTATGAAGCCTCAAATAATGATTTCTGTTGGCACTATAAAAGGAATGTAATTTTTCTTGTTGAAATACCATTTTTCAGTTACTGCATGACTGATGTGGTAATTATCCCCTACACCTGGGATTTAAATCCAATCCTACAAGCCCATTTTCTGTTTGCAAGCTGTCAGGCTGATGCATAGGCTTTGTTCTTATCTGGCAGTAGGCGAGGAATCGGTAATTCAGAAACAACAAAGCCACTGATGGGTCATCATGTAATCTGCACTGAAAATTGCAATCTGTAATGAGATTGGAAACACAGATGAGGTGACTAAAATTGATTACCTGCCATATCTGAAATTTTCAATTTTATTGCACAAATATGATCAAACTAGTCCATAAGTTGGTGAATTAGTTGAGAAAGAATAAAGATAACTTTTAAATTAGGTGAAAGGGAGATAACTTATTTAAATATAAATTATTTGTTTTATGGCAATGATTCATCTGTAGGATGATTCACAAGTTCACATTTTATTTTACATTTCAACATATGTTGTTGCTTATTTGCTTAGTTAAGAATGGCATAAGCTCTTTCATGGCCTAAAGACAGAAATAAGATCAATAATGAAAGGTAGAGAAATACTGAGGCCACTCAGCTACTTTTTATATTATGGAATGTGGTATGTGGATGGGAAGCCATGAACTTTTTCTCCACAGAGTAACTAAACATGAATTTTATTCATCTTGGAAATATAACAACTTACTGATGTTATCTGTTGTTTTAGCTTTCAGACAGCCACTCACATGAGGCAAACTTCTAATCTTAGACCTGGACCATGGATCTCATCTGCAATATTACAATTTCTCCACAGGTGGCAACAGGGGTGTCTTTTGTCACAGAGAATATTATATTGAAAAGGAGAAGCCGTATAACATTCCGCATATGCATCTCAGATTTTGGTGGGACATCTAGATCATAATTGGTCTAATCATTTTGACACTAGCTTTGAGTCACTACCCAATCTGAAGTCTCTTACAGTTTGGCTGTGAAATAAAATCTCACCAGATCCGTTATTCTTATATTTCACCCTAAGCATTGCGGAGATATATGAATTTCCCTTCTCATTAAATTCCTTCTATTTGTACCAAAATACCATTGACAAAATTGAACACAGGAAGTTGTGTTTGACAATTATTTGGGGGGCAACAGATAGCAGCACCAATATGCCAATATTTCCTTATTCATCTGTTTGAATTTTTATCTCAGTTCAGGCCCTGAAAAACGGCCATTTTTCTGGAAAAACAATACTTACATCCACACTGCTATTGCATTCTTTTGAAAAAAGTCAAAAAAACAGAGGAGGTTTTCCTACTGCGGTAAACATCTTTCTGTAAAGAAGAAGCCTTTTTCCAAAAAAGCTTTTTCAGAAAAAGGCGTGTGTGGACATGGAAAAGAGTGTTTTTTCAACAGAAGAGACCTCCAGGAAATAACACAAGTGCTCTGGTAGCCACTCTGTCCAAATTAATCAGAGCTCTATAGTCCCTGTCTCCTGGCAGCTCTTAAAGCTGCAGGCACCCAGGACAAGTCTTGTGGCAAGAAGCCGGGCCTGGAAGCTGTACCTAACCACGTGGCTCTGACTGCCACCCACATTGTGAGCTATGCCCCAGCGACAAGCCCCTGAGACATTGTGCATGAGTAAGGGTGAAATTATTCTATATTGTTTTTAGAGGGGTGGCCGTGTTAGTCTGTTTTAGCAAAAACAATAAGGAGTCTTTGGTACCTTAAAGACTAATTTATCTGGGCATAAACTTTCACAGGCTGGAGCCTACTTCATGCATCTAATATTCTTTTATTCCTTACACTAGACAGAAGAAAAGAAGATATGTGATAGGCCAGATAGGGAAGACTTGAGAAGCTCCCCACCCCTGAGAGAGAAAATGCCACTGAAACTGGAGTTTTTAAGGATAAGTAGAAAAATTCATTTGAAATATGATTTAAGAAAAAATGTTACAAAGAAAATAGAGGGGTTGGTTTTTTTAAAACATAATCTTTAGCCACAAAAGATCCTGTATATTGTGGAGAAGTGATCTAGTGACCAGACCATCTCCATCTATTCTAGAAGAGACAGATGTGCCAATGAGGGGAAAGAGTGACAAAAGACAACATGAAGTCCTGTGGCACCTTAAAGACTGGACGTGTCCCATACATAGATTTTGATGTGGAAATACAGATGTTAAAGGGCAGGAGAAATTGCTTTTGTAATGTGCCAACCAGTTAATGTCTTTGCTGAAGCACAGAGTAACAGTAGATGAAATCATATAGAAAATCTGGTGGAATAGAAACTCAAACCTAGAACTCCCATGCGCTAGACTAGGACCCTCCCCTCTAGATCATACTGCTCCTTTATTAGCCTTATGAATAATCATTTGAAAGAGCTACAGTTACTATACAGTAGATACCATAAACATTGTGAAATGCTCAGATATTAAGTAATGGAGATCAGAAGACTAAGACAGATAAACAGAAGGATCCGCTCATGAAAGAAGCACCCTCCGGTATGTGAGCTTAGATGCTAACAAGCAGAATCCATGAGGGTTGCCCTTCTCCTCCTTCCTGGCTCCTGGTAAGAAAGAGGTACCTCACACTAATTCTAAAACTTTGAGTCTCTGGAGAATTCTGAAAAGTGGACAATCATCATGGGGAACCACAGTTACTGTGGTACGTGGCTATGGGTATGTCTACACTAGCCCCCTAGTTCGAACATAGGCATTCGAATTTAGGCATTTAAATATCCCGGGCTTCATTTGCATCTTCCCGTCTGGGTGCCATTTTTAAATCCCCATAGTCTGAACTAACTGCCCGTGGCTACATGTGTAACCGTGGGCAGTTAGTTTGGACTAGGGGGATTTAAAAATGCTGCCCGGATGGGAAGATGCAAATAAATCCTGGGCTATTTAAATTCTGGGCTTCATTTGCAATTTCGAATGTCTACATTAGCCTCCCTAGTTCGAACTAGGAGGCTAGTGTAGACAAACCCTATGGTTTCGCCTTCGAAATTTGCCCATATGATTCCTCTGCCTTATGTGATACTAGCAGTAATTAGTCTCTAGTAGGAAGCATTTAGGCATGGGTGGCCACTATGCTAGACGGGGGAAGGTGTTGCTTTCCCAAACCACCAGCCTGGCCCCGCCCACACTCTGCCCCCAGAACACCTGCTGGAGGTGTTCTGTGGGCAGAGGGTTGCTGCCCCCAGCGCCTGCCCTCCCTGTGCTTTGGGGCTGGGGAGGCTGGAACCACGTGCGCTCCCCCTCCCCATGCTCTGTGCTGGAAAGGCTGGGATGCAAGCATGCACACCTGCCCCTCTCCCCGTTGTGGGGGGAGCCCATGCAGCACACTGCCCTGCCTCCCTGTGGTGGGTGCAGGGCCTCGGCAGAACGGGCGGGCTTAGGGGTGGAGGCTTGCCTCCCCCAGCCCTACCTTCACAGATAGCCCATGCATTTAGGGAATATTGGTTATAAAGTGATTAGTCCTGTAATCTCCCAACTGGAACTCTGGATCAAGAGCAAGTTTCCTTTAAGGTGCATGGTAGCACAGCCCCACACTACCGTGCAGCTTAGAGGGAACCTTGATCCAGAAGTCAATTTGATCAAATAATGTAGGAGTGTCTACTACTTACAGTTCCAACCTTGCATGCCTCCATGATAAAAGCCATTGTAAAGGCATCCCGTGAAGACTACCTTCTACCTAGTGAAATAGGTGGTTTAAACCTGACAGGTTGCAGCAGTTCAGGCAGTATGCGTTCTGGACCATTTGCACAGATGTTGTGTTAAGAGGGATAGATCACGGGACTTATCTCATTCTAACACAAAGTGGCAGAGAAGGAAACAGGCCTCTGCTTCAAAATAATGCATTATTTAAAAAATATATTCAGTTTGGTATGCAAACTGAATCAACAAAACAAAGCAAATAGCAACAGCAAACATTACAACACACATAGGCTGTGTCTACACTGCATCCCTTTTCCGGAAAAGGGATGCAGACGAGACAAGTCGGAATTGCAAATGCAGTGGGGATTTAAATTTTCCCCGCTACATTTGCATGAACATGGCTGCCGCTTTTTTCCGGCTCGGGGCTTTACCGGAAAAAAGCGCCAGTCTAGACGGGGATCTTTCGGAAAATAAAGCCTTTTCCGAAAGGTCCCTTATTCCTCTTAAAATCAGGAATAAGGGACCTTTCGGAAAATGCTTTATTTTCCAAAAGATCCCCGTCTAGACTGGCACTTTTTTCCAGCAAAGCCCCAAGCCAGAAAAAAGCGGCAGCCATGTTCATGCAAATGCAGAGGGGAAAATTTAAATCTCCACTGCATTTGCAATTCCGACTTGTCTCATCTGCATCCCTTTTCTGGAAAAGGGGTGCAGGGTAGACACAGCCACACAGTATAAGTACTGTGTTCACTTCCAGCTAGATGGAAAATTAAGAAACTGAGACTTCAATTAATGTAGCAATTGTCATGTTGTTTTAAAATTGGAATATTTGTGATTAAGTCATTGTTATTCACACTGCAACACTGAAAAAAGAGTCCTCTAAATAATGTGCCCTAATTAACATGTGTTTGTTCTTTATGTTAGAGTGTGGTATATTAGGAATCATTTTATTCAATAGCCTTCTATTCATACCTTCAGTTAAAAGGCTATCAATGAAAAAAAGAAAAATTAGTCAAAAGAAGGAAAATGATGAGATCAACTAATTGTAATGTAACATATTAAACAGTTGATATAAAAAAGACAAAACGTTTTATACACACTGGAGATCACTTGACAGCACAGGGAAAGAGGGAAGTCAGAAGAATGAATAAAACGTTAAAATTATCAGCAATACTAGGGACTAGTATTAAGTGTCATGTGTGGATAACTGAAATATGTAAACAAAGTCTTATTGCAAAATGGAAGGTGTGTGTGATTTTTGTGTTCATAGTGGATAATGCATAGATGGTCAGTCTTTCAAAAGTAATCTCATATTTTTAGGCCTAGCTTTGGGACATTTACTACTAATTTTCAGAGGTGATGGGCACTCTGTAAGCTAAAAAGTTTTTGTCTCTTACCAACAAAAGATATTATGATTCACTAAAAGATATTACCCCACCCATTTCATCCCACTAATACCATGGGGCTGATGTGGGGATATGAAGTATTTTGTCTTTATAGATTGCAAGCTACATGGAATGAAATGGGATGAACTATGCTAGCCTCAGTCTCTATTTAAATGACAATCACATATTGTTTTTAAATCAACTGTTTTAAAAACTCTAGCTGGCTATCTTATAGATACAAATAGGTTTTGTTTTCATATTTGTCTGCATCTTGGAATATCATCCACCAGAAATATCCCTACATGTTAGTTGGTTCCTTTATGCATCCCTGGATTCTATGCAATTACTTTCAGGACTGTTTTTATTTCTAACCCAGAAACACAGCCAACTGATTAGATTGTTTTATCTCATGATATTCAGTAGCATTTGTCCCTTGCCCAGTGCTTTCATTACGCATTCACAAATTCAATATGCTTGCCAAAATTCTTAACACATCCTCTAGCATGGTCAAACAATTCAAACTCTTCTACCCATCTGCTGTTGGTAGCTGTTTTAATTGCCACTTTCACCTGCCATCAGCTTTCAATGAACTGATGTTTAAAGAAGTGACTCTACACGTAAAGTTACATACCAACAAGAAATGTAGTATTCTAATCTCAATAACATTCAAGATACTTGGCTTTGTTTATCAATATATCATCCTTGCTATTACAAAGTACAAGCAACTGTAACTATCTTGTAAATTATTAATCATTAGTTATTGTAGAGTGTAAATTTACTCACAATCATTTGATAGTAATAGAGAGGTAGCCGGGTTAGTCTGATCTTGCTAAAACAAAAAGAAAAACTATGTAGCCCTTTAAAAACTAATAAGATGATTGCTAAAACAAAAGGAAAAACTATGTAGCACTTTAAAGACTAATAAGATGGTTTAATAGGTGATGAGCTCTTGTGGGCCAGATCCACGAAATATGATCTGAGGAAGTGGGTCTGGCCCATGAAAGCCCATCACCTATTAAACCATCTTATTAGTCTTTAAAGTGCTACATAGTTTTTCCTTTTGTTTTAGCAATCATTTGATAGTGATGACAAAATTGATAGGGGGAAGGAGGCTTGGGCAACATGCCACTCTTGCCTTTGCCCGGCTGACTGGAGATCGCTTACTTGGCAGACTATGGGGTGGGGGAAGGGAGAGGAGTGTTCGTACCATTGTGGTCCATGTTTACAAAAAAACCACACACCCCACAGAAATTCCTGCATATAGGCCTACAGTGTATACAGTTCTAAAGTTTGGGCCTGTTCTGTACAGGAAGGAAATATAAACTGTAGAAAATACAAACAGAATATTATATAAAGATGGGAAGATGAGAAGAGATTGACCAAAGGAGAAAAATTTCCATATTAATATTTTTTCTAGAAACTTTCAGTTGAAACAATGAGGTAACCTCTAGAAAGGGTGATAATGCTATCAGCAGGGAAGACAATATTGTCATCAAACAAATATGAACAAATTATTTTATTTAACTGTGGAATGTATCTGATGAGGACAAATTATCAAAAGGAAAAATAATAAAATAATTTATAGAGCAAAGATTTATAGATTCACATGCTTTGCTATATAAAAAATTAAAACATTCATGCATTTTTATATTAATTTCTGGAAAAATATTGTGTCTATACTCTGCCTGATTTCCAGGTCTAACCCTGGAGATGGTAAATCTGAACTTTAATGGATATGACACTGACATGGTGCTCAAAAACATAGTTCTATGGTTTCAACACTGGCAAAGATATTTTTTTAATTATTATTATTATGAGTTTGTAGAAATTGTCTCATAAGTTCTTTTACCAAACTGATAGCACTAGGTTTTCTATAATCATCTTAGCTGTAACTAAATCTAGTATGAAGTCATGACTCTGTAATAGGAGTGGCGAACCAAACAAGTCTCAGAGCTTAAATTAATTTAGAACATTTCTAACAAGTCTTAGAAGTTCTATAAGAGCTTTAAAAATAAATTCACAAGAAAAGAATGATTTCTAAAGGAAAGGGATTAGAATGCAATGCATTAGTTTGCTGAGCATCGTGTGACAAGGAAAGAATAAATGCTAACATAAAAATAAAACATAAATTTCAGACTTACAGCCCTTTCATTCTTGTCTGTTTAATTTACTCTTTTTCCCCTTAAGATCTTGCTGTGTGCATGCTCTCTCTCATCACTGATTGAGAGTTACCAATGGAGGGAAATGAGTAAATGTCATTCAAACACCACATTCCTTTACCAGCTAGCGAGACAATTTCTATTTCTCCATATTTCACCCTTTTAAGTCCTTCCTGCATCAACCATTTTTTGTCCCTGCTTCTGGCTTCTTTCTACCAAAATACATAAAGAAAAGAAGCACAGAAATGAGTATGGACCTGTTAGTGAATTGTTGTCCCCCAAAGCTCCAATTTACTATACATTTTTATTGTATATAATTCCCACTGGTTTCCTCCAGTTCTTTCTGTATCTTTGTGGAGATTCTACAGCTGTCATCACTGTAAGAATTTTAACTAAAATATCTCTCCCCAGGTGGAAGAATTTATATTAGATATTATATTCTGGATCCTCATTCCATGGAGTAGGAGGCCTTGACAGCAATGAAATCATTATTGTTACCCTGCATTGACTAGAGACATACTTAGAACACTCCATATCTTGAGTGTGCATGGTACAACTCTGTAAGGCCATGTCTCGCTACAAATAAGATCAGAGCAGCTGCAGTCGATCTTCCAGGGTTCAAATGAGCAAGTCTAGGGAAGACACACTAATTCAAACTGAGAGGGGCACTCCCGTCAATGCCAGTAGACCCACTTCTATGAAGAGTGTGCTCCCTTCAACTTCCTGCAGTGTGGATAGGGCCAAAATTTGAATTAAGATAATTCAACTTCAGCTATGCATTTAACGTAGCTGAAGTTGTGTATTTTAATTCAACCTTGTCCCATAGTGTAGACCAGGCATAAGAGTTCTCATCACTTGGATGTAGAGGGGCTTGTGTATTTGGGATATGATGAGGTGCAGGGGGAAGGAGGGAATTCTTGACTGTGGTTTTTCTGTTTTAGCAGCCAAATCTTTGTGTTTATAAGAGGAAAGAGGGAATCAAAGCAACCACGGAATCTATTGCAGGCATACAATAATATAAACCTTATGGTAGTTCTACCACTGTTCTGTTGCTTGGAGGGAGGATTTCATATCCACTGACCATACCTGTTCTCCGCATACATCACATTTACTCAGGTTATACACACTTAGTCCAGGATTTGTCCCCTTAATATTGTAAGTTCACCATATACATGAGTTCACTTGACGGTCTTGGGTTTAAAAGAAATCCTAATACAATGTTTCTTTTTGAAGTACAATGCACCTGTTGTTATATTGCATGGGCAATCTACCATTATTTGGTACTGCTGGATTTTCCACAAATAAAATGTGCATGACCCCAAACACAGGCACATACATTCAGCTATAAACCCAGCCAACACTGGACTCTGCCTCTCTTACTCAGGCTGAGTATTCTCTGACTCCAGAAGTCCCACTGATTTCAAATTGCCCCCTAAACATGTCAAACAGAGTCTGTCCTTTCTAGAATATTTGGGAATTATTCGTTTTGTGCTACGATTTTTCAGTATTTATTATAGTTAAAAAAGCAATACATCTAAATTCCAAAAAGGCTGCTTTGTTGTGGTGTCTGGTTGGATATGATTTGTCAATGAGAGACTGGCGCTTGAAGGATAGCAGACAGCATTTTGTCAGTATTACATTCTGAAACACTGTAGAGGAAGGGGGAAAAAGTGGAGTTCATAAAGTACCTTTATGTCTACAACATAAACAGCTAAAAGCAACACTTTGGAATCCAATAATAATTCTTGAATTAGGTAAGGGGGTGGTTTTTTTGTCATTCAGTAATGTCATGGTATAATTTGTTTTTTCTTTAATACAACAGAAAGCAGTGTTTTGGAGTTGATTAATCAACCCTTTGATTTCAGAGTAAAGATCCTTGGCATATAACAAAGGAGTCAAAAAGAGATTGACAGTTTTCCTACCCTTGCAATACTTCTAAAAATTTGTGGTTAGTTTTATTGAAAAATATGTACTTTGTGTAATTTGTCACTGAAGTGTTAGCTGTGATGACAATAAGACATAGCCCATCCCCAGCAAGCTTCATTTTCCTATCAAAGAATAACAATGCCTGCAAGCTATGAACAGAACATTCTTACCATTTTTCAACTCTGTCACACTCTTTTATGTTTTGTTCATAATGGCAACTGCCTTGCTTGATATATCTTACCGATGTTCTCACCTGCTTGTTGTCATTCAGGTGCTAAATGAGCAGAATGAATATGTATAATTCTTTCAAAAGTACATTATAATGACCCAGTCTGGAATATTTTATTATACATCCCACCAGACCCTGATTATTTTGTGAAGTTGGCATTCAAGTTGCACTAGTTGCTTTTTTTATAGCTTTTGCCAACTTCTTCAGTGCATATGATTAATGTGTATAATAACAGGAAAAACTCCTAAGGATAGCTTTGATGCATGGAAAAGGATTCTAAAAAGTTTCATTCTGTATCAGTCATTAAGAGAAATTCTTTATTAGTTTGGCTAACACAAATCTATTTTTCTAAATTTATTTTAGTGGAAAATTAAATGATGCAATTATTGCTTTTTACTCTTGTGGGAACTGGGGTTTTTATTTATGCATGGGGGTTTCATCTGCTTTATGATAATTGATGGTATAACATGGTACCAGGAAAACATATTAGCAATTCTGGTTTTGATGGTTATTTGTTTAATGTTCCCCACTGAAGACATAATCCTTTTTCACCTACTCTCTTAAACTTGAATTTTAGTTGTCATAACATGGTGGGGAGTGAGATTTTCTAAGCTCTTTAAAACAGCAGTATAAAAAGTCCCTTTAACTTAACAAAAATATAATAGCAACACATAATTTTAAAGATGAACTATTACAAATGGTTCCAAGATGAAAATCTAAACCTCTAGTTATCAGAAACCACCTTTTCTGGAAGTGTTCTGGTGTGGTGGACCATTACAAAAAACCTGCTCCAACCAAAAAGCAGGATACTTTCATAGCAAAGAAGAGTGTCTCATGTTATAGTGCAATCAGAGTATGTTCTTTCCACATGAATTGTGTCCTCGGGAAGGTTTGGTCCACAAAGAGACACGCATGCAGTGCCCCAATCAGAATGCATATGCTGCTTTCACCAATAAGCATTGTCTGCTTGCAAGTTTGGGGGCATATGTTTTGCCCCATGAGTACAGAACAGGTTCCCACCTCAAGGTTTAAATGATTTACTATGAGACACTATGCTTTCTGGCAGGAGAATGTATCAATCGCTGGATGTATGGCCCTGCCCTTTCTGCTGGACGGATTATTTAATATAAAGACACTATTTTGCTTCCCCTAGGTATAACTAGTTTAGTATGCAATAAGGAACAAGCAAACAATGTGTGTGAAATTACAGAGTTGCACAGCATGGAAAAGGTCAATGGTTTTCATCTTAGGTATGCTGCTGTAAGCCCTATGGCCTACAACGGTAGTGAAAGATTTTGTGACACTATCCAGGAGTGTCACCTCACCACTACCTGCCCTTAATGTGAAAGTCTTGTCTGTCCTGCTGCAAGCTCAGCTCGTTGAAACCAACAGTGTCTAGCAACATAAGCACAGCCTCTGTAGACCTCACTGTCTGGCACACACCAACCACTGAATTCTCAGGAGTCACTGGACCAGGACAGAAATTACCAGGTTTGTTATCCCCAAGGGACAGTATATACTAACTTGTTTATTTCAGTTAAAAATCAACCCATCTGTAACATCACAGCACTGAGAGATATTTATAGTGAAAACAATTGTACATTTATTGCCAAAGCTAATACTTAAGAAAGAGACATGAAGCATAATTAATTAATAAATTACAAAGTATACGATGCCTACTAGACTCTTTTTGACTCTTCAGTGAAGGATAAAGAGGGATCCCCCCAGACTTCATTTTCCTGAGAATCAGGATGACACTCCTCCCCACCCCGGCCAAGGTTTATTCCCTAGTGTACTAATTCTGTGTTGCATTCACATCCTCATGTTGACTGCACATGCAACTAAAGTCTACACTGCATCGGCTTACCATGACAAATGTGCATGTGAACTGAGGCAGACAGATAAACATGCTCCCTTTTTCTGTACAAAACCTGTTTCAAAACTTGTTTGTTATTTTTATATACTTTCTTACATAGGGTTATGTTTCACAATATTAATAAACAGTGAGATCCTGGCTTTCATTTAAGATGTCATATTACTTTCTTTATAGATAAAGGCTGCATGTAATGAGTTTATCAGGCCTGATAGAAATTGCTGTTTTAGAATGGTGAATATTTGCCAATTCACCTAGGGCTTGTCTACACTACAGAGAAGATCGAAGCTGCCTCAATCTTTCTTCTGGAGTTTGAATTAGTGGCTCTAGTGAAGACATGCTAATTCAAACTGAGAGGGCACACCTGTCAGTACCAGTAGTCCTGCTTCACACAAGGAGTAAAAGAAGTCAACAGGAGTGTGTGCTCCCATCAAACTCCTGCTACGTGGACGGAGCCAAACATGATTTAAGATACTTCGATTCCAGCTACATAATTAACTAGATGGAGTTGCATTTCTGAAGTCAACTTTCCCTGTTAGTGTAAACCAGGCCTTAGAGCTGATCTTAGATTCACAGATCATTGCTGGGTTTTCCCAAACTGATGCTGTGTTCCCTTTTCTTTTAATAAAGTTTTCATTGTTTTATACACAGTCTCTTTGCTTGCAGGTAGGAAAGTACTGACTATTAAGGGAACTCAGAAAAGGTATTTAGTGATCCCCAGAAATTCTGTCCAGGAACTCCAGTAGGAGGTGCATGTTAGTTTTTAGAGAGACCCCTAGCAATTTCAACCTCATCCTTCTGGCTGCTGACAATACCCGACAGAAAAGATATAATTGTAAACTCCTACCGAAATCAACAGAGTTCCATCAGTGCAATAACAGCATGAGATCGTTTGCTCTCTATAGTAGATGCAGTGCCAACATGGATTTTCAAACAAAAGTAAAGACCCAGAACTCTGAGTTTCTTTAGTCAGATGAGTAGCTATATATTTTTTTAAAATGTGGCATAGCAACCACAAACTATAGAACATATTGTTTTATTTGTAGAGAAAAACCTATTACTAATAAATATCCAGAGCTGTGGGTGCACTTCAGTTCATTTTAGAAATTTATACAATAAGACAACAGAGAAGACAGTGAAATCAATGTGTCCAGCAGAGAAAAAAATGAGTTTAGGTATTGAATGGAATTGTACAGAATCTCTCACACTTCTACTGTACATTGGAATAACTTAATATGATGCATAGTGGAGAGTTGCACGCAAATTCTAATTGTAATTGAATGGGCACATGCATGGTACTTAATCTGCATTGTCAAGATATAAATTCCTTCCTCCCCCGAGTTTTTTTTTCTCCTTCATAATAGCACCAGGTGTAGTGCCAATCTCTTTGGAACTCCACTAAAAACAGCAAAAAGTGATGATTTATCATTGATAACTACTTTTTAAAAATCTGTTTGTTAGTCAGTTCTTGATATATTTAATGTGTTCTTTATTGATATTGTATCAGAACATCAAGGATAAAATGTTGTATACAAGTCTAAGTGTGTTGCAGCTACGCAGTTAGCTTTATCAACCGAACTTGTAGTCTTACCAAAAAATTGCATCAAATTTGTTTGACAAGATATATTTTCCATCAAATCAGGCTGACTAATATTAATTCTATTCCTATCATTTAATTTTTTATCAGCTGAGTGCTGTATCAGCTTTTCAGTTAGTTTCACTGGTTTTGATGTCAGGCTAACCAGCCTACCTTTACTCAGGTTATTCTCCTTGCCTTTTTTTGAATATTGGCCTATTATTAGAATTACTCTAGTTTTCTTGAATTTCTATGGCATTCCAGATTTGTTAAAGAGTATCAGTGAACCAGAATGTTCTAAGCCAACTCTTTGAGGATGCTTGTGTGAAAATTTTCAAGGTCTGCTGATATAAAAACATGTGTCCCTAGTCAACCATCCTCCTTGGTTACCAATGGGCTGGAAAATATTTCATTATCATGAGATATAAACACATCGTTCTGATTCTTTCCACATACCAAACATAGATATTTACTGATTTACTGCATCATTACAATTCAAACATGCAGGACGTATAGAATAATAGTTGTTAGGTGCTATATAAACACAAAGTGTTATTTGGGTTATTGTCCAGAAATTTTAAGAATGCTGTAAACATTAAATAACCCTTTCAATAAGGTGAGATAGCAGGCTTTGGGTATGTCTACACTACCCCGCTAGTTCGAACTAGCGGGGTAATGTAGGCATACCGCACTTGCAAATGAAGCCCGGGATTTGAATTTCCCGGGCTTCATTTGCATAAGCGGGGAGCCGCCATTTTTAAAACCCCGCTGGTTCGAACCCCGTGCAGCGCGGCTACACGGGGCACGAACTAGGTAGTTCGAACTAGGCTTCCTAGTTCGAACTACCGTTACTCCTCATTTCACGAGGAGTAACGGTAGTTCGAACTAGGAAGCCTAGTTCGAACTACCTAGTTCGTGCCCCGTGTAGCCATGCTGCACAGGGTTTGAACCAGCGGGGTTTTAAAAATGGCGGCTCCCCGCTTATGCAAATGAACCCCGGGAAATTCAAATCCCGGGCTTCATTTGCAAGTGCGGTATGCCTACATTACCCTCCTAGTTCGAACTAGGAGGGTAGTGTAGACATACCCTTTGTGAGCACAATTTTGAAGAGATTATAATTGGGGTACTGAAGAGTTAAGTATATAATCCAGGGGTGAGCAATAATTTTTTCAGAGGAGACACTCCAAGAATTTTGGGAAGTTGTTTGGAGGTGGCTATGGGCCCCCAGAAGGGGAGGGCCTCAGGCAGAAGGTGTGGAGCTGGAGGCTAGAGAGAGAAGGAGAGAGCGAAACTGTGACACAGATTGTGTGTGTGTGTGTGTGTGTGTGTGTGTACCTGTGTGGTACAGAAACTGAGAGAATGTGTGTGGCACAGTGTATGCATGTACAGTGACTCTGTGTGAGTATGTGTGTGTGTATGTGCGCATGTGGTAGAGAGAGTGTGTGGCACAGAGACTGGGTGTGTGATAGACTGTGGGTGTGTGGCATAGAAGTGTGTGTGTGTGAGAGAGAGAGGGAACTAGCTGCTGTAGAAATCTTAGTAACAGTAACTGCACTGGTGCTGTCAGTCACCATTCATATCTCAAACTGGAGCAGCTCTCCTGTGGTCATGTCTATACTTACCTAGAAGTTCAAATCAAAATATGCAGCTCCAGCTACAATAATTGTAGCTGGAGTCAATGCATCTTGATTTGAATTTTGGCGCCATCCCATAGCAGGAGGTCGATGGGAGAAATGCCCCCCATCAGCTTCCCGTACTCCTCACAATTAGGAGTACTGGCCTTGACTGGGGGCATCCTCAGCATTCAATTTAACTACTTTTACTACACCTGCTAAATTGAACACCAGAAGATCAACCACTGGCGTGCCAATCTGCCCCTAAGAATAGACATGGCCTATGTGTCCCTCTCCCTGACCCATGCTCTGCACATATGGGTTCTACAGGTAAGGGGTACCCAAACATCAGCACTCCCCTCTCATCATCTCCTCTCCCCATCTGCACAGCTAGCAGGAGGCTTCTGGGAGTGCAGGACAGAGCAGAGGGAGAAGGAGGGGCAGCTGAACACACACTGGGGGCTGTCAGTATGCACACTTTGTCAATCAGCTGAGGAGCCAGAGAGAAATGTTGGGCAGGCCAGCTCTGGCCCTCAGGTCATATTTTGTCCACCCTCGTCTAATCCAATTCCCACTGAAATCCACACCAAAATTCTCATTAACTGGAATGCAGCAGGATCAAGCTCTGAATGACTTCCTAAGATCACAGTGTAACTCAGTGCCTGTAATGAGAAAAGACCCCATTACCTGCACTAATCTAAGTGCTAGATCACCCTCTTCAATCTGCCAGTATGTCTTAACTGAAAGAACTCAAAGTAGAGAATTTATTTTTCTCCTACTCCAGCAATGTTAAATTATTTGTAAATCTGTCTAGATTCTGTGTCAGAGGAGGAATAATTCCTAATAATAGGAATAAAAGAAGAGGTTTCATTCAGTTTGGTTCTTCAAGTGTCAGTCAAAGGCTAACCTGAGACTTTTAGTATAACCAGTCCAGAAGTGCTATGACACTGATACTCCTCTGAATCACCATCCCTCTGATGCTGCTTTCTTGTTTTTAAAGAAAGGAAATAATTGGCTACTTGGCTTTCCCAGAAACAAATTACACTCTACTTGTGTCAGACAGCCAGGTGTGGCTGGATCGGGGCAGGAGGAATATCTCAGGACTAACAGGTAGTAGAGAGTATCTCCAATGAAACAGCAACCTTGAGCAGACTACAGTGGCTGCATTTACTATATGTCTTAGGGTCATGCAGTTAAACTCTTGTTTGTGGGTTGGTGGGACTTTTAGGACTCATCAGATTCAGAATTACCAGGACACTCAAGGTCAGGGATGATTCGTCAGATGTAGGCTCCAGAATGACTCATTAGACTGAGACCCTCATCACACCCTGTCAGCATACATGTTCTAGCCAGGAAGCAGAATGGGCAGTAGGAAATGGCCAAAATTTAGCCTGTAGCACTGAGATCACAGTGCATTGCAATTTGTCAAGGAAACTGCATGGGAGCTCCCAAAGCATGAAGGGATCTATAGAGTGAAACTAGCTCTGTTCTATGAAATGATGCCGATATGTAGGCACCTTGAATGAACTCGCCTTTTTGCTGCAAACTCATATCTTATTTATTGCCTATAGTAGATATGTTTAACCTTTACTCCTTTCAAGAGGTGTGTGTGTGTGTGTACTTCCTGTCTTGAGTTGGGTTCTAGATTCCTTCTAATTTACAAATCATGTTGAAAATTATTTCACATGATACTCACTATTATGAATAGAGATATTAGGAAAGACTGGGCCTAGCTTTAACCCCTGCAGCTCTCCTCCTAGAGAATTCCCCATAACTTTATATATTGCTTTCTTCATTTTTCAATCATTGTGACAATGACATTGATCCAAGAAAATTTAAATTAAGTTTCCCCAAAAAATATCTTATTATAATGATAACTGTTTGACCTTCATCCACTAATTTTGTAATTTCATTTAGAAAAGTCAATGTACCAGGCAAGATTTGTTCTGTGTAAGCTCACATTGTTTATCTTATGATTTTATCGCACCATAGAGGTTTAGTCAATGGTATCAGCTCTAAAACCCAATGTTCTGATGGTCTTCAAATGAGGCTTTTAGTTCTTAATATTTATTCCATTATTTTACTATGGATTAAAAAACAGGCTACAAGGACCTTTCTTTCTTTCTTTCTTTCTTTCTTTCTTTCTTTCTTTCTTTCTTTCTTTCTTTCTTTCTTTCTTTCTTTCTTTCTTTCTTTCTTTCTTTCTTTCTTTCTTTCTTTCTTTCTTTCTTTTATAATTGCTTTTTTCCTAGTATTTTGGTACTTTCATAGTTTTCCATAAATTCACAAAAGCAATTCAGTGAAATAAGTCCAATAAACTAGTTAACTAGTTAACTAA
This sequence comes from Pelodiscus sinensis, assembly GCF_049634645.1. Classification (NCBI taxonomy): domain Eukaryota; kingdom Metazoa; phylum Chordata; order Testudines; family Trionychidae; genus Pelodiscus; species Pelodiscus sinensis. The sequence goes on from NC_134714.1 coordinate 54,471,778, forward strand.
TGTTCGCATTCCTTAGATTTCATGTAATCCAGGATGGTTGATCTGTAAGCTTGAATGGAAAATTTCAGAATGGAAAAATGAACTAAATCTTATAAGAAAGGGTAATAGCATAGAAGAGAGCTTGAATTTTAAAGCAGGGAGAGAAGCTTAGTGAAAATTGAAATAGCATGTAATAAAATGAATTGAAGCAGGATATTAATCTTGTATAAAAAAGATAAAAGTATTTTAAACTCTGATTATAAAATATTAATATGCTAAACCACCATAAAAACTTAACACATGGCCTTTAATGATTATAAAAAGTTATTTGTAAATGGCTGTTTTGTGAAGTCTGAAAGTTGCCAATTAAAAAAAAAAGTAGACCTATTGCTTGTGTATACTGTAAAAGCTAAGCATCTAAATATCCACTTTCATATTTAGTTTAGATTTGTGCTTTGCGTATTCTCCACTTCTACTCTCACTTGCTTGAGATTTGTTGACATAATCACCTACAAATGCCTACATAGCTGCTCTTTTTCAATCTACTGTCAAATCAGCACTATATGTGACATGCTGAAATACCACAGGACAGCTCAAAGTCTGCCTTTGCCTTCCCGAGGCCATTCGTCTTCTTTCTTCTCTGGAATACCAACTTCTGGGACATCACATCACAAACCCATGGGTTTCTATGCTGTCTGACAAAGAAACTAAAGATAAGCTGACCTCTGATCAACAAATTCATATGCTTAAAACATTAAAGCATGAATGGAGCGACTTACTCACCATGATGCCTATCATCTACAGGCATCAGGGAAGGGAACTTTAGGCCTGGGGGGCTGGGTGCAGCTCCTGGCTTGCCTGGATATGGCCCCTGAGACTCAGGGCTCCGCCCCAGCATTGGCAAGCCTGCTGCCCCATCACGGAGCTGGAGCACACAAAATCTACTGGCACCCCCCCACACACCCTCCCCACCCCAGGTTCTGGTTTGTGAGGGAGATGGGAAAGCATCTTTTTCCCTCTCAGTTAGGGACCACGTCAGTGAGGAGGGCCCCCAACTGATTTTTCTGTAAGTCAGCGGCCCCTGACCCAAAAAAGATTCCCCATCTCTGATCTACACTGTATATAGAATGAAAGTACAACAATGTAACATATTTTGCTGGGTATGGTTCTATCTAAACCATTAACAGACTTATTTTCTTTTTAAACATGGAAGTTAAAGAAGGGTTATTTTTAGGTTTAGGGGGGCGGACAGGGTTGTTTGGAAGTTATCAGAGGTTCCTAGAAGTTTGAAGATTAATATCTAGCCCTGTCACTGATTCATTGTGACATTGGGACAGTCACTTCACTCTTTCTGTGCCTCCCTGTGAAAGACCAGTGATAAAAAATTCCCATCCTCATTGGGACGTTGTGAAGCTCAAGAACATAGAGCTAGGTTATGGATTTCACATTCCTGGGATGGATGAACATCAGAAAGATTGTGTTTCAGCAAGGCACAATTGCTCCCAAGGTTATCCTTACAGGAATGTGTGCAATATGCTCCATCCATTAGAATGGTGCATATTCCTAGCACCAGGAGGATGCATCGGAGCATCCCTTTCAGACTGTGCTCCCTTGGAATGGAGCCAAGGAACAAGTAGCCTTAACTCTTCTGAGAACAGGAAAGCCCAGGGACTACTATTTCAAGTACACAAGCATAGGTTTCATCTTGTAAAATGCTCCTTAATGTTTATAACAAGCTTAGAGATCTTCTGATTGAATTCTTTATATAGGCACTATATTCAATAGAAACAATCAGTAATAAGACTTTGGTTTTCATTTTGCCTTATTCTTATGGATTCACCACAATTCTTGGCACAGATCATTTTAGTCAGTGACTCTCAGTTGCTCTATAACAACTCCAAGTACTTCCTGAAAAAAAAATCATTCATGTCTCCCATATAAATGTACATATGACATCAGGCAGCCTCCTTTCTCAAAATATAAGTTGTCTCTTTCTAACAGGCAGAAAATTGTCCTGTTACTTAAATTGCTTCATTTTGTTTTCTAGTCTTGTATCTGTCTGCAAGATCACAGAAGATGCAGCGACAAAAACATAGTTCAATGATATTTTCCAAATCAATTTCTATCATATCCTGTCAAATATGAAATAATTCCGAGTAAATGTTATAATACCTTCTAGTTTTCCAAGATTATACACGTTTCTGCTTCTTTTGTATCCACGGGAGGCCATTGGTTCACTTGTAATTGAAATACCAGAGAGCCTCATCTGTTTGCCAATCTGCAAACAAAATAGAAGCTTAACCTATGTGTTGTTATGCCTGTTTGTTGACATTTTACAGCAATGTAAACTATGATATGAACTAACTACAGCTTTACCCACTGAAAATAGGTTGAGTTTAACTCTCCATTCTGTTTGTGCCAATAAGCCCTGCTGTCTCCTCAGTTAGTTTTGGAAAGGGAAGAACAGAAATCTGGCATTACCTCACCCTACACAACCAATGTTACAAAAATAAAACTCCTGTAATAAAAATTGGTGTGATGGTAGTCAAGACAAAAGACTCAGTACATTCCTCTTCCCTGCAAATATCCCACAAACACGGTAGGGTTTTCTTTATCCACACATGTTCTTTCTCTTTGATGTCTAGCCAGATTGTCTTATCACCCCTGAAAGGGAAGATTTTTGATTCCTTACAATGCCAGATATTATCATGTTCAGAAAGTATTCCTCAGGCAACCATTTTCAGGCATACTCTCTTCCGCTTGAAAGAAAATGCAGCTGTTTGGCAAGGTTGATGGCAGGCAAATGTTGCCTCCACATGCTTCTGAACAGCACTGCATGTGGACACAGCTAGTTTTCCAAGCCAGTTCAGCTGTTACAGATGGACAATAGTACATTTCTGTTAATTGATGGGATAGTGTTACACACTTATGCACGTATATGTGATATTCAAGATTCTTTTGCTTCACATATCTGTTTAAATTAATTCTTTCATCTTCTTTATCTGTACTCATGACTATTCAATGTAAAAATGCTTAGGGGGCTGGAGCATATGACTTACAAGGAGAGGATGAGGGATTTGGGCTTATTTAGTCTACAGAAGAGAAGAGTGAGGGGAGATTTGATAGCAGCCTTTAACTACCTGAAGGGAGATTCCAGCAAGGATGGAAAGAGGCTGTTCTCAGTAGTGACAGATGGCAGAACAAGGAACAATGGTCTCAAGTTGCAGTGGGGGAGATCTAGGTTGGCTATTAGGAGAAAATAGTTTACTAGGCGGGTGATGAAGCACTGGAATGGGTTATCTAGGGAGGTGGTAGAATCTCCATCCTTAAGTCCCAGCTTGACAAAGCTCTGGCTAGGATGATTTAGTTGGGGTTGGTCCGGTATAGGGCATGGGGTTAGACTCAACCCTATGATTCTTCCAACCCTATGATTCTATGATTCTATTTTATAAGCTGCAAAGAACACATCCACAGGGAAATTTTGCCCTTAGGCTATGTCTACACTGGCATGATTTTCCGAAAATTCTTTTAACGGAAAAGTTTTCCATTGAAAGCATTTTCATAAAAGCACATCTAGATTGGTAGGATGCTTTTCCGCAAAAGCACTTTTTGCGGAAAAGTATCCGTGGCCAATCTAGATGCGGTTTTCCGCAAAAAAGCCCTGATCGCCATTTTCGCGATCGGGGCTTTTTTGTGGAAAACAGTACTGTGCTGTCTACACTGGCCCTTTTGGGCAAAAGTCTTTCGGAAAAAGACTTTTGCCCGAACGGGAGCAGCATAGTTTTTCCGGAAAAGCACTGATGATTTTACGTGAGATCGTCAGTGCTTTTCCGGAAATTCAAGTGGCCAGTGTAGACAGCTGGCAAGTTTTTCTGGAAAAGCTGCTGATTTTCCTGAAAAACTTGCCAGTCTAGACACAGCTTTACTGTATCTGTCCTACTATGCCAAAAGAAAGACAAGAGACACAGGATATAGTTTAATTAGATTGCATGTCTGGGAATGCCTGGCAGATAAAAATAGATAGTACAGGTAAAACCATGATAATTTCTATGTCTGCTTGGGTGATGGGGTGGGGTAAGGGAGCTTCTGTCAGACAACCCTGTTTTTCCATCCTTATCCTTAGCCAATCTGCTGTTGAGATCTTACTATCTCTCACATCAAATGAGAGTAAGGTGGGCTATAAAGGAGGGAGTTTGATTCCTGCCATGCCAGTATTGGGAAGCCTGAGCCACCTCCCCATTTTCATTCTTCTAACAAATACGTCCTTTAAAGCATTTAGCAGTCCATTTATCTGATCCTTGAATGCCTTTCCTATGGAGTGCCTATACCGGCCATCAGCCCCATGCTTGCATAACGAGTTGTGACATCATTACTGAATTACTTTTCCATGCTCACCCCAACTACATCCCACCTGAACCCACTGTAATGAAGGTGAAAGAAAGCCCACACTTTCTTTTGGCCGGTATTTCAGTGAGCTTTTCCCACTTTATTTGTGCCATATAGTCTCCCTCCCTTCTGGTTTGATAACCAGGGGGGAATTTATCAACATCCTCCCTTCCCCTGCCACCCGGCAAGCCATATAGTGCTGGCCTGCTTTAAGCACAGTATGGTTCTTTTACACACACAGGAAGAGTAGTGCACTGGTTAGGGTGATGATAACTTAGGACTCAGGAGATGTATTGAATTCCATGCTGTGCCATAGACTTCTTCAGTGACTTTGGACAAGCCCAGGCTTGCCTACAAGGTGGTGATGTGGAGGAATAAGGTAGCGTGCCCATGGACCCAGAGCTTCCAGGACCTTTAAATGGCCACCAGGGCCCCAGGAAGCACATGCTGGGCTGGCTAGGGGAGGCTACCTCTAATCCTGCCATTCCCACCCAAGGCCTCTGCCCCTTCCAGAGGCCCAGAGCCAACCTCCTACCCCAACTTGCTCAGGATCCATCAAAGTCTGTCAACCATCCTGGACAAGCCTCTTAATTACTCTGTGCCTAAGCCCTAACTCACATCGTATTATGAGGATAAATACATTAAAGATTGTGAGGCACTCAGATTGCAGTAAAACGATGGGCAATATAAGTAGAATAGTAAGTAAATATAGATAAACAACTTTTCAATTTTTCCTCAGTTTGCACTTCTTAAGCACAATGACTTTCATATGAATTAATTTAAAAGTAAGGGCAAAATGGAATGATATTTTTTGATTATATATTTGTATTAGTGCTGATGAAGGATGCTAGATTGACAATACTATAAACTGCTCTGTACACAAGCAATCTTTCAAATAGCAATACTACAGATGTCTAGTCAATACATTTTGGATCAGAGCCGATCGAAAACATTCCCATGAAAAATAAAGAAAACATAAAGCCTCTTGACCGCTAAAACATCAGTCAGCTGTTCTCCAAAAACACCAAAGTTGGGGATGCCACTTATTTAAAATAATCAGCATGTCCAACCTGATATTCTGCATTTTATGTTCTATATCATTCAAGTTGATATAAATAAACATTAGGTAACATTTTCAAAAGTACCTAAGTGACTCAGGCTTGATTATCACCAGGACTTAACAGCCTACATCCCATTTTCAGTAGTGCCCATGGCAAAAAGGAGTCTAAATCACTTAAATGCTTCTGAAATTTAACCCATTATCAATAAGGTCATTAGAGAAAACATTGAAAATCATATTTTCCATAACAGTTTAAGCAGTTGCCGTTAAGCGATAGTTAGGGAGACAGAACAAAGTCCAATAAATTTTGTCAAATATAGAATCACAGTTTCATTCAGGAGTCAATTTATTTATTGCCCACAAATGTTATCCCACCCTCAATTAACTGTTATGATATGTACCTGCACTCATATAAACTATGTTTTCAAATATTCCTAGTCAAGATTTCTTTTACAGAGAAGAAAATTAGACAGGTGCAGCACGCCAAATGAGATGAACTTTGTCCTCAAAGAAAATTGGTTTTTCCTTTTCAATTTCATTTCAAAGAGATCTGACAAGTGTCGCTTTGAACAAACTTTAACAGCACAATATCCTTTGTGCAAGTTTTCCCCTGTCAGCTTTTCCATTCCAGTTGAAACTTAGAACAAAGTGTATGCTGCCCTTTGAGTTGAGAACTTCATCAGTTGAATGAACACTAGTGTAGTGCAGTGAAATTGAGGGCATACTCTCTCTGTGAATCTGAACAGTGCAGTCTCTCAACAAATATAATTTCTCTATCTTGTACAAGGATAGGCACCAGCTATATATCCAGTCTCACATTCACTCTTCCCCCCTTTCATTGAAAATGAAAAAGAATTTGAAAATCTACCTGTGTCAGACCTAGTCAGGTCTAATAAAGAAAACAAAACTTGATCTTTTTTAAAACTTCTGCTGATTTACCTATACAGCATGTTCAATGGAACTGGTCAGTGTTTAAATAGTATCCACCTTTCTGATGTGCATTGCCTGAACAATATGATTTTGATATTCATTGCCTTGCTCTGTAAGCATTGTGTGGTCTTTTAGAAGTGTGTATGGCACAGATTGGGAGGGAAATAATATTCTTATGAGAGACTAATTCTGGAATTAGATTAACCAGACTGACTTCAAGAGAACAGAGCTCATTTTACACAGTTAAGGGTCTAGCCACTGAATCTTTGTCACAATGGCACTTACTTGGCCATAACTGTGCATTCCTGTGTGCCTTTGAGCCTGGTCCTGATCCTGAACCATGCAACTCAACAGCAAAATTCTCATTGACATCTGTGATGAATGATCAAGCCCTTAATGAATAAGTCTGTCTTTGTCATGCTGCACAGCACCCACAAGTGTTCATGGGGGATAAGGCCTCTTGGAAGAGACATCATAAACTACTAAGAACCAAAAAGGCTTTCAGTTTATTTTAATTCATCCTCTGCTTACATTTCCTAAAATGTGAGTTTAAATGATGTTTGCTATTTTTTATTTCCAGGTGCTTGCACTCGTTTTTGCTTTGCATTAATATTTAAACACTAATGTCAAACATGCATGTAGAGACAGCTTGACTGCAGAGTGGATACGGATATTCAAGAAGTCTGTGCCCAATTTAATGACATCAGTTTGATTAACATATATTGTAAGTAGCTGAGAATTTTAAGTTCCTTCAGCTCAAATATAGCAGAAGGACATAGAATGTAATTTTTTGTTCAAAATCTCTAAGAAGAACTCTCTGATTAACCAATTTAGAACAGCCTACCTGATTAAGAATCTAAATATCTGAGGATCATGAAAATTCATGTTTATTGATAAGATAAAATATTTATAACACAGAAATCTAAATGAGCAAAAAGAAGAGCACTAGCCTGATTCTAATTTTAACAAAGATAAACGATGGTTGAAAACTGAAGTCCTAATCATTGCAACTAAATGAATTTTTGACACTGCAGAGATTATAACTGCACACACAGGTGTGCTTAGTCTCATTGGACTTCTCAAATTGAAAAGTGGGAGTCAGTGCAGTATGGTGCCAAGTTCCTGAATTGCTGCATAGTTTTAAAATGGTAATCACTAAAATTGGTTGGAAAATTCAGCTCACATTCCAGATTTTGAGCACCCCAAAGTCTGGGGGTTGTTCCAACCCAGAATCTTAATTTGATCCACTATAAAGACAGTGGCCTGTTATGAAACTGAGATTTGGTTTCAGGCTCAAATTTGGAGCTTCCCCAAAGATCTGTGAATGTTTGGATTCACAGTACTTAGGAGTCTAATTTCTGATTTGTGAACATGTGGTGGAAAATATCCTGATTTCTATTTCTATGGGTGAGTACACATGTATGTGTATTTGAGAATGAAAACTAAACTTGAAATAAATACAGGAAGTCCATTACACGATGGATCTCCTGTCCATTCTCCTTCCAATATAAACACTCCTTCTCTTTACAGCCTCAGTATGACTCCTTTTCCTCCCAAATTCCTAGCTCTGCAAAAGCACTCTATTCACTTCACTACCACTCCTACCTCACATTTCCCATGGCAGACTCCTTCAGAACTTTCCCCTACCACTTTTATTTTCCCTTCCACATAGTGTTACTTCCCTTTAACCACATCTCTCCTAGAGCATGTAGGAACAAGAGTGTCAAGTTGAATGAATGGGAATTGTGTGTAGTTTCTGTCTGCTTATCTATATCAAGAACAGCAGCCTCAAGCTGTATTAAAGGCGTGATAACTTCTGAGCCACTTTTAACTCCTCATATGACCGTTCTAGTTCCTTGAAAATGGCCCCACTCCAGATAAAATCTCTACACTCCAGATAAAATAATTAATGTTGGCAATCTGTTACGTTTTAAACATGTCATATTGAGAGGTTTTTGCATACCACAACTAATAAATGTTGAGAAGTCACAGTTGGGGCAGAGGAAGAAGATTGTGTTAGAAGAAAAACTAATTCAGAGCAAAATAACATATCAGAAAATAGACAATATATTTCACACTAATATAGCAGGCCACTGACATGGCGTTGGGTTTGTGATTTCCAGATAGATTATAAAGAGAAATGTGGTTATGTCCTGAAGAGATGTTAGGGCATAGTGTTTGTACCTTTCTTTCTTGTTGGTTGCTGTTCAGTTTTGTACTACACTTCCGCAGTGGCTATTTATTTTCATTTATACAACTTACTGTTTTATGATATCCTTGGAGGTCAGGCCGATTGGATTTAGCAAGAGCAATGGTGCAACATGCATCTGATTCTTCCAGTAAATGAAACAGGAGACACTGAAATGAGGCAAAATGGAACATTCACTTGGAGCCACTTTGCAATAAAGGTGTTTGCTCATTTCAATTTGCTTTCCACTTTCAGCGCGTTGAAGAAGATGCATGAGAGAGAGAGAGAGAGAGAGACCTGAGAGAGTTCCTTAAAATACTGTCATTAACAAAGTACTAGAAACTTTTGGATTACAATCAAATGAGTCCAGCTCTCCTAAGCACACTTATGATGCATGAAGGACCCCTGTACAGACTAACTCGGCTACCTCTCTGAAACCTCCTATTACAGAAAGCTTTCTATAACACAAATCTTGAGTAGAAGTCAATTAGCCATTCTAGAAATGCCAGTAAGGTGAAGGTTCAACTCCCTAAAAGACTTGAAAAATCTCCTGACATCTTAGTCCTATTACCTTAGACCACTTAACACTGTAAACAAACATGGCTCCAGTGACATGACCATCAGCGATGTATTTTAAAATGAATGCATCAAATACAGGCAGTCCCCGGGTTACGTACAAGATAAGGACTGTAGGTTTGTTCTTAAGTTGAATTTGTATGTAAGTCGGAACTGGTACATATTGTAGGGGAAACTCTAGCCAAACATTTCTCCAGAGCTCAGTTTTATTCTTCCACACCTCACTTCCCTCAGTCCTTTATTTTCAAGCTGAGGTGTCTGCTGAGAAAAGCCGCTCCGCGTCTCCCTGGTCTGCTGGGGGGGGAGGGGGGGCGCTAGCTTCGCATCTCCCTGGTCTGCTGGGGGGAAGCAGCCAGTGTGGGATTGCCTCACCCCGTTTGTAAGTAGGGATCTGATGTAAGTCGGATCCATGTAACCCGGGGACTGCCTGTACTACAAGAATGAAGAAGTGCTGAAGTGAGGGGTGCAGGAGGTGCTGTCACACCCCCTGGCTTGAAGTGGTTTCTCTTAAAAGCAGTGTCCACAATTTGGTTCCATGGCTCTCAACAATCCCACTATAAAATTTACTCTAGCACCCCTGCATGAATGGGGGAGGAGGTTGGTAATTAGGTATATTATTTTCTCTTTATCATTGAATATTTGACATCTGTCTTGGGACAATATCCTGAATTAGAAGAAGAAGAATGAAGATGTTTTGTCTATCCCTAACTATGCTATAGTATCATCGTAAAGGATAACATAACAGAAATATATACTCTGCAGGCCCCAAAAAATGCACAATGGAGAATATTTCGGATTTTTTTACAATGTGTATCATTTTATAGTGATTGAAACTAAATGTGTACTTCATGTACTATATAGCTGCAATTTGTGCATGGTAAGATCAATATAAAAAGTAAAACATTAAAAAAGTGGATTTTACAATGTTTATAACCATGGCATCTATGTGGTTCCAGGAATTGGAGATACTTGTATCCCACATCGGGAAAAGGGTTTGAAAATCATCTTTTCCTTCTGGACCTTTCCCTTTGATTGCTTATAACAGAAAAAGGTTACTCTGAGGTGAATGGAGATGACAGACTAAACTCTTTTCTCCCTATGCTCTCTTATATTCTGAGGAAACCATCTACCTCAGCCCTGAGCAAGTTAGAATAACCCAGGAACTGCCCAGCACCTGTAAAATACTATTCACCAGTATATTGTATTCTAGCTACTCCTTTTCCCACTTGCCCTCTGTTCTAGACAATATGGCAAGGGAGGTATATGAGAGAACTACATTGTTTCTATAAGCTGGAGACTTGTCTACAGCAAAGATAACTCTATCTAGGGAGTTACAAGCAGTCTCTCCCTGAGCAATATTCTGGTGAGGTGTCCTTGGCATCACAAATGGAAAAGCCAGTAGTTCTCTTTCCATGGCAGACATATTTTTAAAAATCCAAAACATCTCTTTTAACACACGTTAAACCTGTTTATATTTACTTTGTTCAACAAAAGCTGTGAACGTGTTGTTGCCTGTCTTGTAATTAAAGAGAAATAACTTGTGTTTGTCCTAGTGAAACCAAGAAAAGATTGATTATGTCATGTCAAAAGAGGGGTTTAAAAAAAATAAGCAGAGGATAAATCCTCTGTTGCCAATTTGAACAGCTAGACCTTAATGCCTTGATTCATTTGATATATTACAAAACGAATCCAATAATATATACATTCAGTCGGTCATGTTTATTTCATTATATTTATAGTCTCTCGACATATAGTGCCAATATACACTTAATTACATTACATAATATGTGGGTGATAAAATATTTCTCCTACAAAAAAATCTCAGACTCCTCCATGGCTTGGAGGCACAAGCACCAGCAGTTTAAATATACTGGACTGGATCAACCTTTCTTTTCCCATCTGAAATGGACCCTGAAACCATCAGTTTGCATTCAGGTAGAGGAGAGGCTTACTTTGAGAGACCATTCAAAAGTCAGTGGATAAAATTTGGTATACCCACCTGCCTTCTCTCATATAATATATTGACTAAAGATTAGAGTACAGCCTAATACCACATTAAAATAATGTAGGACAATATTGCAAGCATCACATTTAGAAAGACAGGTTCAGAGTTAAAACTAAATGTGACCGTAGTCCTGCTCAGACATAAATCCACCAGATAATTTCAAGGAGTGTCTTTGTTGACAAGAGATTTCTACATACTGTCCTCCTGAGATATGCAAAGTTAGAGTCCCATAAACAGTACGACGCTGAAAGCCTGATCTGTCCTCAAGCAAAAGAGAGAAATATAATACATACATAAGAAAAACAGCTTAATAATATATCAAGATGTAATGAACTGTCCATTGGACAGAATAGGAATAACGTACATGTATGTTGTTTACAGCGTCTATAAATTCCCTTCAGCGATATTGCTAGGGCCTTTTTCTTTTCTTTTCTTTTTTTTTAATTTTATACCAGCTGTTGCCATGAAGTATCAAATGACCATGGTTTGATAACCATGTAGGTCCTAAGCAGTCACAGATTTGTTACTATGATTAGCACTTACTTAGCGATTATGTTTTCAAAGCATGGCACAAACATTTAGGAAATGATGAGACAGCAAAAAAGAGATCATCATGTAAGAATAACAGAAAGATATTTGAAAAGACTTCAGTCACGTAAAATTCAGTAACTGTTTCCTGAGGTCAGTACTATCTCCACAGAATCCCAGCTCCATGATCTTGAACAATAAGAAAATTGCCAGTTTGTGCTACATTATGCTAGTTTGCCAATATATTTTTCTTCTAGACTTCCCTGAACAATATGAGAGGGAAGGAAAATGAGATGTTTAAATCATATTCAGCCACTACCTAACAAATTACTCCATACTACTGCTTTAAACATCCATATTTATTCACTGTGTTATTTAGAATTCATTATGCTTAATTTAACTACCGTTGAATTTAGTTACAGACATTTTGATAGCAAAATTTTCAAAATAGCTGGTGGGGCCCAAACTCCATTTTCAAAAGAAGCTTATACACTTGGGCATATCTACACTTACGAGAAGATCAACACTTAGGAGGTCAATCTTCTAGCATTCAATTAAGCAGGTCTAACAGACCCACTAAATCTAACACTGAAGTCAGCCCCCACCAGCGTCCAATATTCCTCCATCCCCTAATGGATGAAAGAGGTAACCTAGTGACAGATGATGTGGGGAAAGCTGAAGTACTCAATGCTTTCTTTGCCTCTGTATTCACGGACAAGGTTGGCTCCTGGACTTCTGCGCCAAGTGACGCAAGATGGGATGAAGATGGACAGCCCATGGTGGGTAAAGAACAGGTTAGGAACTATTTAGAAAAGCTAAACATACATTAATCCATGGGTCCGGACTTAGTGCATCCGAGGGTACTGAGGGAGTTGGCAAATGTCATTGTGGAGCCTTTGGCTATTATCTTTGAAAAGTCGTGGAGATCGGGAGAAATCCCGGATGATTGGAAAAAGGCCAGTTTTGTTCAATATCTTTATTAATGATCTGGATGAGGAGATGGATTGCACCCTCAGCAAGTTTGTGGATGACACTAAGCTGGGGAAAGAGGTAGATACGCTTAAGGGCAGAGATAGGGTACAGAATGACTCAGACAAATTGGAGGATTGGGCCACAAGAAATCTGATGAGGTTCAACAAGGAAAAGTGTAGAGTCCTGCACTTGGGACGGAAGAATCCCAAGCATAGTTACAAGCTGGGGACCAACTGGATAAGTAGAAGTTCTGCAGAAAAGGACCTGGGGGTTACAGTGGATGAGAAGCTAGATATGAGTCAACAGTTTGCCCTTGTAGCCAAGAAGGCTAATGGCATATTAGGTTGCATTAAGAGGAGCATTGCCAGCAGATCCAGAGATGTCGTCATTCCCCTTTATTCGGCTTTGGTGAGGCCGCATCTGGAGTATTGTGTCCAATTCTGGGCCCCCCACTACAAAAAGGATGTGGACGCATTGGAGAGGGTCCAGCGGAGGGCAACCAAAATGATTAGGGGGCTAGAGCATATGACTTATGAGGAGAGGCTGAGGGACTTGGGTCTGTTTAGTCTGCAGAAGCGAAGAGTGAGGGGGGATTTGATAGTAGCCTTCAACTTTCTGAAGGGAGGTTCCAAAGAGGATGGAGAGAGGCTGTTCTCAGTAGTGACAGATGGCACAACAAGGAGCAATGGTCTCAAGTTGTGGTGGGAGAGGTCCAGGTTGGATATTAGGAAAAACTATTTCACTAGGAGGGTGGTGAAGCACTGGAATGGGTTACCTAGGGAAGTAGTGGAGTCTCCATCCTTATAGGTGTTTAAGTCTCGGCTTGACAAAGCCCTGGCCGGGTTGATTTAGTTGGAATTGGTCCTGCCTAGAGCAGGGGGCTGGACTTGATGACCTTCTGAGGTCTCTTCCAGTTCTATGATTCTATGATTCTATGATTCATTTGTAAGGATTAAGGGAAGCTCCTGTAGGCCTCCCACTGTGTCAATATTGCCATGGCTCGTCTTAAGGTAAGCTGACTCCAGCTACTCATTTTGCGTAGCTGGAGTTGTGTATCTTAAGCAGACCTGCCCGGTCTAGTATAGATTAGGCCTTAGAAAACTATTCCTCAAGGGAAATTAATGATATTTAGACTCCTAAAGTCTACATTTGTAAAGGTATTCAGGTGCCTAAAGGTACAGATATACATTTAGTGGGGTTCTCAAAATATCTAGTTGTTGAGCTATTAATCATAATCAGTTAGACTTTTCTAATTTTGTACAAAAATTCTTCTTTACCTTCTAAGTAAATCTAGAATTTTCAGACTTCAACTTTTTTAGGTAGCCAGAGCTTTAAGAAAGCTAAAAATGGGGTTTATAATGCAATGTAGTGTTAGGTTTCTTAAGGAACTAGACCAAAAATCAGATCTACTAATCCCAAATTAAGTGGTTTGAGGAATTACATTTATCACTCAGGTCTATCTATGAATGACTATTATGTACCTCAAAAACATGAACTGCTCATTCAAAACCACAGTGGTTTACCAAGGAAGTAAGCATTTAAACAGATCCTTTCCTTTGAGGACACAAATTATATACCCAGCAAGATGGCTTTGTGGTCTGTTGAGTCAATAAATATTTCAACTACTTTAAAATATTTTATGTATTTTCCCACCATAACAATCCCTGAAATAATACATTATTTATTCAGCATGCTGGAATGGTTCTCTGAATTGATCTGATCTATCTAGTCCACATATATTAAGGAGATGACCCTGTAAAGTTCCTTGTAAAAACTGTGTTAGAAAAAGTTGCTTGAGAGTTGCTTATTTTAAACTTTATTTTCAATACTGTAAATTTTTGTCACAATAATGCAGTCTACAAATCCTGATTTGGTTCAGATTAGAGATGCTACATTTTTGGCAAATTTATGAAAGCAAAAAAGCACCTGAAATTCAAAAATATGCTTTGCACGTGTGTATAATGCCTTTCATTGAAAACTCTTAAAGCATCTTACAAAGAGCCTAATTCTTATGTAGTAAAAATCAGCCTAATTCTATTGAAAAGAAGAGAGCTATGCTGATTTACACCTGCTCAAGAGCTGGCCTAAAACCTCATGATACCCCTGTAAGGCAAATCTTATTAATGTAATAGCTTTTGAACAAATAGGAAACTGAGGCTACTGCTGGCTCTTGCAGGGATAAACAGCTAAGAGGGAAAAGGTGTCTGGCACACCTGCATAGGGACTAAACTCTATTCAGATCCTTTTGTGTCTTGAGGCCTGGGACTGTATGTTTCTAGTGCTACAAACTGGAGCTAAAATCTAGATTCTCTAAAGGGGCTGTAGCAGTGCTGTCTTCTGTGTCAGCAAGAAGAGCAGGGCCATTGTGCATGGTAGTGCTCCCCTGTGCCCTTTTGAAATGTATCACAGCTCCCCTTCCAACACACTGACTCTTTACAGTACTTCAGTGAGTCCAATGCAGGGTTCTACAGTGAGTCTGCATCCCTGCTTCCCTCAAATGTCTTGTGCCTGAAAGACGTATGTGTGTGGGAGAAGAAGCCTGGTAAAATATTTTCCCACCAGTGGCAATCTTAGCCCAAGCAACTTTTTGAGATATGTTAAGTACCTTTTAAAACAGTGCTTACAAAAAAATAACAAAAAAAACCCCCTGGAAACAGTGAGAGATTCTTTTTGTCAACACTCATTAATGGAGACACTCTATTTATACAGAAAGTAATAGAGTATCCAACAAGCTTCTTTTTAAAAGGAAATGCCATTTCAAGGTGAACAGAATGATCATATAAATAAATGTCTCCGGTTTTTACTCTCTTAAGGCATTGCAGAATGAAAGACTCTAACCTTTGATTACATAAATGTCCATGCCAAAGCAACCACCAAACCATAAAAGCAATCAATAAGATCAAAGCAAAGGAGAAAGGCTCAGTGCTAGTCTTGTTGCAGGGTAGATGCTTATTTTTCCACTCGTCACATTCTTCTTTTGTTCCAGACAATTCCAGATCCTACTCTGACTTTTTTGTCTTTCTCGTATGCAAAATTAAAGCTTTGAGCACTCAGTTGCCATGGAAACAAAAAGGACAGAAACAGTTTATGTATTTCAAAAGCTGTCAGCCTATATGCTGTGGATTTTGATAACTAAACCTAAACATGAGACATGATTTTTTTAAAACCACTGTGACATTTATTTCTGCACGAGTGTATGTTGCTAGGGAAAATAAGTCATCTATTTGTTTAGCTTTGCTCCCATCAGTTTTATAAATAGTTGGGGTTGCAGAGCTAATTTTTATTCTTAATAACTGTTTATCAAATCAGAAAGGAAACAAACACATAGTAAGTTGGCAAACAGTGCGGCTTTCTCTGTAGTTAAAATAAAGCAAATTCCAGCTCAAATCAAAGAGACAGACTTCAATAAAAAGCTTGGTTTATATTTTATATAATTTGAAACCTACTAGCATGATGTGTCTAGTCTCTTAATGGAATAGCTAGTTTGAAATTAGAAAATATAGTCTGTTCTACCCAATTCAATAAAACATTGATTCTTTTGTGCCTTCCAATCTGGAAAGGGAAGGTAGAACTACTAGAATCTGGATATTTATTACACTGAATGAGACTCCCTAGAATGAATGGTTTTGATGGATACTTGCAAAAGTCCATTCTCTTGACTATTGTTTCCTCGCACATCCTGATATTTCAAGGAAGAGAGTTTTCAGAACAAGGTCATTTTTATCAGGTTTAGATGATGCAGTTAGGTGAACCAAGAAAGCTGCACAGGAACCCTGACCTTCAAATTTGGAGCTTGGTGCAGTAGTAAGGCCTGTGAGCTTTTCCATCATACAATTCGTCATCTCAGACATTTATAGCAATTCAGTTTTAGTCAGAAAATTGGCACAAAAATTGCAGCTCACGGTAGATTCCTTTCATGTAGAGTTGTTTTGCCATTTTTAAGTTGAATGCTATGAAAGTAATTTTTAACATTTTTCTTTCCTCTCCCTTTCTCATAACATAATGTAACATAATGCCCGTGAATTTAAAAATAGTATTTTAGGCAAGATACTTCTTCATTATGGGCCCGGATCCTGCACTACAGAACTCAATGGACATTTTGCAAATGACTTAAATGGAAGAAAAATCAATCCCTGTGGGCTCAGTTCTGACCTGCTTATACATGCTAAGTATCAATGGGACCACTTGAGAATTAAGGTACTATAAACATGAGTAAATGTGGAAGAATTGTTTCTAATATAATTCAATCTCCTTCAGTAGTTGGGGACAGAAATGTAAAGGGTGGGCTATACCTATGAATAAAAATATTTATTTTGTATGTAGTGTATTTTACTATAGATTATTATAATAAACTATGCAGTGTACAAATGCATTCTAAACTGAACTACTCACGCAAATGTCTTCAGGAGTGGGACCTACATGGTAGATATGATTTGGAAAGAAGCAATCACAGATTGGGGATTTGCATCTGTTTAACTATAATATGTGTGTCTTCATACGTGTGTCTTCATAATGTTTCAAAACAACAATTCAGCATCACAACACGTGCAGCACATCCTGGGATTCTGCCTCAGCATTGAGAAGCAGAGAGCATGGTAAAATTTTCTCTAGCTGCATTCTGTTTGGGTTATTTGGACATTCTAAAAGCAAGATCCGTCTGCCCACAATCAAGGCTGTCCAGCCACATTTGGAAAGGGTCAATGTGATGGGCTGGATCACAGAGATTCCCTTGAGACTGTCATCCAAAGTGCTGATTGAACCACTGAGCCCCTCTACCTACCCTGTGGGGCACCCTACCACCTCCCTCAGCAAAGGGATAGTTGAGGTAACAGCCTCCTTCCCCCCCCCCCCCCCCCCAGCAGAGTAACACACACTGATAACAGCTCAGTTCTAGGAGGGCTTAGTTATAGGTACTTGACAGCACTCAGAACCACAGCCTCCCAAAGGGACTAACCCCCAAATAAATTCATCTTAATCTGTATAAAAGTTTTATATAGAGAAAACTCATAAAATTTGCTTTCTTTATCAATGAAAGAAAGAGATGCACAACTGTTGTCCATTCCTCCCTCCCCCCGCCTCAGGTAACAATTATTTAAACTGTATTTGATAATAAAAGTGATTTTATTAAATATAAAAAAGTATTTAAATGATTACAAGTGTTTACAGGCAGATCAGAGTAAGTTACTAAGCTAACATAAACAAAGTACAGCAGTTAAGCCTAATAAATTTAGGCTATGTCTACACTACAGAGTTTTTTTGGAAAAACGACTGTTTTTCCAAAAAAACTACACTGCAATCATGGTCTTTTGGAAAAAAAATGGAAATAATAGATTTTTTTCTGACATTGGTAAACCTCTTTCTATGAGGAAAAAGCCTTTTTCTGAAAGAGCTCTTTTGGGAAAAGGTATGTGTGGACAGAGAAGAGGGAGTTCTTTCGAAAGAAGAGGAAAGAGGAAAAAGCACAGGTGCCCTTGTGGCCACTCTATTCATAGTAATCACAGCTTAAATGTGAGATAGCATCCATTAGGTGTGGATGCTATCTTTCAAAAAAAAGATCGCTTTTTCGATGAGCTTTGGCAGTGTGGACAAGCTCTTTCAGAAGAAGTTTTTCGGAAGCTCTCTTCTGGAAAAACTTCTACTGAAAGAAGCCTTCAGTCTAGATGTATCCTAAGAGAAATTATTAGAAACCATAATTTCTCATGCTAGTCCTTATTTCAGGTAAAGTCCCTCAAGCCAGAGCTGACCTTTTCTCTAACTTGGATCTAACAACTTCTCCCCTCTTTTAAATTATTTTCTTTCCAGGTCCTTTCAGTGTCCTATTGAAGTGGTTAGCTGTCTGTGAAGCCAGCAGAAGACAATTATTGCTCAACTGCTTCCCATTCCTTAAATAGAACTTCCCAAGAGTGGGAAGTCTATTCCCGCACCTAGAAGAGTACAAAATTCAAGATGGATTCCAGCAGCAGGTGGTATGGTTACTTGTCTTTGAAAGACAAACCACAGTTTAGGCATACAGGAAAAATAAGACCATTCACAGATCATTGCCTTGAGCACTGAACCATTCAGTTCCATAAGTAACACTAATGGCTTTAACTAGAAGACCTAATTAATAAACAGGTGAACATTTCATATTTTCTAATTTCACACACAAGAAAGATACATACACATAAATAAATATACATATTCAGGTGATTACAATATTTTGAATGATCGGTTACTTGCCCCATTTTGCATAAAGCATATTTGAGTTATGTATATTCATATTTAAAACATATTTTCATTAAAAATATAGGGGCATAATGTCATAGGTGGCATCTCCTTATTTGGGCTCCTTGCTTTCCACAAACCTTGATGGCCTAAACTCCCTTACGAAGACAGCTCTCACTGATTTCAGTGGGAAAATGCTGAGTGCTTTTGCAAATCCCACCCTAAATATTTAATTTGTGCTCTTGGAAAGATCCAGATTAGGTTTATTGTATTTAGCATTATTTAGGGGTGCAGTATTTTCTTAAAAACCTTGACAATGCAATGAAAATACTAAAAAATAATCTTCCAAAGGAATTTATTGGAACAGTGTCTCACAGCAGGTCACTGATTGATCTTGTGCTTAAGATGTTGGGCTGGGAGTTAGGGGAGGTGTGAAGAAATCCTGGTCCTCTTTTTATTTAATAGCAAAATTCCCAGTGATTTAAATGGAGCTAGGATTTTACCCACTTGTTCTACACCTGCCTTTGTTACACATTTCCCGTAAAACCTTAAGCAAATTGTTCATCACTCTCTTTTCTATTTGTAAAATAGGGATAATAAAAGCTCTCCCTTTAGTTGGGCTGTTTGTGAGGGTAAGTTCATTAATGACTGCAAAGTGTTTTGGGAATCTGTACTATAGACATGCAAAGTATTATCATTATATTCAGTACATCGGGTTCGGTGAAATTAAATGTAATAGTTAATGGACACAAAAATGGAGAGTGACCAAAAGGCACTTCGTCCTTCGGCTGTACATGACAAGGAGAGGAAGAGCCTAAAAGCAGACTTTGTATGCAAATAAAAGAGATTATGCAATGTGCACAGGAGGTGAAGCAACATCTTCTGTTATGCAGCAATAAATTCTACATGTTAATAGCTCCAGCAGTAACCCTGAATCTGTCCCCTGGGTGCCTTCAAATCTCAGTCAGGAAAGTCATATGAAAGCTATGTAGGAAATGCAGCAGTCCTGAAGAACGGGAATGAGCTGTTTTAAAAAAAAATCATACAGCTAATTGGTAGATGAATTTAACAAAAAACATACCAACAATGAAATGAGAGAGCTGTCTCTCAAAACTGAATCTATCAAGAAGAATATCCTTATCGTTCTCCTCCAGTCCCAGTGATGATGAGGTGGGAGTGAAGACAACAACTAATCAGGGCAGTGTGATGTGTTATTCACCGGATCATAACTGGCAGTAAAACTGAAAGGACCACGTCTGTTGTGGTGAATAATTTCCACACTAAGGCCCAGAATAGACAAGTCATGTCATTTGTAACATCTGCCTCACAAAGCCTGAGCCAAAATAAGCCAGTTAGAAAGTTACAGAGTTTCTTTTTATTCTGAGAAAGTTGTGTTATAAAGGCCCAAGGGCATTGCACATCATGTGGAAAGCATTTTTGCAAACAGATAAAATATATGAACTGGACTTACATACTATGGCTGCACTTATTGTGGAAGGATCTAGCCATGGCGTTTTAAATAAGGAAATATATTTTCTAAGGTTATTTATTTAGAGAACACAGAACTTGCGCTTCATTTAATGTCCAGTGATAGCTGAATCACTACAGTAACTGCACAAGAATGAGTAGTCAGTAACTGTCAATCAAAATTTAAAAATATCGGGCCAGTGAAATATAGCCTAAATTTTGTGTGAAATTTAGCAGTCCATAAAGGACACAGATCCAAAGACTGTATGGATCATTGTAATTCCCTAGCATTTAAATAACTTTTTAAATTTCTAAGATAACCATCACAACATCTGAATAATGATTCAGGGTACTTCTACACAGCAAGGCAGTCTTTAGAATTCAAAGGATTTTTTTTAAAATGTGATTCCCATGAAAAAAATATAGTTACTGTTCTGTGGGAGACTGGGGTTTGGATTTTCATTTTACTGGCTAGCACAAGAGGAAATATAATAAACTTTTGAGGTATTACACGATTGAAGTTTTGGAATTAGGAAAACAACAGTTTGACAATAAACTAACAGAGGTCAGTGAATTGATTAGGGGTCAAAATTACTTCCAGTCTTGCTTGCCTCCTGCTTGAATACCCAACTTTACAGTGCTAAGGTATGATGTGTAGAATATTAATAAGGAAAGCTAAAGATTAAAAAAAAATCCATGGCTGGCAGAACCAAAGATAATACAAAGGAGTTTATAAGGTATATTAGTGTAATAAAGTAGAAATCAAAGTGTTATATGGGTTAGCCAGAGAATTATGGGTTGAAGTCGTGCTCCATATTTGCTTTCTGTTTAATTAGTGCATGTTTTTCCCCGCCTTGTTTCTATATAATTATATAAAGCAGTATGTCCCAATACTGCAGTGCTAAAGGTAGAGTATATTTCTTATGCACTGAGCAGACCCCTTACAAAAATTAAAAATAAAAGAAATCCTAACAATGGTATAGGTCCATTACTGCAGGTTGAACCTTTCTATTCCAGAACACCCTGGTCCAGAAAGATCCACGGTTCAGAATGATTTTAGTTAGCCAGATGTCCACTTTTCATGGGTGTGGCCAAGTTTTACATGGGCCCATAAAGTTTGTATACAGCCACCAGTCCTGGCTCTCATTATTCTGTGCTTTTATTTAGCTCTAATTTACCCCTGAGGCTACATCTATACTATGATTTTCTTGGCAAAAAGTATGCTAATGAGGAAGTTATTTGCATGAGTCATGATCTAATTTGCATATTTTCTGCCGATCCATTTTTGCGCTAAGAGTTTTTGCACAAAAAGAAGCAGTGTGGGCCTTTTCTTTTTGCATAAAACCCCCTTTTTCTGCAAGATCAGTATACCTCCTTTTTGGGGCATAAGGATCTTGCGGGAAAAGGGTTTTTTGCACAAAAAGAAAATGTCCACACTGCTTATCTTTGCGCAAAAACCCGTAGAGCAAAAACGGATTAGCAGAAAATATGCAAATGAGATTGTAACTCATGCTAATGAGTCCCTCATTAGCATATTTTTTGCTGCGAAAACTCATAGTGTAGATGTAGCCAAAATGTCTTCTAACAGCACAGTAAGTAGTAGAAGTTTTGGCAACACTGCTAGACAATATTGTCCTCTCATAGTGCTGAAAATTTTCTGGTTTGGAACTGGCCATGTTCTTAGGATGCCAGACTAGAGAGGTTCAACCTGTAGCTGAAGATGCCAAAAAGGCAGTAGTGCTCAATAAATATCTCTTACATATTTTGAAGAGAACAGAATGATGTACTTGTCACATAAGGATGATGAAGTACTTTCCAGGCCACTAGTAATTAAGAAGGGGGTTAAACATCATTTCCTAGGGATAAATGTTTTTAAATCAGCAGGCCAGAATAACCTATGCTCAAGAGCTCTAAAAATCTGCCTGAGGAGATCTCTGATCTGTTGATATTATTTTAAATAATCTTGGAATACCATGGAAATTTGTAAACATCACTGATAAAATTTGCGAATGACACAGATTGGTGGATGGTAAACAATGATAAGCCTGTCTCACAGAGCAATTAAGATCATTTGATAACCTGAGGCATTCAAACAAAATGTGTTTTAAGGGAGCCAAATGCAAGGTCATCCTAGGACAAGGAATGCAGACCATACCCTCAGAATGTAGGAAAGCGGTAACTCTGAAAAGAGTCATAATGGACAGTGACAAAAAGAGCAAATGAGATTCTTGGATGTATAAACGTGGGAATAGGAAAGTGATTTTACCTCTGTGTATAGGCATTGGTAAAATCAATACTAGAATACTGAGTATAGTTTTGGTGTTCATACTTTTTTTAAAAAGTTGGAAATTAGAGAGGATGCAAAAAAAGAGCCAAAACCATGATTTGAGAGCTGGAGATAATGCTGTACAGAACTGATTTTAAAAGCTCACTCAGTTAAATTATCAAAAAAGAAGACAGAGTGATGGCTTGATTGCAATGTTTTTGTATATTCATTGGAAGAAAATACTGAATTCTTAAGGACCCTTCCTTGTATCAGGGAAAGCCTAATAAAAACATGTAGCTGGAAGCAGAAGTCAGACAAATTCAACTTAATTTTTTTACAGTGAGAGAATGACTAATGAACTTTAGTCAAACATGATACATTAACCTAAAAATAAGATTAACTGGGTGAAATGTAAGGGCCTAAAATGTTCAGGAGCTTAAATAGTCCCTTTTGGCTTTAAAAATCAATGAATCAATTATTTTCAAATACAGTTACTTCTTGAAGTTCACTCTGCCCTGGTTTACACTGGGACGTTATTTCGAAATAACCCCCCCATTAGGTCGAATATATAAGTGGAGCATCCATACTACC
The DNA here is from genome assembly GCF_049634645.1 of Pelodiscus sinensis. Classification (NCBI taxonomy): domain Eukaryota; kingdom Metazoa; phylum Chordata; order Testudines; family Trionychidae; genus Pelodiscus; species Pelodiscus sinensis. Next base: position 54,494,930 of record NC_134714.1, read on the forward strand.
AAGCATGTTATTTTGAAATAATGGACCACTTATTCCAAAATGTGCTTTCCCCTGGGGAAAATGCTAATTCCAAAATAGTTGTTTTGCCATAGCATTAGTGTGGGTGCCCTGGTGCTGCTCTTTTGAAATAACTACTCCCCAGAGTAATTTGAACTAATTACTCCACAGTGTTTCTTCAGGGCTGTAAGTCGAGGTAGCTCATCCACATTAATGGAGCCTTCCTTAGACTAATTTCAAGGCTTCCCCATAGTGGGGATACACTATTTTGATTTTGTAACATTGGGAGTTAAGTTGAATTTAGTTATTTCAAAATCATTTCATAATGTAGACATGCCCTCTGACTTTAATGGCAGCTCTAAGTGCTCATCTGATCAGAAGATCAGATCACTGGCATCTCAAATTACGTATCCAAAGTTAGAAGTTTGAACCTAAGCACATAGTAAGCTTGGACTCAATTTGGAAAAGCAGCCTGGAAACCACTCCAATTGCCTTTTTCTTGTGAGATTTTTATTGTAGATGTTTGCACTGGAGTAACCAAGTTATTTACTACAAAAAACAAAACAATCAAAAACACCCTTCTCAAAGCTGAAAAACTATTTGTAGTATGCCTTTTCTCATCATTTCTCCAGGTTCTAAACATGTACTAGCCTTTGCCAGTACTTATCCTCTGGCATCCTCTTTCTTCTTTTTTATTCCTATATTTTCTTTAGTAAGACTAAGTTGTTCTTGTAGAAAAGATATACAGAGAGAGAGAAGCTCAGCATTTGTGTCCTGAAAAATTACGTAATACTCACAATCATTCTAATCTCCTGGATTACGGTGTTTAATAAATTGTAGCCTAATATCTTTAAAAATCTCTCAGGGTATGTCTACACTACAGAGTTTTGTTGGAAATACTGCAGTTTTTCCGACAAAACTTGAGAAATGTCCACACTGCAATTGCATTCTTCTGCAAGAAAATCCAAAAGAACAGAGGTTTTTTTCTGGAATTGGTAATCCTCATTCTGGTGAAAACGAAATAAATGGAGACCAGACTTTTAAAAAACATACATATATCACAGGTGCTAATTTATCTGGCTTGATTGTAGGACTTGGAGGAAAATTTAGATAGATAAATTGATGTGCAAGAGGCTTATAATGTCTGTCACCAGGGTGCCAGAGCTTGACTGTTTCTCGTAAGGCTATTTTAGTAGAGGACTTGGCTCCCAAGTTTGCCAATTTATTTAACAGTTACCTAAAATCATATTGGATTCTAAAATCAATGGGAGAAGTGTATATTTAATTGATTTTGAAACCTGACAAAGATCAAATTGATTGTGACTCTTCTAGATGGATTTCCCTTTTAAACATGGATGTCAAGATATTTGCCAAGGTACTAATAGGTTTGACTCTCTGCTGCCAGAATTCATTAAGAGACCAAACAAGGTTTAGTCAAGGCCACACTGCTTAGTGGATAGCATACTGAGAGCTATAGTAGTGAATCACTTTTTCTGGTACGATCCAGAGACCCCTTAGTGCCTGCTGACAGAGACTATAAGAGGTGTATAGGGATCCACTAGTTCTGTTGTCTACAAAACAGAAGCATGTGAGATCTCTACCAACATCCAGTAATGCACTGGTCATCTTAATCATTGAAAGATGTATGTACAAATGATATTTAAGGAGTGATGTATGTAATCTATCCTGAAAACTATGTTCTTAAGATGTATACAAGTTTAGACAGGTTGCCTGAAGGTGATAAACAGCACAATGTAGCAGACAGCAAAAAAGCCGAGGTAATTGGTGGTGATGAAGTAGAAAAAATATAATTTGTACTACATTCCTATGCTTCTCTCCCTAGCTGACCGTTGTGCATTGTGTGTTTTACAATGGAAGTCTAGTTGCATACAGAGTCAGCAGCTAATCAGGATTGCAAAATTAACAAGAAATCATAAACTCTATAGGAAAGAGCACGTGGCACAAAGGTGTCCCATCTGTGACTAAGATATGGAAGATGAATCTGGTATATCAGGAGAAAGCAGAAAGACATGAAGAGGTATCCTTTATGTAGGGGAAAAGATGCCAGCATGCTTGCTTTATGAATGTATTTTTAATTGCTGGGAAAAAGACTTTGGATGAGCTCAACTCAACTTGTTATGGGAGAGGAGCAGTGACCCTGAGGTGAAAATGGTAAGCTGAGATAAACTATTCCCTCAAGAATATATCTCTAAATACTGTAGAACAGTGGCTGGGCACTTCTAGGGAATGTGTGGAGGACTCAAAGGTTAGGGTGTGCTATTGCTAATCTGCTGAAGGATGGCAGAGCCAGAGTAGGCTGAGAGGTAAGTGCTTATGTTGCCTGTGGCTGGTGGAATCAGGGAGCTGAGCCCTGGCAGTTGTAGACAAGACTTCTTCCTGCATAGGACAGGTACTAGCTCTGGGTGCCACTAGGAAGTGTCACAGCCTGTGGAAAGGTGTATCTGGTAAATGTTTCTATTCCTTGATGCAGAGGAGGCCTTCAATCATGTCAAGTGGAATTATGCACATAAAACACCTAAAGCGGGGGAAAATAGTAGGTGGATAACCTAGCATTTAGAAGTGAGCATGAGTCATACCTTTTCTTTGTGAAAACAATATTGTCACACTTTTTAGAAGGGTTATTTGATCTGAGCCTTAAAAGATAAATTACAAGCCTACCTTTCCAAATGCAGACACTTTAGGAATGTAGTATGAATTATATTTCTTCATCATAATCATCATCATCACCACCACCACCACTAATTACCTCAGCTTTTGTGCTGTCTGCTACATTTTGCTTGTTATGCATTAACAATAGTGAAAGCTAAGCTATATAACTCCAAAATAGATTCAATCCTATTGTAATTTGCTAAGAGCATTATAGAACTGAATCTAAAAATTGAAAACACTGTTTTGAATTCGCAGAGCTGTCTTTTAAGAAGTATACAAGCATTGTGTAAGGATTTAGCAAGATGTCATTTTCCTGAAATAAAGACATTTACTGGTAGAAAAATCTTGTAGAAGAATTCTGAGAGCTAGTAATGTCTTCATAATATTAAGGACTACTTTGCCTAACCTTGCATAGGTATGTACAATGGGAATACAAGGTAAAAAGTTCCTTATCTATCTTCCCCACTCCCCCACCTATTACAGTACATTCTTACACGGGTATTAGGCAACATCCTAGTTCTTGTGCTGCCTGTGATATACTGATTCATAGCCTTTGTTATACCAGGTGCATTTATTAAATAAACAAACAAAAAAACAAACAAACAACACTTCTGATAAACAGGCTTCCACACAACTTGAGCTTCAGCTTTTGTTTCTCTTGGGGTATGTCTACACTACCCCGCTAGTTCGAACTAGCGGGGTAATGTAGGCATACCACACTTGCAAATGAAGCCCGGGATTTGAATTTCCCAGGCTTCATTTGCATAAACTGGGCGCCGCCATTTTTAAATCCCTGCTCGTTCAAACCCCGTGCCGCGCGGCTACACGCGGCACGAACTAGGTAGTTCGAACTAGGCTTCCTAGTCCGAACTACCGTTACTCCTCGTGGAATGAGGAGTAACGGTAGTTTGTGCCGCGTGTAGCCACGTGGCATGGGGTTCAAACGAGCGGGGATTTAAAAATGGCGGCGCCCAGTTGATGCAAATGAAGCCCGGGAAATTCAAATCCCGGGCTTCATTTGCAAGTGCGGTATGCCTACATTACCCTCCTAGTTCGAACTAGGAGGGTAGTGTAGACATTCCCTTGCATACTAGAGACCAACCTCACATGGAACTCCATATAGCAGACAGTAACATCAAGTACCTGATCAGTTCGTTGCAAGTAGCATATGATGGCACTATCAAAAGTGGCAAGGCAAGAGCAGTATACTTATGACAGTAGCAGCCGGGACAGAAATCACCTTGCCCTTGTATGCAATGTATCCAGTGACCTACCCTAAATATACAGATCTTATATAAAAGCAGTGCACTTTGCCATGACTAGAGCTCTATAAATAACAAATAATAAGGAAGGAGGAAATATTATAAAGGAATTTGTGAACCTTGATAACACGTCTGAGATTCTCTTATCTGTTACAGATTTGTGTAATTTAGGGCTTGATCTCTCAGGTACCATGCATATAAGTTACTTGACTCACATAAATAAAGTTATATGCATATATATGTTCAGAGGTAGCCCATGATTCAGTTCATATTTGATAGCCAGATTATCCATGTCCTTTATGCAGGCACATGGTGGGTAGAAGGGGAAGTAATATACCTTCTCCCCTTCACTTTGCATTGTCTGTATTTGATCCAAGTGCAGTTGCATCCCCTGTACTCTGGGGAAGGTCTCCTCATTCTCTTCATCACAGCACCTCAGAGAGGATAAGAAAGAGGTGAAGCCAGGGTCTTAGAATGCCTTTTCTATAAGGCAGAGTGCCTTTTTGTATTCTTCTGGAAACAATATGCTTTCATAGCTACCACATACAAGATTGTCTTTAAGTGGCACTATTGAGCCCTGAGTGATTTCTGTGCTCCTGAAAGGTTGACAGCCATGGACAGTGAAAAAGCCCTTAAATTATTTTTATGAATGCTTCAAGCCTGTTTTGACCAGACCATCTCTCAGGATGTGACTACAGATCACTCCTCATATTGTTCCATGTTTTTCTCTCTTCCTTTTGAGACCTTAGACATCCGTATCAGCAGTGCCAAGTGTAATGATGGCTTGGCACTAGAAACTTATGGGACAATCTACCCATCTCATCTAGGCTCTCCTACTTACCACACTGATAGGAATGGTCTTGGGAAATTATAGTATTACTAATGTCAGTGAAACTTCACCCAGATGTTCACTGATCACCAGAGCTGATTCCGACAAATATCTTTGCTATGAAAAGCTTCATATGCTACGACCATCCCCCTGACTTATGAACACTGACCCTCTTCTATATAAATGATCCCTATAAATATCCACATTAGCTTAAAATCTGCAATCTTCACTCACACAAAATTCTTTTTTTCTTCAATGGGAGTTGTATTCAATTAAGGATTGAAGAATCTAGCCAACTGTCTTTTTACAAAAAGTAATCCTGATGGAGAATAAATAGTAACAGTGCTATTAGAAATATTTTGAAAATATATTGGAATAGGTACAAATAAGCACTTGCTTCTAAATTATGCTAATTTCTTTGTACAACTAACTACAGCGTGAGGTAAAAATATTTAATTGCAGTCTTGGTTTAGAAAAAAATATTCATTGTGGCTTAAGCAGCCCAAAAGTCTGCAAGCTCAGCACTCAACAAATCCTGTTTTGACATGAGTTCTGTTTCCATTTTGGCAATTTATGGGTCTGGCCACATTTTCAAAAGTAACCAGGCCTGTCCTGGTCCATTTAGATGCCTAACTAGAAGCTAATTTCATCTGAAAATATGGACCCAATTGTGGATTATGAGCACTTTTGGATCCAACCATTTTGTAGTTTGCTTGTTTGAGTTTATCTATTGATATTTTAATAACATGTAACTTTGTGAATTCTGGAAAGGCTTCTGAAGGATATCAGATTAACAGCCAAGGAAGTTACAGAGTCTTATACCCTTCAATGAATAGGCAGTACAACTTTCCTTAGTGATGGGCAACTCTGACCAGAAGTTCTGAAGACATGTTATATATTGTGATAATCTGAAATACAATCTGGGCATTCTGAATGTACGACTGGTCTTTATCTAAAACACTTCCAGGTCTGCTGGGAATCAATAAATATGCCACATATCAGTCAACAGGTTTTTTTTTATTTTTTCAAGAAATATATTAGAATTTTTCCTGAAAACTCAACATCCTCTGTTATTAAAGCTCTGCATATATAATAATAAGAGCAAATAAATATACAATTTTTATGCATGTTTGCTTGAAGTTTATTAATTTAGATGAATAAGCATAATTAGTAGAAGTAATTAATTTCTCCACAGTTAACTTATTTATCTGGAATATACCCATTCCTTAGATGAGTAACTGCACTAGCACTTTAATAAATGTAAATGAAGCATGAATGAATGTTTCCCTTTTAATCATCTGGTTAAATGAAGGTATCTGCAATTGCTGTGACTTTATTGTATGTGTTTGGCAAAAGCATTGTTTTACAACTCCGTAAAGCTTTTAGGCTAATTTGATAGTGACTGTTTCAAATCAATATATTCTCAGAGCCAGCATGGTGATGCAACCCAAGCCTCTGGATTCTGTACTGGAATGCTCAGCTAGGCTGAACATTGCTACCGTGGCATTCCTAAGGGGGTTCTTGGCAGAAGTAAAACACAGTTTACATTTGTTTCCTTAACTCCCTACTCCTGAAAGTTTTTAAAATATAATCTCAGTCTCAACAGCATTCATGTTGTGGTTGGTGTTTGCTACAGGCCACCGAATCAGGTGGATGAGGTAGATGAGGCTTTCTTCGGACAACTGAGTGAAGCTTCCAGATCGCAGGCCCTGGTTCTCATGGGGGACTTCAATCACCCTGACATCTGCTGGGAAACCTATACAGCAGTACATAGGCAATCCAGGAAGTTTTTGGAGAATGTTGGGGATAACTTCTTGACACAGGTGCTGAAGGATCCGACCAGGGGCCGTGCGCAGCTTGACCTTCTGCTCACAAACAGGGAGGAACTAATAGGGGAAGTGGAGGTGGGTGACAACCTGGGAAGCAGTGATCTTGAGATGGTAGGTTTCAGGATCCTGACCAAAGGAAGAAAAGAGAGTAGTAAAATACACACCTTGGACTTCAAAAAAGCAGATTTTGACTCCCTCCGAAATCTGATGGGCAGAATCCCCTGGGATGTTAACATGAAGGGGAAAGGAGTCCAGGACAGCTGGCAGTATTTTAAAGAAGCCTTATTGAAGGCACAGAAAGAAACCATCCCGACGCGTAGCAAGAGAGGCAAACATCGTAGGAGACCGGACTAGCTTACAGGAGAAATCCTTGGTGAACTTAAGCACAAAAAGGAAGCTTACAAAGAGTGGAAACTTGGACAAATGACCAGGGAGGGGTTTAAATGTATAGCTCGAGAATGCCGGGGGGTTATCAGGAAGGCGAAAGTGCAAATGGAATTGCGACTGGCTAAGGATGTGAAGGATAACAAGAAAGGTTTCTACAGGCATGCTAACAAGAAGAAGGTGATCAGAGAGGGTGTGCGGCCCCTAATGGATGAAGGAGGTAACCTAGTGACAGATGATGTGGGGAAAGCTGAAGTACTCAATGCTTTCTTTGCCTCTGTATTCACGGACAAGGTCGGCTCCTGGACTTCTGCGCCAGGTGACGCAAGATGGGATGAAGATGGACAGCCTGTGGTGGGTAAAGAACAAGTAGCAACTGTTTAGAAAAGCTAAACGTACATAAATCCATGGGTCCGGACTTAGTACATCCGAGGGTACTGAGGGAGTTGGCAAATGTCATTGTGGAGCCTTTGGCTATTATCTTTGAAAAGTCGTGGAGATCGGGAGAAATCCCGGATGATTGGAAAAAGGCAAATGTAGTGCCCATCTTCAAAAAAGGGAAGAAGGATGATCCAGGGAACTATAGGCCGGTCAGTCTTACCTCGGTTCCTGGAAAAATCATGGAAGGGATCCTTAAGGAATCCATATTGAAGCACTTGAATGAGAGGAAAGTGATTAGGAATAGTCAGCATGGATTCACAAAGGGCAAGTCGTGCCTGATCAATCTGATTAGCTTCTATGATGAGGTAACTGGCTTGGTGGACATGGGGAAGTCAGTGGATGTTATATACCTTGACTTTAGCAAGGCTTTTGATACGGTCTCCCACAATATTCTTGCCAGCAAGTTAAGGGATTGTGGATTGGATAAATGGACGGTAAGATGGATAGGAAGATGGCTAGAAGGTCGGGCCCAGCGGGTAGTGATCAATGGCTCGATGTCAGGATGGCAGTCGGTTTCTAGCAGAGTGCCCCAAGGTTCGGTTCTAGGACCAGTTTTGTTCAATATCTTTATTAATGATCTGGATGAGGGGATGGATTGCACCCTCAGCAAGTTTGCGGATGACACTAAGCTGGGGGAAGAGGTAGATACACTTAAGGGAAGAGATAGGGTACAGAATGACTTAGACAAATTGGAGGATTGGGCCACAAGAAATCTGATGAGGTTCAACAAGGACAAGTGTAGAGTCCTGCACTTGGGACGGAAGAATCCCAAGCATAGTTACAAGCTGGGGACCAACCGGTTAAGTAGTAGTTCTGCAGAAAAGGACCTGGGGGTTACAGTGGATGAGAAGCTAGATATGAGTCAACAGTGTGCCCTTGTAGCCAAGAAGGCTAATGGCATATTAGGTTGCATTAAGAGGAGCATTGCCAGCAGACCCAGAGATGTCATTATTCCCCTTTATTCGGCTTTGGTGAGACCGCATCTGGAGTATTGTGTCCAGTTCTGGGCCCCCCACTACAAAAAGGATGTGGACACATTGGAGAGGGTCCCACGGAGGGCAACCAAAATGATTAGGGGGCTGGAGCATATGACTTATGAGGAGAGGCTGAGGGACTTGGGCCTGTTTAGTCTGCAGAAGCTAAGAGTGAGGGGGAATTTGATAGCAGCCTTCGACCTCCTGAAGGGAGGTTCCAAAGAGGATGGAGAGAGGCTGTTCTCAGTAGTGACAGATGGCAGAACAAGGAGCAGTGGTCTCAAGTTGCGGTGGGAGAGGTCCAGGTTGGATATTAGGAAAAACTATTTCACTAGGAGGGTGGTGAAGCACTGGAATGGGTTACCTAGGGAAGTAGTGGAGTCTCCATCCCTAGAGGTGTTTAAGTCTTGGCTTGACAAAGCCCTGTCCTGGTTGATTTAGTTGGAATTGGTCCTGCCTAGAGCAGGGGGCTGGACTTGATGACCTGCTGAGGTCTCTTCCAGTTCTATGATTCTATGATTCTATGATTCATTTTTCATTGCAACCTCTTCTACAACGAAGAACAAATAGAACATGTGAGAGGTTTTCAGCTCACTTCATGTAAAATGAAACATGCATATGATGTCAATCATTTCTTTAGGCATGAAAGCTGATCCAGTCATTAGAGAACTATCCTGAGATGCATTCTGTTCCTGCTCTGCCACAAACACTCTATGTGGCCCTGAGCAAATCACTTAGTCTCTCTCTGCCTCAGCTTTCCATCTGTACAATGGGGATGATCACACTTCTGTATCTCACAGGGGTATGAAGAGGATAAAGGTTATGCTTTGAGGTGCTACAGTGATAGAGCCCATACAAGTGCAATAGATATGGTCTGTGGGACCACAATTGTGCCACTGGGCTGAAAACCTCTCCCTTAAATACATGTCGCTTCTCATTGAAATGTGCAAATAAAGCTAATCATAGAGAATTATAGGCAGGAAGTGCAGCACCCATCTTTTTGTTTTTCTCCTCTTAACTTGCCCCTTCCCCAGTATTCTTCTAGCTTTCTCTTGTTGATGCTGTCTCCCTGCTTCTGTCCTTCTACTGTCCCTACCTGGTATACACCGGATTTCTGTTAGGGTACATGTCCCTTTTGTGATTCAGTCCTGCACCTTTATGTATCGTCTTCTATATTTGCAACATCAAGGCTGCCACTTCCGAAAGGCAATATACCTGTTCCTCAGAGGACACAATATCCCCTATGCAAGTAATCTACAGATCCAACACTCTACCTCCATTCCCTAGCACTAGGCTCTATAAGTCTGCAACATCAGTCTTCTCTGTCATCCATACAATCTGATAGTGGAACATATTTAGGAGAGCAGCCACAGCTGCAGGCATATATGTGCAACAGCAATGGAAAAGGCCCTGTGCTTGGCCTCAAATGAGTCCCTAATTGGCTGCAATCTTGACCCCTACCTCCATTTTCTGTATGTTATTAATTGTATTAGTTGATAGTAGTTGTTGATTGTGTTGGAGTTTGGGATTTTTTGTTGTTGTTCTTTTTCTCTTCCATGCATTAGACTGTGCCCTTGTCTCGTCCAGGACATGCCAACTGCTGTGGAGTGAGGAAAGTCCCTCTACCTGTCCAAAAACTAAATCTGGGTGAAAATACATGTGCATAAATATGTGCCTCTTCCATACGACTTGTCTCCACATAGAAGAGTGTCAAGGCCGCGTTATTTTTCTTTTTTAGCAGAAATATTTACTTTTATTTTGTAAATTAATAACAGTTCTCTCACATTAAATCAAAATATTTTTGCAACATATGTATGATTGCTGGAAAGAGCAAAGTCTGTTGAAAACAAAACATTTAATCGCATTTGCTCAAACCTCTGAAGATTTATGAGGGCCTGCTCTCTGTCCGTGTCAAAATGTGACTTGACTGCTATATTTATTGCAACTGCCTACACAGCTGCAGATTTTCATAACTTCACTGCAATTAATGGGATTCTGATGCCACTAAGCAGGATTAGGGAGCAACACTTGAGAGAAAAATAGCTTCATTTCAAGAAGATTTTTTGTTTTGTTTCTAGTTTCACGCAAAGGGAGGACTGCAGATAGTCACTAAATTAATTTTCTTAATATTAGGGTTTAATTAATCCAGAATGACAGTTCAGTCAGTTGTCTTAATTTTCCATTGTAAATCATCTGCAAAGCTTCAGTGAACTCAAATTTAGAAGTATTTAAGCACTGCAAAAATAGAAACATTAATCCAAAATTATCACCATGGAATAAATTTAATTCTATTAGATGCCATATTAAAAATTGCATGTGCCTGGTTTAAAAGTTAAGGATAATTTTTAAATAAATCCTTCCAAGAATAAAATAATAGCAACATTTGCCTCCTTACAAAACAAGGGTAGCTGCAATTTTATTAATAATTGAACACTATTTTGTTGAAACAATGAGTTTTGTTGCACCTTAGAGACTACCAGATTTATTAGGTCATGAGCTTCTGTTGGTAAAACCTATTTCACCAGATGAGTAGGAGTGGAAATTACGGAATGCAGGATATATAACAGCAAAAGTTACCTGTCAATTCTAAGACAAGTGTTAATTAGACTAATTAAGTCAAGCTGGTTGTGTCTCATTTAGAGCATTTAACATGGAGATGAAAATAGTGAAGGAAGGAAAATTGCCTGTGCAGTCTTGGCTGTGTAGCCTGGGTGGTCGTCTCTTTTCTCTCCCCAGGAGTAGGATCTCAGATCCCCAAGTCTGTCTGAGTCCTCAACCCCTCAGCACGATCTGTCAAACACCAGTAGTTAGACCCTCCCCTCAGGGCTGGATAGTCTGGTGACCAGAGTCTGTAAACTAAAGTAAAAGTTGGCCCTTTGATACAGAGCCGGATGGCCCAATGGCCAGAGTCAGCAAAGTCAAGTCCAGGCTGGCCCTTTAATGCAGGGCTGGACTGCCCAATGACCAGATTCATAGGGAGAGGGAGTGCTGTGACCCAGTAGGGGGCCCCAGTACCCACCCTACTCCACTGGGTCCTGAACCAGGGCCTTGAGAGTGTCATAACGGTCCACCACTCCCTTGGTGAGGAATCTGGCCAAAACATGCTGAGGATCTCAGGGTGGGAAAGGATGCTCCTGCACCCTCCCTGGGCCACTTCCTACCAGATCTGCTGGGTCGACGTCCCACGTAACTGCCAGGTTCTCTGGTGCTCTGGGGGCCACGTATCCTTGGAAATCTGCTGGGATTGTGTTCCTGCTGTCACCGGGGCCTCTGCCACTCTTGGCTCAGATGGCTGGCTGTTGCTGCTCAGGAGCTACAAACAGAGGTCCTTCTCTTCTGATTGCCAGCCCAAATTGAGCCACCTGGAAAACATAAGGTTGGAGAGCTAGGTACCACCACATGACTCAGGCAATGGAATCCTTCATGGAGTGGTGCCACTTCAGTGGCACATGGTTAGTAACGAGCATGAATTGGTTCCCTAAAAGGACCTAAGGGTCTCCACAGGGCATTTCACTGGGGGCACCTCCTTTTTTATCATGCAGTATTGTGTCTTTCACAGGAACAGCTTTTGTCTGAGGTTTAAAATGGTGTGACTAAATGGCTTTCCTCTTTCTGTGACAAAATGGCTCCTTACCACACCCCCAAAGTGTCAGTCTGTAAAATAAATGGGTCATCAAATTCTGGCTGGATAAGCACTGGTTCCCAGGTTAGCCTCTCCCTCAAGGCCTGGAAGGCAATTTCGCAGCTCTTGGACAATTCAATGTGGCAAGACTGAGGGTTCCTTGAGAGATCCATAAGCATTTGGCTATTTCGAAATAGCATGTCCACACTGAGTGGATGGTGAATCGCATTTAAGGCTAACCGGAACCAGTTCCAGCAGGGCACCAGGTCAGGACTTACTGTGTGGGGCTGCTGCCTGAAGCTAACTGAGATCTGTGCTTAAAGGGCCCCTCCTCCCCCCAAACAGCTGGTTCTCAGGTTTCCCTGCTTGCTTGCCTACTTTGATGAGGGACAGCAAAGCATTTTGTCTCTGTGTGCTCTGGTTGCCCTCACTCGGGACATCGCAGCACTCTTCAACATGGAGCCAGAGCTGCCCCTGTGCACTCTGGTGCTTCTTGTGGATGTGTTGCTGTGAGCCTGGCAACACTTTCTGCAGGCTGCCATCTGGGAGGTCCATTGAGGGGCTGTCAGCATCCAGGAGGCCCTGTGGGAGATCTTCCACACTGAGGAGCACTAAGAGCCTCCATGGTTTGCCCCACTGGGGGCTTGTGCCTCATTCCTCCCTCATGTCCTTCCACTTATCTCTCCCTAATCCCCATTCCTGATGACAAATAAAATACACTTATTTTCATTAACACAAACTCTCTTTATTTAACAAAACTGGGTGGGGGTATGAAACTCTGGTGAGACTGGGGAAAGGAGGTGGGAGAGAGGAGAAGAGAGGGTGGGAGAGGGGAAGGGGAAACCTGGGAGGAGGGAGCTGGAAGGGAGAAGCAAGGGGAAGAAACGGGAGGGGAAGCTCAGGGCTCAAGGTTGGGGGTCTCGCCAGACCAACTTGATTTTCATGCAAACCTACTCCTGGGTTTGTATGTGGCCTTTGGTGGCCAGGCTGGCAGCTATCCTGCACAGACGGCTATGTTCCTCCATCTAGTATGGAGATCATGGAAGTTGGGGGTATCCCCCCAACCTGAATAAAGTCCATGATCTCCACCCTGGACCAGGAAGGCACCCATCTTCTCCGGGCCCTGGCAAGCTCCTGGGAGCTGGAAGACTGCTCCTGGGAAGCCTAATCCGAACTAGCTACTCCGTGCCGCGTGTAGCCGCGCGGCACGAGGTTCGAACTAGCCGGGATTTAAAAATGGCGGCACCTGGCTTATGCAAATGAAGCCCGGGAAATTCAAATCCCGGGCTTCATTTGCAAGTGTGGTATGCCTACATTACCCTCCTAGTTCGAATTAGGAGGGTAGTGTAGACTTACCCTCCTTTTACTATCGCAAGTGACTTCCTAAATTCTGAAGCTAAATTCTTATACAACCACAGCTTCCCCTTCAATAGTCCCCTGGACTATATACTGATAAGGTCTTTGTTCAGGATTTACCTATGGTGTGAAGCTACACAGCACCCTAAACTTGAAATAAGATACAAAATTTGCATATCTTATTTTGATTCTATTTCGAAATAGCTTCTTTTGAAATTTAGCACATCTACTCAGTGCCAAATTTTGAAATAACATACTATTTCAAGACATCCCATAACCCTCATGGGAAACAGTTTTATTACAAGATTTTTCCATACATTTATTTCATGCTTTGAATCCTTCCAATAAAGGGTGGCTTGTTAAGATGCAGGGTATCCCAAAATAGCAGGGCAGTGTAAACGTACCCTTAGTGGCCTGTGGGACATGCTCTGTGTGGTGCAAATGAAGATGCAGATACAGGGGTAAGAAAGGCTTCCTTACTCACAAGAGGAGGCATATCTATGAGCTAATGAGCCTCTTTCCAGGCAAGAAGCTGGGGGTGGGAGGGAAATGATTCCATCTCACATTAAGGAGAGTTGAGAAAAGAGGAAACAAGTTTAGCACAGACTCCAAATGAGAGTTTGGGGAGGAGAATTAGAGGAAGGGTAAAATTTTCTCTCTCCCTCTCCTGAACCTACCTAATCCAAAATATCAGTAGACAGTAATTTGAATGTTCCCAGATTCTGAACTACATACCCCAGTGTATGTTAAAAGTGAGGTGCCTCTGGTATATTTCTAGAGATTAAAAAATACCTGACCTTCAAAATGAAACTCCATAAGAGTATAAGAATGGCCACAGGTCTAGACTAATCTTTTTTTCCAACAATGGCCAGTGTCAGAAGCTTAAAAAAAACCCCAAAACAAACAAAAGAACCCACCAGAACACAGCAGAATCTGGCAGTCAGAAGCTTAGGGACACAGAGAACATGGGATTCCATCCCTGACCACCTTGGCTAATAGCCATTGGTGGATCTATACTCTGTGAACTAATCTAATTCTTTTTTGGAACCCAGTTATACTTCTGACCTTCACAACATCCCCTGTCAGGGTATGTCTACACTGCGCAGCTATTTTGCGATCCCAGAATTATTCTGAAATAGCTATCCTGTGTCTTAACAACCCTTCCCCCCCTTTATTTCAAACTATTTTTCGAAATAATGGGTGCACTATTTCGGCATCCCTGTAACCCTCATTCTACGAGGGTTAACGGAGGTCTCAAAATAGTGCATTGTTCTGAAATTTGGCACTGTGTAGCACACCAAATTTCAAAATAAGCTACTGTATTTAGAACTAGAATCAAAATAAAAGATGCAATTTGCATAGCACAATTTGCATAGCACAAATTGTGCTATGCAAATTCTATATCTTTTTTCAAGCTTAGTGTGCTGTGTAAATGCACCCTCGAAGAGTTCCACAGGTTGAGTGTGCACTACATGAAGGAGTATTTCTTTTTGTTTGCTTTAAACCTGTTGCCTATGAATGTCCTTGGGTGTCCCATGGTTCTTGTGTTATGTAAAGGGGTAAATCACACTTCCTTATTCACTTTCTCCACACATTCATGATTGTATAGACTTCCATCAGACACCTCAAATGTCTCTTTCCCAAGCTGAAAAATCCCACCTGTTTTAATCTTTCCTCATCTAGAAGCTGATCCATACCCCTGATCATTTTTGTTGTCCTTCCCTGTACCTTTTCTATTTCTCATATATTTTTTGAAACGAGGTGACTAGAACTTCATGTAGTATACCAGGTGTGGGTGTACCATGTTTGTATATAGTGTCATTATGACATTTACTGTTCTAGTATCTATCCCTTTCTTAATGGTTATTAACATTGTTCGGTTTTTTACTGCCACTGAACATTGGCTGGATATTTTGGGTATGTCAACATTACAAGGATATTGTGAAATAAATTATTTTGGAACAATAACTCCCAAAATAACTATTTTGAAATGGCACGTCCACTCTACAGAGAAGCCTCAAAATTAGTCCGAGACAGGCTCCCCTAATGTGGATGCACTGTCTTTATTAGAGCCCCAGGAAGCACTTGGAAGTAATTACTTTGAGTGGCCCTGGGGAAAAGCTATTTCAAAATAGCAGCAGTGGCGCATCCACACTACCGCTATTTTGAAATAGCATTATTTCTCATGAAATGAGGGTTGATCATTCCAGAATAGGAAGACTGTTATTTCAAAATAATTTCTAAATAATGGGCTTGCTGTGTGGATGCTCACCTTGTTATTTTGAAATAACGTGAGTGCACCTCTTGTTGTAATGTAGACGGGCCCTTTCAGAGAACTATCCACAATGATTCAAGCAGGCAAAAATGGCTGCAGAGGAACTGACCAATTAGGCACCAGCAAGGCCCACAAAACAAAGCAGCAGTCAGTGCGTGACGGAACTCAAAGAAAGCAAACTGTGAGGCTGGCTGAGGAAGTTGTCTCCAGGAGAGGAATCCTGGAGGCACCACTCTCTCTGAGTGGGGAAAGAGACTGAGGGGATACCAGCTCCAAGGGTGTGTCTAGACTACATGCCTCCTTCGACGGAGGCATGTAGATTAGCCAGATCGGAAGAGGGAAATGAAGCCGCGATTAAAATAATCGCGGCTTCATTTAAATTTAAATGGCTGCCCCGATCTGCCGATCAGCTGTTTGTCGGCAGATCGGGGCAGTCTGGACGCGATGCGCCGACAAAGAAGCCTTTCTTCATCGACACAGGTAAGCCTGGTTTCACGAGGCTTACCTGTGTCGATGAAGAAAGGCTTCTTTGTCGGGGCATCGCGTCCAGACTCCCCCGATCTGCCGACAAACAGCTGATCGGCAGATCGGGGCAGCCATTTAAATTTAAATGAAGCCGCGATTATTTTAATCGCGGCTTCATTTCCCTCTTCCGATCTGGCTAATCTACATGCCTCCGTCGAAGGAGGCATGTAGTCTAGACACACCCCAAGTGAAGAGCTAGATAAAGACTGATGAACTGTGATGAAGCCCTGAGCTAGGAGCAAGGGAGATGTCTCCATGAAGGAAAGCCTCTGGAGGCAGCACTCTCTTCTGAGTGAGGAGCAGACTTGGAGACACTAGCAGAGGGCACCGGGGTGTGGCCTGTTAAGAGGGCTAAGTAGCCAAAATGGCTTTTAATGAGACAGTGCAGGCACATACCCATGACCAGATGCGGGCACTCGTGGGAGATGAGTGCTACTCTGTTTCGTGGCCTTTTATTTCTACCCTTCCTTTCAACCATGTACTGATCCACACAAGGACATTTCTTCTTATTCCATGCCTGCTTACTTTGGTACGAACCTTTGGTCAAGGACTTTGTGAAATGCTTTCCGAAAGCTCAAGAAGCTCAAGCACCAAGAATAGATTGGTGAGACATGATTTCTCTTTATAAAAGCAGTGTTGACTCCTCTCAACAAAGTGTGTTCCTCTTTGTGTTTGATAATTCTGTTCTTTATTATAGTTTCAACCACTTGGTCTGGTCAGAAGTTAGGCTTATCAGCCTGTAATTGCTAAAATAATCTCTGGAGTCTTTTTTTAAATGGCGTCACTTTAGCTAACTTCCAGACATCTGGTACAGAAGCTGATTTAAGTGATAGGTCATATACCACAGTACGTAGTTCTATAATTTTACATTTGAGTTGCTTCAGAGCTTCTGGGCAAAATACCATTTGTTCCTGGTAATTTATTACTGTTTGTTTAATTAATTTGTTCCAAAATCTCTTCTAGTGATACCTCAGTCTGGGAAAACTCCTCAGATTTGTCACCCAAAAAAGAACAGTTTAGATGTGGGATTCTCCCTCACATCATCTGTATCAAAGACCAATGCACATAATCCATTTAGCTTCTCTTTAATAGCCTTGTCTTCTTGATGTGTTCCTTTAGTACCTTGTTCATCAAGTGGACCCACTAATTGTTTGGCAGACTTCCTGCTTCTGATGCACTTAACAATTTTTCTGCTGTTAGTCTGTGTCTTCAAATTCTTTTTTGGCCTGTCTTCTTATACTTTTATACTTGACTTGCTAGAGTTTATGATCCTTTCTATTTTCCTCAGTAGTATTTGACCTCCAAATTTGAAAGAATGCCTTTTTACCTCATTTACTCTTCTCTTTAATCAGGGTGTTGCATACTATATTTTTTTATTTGGGTAGGCATTTAATTTGAGCCTCCATTATAGTGTTTTTAAAAAGTTTCCTTGCAGCTTTCAGGAATTTAACTCTTATGAGTGTTCCTTTTAATTTCTGCTTAGTGACTGTCTTCATTTTTGTGTATCCCCTTTCTTGAAGTTAAATAATACAACGGTGGGCTTCTTTGAAACGTTTTCCCCCAAAAAGATGTTAAATTACATTATGGTCACAATTAACAAGGAGTTCAGTTATGTCCACCTCTTGTACCAGATCCTGCACTCTACTGAGGACTAAATCAGGAATTTTGTCTCTCATTTTGGGTTCCAGAACTAGCTGCTCTAAGAATCAGTCATTTATGATGTCCAAAAATGTCATCTGTACCCTCCATCCTTGGCTGACATGTACCCAGTCATTATAGGGATAATTGAAATTTCCTACATAGTATTATTAAATTTTCTATTTTTATAACCTCTCCAATCTCCCTGAAGATTTCACAGTCACTGTCCCATGCTGAACAGGTGGTCAGTACTATATTCCGACAGTTGTGCTCATATTATTCAAGCATGGGATTTTTATTCATAGAGATTTTATGGCACAGTTTGATTCATTTAGGGGTTTTATTATATTTTACTCTATGTTTTCTTTCACATACAGTACCATTTCCCTATGAGCGCAACCTACTCTGTCATTCCTATATATTTTGCACCTGTGTATTACCATCTTCCATCTTTCTATCAAATTTTTGTGATGCCACTTAAAACAATATCCTTATTTAATGCCAGGCACTGGACTTCATGCATTTTACTATTGAGATTTCTAGCATTTCCATACAAACACCTATAAAATTTGTCAGTATTAATTTGTCTGCCTTCACATAATATAACTGAATGGGACTCTTTCATTTGATAGTTTATCTCAAGTTCCTACCTGTACTGGATAAATCAACTTCTTTTTCCCCTCTTTACTACGATATACAGAACCCCTGTTAATAGATGCTCTCCTGTGGAATGTTATTATCTAAACTCTGTAATCTTCTGCACCTATGCATTTTCACTTATTTTAAAAACTCTGCTATGACCTTTTTAGTTGTACATGACAGCCATCTGGTTTAGGTGGAGTCCATCCTTCCTCTAAAGACTGCTTACAAAAAGGTTTCTCAGTTTCTAAGAAACCTAAAGCCATCCTTAAACACCATCATTTTATCCATGTGGTGAGACCTTGCAGTTGCGCTTTTCTAATTGGCCCCATGTGTAGAATTGAAAGCTCTTCAGAGAATGCTACCGTAGAGATCTTGGACTTTAATATCTTGCTAGCACCATAAGTTTGGTCTCCAGGACCTCTCTCCTACCATTCCCTAAGTCACTGGTACCTACACGTACTACAACTACCAATTCTGTCCTTAAGGCTGTCTGGATGTATCAAGAAGTCTGCAATATTCACAACTAATGAGCAGTTCACCATCACAAACCCAGCTATCTATATTTCCAATAATCAAATTCCCCCTATTATGTGTTTATTCCTAATGACAGGGGTCTCTTCCACAAAGAGATATTCTCCATATCAGAGGATACCATGATATCACTTGGAAGAAGTGTTTCAATTGTAGGATTGTTTTCCTCCACTCTAGTTTGATGTTCTCTTTCAATGAGGTTTTCACCCTCTTCAACAGCACAGAGTGGCACAGAAACCATTAGACTTGGGAGAGGAAAGGAGCTTGCTCTACTGTGTCTTGGAAAAGCTTTTCTATGTGCTTCTCCTTCTCCCTTAGCTCCTCCACTTCAGCCACTTTGTCCTCAAGAGCCTGGACTCAGTCTCTGAGGACCATCTGCTGTTTCCACCAAGTGCACACATAAACTATCAGCCTACCAGGCAGGTAATCATCCATGCTTCATATAGTACAATGAACTAGATAGTCCTCATTCTGCTGCTGGACTTCTGTCTGCATTATTTTTACTCTTGCAGATGTTTTGGGTTTTTTAGAATGACCGAGGGGGGGTTTATTGGCCTAAGTTTAGAGAATATTAGCTGTATCTCAAAATTTCTCTGTCTGCTGCTCCTGTTCAGAAGCTCCTTTGATCACTTAGGAGATGACTTTTTTAAAAATCCTTTTTCTGCCTTTGTAGATCTACTCCCTGTTTAACAGATCCTAAAGAGGTTAGTAATCAAAGACTCATTAAGAAACTCTCACCTATGCCTACCAGGTCATTAGGCTCAGTACATACACCCTGCCCCACTTCCACTGAAAAATGTCAAAACACATTCAGAATTCTGCTGGCTGAAAATGATACTAGATCACTCACTTAACTCAACATATTGTTGATCAATGGGAGCTATCTATTCAACTAATGATACCAGTGACTGGGGAAGGGAAGAGGAAATGTCTAGAATATTGATCCCATGGTATCCTGGCTGCATCTATACAAACACATTTTTAAAAGGAGAAAATGAATAGGTGGGTAATACACATACACAGAAAATTAATTATTTTTCTGTCCTTTAATGATCAAGGTGAATAAGGAAAAACTAGTCACTAGAGAAGGACTGATGAAGTATAAGCTCAGAACAGATTGATCAGTTGTTGAATATTTTTTGTTCAGGAGAACTATTTTGCAGCTGGGTACGTGACCAGCATTCATGACCTACAGAAAGTAAAAGAGCAGTTTTCTATAAGACATCTCTTCCACTAAGCCTAAAAGTAATAGGAACCATGCACCAGTATCTATTAGAGACAACAGAATTTCATTACAAACTATCCAAGTTGCTGGAGAGATTAATGGTGTGTTTTTCCCCTAGCCTGCTGTGTTTTATAGAATAGATTTATCTGCATGCTTATTAAAGAGGGATGAGTGACTACATGCATATAGAGACTGCATCACACTGTTTAAACTGCCTTGCCAAACAGAGTTATGACATTATGCTATGTTTGAAGCAAGTCACTGTCAAGGCTTAAAAATGTGAATCAGCAAGAACAGTTAAACAACTTGCCAAAATGCAAGATGGAACAGGATGTTCTATTTCTTGCATGCTCAAGAGACTGCTGGAACAAGAAACGACTCTCCATCACACGGATAAAATAGACACCTTTAAGTGAGTGAAAAATAAGTAGTTTTCAATGTAATGTGCCTGAAATGATCCTCAGTCAGACAAGATATTATTTATCCTAATGGGATATTTAAAGATGAGATATTTCATTTTTAAAACTGTATTTAAACTATCACTTACTACATACACTCACTCTCCAGCCACTAGTTCTGCACCTACGTTTATCAGACTTATATTTTCAGAACTCAAGCAGGAATTTTCAGAATTCCTTCACACAATCTCTTACCAATTGTAATTGCATCTTTTATTGCTATTAGAGCCTTGAACAATGTCCAGTGGCAGGTGTTTCAACTTCCATTTGATCTCAGTGATACTAAGCTGGCCCCTGTACCTATAATCCCTGTATGCTATTCCAATAGCTGTTTCAATCATTCTTTAACATGGATTCTACCAAATTCCAATAGTGCTGACAATTACCTAGTTTCACATACTATCCCACAACATATATTTGTCTCTGAGAGAAATCCTGAAGTCAATGGAAGTTTTGCCAATTGACTTCAGTGGTGCCATAATTCGACCCTCTTGCTCTAATGTAGGCTTTTACTTTCATCCACATCAAAAGTAAAAATGTATAAAGTTGTATATTTCACTTGGAATATTTCTGGGGGGAGGAGTTAAAGGAATAATAAAGGATCCATAATGACTCAAAACTGTTTTAGCAATATTTGTAATGGATAAAATCTACAGAGCACTTTGGGGACTACCCTTTTCTTGAAATGTCTGTTTTATGAGCACTTTTGTTTTTATTATTATTCATAAAAATTCAGTGAATAAAATACACATTGAGCCATATAGGCATATGCACTTCTCAACACTTGTCAGAAATCTTAACAAAAAAACAGTGTCATCCTGAAAGTTTAGCCAATTGGTATGACTTCCTACATCTAAAATTTAATTTTGACTAGCAGTGCTAGTGAGGTATTTGGTGATCTGCTGCTGCCACAATATGGATGAAAAATGTAATAACATGTTCTATGGGAATATGAGAACAAGTTTTATTCTTGTTAAATATTTTTATTAATATAACACTTTTCATTGGGTGATTTAAAATAACTTTATAGACCTTATTTAAACCTCACAATGCCTCTGTAAGATCAATAAATATTATTATTGCCATTGTATGAATGAGTGAATTGGGTCCTAAAGAGGCAGGAACAGATCCCAGCATTCTCGAACGCCAGTTTTCATCTGCGACCATTGGATGACAAGCTCTTGCACTACAGAAGTTATTGATTAGTGTACCTACACATACACAAACATGACCTCCAATCAAAAGAGCTTAGGAGCAGTAGTGCAAATAAGAAAGTGGTTTCTTTTAGTACTGGTGATCATGGTGTTACGCTGGATTGGTAAGGTCACAGTTCAGATCTCAACTAAGGGCATGCAGCTAACACACAGAAATTTCTGATCTGCAGTGATAGATTGAATCAGCTTGGCATGCTGATGCCCGAGCTGTCAAGACAAAAAGGTTTTTGAGAAGTGCTTGTATTTTCAAACAAGGGATTCACTAGCTGTAGACAAACTAGGCAGCTGTTCAGAATGGCAGGGAGCACATCACACCTGAGTGGCAGTGCAATCCTGTGCATCCTGTTGCAATGCAATGCAGTTCACTCAAATTTGTCTTGGCCATTCCCCAGTCATGGCAGAGTGAGTAAGTGGTGCTGCAATCTGGTGCCTGCTTCCAAGAAAAAAAAAATCTGATTTTCTCCTCTCCATGAGTTGAGAACCTCTAATCTAGAGAGGAGGAGGGGAACAGCACACCAAGGTTTTGCCCAGAGAGGCAGATTGTCTTGAGCAGGCTCTGCTTTCAACAGAACCTTAAAAAAGCTCAGAAGCTTAGATTCATTTTGCAAACCCTTACTTCTCTCTTTTGGGTGCAACAGTTCAAAGGAGTTGAATAGCCCTAATGGGCAATGAGATTTCAAATTGCCTTTGTCTGCTGCACAAATACATGTACTGGTGGTCAAATAACACTGCCTTAGTTTGTCTGGTTTCAAAATGCGCCACAACCTTAATCTTCAGTATCATATATATAGTAGCCCAGTGTCTGAGTCTGTAACCCCGAAATGCTGGCTGTTCCCTCTGGGGGGCTCTGTTGCCTGAAATGCTGGCTGTTCCCTCTGGGCGGTGCTGTTGCTTGAAATGCTGACTGTTCCCTCTGGGCGGCACTGTTGCCTCCCTGGCTGTTCCCTCTGGGCGGTGCTGTTGCCTCCCTGGCTGTTCCCTCTGGGCGGCGCTGTTGCCTCCCTGGCTGTTCCCTCTGGGCGGCGCTGTTGCCTGAGTCACGTTCTTTGCCTCCCACCTTGGCACTCGGCTGACTTCTGCACCACTCAGCCGGGCCACTGCGGGGGAGCAAGCAGTGCAAGTGGCCATTTGGGTGCAGCAGTCCCCATGCTTGCTCCCCTGCGTTGGCCCAGCTGAGTGCTGCAAAAGTCAGCCAAGCGCCATGGCAAGAGGGGAAGGGGGTGGGGCAGTGACGTACACGGCCGGGGGCAGGGCCTTCACATCCCCCCTTCACATCCCTCTTCGTCTCCTGCCATGGCGCTCAGCTGACTTCTGTGCCGCCCAGCCGGGCCACCGCGGGGGAGCCCAAACGGCCGCTTGCTCTGCTTGCTCCCCTGCAAATGCCTGGCTGAGCAGCACAGAAGTCAGCCGAGCATCACGGTGAGAGGTGAAGGGGGATGGGGCTGTGACGTACACAGCCAGGGGGCAGGGCCTGGACGTGTATGTCACCGCCCCGCTCCCCCTTCACGTCCCCCTTCGCCTCCTGCCATGGCGCCTGGCTGACTTCTGCACCGCCCAGCTGGGCCACCGCGGAGGAGCCCAAACGGCCGCTTGCTCTGCTTGCTCCCCTGCAAAAGCCTGGCTGAGCGGCACAGAAGTCAGCCAAGCGCCATGGCAGGAGGCAAAGGGGGACGGGGCAGTGACATACACGGCCAGGAGGTAGGGCCTGGATGAGCATTCCCGATGGAGACAGAGGAGAGCGGAGAGAAAGTGAGAGGCAGGAGGGGGAGAAGAGAAAGAGAGAGACAGAGAGAGAGGCAGAAGGAGGAGGAGAGAGAGAGAAAGAGACACGGAGTGAAAGACCGGCGGCTCAGGAGAGAAGACCGACATGGAGGAGAGACCTGAAAATCCCGTCTTATGACAGGCTAATTGGCTAGTTCATAATAAACATGGTGGGAGTTTTTATATTCAGAATGGGGAAGAAGTCCATCATAGCCAGTATATAATGTCTGCAAAGCCAATATTTTCTGCACCATATGCCTGGCATGCACCACAACATTCAGAGACAAAACTTTCCTTACAGATCCTGAGAAGTCTTTGTTTTTGTAAGTGGAAGTCTCTCAGAACAAGTTTAGCAATGACACATCATTTTAAACATAGGTTTATAGATTTAGGTTTGACAGCTGTTTGGAAATTCCTGTCTAGGAATCTTGTCATCAACGAGCACCCTAAATGTACATTGAGTACTGTCTTTTGGCTTCTGATACTTATGTCCATCTGTTAAGTTCACACGGTGCCAAGTCATAAGTAAAGATCTTTCCCTAGAGCATAGGAGTAAGGCTGTGGTTGGTTTAGATAAGCAATAAATATAGCACTGAAAATGTCATCACTTCTGAAATGTTTTGATTTGTGCCAGCACTGAACATTAGTATCCCATGCTCATGCACACATTTATTATACTGATTATACATTGATCATACTGAACCTGTTAACCAGAGCTGGTTTAATAGTAAAAAAAAATATTCAACAATACTTTTGCAAATTAAAGCTCTGAATTTGAGTCACTATGCTTATGGGTGCCATATACGAGAGTACTTAGACAACAACTTGGTAGATATATCACTGTGAATACCATAACAATAATCATTTTAGCACTAATTAGTACTCATCCAAGAATTCTTCTCCAAGTGTAGTATTTATTATTCCCCCCTCAGTTAAGATTTTTATTTTTATTTTTTGAAATGCTTCAGTCGTCTAATCAGAGCAAAAAACTCCACAGTCAACTACACACGATGAGTAATGAACCACAGATAGCAGAAGTGAATTATTTGGGGAAAATCCATTATCTGAAAATTATTTATCAAAACTGTCTAGTATATACTATTGAACAAGTGCATTTGAAGAGTATCTGGTTTGGTTCCTGGACAACTTGTTAACCCGAAAAAGGGAGGAAATATTCAGCAAATATCTGTACCATGTAGCAGTGGTTTTCAAACTTTATTCTCATGACCCAGTTGAAGAAAATTGTTGATGCCTGCAATCAAACATAATTTGAGTCAAGTATAACCTCCATGATGGGGCTGAAGATGAGAGCTATGGGGTGTAGAATGGTGCTCTGGCTTTGGGGGGGTCAGGGCTGGAGCAGGAGTAGCTTACCTTGAGCAGCTTCCGGTCAGCAGTGCAGCGGGGATACTAAGGCAGGCTTCCTGCCTCTCCTGGCACTGCAGACCATGCTGCGCTCCAGAAGCAGCCAGCAGCAGGTTCCTAGTCACTGGGAGTATGGAGATAATACTCAGGTCAAGGGCAGTGCACAGAGCTCTGTGCACTCTCCTCCTCCCTCCACCTAAAAGCCAGGCTTGCTGCTGGCCACTTCTAGGGCACAGCGCAGTGTAAGGTGCCAGGACAAGCAGGTTGCCTGCCTTAGCATCCCCATTGATCACCTGATCACCCTACAACAAAAAGACTCGGTGCCTGACATTTCACAACCCAATACTGGGTGGCAAGCCATAGTGTGAAACCACTGCTATATAATTTGAACAGCTCTAGATAAAGAAGCATTCCTGAACACGTGAGCTTAATGACATAGTGAAATATAGCAAGCTGTTGTGAGAAATCACCATGATTTCTGTTTGGGATATACAAATATTTTTACTAGGTAGGCAGTCCCACATAATGCAGAAAGATCCAGGAATAAGTCAACACAGAGAGGACTGTGTAATGGTGGGAGGGTGCCCTTCTAAATTAGGCTGCCTTTATAAATTGCAATGGAGAGACACATTATAGTCACAGTATCCAATTCATTTTTTGCAGTGTCCTATTTTTTATTATATTTGTCTTGCATCATTAAATTTGTTCTAGAAAGGGATGAGTGAATCTGTTCAGATAAAACTCATTTAAACTTTCATCCAAAATCTGAAAAAAAAAACCCACAGCTGAATTTTTGTGGCTGTTAAGAAGGAAAAAATCAGGGTTTTCTTTTCGTTAATTTTCACTTTTCATAGTTGTCCTTTCTGAAAGCAGTAGCTGTCAAAGCACTAAAATAATATGGGTGAGACAGGCTATGCTCCAGATATTCCTGGCCTGACTGGAAATAAGAAAATTAAGAAGGCCTCTTCACATGAGACTTCCCAGTCCACTTTGTGGACTCCAGAATTCTGGATAAATATCCAAAATTTTAAGTGCTTATCCAGGCTAATATCAAACAGTAGAAACTTTGAGGTTCATCCCATGTCAATTCTGGACATAACATTAAAAACATTTCCTTTGTGTCTCCTCTGAGCTCACGGTCCATGTCCAGGCCTGCATACAAGATAAGCAGGGAACAACAAATTTGAGAATCCTGCTGGGACTTAGCATAGGGAAGAGCTCTGAATAGCTCACTAGTTGTAGCAGCAGAACATGTGCAGCTGTGTGTATGCCTATTGATGGAAACTTTGGTGTCTAAGGGACTTTATGAACTTCCAGAGTTAGGTAACCACTAATGATGGTTTTGTGAATGTCAGTGGCACCAGAATTTCTGACATTAGCGTCTAAAGAGGCAACTAAGCATCTAAATCCCTTGGTGGATCTAATTTTATATGAATTAATAATACTTAATTTTATGTAGATCTTTGTATCAGTAGATCTTAGTGTATATCATAATATTCAGTGTATTCTCATAAAACACAAATAGGGAAGTAGTAGTATACCCCATTTCACATAAATAAGGCACAGAGTAAGTAAACTACTTACCCATAGTCATACATCAGATCAAGGAATTGAAACCTGGTCTTTCACATTTTAGAATAGGGTGCTACTTGCTGGACTACCCTAACTTATATACTTCATACCTCTGGAAAGCCAATGTGACTTATCCATCTAAGTCACTTGGGTAATGTAGGGGTGAAATTTCTAAACTGTCATTGGTATTGTCAGATATACAATACTATGGTCAATGTAGCGCTGTTTGGAGCACTTCTATGTTAAAGCACACTGATAAGTCATTAGGGTGCTCCAGCAGGGTCTACACAGATCCATTAATGTGTGTCATTATGCTTTAGAAATCATACCCCTGTGGTGTTACCCCACCATGTAGAAAAACTAATTCAGTCATTGGCATAGATTTATAGAGAAGAAAGGTCTTTGGTAGCACTGTCTAGGCAATACTTTTTAGCCTTCCCTTTTGTAATAGTGGTAACACTGCCTGCTTGTCCAGGTTTGTCTCACAGAATCCATCACATTCAGAAAAAGAAAAGTCATAACGTTGTATTTGTCTTCTGAGTTCTGTGCTATGGATCAGCTGCCACTTTACTTTCTGTGCTGGATAAAGGTTCCATTCCTTGGCAGCTCTCTCACACTCCTTTGTAATTTTTTAAATCACAGTGTATTCTTCAGTTTGAACCTCATGTGCACATTCAGGCTTGAAATGTAGAAAAAGACTAAAGATTTCATGGCAAATAAAGCTCAGGAGCTTCAGTGCTGGATCAATTTGTACCGTGGGGGTGCTGAGTGCCATTGAACCAAACTGTAAACTGTATATGATGGAAAACGTGTCAACACGGGGTGCTGCTGCTCCCTCAGCACTCTTTGTTCTAGCCCCTGTGTTCAAGGGCCTTTATGCATAGCGTTCTCAACCCTGGCAATTAGTTCTACAAACTAATTCTAATTAAAAGATTTCCATTGTATTGCTAGGCTACTTGGGAACCATGAGTGTCATGAGAGTCTCCTGCTTTTATTATCAGTGTCTTAACAATAAACACAAACACATTTTTTTATAAAAGAAATTCAAAGTTGTATTAGCCTCTCTGTTCATAATTTGAAGTCTCATTTAGGACAGCTGTTCTCAAGAACTGGCTTCTGCCTCATGTAAGTTTTCTGATAAGGAATGAGCTGAAAGCAAGTTTGTCAGACCTGACATAATATAAATGGAGGTGGAACTTTTCACAACAATTGCTGTTTTGTTTTGATCATTTCTGAGAAGGGCTGCAATTGAACCATGGTGAAAAGATGAAAAGGTCATAGACAAGTTCTATGAATTACAGTGCCTTGTCACTAGAGGGTTTTTCCCCAGAATAGTAGAATCAAAACAGAGCTAAATACAACTGCATAGATGTATAGTGTGTGTGATTCAGATAGGTAAATATTCATAGTCACAGCTATTATTGTTGACCAAATATCAACTTAGATCAGGGTAGGCAAATACTGGCCCATGGACCTGATCTGGTCCACCAGGGTTAGCCTTTGATGGATCTCCACACTGCTGTATTTACCTGCCCCTCCACAGGTACAGGGGATCACAGCTCCCATTGGCCATGGATTGCCATTCCCAGCCAATGGGAGCTGCGATTACCCATATCTATGAAGGTGCAGGTAAATATAGCAGCAACAGCCCACCAGCGGCTAACCCTAGTTAACCATTGCCATTTTATTGTCCATCCCTGCCTTAGCTGCACAGCTCTCCTAATCCTAAACTTCTTGCTTTCTCCAACTGATTGACCTCTGTTAACATACATGAATGGGTATTGATGCAGTGGTTGGCATATTTTGATACCTTCAAAATACCCCAAAGTGTAGCAAAAATTTCAGCTGAGAGAAATAGTAGAAAGTTTGATTTGTTTTCATTTCAGATGACAAATTCTCCCACCCTTTTATTAATCCTTCATATATGAAACCTCCTAAAACACTTGCAGTGCTACATGGAAGCAAACAAGAAATTCATTACATGGAAACATTTTCAACAAAGGAAAATACTTGACTCTTTTAAGATACTGAATCTTTGAAACGATTGATCGTATTCACATCAGAACTGAATCCAAAATCTTTGCTAGGAATGGAGAGTGATTTTTTCCTTTATTTCTATTATTTATCTGAAAACAAATGCTAGCCAGAGTGAGACTTCTGACAGTCTTAATGGAACACTATAAAATCTGTAAGAACTAGGATCTTGAAGTCAAATCTCAGCTGTTGTAAACTGTTTTAAGTTGACCATAGAATAGCTTCATTTACTTCAATAGAGTTTTATCCATTTACTACAGATGAAAATTTATTTCTTAACTTTTTCTGCACAAAATGAGAAATGTAACCATAAACCATTCTTTCATGTCACCTGTTAGTAGCAGACAGTCATTATTTGTTGAGATCAGATATGAGAAGAATTTTTCAAATACTACAGTTGATTACTCCAAGCTTCCATCTCATCTGGATTATATCCTGATCTGCAGACTAATGGGAAACTCTTTTCCACAAGGACATTCACCATGGTTAGGTAATAGTTTTAGCAAGCCAGAAGATGAGATCATTCTTTCAGATCCCTTAAACAACAATGAAGCTGATGAAATTCAAAGCACTGGAATACAAATATAGTGACTGAAGATTCATGCTTCTTATCTTGCAATACTTTTACTTGGTCAAAAATGGATACTCAAGGTCAATATGAATAAAAAAAACGTTTGCTCTTCTGATATGCACTGTAAAAACAATATTCTTAATGAATCCATTTGTACAGCTGAGGAGAATGTAATAAATGCTCTCTTAAGAATTTCTTGTAATTTAGTATTAATTAATTAATGTCCGGTTACTATCAGCTGTTCCTAATGAATTAATATCTGTCTGCATTGCACTTTCATTTTTGAATATTTTTATAAAACAAAACATTAGATGTTTTTCATTTTAATCTTGTCAGTTCTAGTGAAATGCCCCTGATAACACCCTGTTTTGCATTTCAAATAATGTGTGTTGATTAGAATGCAGAACAAGGGTCCAATCAGAATATGATGGCAATCAAATTACAATATTCAATGAAGAGGTTTCCAGGCTGACTTCATTAGTAATCTATCATGGATTTCACGATCTCACAGGTCTTCTATTTGTTTGTAAAACTGCAAAGGGCTCAATTATGGAGCTTTGAGATAGTCTCAAAATAATATAAGACTAATTAAAAGTTTCAATTAGATGCATGAACCTTAATTGTTTTTGTGTTAAACTGTTACAAATGAGCTCTTGGAGGAAAGCCTGCAAATTATTTAAGATGTGTAACATTTACATGCAAAATCAAGTCTACAGTCAAAAAAGTATATTCATTATATTCACATATGATGAAAAAAAAACCTTGCAGCTATGATTAAAAAATGGAAGTGAGTAATGCCAGTGTTCATGCCATGTTTACATACTCACATGGGCTCATGTTTATTTTTGTTTATGTCAAAGAACTTCAGTGAGTGTTTACAGCTTCACATTGCTGAAGCCTTTTAAAAAGAAAAATGAGCAAGAGGTTAATTCTCTGAAGTAATTTTCCCTTTAGGAGGCAAAATTCAAATCAGGATAAACGCAGGAGGTATATCTATTATGATAATACTCGATGCTGCAGTCAGTGCTCAAAATGTGAAATCACTTGAATTCTTTCTCTCTAGAAATAGACAGTAGTATTCCCACCCAAACTTACCTGGTTTGAGGAATGGACAAGGATAAATCAAGACATTAAACGTGAAGAAGAATCAAACCATTTGCTATGTAATTTATCTAACAGTTGATGGTGCCTAGCAATGTAGGGAAAAGGACAATAGAATCATATGATTTTGCTCTGCATATCTTATTAACCTCTTCTAAATCTCCTTCTTGCCTCAAAACAAAGAAAAGGAATTAAGAAATTCTTGGAAGACTAGGCAAGAAAACTCACAATACAAGCTTTTTTCAAGTCACTCATGAGAGCAGAATTTCACCTCTGGCTATATTTTTAAACTGGCAAATCTTTAAAATGTTCATTTAAACATAGTTTTTTTGTTTTCATATCCTCTGATTTTGTGGAGAATTAAATCAAAAGAAAGATGAGTTAAACTTGATGTGTCGGGGAACTGGTAATAAGATCAGCTTTCACATACTGGTTACTATTTCAAATCAGACTTAGGTTTAGTAGTGACTTAAAATCATTTGAATCTCATGGCTGGTTGGGTACCTCTGAACTTCACTTGAAATATCAGCAGAGAAATGCTCCCTCCATATTAGCAGTAATGGAGCAAACTCTACTGCTTCTAACATTTCTACTCTTGTTCTGTAGATGGAGTATTTGCCTTCACAGTGTCAGTCCTAGCACCTCTCATGAATTATATCACTTATTTTTTCCAAATAAAAATACATTTTAAATGTTCCTGGTAGTATACGAATTGCCATAGTGCATTTTAAAAAACCCTTTTGATATTCTTTTTTTAAAGAAATGACCAAAGTTCCACATAATACATTTTAATTGAACCAATGGAGCTATTATGGCCTAGTATGTAAATCTCTCTTTTAAAGTCTTTCAGAAATATGTATTAATGAGCCAACAATCCCAAACAGTTCTTCAAACACATCACAGTCTTTAATGCTGGATCTTTTTAGTGCCTGCATTTATGACATAATTGATTTTGTGGGTTCTTCAGAAGCAGAAAGACACACATACACAAAAAAAGACCAAGGGAACAGGCCAGGAAAGATAAGAAATAACATAATGATGTGAGAAAAAGGCAATGAAAAATTCAGTGAAAATTTCAATAGTAGCAGTGGAGTATTATTATTTAGGTTCAAAACCAATGTAGGTCAAAGTAGCAAAATCTTACATCAGAAGAGGTAAAGCACTTAGAAAAAAATATGTTTGCAAAAGACTGATAGAACACTGGGTCCATACCTCAAATTGCCCTCTCTAGTTGTCAGATAAAATGGAACTCAAATATCAGCCACTGGTTTTGTTTTTGTGGAATCAAAGCCACATAATAACATTGTTAATGTCTAATAAATTATAATATACTTTTAAACCACTTGTCAGTGTTATGTTTACTCATCACTACTAAATGGTGCTTCCATTGTGAACATGGACCTCTGTGTGCTCAGGCATTTGAAGAAAAATGTTGTTATCAATGTGAGACTTGCTGCTGTATTTTTAAAATTGGCATTTTATAATGGGTACCAACAGGCCATTTGTTGGAAAACCCCCGTTTTGCGCAAGATCCTGTAAAGCTCATTTTTTGAGGAATAAGGGATCTTGCACAAAACAGGGTTTTTCTGAGAAATGTCCCCGTCTACACAGGGTTTTTTATCGCAAAAACTTCTTCTGCAAAAAGGATCAGAAGATAATATGCAAATGAGAGCATGAGATTTGCAAATGAGCGCTCTATTTGCATTTCCTCTTCCAAAAAACTGCTGCACTGTAGACGTAGACTTAGTTAGAACTGGTCAGGAAATGTTATTTTGTTCCACCCCCAGAAAATTTAAACAAGACAGAAATGTTTTAATAAAAAAATGACCAAAAAACTGAATATTTGGGAGATTTGCCTGAAAAGTTGTTTTCTGGTTTCTATTTCTTCAGTGAAAAGTAGCATTTTTTTCCCAAAAAGCAGACAGACGCCTTCTGTCAAAATCCCAATTTTATTTAAAAAATAATAATTCTGAGGGGAAATGTTGCCAGCTCTACTATGGTACACCACACACATCAATACACTTTTTGAAGGACTTAGTGTTCCCAGCGCTCCAGTCACTTGTATCTCATAGGAGCGGAAAGATTACACATGTAAGAGTACATAAATTAGACATTGGTTTCTAAGGGTATGTCTACACTACCCCGCTAGTTCGAACTAGCGGGGTAATGTAGGCATACCGCACTTGCAAATGAAGCCCAGGATTTGAATTTCCTGGGCTTCATTTGCATAAGCGGGGAGCCGCCATTTTTAAAACCCTGCTGGTTCGAACCCCGTGCAGAGCGGCTACACGTGGCTCGAACTAGGTAGTTCAGACTAGGATTCCTATTCCGAACTACCTAGTTCAAGCCCCGTGTAGCCGCGCTGCATGGGGTTCAAACCAGCGGGGTTTTAAAAATGGCGGCTCCCTGCTTATGCAAATGAAGCCCGGGAAATTCAAATCCCGGGATTCATTTGCAAGTGCGGTATGCCTACATTACCCCGCTAGTTCGAACTAGCGGGGTAGTGTAGACATACCCTAATTGATTAATACAAAATGTCTATAGTAGGGCATGTTTTGTTTCTGCATGTGTGGAGGGCCCTCTTTCAGTGTAACCCAGTGCATTTCCACTGTATAAGTGGCAGCAGGATTTAGTGAGGCCATCTAGGGGGTGAGCATTACAGATGTGGCACAGAGACTGTTCATTATGGAGGCACATGCAGGGAATGGTTACAGGTGGCACAGGAAAAACACACCAAGGAAAAGTGAAATTGTCTTCAGATACATAAAGTTCTTATATGGTAGCTTTTCCAGTAGTCCTTTGAAAGGGGTTCAGAGGCATAAAATGTTGGAATCGTTCTCTTTTAACTAAACGCACACTAAAAGAATGTATTATGTTCTTTACTTTGGTTTTAATCTTTCACTTAAAAGAAAACACTGCAATGGGAGCACTAACTTTTAATTACACTATTATTTCTGGTGGAATTTTTTTAAAAACCTTTGTCTTTTTAATTCACATATTTTGAGTGATGGAGACTTGTATAATAGATTTATCAAAGTTGTCATTATTCTACATATTGAGATTTGTTGTTTTTGTGTTGTCTGCTCATCAATCATTAATGATACAAACATACTTGCCTTGACTGTAGAATTCCTTTTTTATAGCTTATAATTTATAATTAACATGGCCTTGTGTGATAAAGACCCATCAAAGTCATCATTATTCTGCACTTATCTGCATTGAACTGCCTCTTTCATCTATTAAAATGTTTCAAGTCTTTTCTTCTGTGTGTATGGCTATATTCTTATTATTCATCCTCCATTTTTTGACAGTATTAGTCTTTACCTTAGGTTTTGTTGGACCCATAAAAAGAGAAAAAGCATACTGTTCAAATACTCTTAGATGTTCTAAATCAAAAATCACATTAGCAGTTCTTAATTTCAAAAAAGATTTTTAATGAATGTTATTGAGCACTAATACATTGATCTTTAAACTATGCACCTCTTCTGCGATATTAACCTGTGCCGGCTATCTGTTCTATTGATGATGGTACAACCTCAACAGGTAGATTTTCCTGAAACGAACTGCTTTGTCCTTCATTTTTTTATTCATATATTCATCTTTCATAATGTTCCACACACTTAACTTTTTGACTCTCTTTAATTCATTGGTTTAAATTATAAACACTTACTTTTCTAAAGGCTCATCATAATTTATCTGCCTTGACAACTATCTTCCCAACCTATATATTATGTATGGATAACCACACTGTCTCAGAAAAAATAAAACCCAGCCAAAGCTGAGGACTAAATGTAAGCCTTTTATTACATTCATGGAGGTCAGGATAACTAATATCCTTATTCCTCTTCCTTCCCAAAACACACAGATCTCCTGACTTTGCTGAAATCCATCTTAATGATTCAATGTCTCTGGCAATCTCTTGATGATCTACTGTCATGAAATCACATTTTTGGGACTTCTGAGAGCATAGAGAGAGGACTATATATCTTGGATAGCCATAGTGCAGCAAAACCCAAGAACATATCTTATATCTAAATAGGTCAGTTGTTTTTTGGCCACCAAAATAGTGAAATAAGGGTATGCCTACACTACAGTGCTATTTAAAATTAGCTTATTTTGAATTAGTTAATTCAAAATATGCTAATTCGAAATAATGCATCTAGACCCAAAAACTAATTCGAAATAGCATTTTGCTATTTCAAAATAGCACATCCACACTGATTAGATGCTGGATCACATTTAAGGGCAGCTGAAACCGGTTCCAGCAGGGCATCAGGTCAGTAGTTGCTTTGTGTGGCTGCTGTCTGTGGCTATCTGAGGCTCGTGTTTCAAGGGACCCTCCTGGACAGCCGGTTCTCAGCTTTCCCACTTGCTTGCCTACCTCGACAAGGGACAGCAAAGCGCTTTCCTCTCCACCAGTTTCAGTCGCTCTCCTTTGGGACACCGCAGCACTCGGCACCATGGAGCCAGAGCCGCCCCTGGGCACTCTGTTGCTCATGCTAAACGTCTTGCTGCAAGTCTGGCAGCAATTGCTGGAGGCTGCCTGGCACCTTCTGCTTCAGGCCAGCCCCCTGGCCCTCCCCCTGTTCCCCTGGGGGCCCTGAAGGAACGGCGCCCAGATGCCAGTGTGCCCCGCCGCATCTGGCGTCTGGACACCACC
Source organism: Pelodiscus sinensis (assembly GCF_049634645.1). NCBI lineage: Eukaryota > Metazoa > Chordata > Testudines > Trionychidae > Pelodiscus > Pelodiscus sinensis. Next base: position 54,529,866 of record NC_134714.1, read on the forward strand.
AGGACTGGTGGGACTGCATCGTCCTGGAGAACTGGAGAGAACAACAGTGGACCCAGAACTTCAGGATAAGAAGGACACCTTCCTGGAGCTCTGCAAGTGGCTCACACCTGCTCTGCAGCGATGGGACACATGCATGAGGCCCGCCATTCCCCTCCACAAGTAGGTGGCCATCGCCATCTAGAAGCTCTCCACGTCAGATAGCTACCGATCCATTGGGAACCAGTTCAGCATGGGAAGTCCACCATTGGAGTGGTGCTCATGCAGATACGGCACTCACTGGCCACTGGGCCATGATGGGGGGCTGCAAGGAGGACGTGGGCTGCCCCAGGGAAAATGGGGGGGTGATGTAACTGCCCTCCCCGGGAGTGGTTGGTCCATCCCAGCCACACAACAGACCGCCCCCGGTGGCCAGGATTGCAGCGGGAGTTGCTCATGGGAGTGGGGCATGGGGCAGTGGTGGGGAAAGAACACTCCCAGCCACCCGGGTGCCCCAGTGACCCTTGGTTTTGTGTGTCTCTCTGCAGGTGGTCAAGGCTATCAAGAGGGTGCTGCTCCGCAGAGTCATCTGCCTCACCGACCTGGACGCAGTCATCCAGGGCTTCGGCACCCTCGGCTTCTCCGACTGTGGGGGGGCAATTGACGGGACGCACATCCCCATCCGTGCCCCAGAACAGCAGGCCTCCCTCTACATTAACCGCAAGGGGTACTTCTCCGTGATCCTGCAGGCCATGTCTGACCACCGGGGGCAGTTCACGGACATCAATGTGGGCTGGTCCGGCAAGGCACATGACGCGCAGGTGTACCGCAACTCCTCCGTGTGCTAGAGGCTGCACGCCTGGATTTTTTTCCCCAACCGCCACATCAGGGTCAGGGACCTGGACATGCCAGTGTGCCTGCTGGGGGATGTGGCCTAACCCCTACAGCCCTGGATCATGAAGCCCTTCACGGGACACCTCAGCCCCTCCCAGCAGGCCTTAAATGCCAGGCTGAGCAGGGCCCGCATCATGGTCGAGGGGGCCTTCAGCCAACTGAAAGCACAGCTTAGGTGCCGCCTCCACCAGCCTCGACCTCTCCCAGCACAATATTCCACCCATGGTGGCAGTGTGCTGTACGCTCCACAATTTCTCTGAGAGGAAAGGAGAGACTTTCCTGCCAGCCTGGATGGCAGAGGCTGGCTGGCCAGTACGCACAGCCCTGTACGGCTGCCAGCTGGGAGGCCCTTCGGGGGGCTGTCCGCATCCAGGAAGCCCTGTGGGAGAACTTCCAGGTGGACGAGGACAGAAGTCCCCCTGACGTGCCCCACTGGGGCCTTGTGCCTTATATTCCACCCCCACTGCCTTCCTCTTTCCCCTCCCTAAGCCCCCTTCCTGATCTACAATAAAAACACCTGTGTTGCCACAAAAAACTCTATTTATTTCACATAACTGGGGTGGGGAGAGGGTAAGAATGAGGGTGGGAGAGGGGAAGGGGGGAAACCTGGGAGGAGGGAGCTGGAAGTGGGAGGCAAGAGGAGGAAGTGGGAGGGGAAGCTCAGGGTTGGGGGTCTTGCTGGATCTCCCATCTCGCAGCACTACAGGTGCGGGGGCGTCGGGGGGAAGTGGGTGTGGAGGGTGTAGCAGGAGGGACGGGGGGGGCGGAAGAAGGGGGAGGGGGAGCAGGTGTGGGAGGAGGAGTGATAGGTGGGGCGGCCACAGGGGCTGGAGCAGCAGGAGGCAGTAATCGGTCCACCAGGGCCTGCAGGTGCTCATGGAAGGCACAGCCCTGCTCCCGGAGCTCCTTCAAGCTCTCCCACCGTAGCTACAGGTCCTCTTGCACCCACTGATCCTGGCTGTGGACCTGCAGTCCTTGCAACCACAGCTGCTGCCTCTGAAACTCCTCCAGGTTGCGGGTGCACCTGCTGGCCCGGGTTCAGGTGGATGGTCCAGGCGGCGTGATGCGTCCTGCACTCGCAGGTCCTGCGGCTGTGGTGAAACAAGGGAAGTGGTCAGTTCTCCTTGGGGACACAGTGGGTGAAACCCAGGCTCCCTCTGCAAGGTGAGGATGGCAGGTTTCCGCACCATCACCATCTCTGTCCTGCTGTCCCTGCAAGTATGATCTGACCCAGGACTGCACCTCAGCCCCTGTGCTGCCTATAGTGTGGTGTGGGATGGGGGGGGGAGGGGAGATGTGCCCTGCCTCTGTGTAGAGGGGGTGTCTGGAGGGAGGGCAGTGTGCAGTGTATCTCCCCAGGGTAAGGTCCCTGGGCTCCCCATCTCCCCTCCCCCTGCCCGCCCTGCATAAGGGAACCTTGATATCACTCACATGTGGAGGCCTCCCCGGCCTCAGATGACGCTGCAGACGGGCTCTCTGGGATGGCTCGGGGTTCCTGAGTGCAGGGCAGGCTCCCTGCAGGCTCCTGGCTGCCGTCATCCTCCTCCTCCTCTTCCCCTGTGTCAGGGGCAGGGCCCTCTGCCCTGGGTTCGATGATGACCAGGGGGGCACAGACCATCTGACTCCCCAGGATGCAGTCCAGGGCCTCATAGTAGGGGCAGGCCCCCGGGTCAGCCCCTGGTTGGGAGGCCCTGGAATAGGCCTGCCGCAGCGCCTTGATTTTGCTGCGCACCTGCTCCTAGCTGCACATGTGGCCTCTGGTAGCCAGGCTGGCATCCATGTGGCTGTAGATGGCTGCATTGCTGCACCTAGTGCGGAGATCGTGGGCATTGGAGGCCTCTCCTCAAATCTCAATGAGGCCCACGATCTCTGCACTTGACCAGGAAAGCACCCACCTTTGCGGCCCCTGGCAGGCTCCTGGGAGCTGCCAGCCTGGTCCTGGGGAGCGGTGGAGGGCTGGGTGGCAGCAAGTGGCTGGCTCATCCTGTGCCAGGTGCATGGTCTGCTGGCTGTGTGCTGGCAGGCTGGCAACTGGCACAGGCACCGTGGCCAGAGTCTGACCCTTTAAGGGCTCTGGAGTTGGAGGGGGAGCAGACAAATTTTCCTGGTTGTTCCCAGAGTGGTCACCAGGGCTCCCTGGGAAGGGCTGGAGGCCAGCTAATTCGAAATAAGTGTCTACAAAGCACTTATTTCGAATTAGGTGTTATTCCTTGTAGAATGAGGTTTACCTAATTCGAAATAAGGGCTCCGCTATTTCAAATTTATTTCAAAATAGAGGTTTGTATGTGTAGACAGCTATTACAGTTAATTTGAAATAACATCTGTTATTTTGAATTAACTCTGTAGTGTAGACATAAGAGAGCTTAGATCCAATGCAAGCAGTAAGCCTTTTTGAAGCAAGGACTTTCTTTTATTCTGTATAGGTATCCAAAAGATCCATACATTTTCTAATATAATTGGGTATCTGTACTCCTCGTTCGGAATGGCTACCTAGTTCGAACTATCTAGCCCGTGCCGCGTGTAGCCGCGCGGCACGGGGTTCGCACTAGCCGGCTTTTACAAATGGCGGCGCCGGCTTTATGCTAATGAAGCCCGGGAAATTCAAATCCCGGGCTTCATTAGCAAGTTCGGTATGCATACATTACCCCGCTAGTTCGAACTAGCGGGGTAGTGTAGACATACCCTTTGTGATCTGGAAATGGGATTGAACAATGTGAGGTAGTAACATTTTATATATTTTTAGGTTGTTCAAGACCATAAAAGACCGAGGAAGTTCACAGGGGCCTAACAAAGTAAGGCAAGAGAGTAGCACAATGGTAGATGTTGCCTGGAAGGCAATGCTCACTGTAAAGAATAATCTGTACTGCTCTTCAATGGGACCTTTCTACCCCACACTGGCAATGAGGGGATTAAGGAGCCTTGGTCTCCCAACTGCCAATGAAAGGTTTAAAGAGAACCTGTGGACCAAGTTGACCCAGCCAACTATACCTGGAGTATATAAAAAATGAGAAGTAACGTTAGTTCAAACCAAGGGGTTTGGTTCAGACAAATGCATCCCAGCGTGCACTTTCACTTTCGAAACAGCTGGCATTCAGAGTGATGCTCCTGTGAGATCATGCTAATGAAGCACAGGATAGTTAAATCCCTATTTCATTGACAATTTTGAATGCCTGCATTTGCATCCTTAGTTCGAACTAGGGTACAAGTGTAGACATACCTTTAGAATTCTCTAAGATGGTTTTGCTACTGTATTTTATTGCACTTCATTCTGTATCCTATTTCCCATGTCTAAAGGAGCTAACATATGTTCTCATTTCCCTTAAAAAGACAGTTAACTTTTTAAAAATCCAATACTGAATGTTAGTATTTTGTCAGTGTGTTACTGTTCTCTTATCATCATTTCTGACTCTCTTTACTTAATTTTCTATGTTCTCTTGTTTTTATCACTGAATTTCTATTATTTCCAAAAATACAGTGCCTTGTGTAATGTAACAAAAAGTTCTCTTTGGACATGCTAGCAATTTGTTCCTGTAATCTAATCCTTCCTCTATGCATTTTAGCAGAGTGTAGACAAGTAGATTAAAATGATTTCACTTTCTGATAACACTAGTAAAGGCTGTTTCAGAGGAATTAATAATTTAAATACTGGATTTTGACGCAAGACATAGTCATAAATCAGACCCCCCCCCCCAAAAATCATTGTCTCAATAAGGACTTGAAGGTTAGGCCCTTCAAATATTTCATTTACATAATACCCACTAGACATGGGTAATTTCTTACACCCAAAGTTAATGGCCATTTTAACACCTACAGGTGTTAGTCCAGAGGGTTTCATGCTGGACTAGTAATAGTTTATTAGAGGAACCTGCAATGTTTGAGTTGTTCAAATTCTCTCACATTGTTTAACCTTGACAATAATAACATACACTAGAGAGGGTAATACAATTTCTATCAACTTTTATTTAGAAAACTTGAGAGAAATATTCACACAAAAATCTTTTTCTTTTCAGTTAAATCTACTATATCATTGGGTAAAGTTCCATTGACTGCAATGGGACAGATTTTTTGCTATACCAGGCTACATCACTGGCCTTTTTAAAAAAGGAGGTAGTTTCTAAATCTGCACTAGATTGCTTGGAATAGGCCACAGTTGATCCAAAGTCCCAAGCATATATGTCAAAAGTGGGTATAGAAACCCATCTGCTCATTTAACAAAGAATAACCCATTTCTGGCAAATTACCCAATGCATCCCAAAAAATTCAGATTTGGCCCTTCAGTCACCATACACAAAACTACAATGTTTCTGCAATTTTCATCAGTGGAAGTAAATCACTTTAATCTTCATTCAACAATCCAATGATTATTGATTTGATATTGAAGATACTGTAACCTTGAAGATTGAATTAAGAAATCTTGTTGAACACAATTGCAATTTTTTAATGGCAGTACTGTTTTCAAAAAGTATTTTTGACCCGGTTCCATATCACAGATTAATTAAAGTGCCTAAAGTCCAGAAATAACAGATTAAGTAGAAAGCTGGCTCTAAAAATTACAGACAAAGAATGGGACAACTTATAATAAAATATCAGCATTAGAAGTGGTTGCTATGTTAATATATGTGTCTAGGGGGAATAAAATAATGAAAAACACTGTGGTGTGCCAAGAGATGAACTGAGTTTGGAAATGGCATACATAGTCAAGTGATGAATAAGAAGAAGCATGTGTGTGTATGTGTATGGTTTAGAGAAAGTAGGGAAGATATAGCACATAATTCAGACATTGCTTTGTAGATTTGTTTCTTTTACAACTTTTGCTTCTTTCTTTTACTGAACATCTCTTTAAATAAAGGGGGTTTTGAAATAGGAAATATTTTAAGTCCATGTTTCTCAGAAATGGCTATTTTAACTAACAGCTCCTCTAGAGATACAAGTGTTATGTCAGAAAAAGCTATTCCTCTTCCTAGCCAATATTAGGAACCATCAAAAGAGAAAACTACTTTCTACATAATCTATAATAATGACCTTACATTGAACTCACTGAAGTCATGGCAAGTCTTTTAGGAGTTTAGTTAGAAATAGAAGTACTCCTCCAGTATAGTGTTCAACAATGTTGATAGTTACATACCTCCGTATTGAGTCCCAATGCTTTGATTTTTGACGTTCCTAGTAACTTGGGACACAAAGGAATTTGGTATGTAGGTTTACCAAGAAGCCCTTGGAATGACAGGAAAAGTACGTAAGCTAGTACACCAGAAAGTGAAGTTGAAAGCGATGAAGTGATTAAAATGGCCAAAGCAGGGAGGAAGATAAGGGGTCTTATTTTGGTGATAGTGGTGGTGGGGGATGTCAGTGAAAACAGGAATATAGAAGTGTTGGAAAGAGAGCAGAGTCTTTGCTTTGAACATATGATTCTGAAGAATTATGATTCTACCAAACCTTTGAAAAGTGTCCACCCTGGCACTGGTGGAGTTCAGAAGTTTGTTCTTTTGCCTGATCAATACTGAGCTTATAACAGACAGACTAAACTGTGAAAAGGACAGTGTCAGAGCAGCAAAACATTGGATCATATGGGAGAAACTGACCTTAGTCATAGTTAGACTATTTTCTCTAAGGCTAGACATGCTCTTGCAGGCTCACAGAGTTAATGCCTGATCATGCCCCAAATCACTTTAAAAGAGCAGTATTGCCTGTGCTGCTAGGGGCAGGGAGGTTCGTGGTGGCTAGCATGTTGTATAGTAAATCACAAACAAACCTAGTCTTGCATAGGAACAGTACTGAAGAAGTTTCATGAGAGAAATTTCATGAAATACCCATGTGGTAACATGTCTTTCTTTGGTGGGTGAATGGGTGGATATGAAACCATTTCCTGCCTTCAATTGTCATCGAAAGAAGTGGGTTGTACCCACAAAAGCTCATGATACCAGCTACATGTTTTGTTAATCTTTAAGGAGGTGCTAGACTATTTGTGGTTTTTTAGTTTTTTAGTGGTTTGTTTGTGTGTGTTTCCATGTCTGATGATTCTGGCCTCTACATGATAGTGTTCGCTGCCTTGTCTATATACTTATTTAGGTTTTTCTCCTATCCCTTCTTCTCTTAATGGTGTAAAAAAATGATAAAACTGAAGATCGAGAATTTGACCCAGGTGAGCAGTCAAAATTTTGGAATCCTGTGAGTTGCTTTCAAGAAGAGAAGAAATTGACACTAAAATAAGGCATATTCTTTGATGCATTCTTGCTTATTTATAAACAATGTACAGAAACCCTGTTCCCTTGAACACAGGAGGATTCAAACAACAGGAGACAGTTTCTTTGGTAACAGTTTCAAACCTTTTTCAGTCACCATTCAATTCTGTAGCTCTTTGATTAATTTGACTGCAAATTGCAAGTTACTAACCACAGGTTCTTTGCTGAGGTGGCTATGTCAAATTTAGTATGGAGAGTGAGATTGCTGAATCACACCCATAGAGACATAAGGACTTATTATACCAACAAGCAATGATTGCAAGTGTAGAAAAATCAGTATGAGAAATAGTACAGTAAAATCAATTCTGCTTTATTCATATGTACAATCCTAAAAACAGCAGTGGGGGAAGCACCATAAATAGGCATAATGATCCAGTTGCCACCATCACGTATTTCTAATTTCCCTACTACACATTGGCTTGACTGTGTTTTCATACCTTTTTTTCCCTATCATCCTCCCACCCATCCAGGACCATATCTGATGTTAGTTTCTGTCTTTTGCCTGTGTTTCATTCCATGTGATCATATGAGGGTTCTGATTGCTAGCATAAGCTATTTGCTTCCTGCATTTGTCAATAGTTTTGATACATAATGTGGTTTTGTTTCATGGTTATATGTAAATATCTATCATCACAGGATTCATATTGCTCAATTTTACAACCCCACCTCATGCACTCATTCTAACTACTGTGCCTTATAGCGCTCAAGCTTATTGCAAAGCCTATTTCAGATTCTTTAATATTGTATGTTTTCTTGCTTCCATTCTACTTTGAATCATTCTGTCACTTTCTAAAACATTTTTTCATTTTCTAAATATGTGGGTTATAGTTTGAACTTAGATATGGACCTTTCAAGATCAGGTCTCAAGCCAAAGATCTACAACTCAAAAGAACCAGTAACTTTCTTCTCATGGTCATGCTACCAGTGCTTCTGTGGAAGTGCTTCATTGTTATTTTCTGTCTTCTGTCTCTCTCTCATACACCCCCACTTCTATCCTCATAGTTCAAATTCCAGAGTGGCTTCACATGTTTCTTTGTTTTGATTGGAGCCCCTATTGTTTCATCTACCTGGTTGCTTATTGAATGTTAATGGCTTCTTACAACTATTTTAAAATAAAGGACAGTGGTTACACCTTTGCTGCTCCCCTCCCACTCAACTGCAATTTAAATTATGTTTAACCAGCTTATTACAGAAATTACTACTACTAATGAAAAAGTATAGCAGCAACTTTTTTGTTGCACATCACATCTCACGACTTACATATAAAGAAATACTTTACAGGAGAAGGATGAGTTGTTAAGAAGCTGGACACCAGGAACATGACATGGTCTTTGTGATGTTAAATACAAAAACTGAAAACTAAAATAAAAGAGCCAAACACAAAAGTCTTTCCATTAAATATGAATGACAAGGAATACAAAGAGTACAAGAAGAATCAGAAGGCAATATTAAATGAGGAGAAATTGTGGTAACTAATCACTAATTTATACATAAGGAACTGTGTAGATGTATACACATAAAACGTAGATGGAATTGAGATTTTTATATGGTACATATTTGAAAATCATAAACATTACAAGTGCTCCTTTTGATTTGTCACAGCTGGAAAATTCTGAATCTTGGACAGTGCTGATAAGGACTATTACAAGTCACTGCATGAGAGTGCTGAGGAAAGCAATTAAAAATAAATATTTTGTGGACATTGCAACTTAAAATATTTATCAAACAGAAACAAAGCAATGTTATCTTTCCCTGAGTATCTTTTAAAAGAAACACCAGGGTAAGGAACTGGCTTACTAATAAGGCACAGAAACTGAAATCTTTCCTGTGACTCAACAATGAATATTAGCCAAGAAATACTGCACATATGTATTTTAAAATAAATCAATGTTCATGTATACCATTTTCCTCTTCCTTGTGGCTCTAGCAGAGATAAAAAATAAAATGAAATCCCCTTAGAGAATAGCAGTGCATTGCCGATCTGAATACAAAATAAATAAGCATGTACATAAAAGCAAACTAATCCCTGTTTGTGTCGTTTTGTTGATGATGACTTCACTGATACTCATTTCACCATGTATTTCACCAATCCTTTACCTAGAACAGATTTCCCTATTCCTCCTCAATTTAACTTCCTCTGGTGAAGACTGGAACTGACAATTTTACTGTAAGGTGAGTAACTGTGCCATCTTAGGAGCAACTATTGGAATGTGAGGACAAGTCTACACCGCAGAGAAAAAATTGAATTAAGATTTGCAACTTTAGCTACGTCAATTGCATAACTGAAGTTGAAATAGCTTAATTGGCTTTTGGCCCTGTCTACTCAACAGGAAGTCAAAGGAAGAACACTCTTCCTTCAACTTCCCTTACTCCTCATGAAATAAGGGTTCCCAAAGTTGGGCTAAGAAGTCTGCCATCTTGAAATTATCTTGAAATAACAGTTTGCTATGTAGACGTACACTCATGTGGGCCATAAAGGGGCACTTCCTCCAGAAATGTCTGTCCTGATCCCACTCATAGCACTGGCTCCAGTTTCATCTGGGAGGTGACGTATCCTAGGGGGCTTCCAGATCCTTTGGTGTGCCTATTCCTGTCTGTTTGGGGGTGCCCCCAATGAGCTTCCTGGGATTAGCTGGAGGTGCTGAGGCAGTCCGGCATGGGGGTGAGGAGTCCCTTCATCCAAATTGCAGAGCCTCCACTTACACCACTTGTTCCATTCCTTCAAACTCCCTGGTTTCGGATCCAGCTTCCAAGGCTCTTCTGCCACCATATAATCTTCTGTCAGAGTCAACCTTAGTGAGGGTCTTTAGTCAGTGCCATTGCACCCATTACTTTCCACCCTTCAGCATCTGAGTTCTCTGTTTGAATTGTTCTAAGGTCACCACCTCTGTTCTCTGTGCCCCTGTCCACTGCTCTGGTTCTAGCATCCACCAGCAGCGATCCCAGATCTGTTGGGCTACTGCTCTGAGCCTGGCCATTGGTGGATACCACTCCCATCACAGTCACTGGTGATGTATCTTAGGGTGGACCCTAGCTTGGTTCAATATGGCCACCTAACTCTGGGGTATTTCAGTGCTTCCTTGGGGTCCAAATTCCAGTAGGCCATTTGGGTTGGGCTCCTCAAGTAAGGAGCTGATAATGTGGCCCAGTGCTCCAACTGCCACCCCAGCCATGGTGGCGACCTACACAAAAGTGATCAAGTAGGTCTCCAGGTCATTATGGGGTCCCATCTTCATAAGGCATGAGGGCAACCTCTTCAGAACACCCCCGGCACCATCTTTGGCCAGGCTAGAGAGAGGGGGTAGTGCAGTCCACCACAAAGTTGTCATCTTCAGGATCAATTTTTCTTGCTGGGTGGCCAATACCCATAGCAACTATTGCTGTTGCTCCTGTTGCTGGGTTGCCTGCAGCTATTGCTGGGCTACCATTTGCTGGAGCAGCTGAGTCTGCTTCTCCTGCTATTGAGCAGCATGCTTCTAGCTTGGTCTAACAACCATTCAAAACTTGCTGGGCTCCATCTCATCAGTTTTTCTCACTCAGTCTCCAGCACAGGGCTCTGTCAGTGGTGGAGTTCCACTGAAATATGCCAATGTCCCGGGGTACAACTCCTCACCCTGGGCTATTTCTCTCTGGTTCTGTCCTCCTTAGCTCTTCCCTTGGGACTGGGGGCTTCTCCTGTAGCTCCCCGCTAACTGGCCTCCACGTCTTGCTCCATCTGCAGCTCCTCCTCAGGTCAATGATCAGCCCTGACTGAACTGTTCCACAGGCTTTTATACCTGGTCACCACATAGAGCATTCCCAGCAGGGCTGTAGGAGTTGGGTTTAACCCTCACAGCCCCAGTGTGGGGTTGGTACACCCCGTTACACCATGCCACAGGTTTGTCTGGAAGATCTGGAAGTTATGTGTATGCAAGCACAAGAATAAAATCTGTACTTAACCTGGCAATTAATAAATAAACCATATACTATGGTAACTGAAACACCAATAAATAATTTGATCTTCTAACCAGTTCAAAGAACTTACAGTTTGATTTTCAATACCTTCAGCTCCCCTTAGCTTCACCTGGAATTTTGAGTGCTTGGTCCTCCTGAAAAATTAGATGCCTTCCTGTTTGGAATGTCAAATAAATCAAGACTCATTAAAATGAAAGTGGATCAAAATTAACCTAAAACTAAACAGTGCTAAGAGCCTAACAAGTCTCAGAGCAATAAGTTTCTCAGGCTACATCTACACTGCACAGTTATTTTGGAATAAGCTATTCTGGAATAGTTATTCTGAAATAGCTTATTTCGAAATAGCACATCTACACTACAGATTAATCTGAGGCAAGCTTCCCTAATGTAGATGTGCTATCTTGATTTAGAGCCTAAGGAGGAATAAGTTAGAATGGCCCTGGTGAGGGCCTATTTCGAAATAGCAGAAGTGGAGTGTCTACATAGCTCCTATTCCAAAATAAGTATTTCAGAATAGATGTTATTCTTCATAGAATAAGGTTTACAGAAGTTGAAATAAGCCATCTGTTATTTCAAAATAATTTCAAATTAATGGAATTGCTGTGTAGACGCTTGCGTAGTTACTGCAGAATAACGGCCGTTATTCTGAAGTAACTTTGATGTGTAGACACACCCTCAGAGTAGATAAATTGAAGGTGCAAGCAGACACTACAACACAATAATTCAATATTTTATCCATAAATGGAAAATGAAAGGGGGGCTGTGGTCTGAAAGCATTTTCACTGGGTGAGATTCACCCCCACTGCAGATGGCCTTTGACCATTTAGGCTCCACTTAGTACTAGTGTGAATTTTACACAAAAGGAAGAAAAAGCATACTGTAATCCGAGGAGAGAGTCATTTGGACAATATAGGAGCATTCCTAATTTAAAAAAGGCTGAATGTTTCAGAGTTCTGAATCATCTAAATTAGTATTAAATATTAAATCTAAAATGCAATGGTAACAGCAGTGAAAACAAAAATACCAAGCATGATTTTATACAATGTATTGCAAAAAATGTATTTAATCTCTTTTGTTGAACTAAAACTAACTAGGAAAAGATTCTACATTAACAATGAAAATGTCTCACAAATATCTAGTGATTCCAAAGTGGATGTGAAATTTTCTGCATACATAACAACACTATAAAATCAGCATGAATATTAAAATAGTCTTTGATTAACAGACTAGAAAACAGCTAAACAATTATAATAGTTGCTGAAACAAATCAAGTGACAAAATCCTTACAGTTCTTAGGCTTACAATAAAGAATTGCCAGAGAGATGTGGATAAAGAATAAATGAATGTATCAACACTAAAATGATTTTTAAAAAGGTCACATTTTCTAGCACTGGGAAAGAAACCAAAATAAAAATACAACCCAGTTTCCCTCTCCCTACCTCTGACTTCTCTATAGGAACAATTCAGTGGGTTGAATGCTGTAGAGACACAGTTATCTATCCATAACAAGCAGAAAAATAGATGCACATAATTAATTAAATCAGCCCTGCCTAACTAGAGATTTGATATTAATTAATGTACATTTGATTTAGTGAAGGAGTCCCAGGACTCAGAAAATCCAGTCTCAGTACATCAACACTTTATGCAGCAAGTGCAAATTGGACAAAGTGACTCCATATCCCATTGCACACTTGAAATTGTTTTCAAAGGTAATGAGGACTGCTAGACATATGACAAGGGCAGATAGCTTCTATTCTGAAATCCACAATGGGATTGATGCACAACACACAAGAAGTGACACATTCCTCTGATAGCTTTTCACTGGCACTACTGTGCAATGCAGAAATAGCTTTCAAGGTCTTGGCAAAATAAACAATTTGTCAGACTAACAAAATTAGATCCAATAGACAGATAGACCAATTGCTATCCTTTTAGTCAAATCACCAATTCCAGTTAATCCAAATGAAGTTGAATCCACACACTGGCCTAACTACCCAGCTATAGGTACTGGAGCTCGGGTAATGGGGGGCTGCCACATCTCTGGGCTTGCAGGAGTAATAACAACCCAGAGACATGGTTTCCACCTTCAGCAACCTCAGTATAAAAATTGTTCCAGCACCACCATGCCCAGCAGATCTTGGGAACACTCCATTGCTTCCTCTCAGGAGCCCTCAACAGGCACGAGCACTGTGAGACCTCCATCTTCCAATTGCTGTTTCAGTCTTGTGACTATGCTAGTACCCAAATTCTAGCTCATTAAGTGTCTAAGTCACTTTTGAAAATAGGACTCAGGCTCCTAAATCAGTTAAATGCTTTTGAAAATGTTACCCATTATGTTACCACTCTCTTTCTCTCTCAGAAATCCAAATCCTACAAGATTTTAGACTGGAAGTTCTTATGACCGGGACTGTCATTTTATTATATGTTTTACAGTGCTCCATTGCAATGGGACCCATCCTTTCAGCACCACCATTACAAATGTATCAGATACTAATTATGGGGAAAGGGTGGCACAGTGACCACTGATCTAGTTCTAATCCGATTGATGCAGTGGGAATTCTGTTGTTGACTTCAATGTGCAGACTTAGGCCAGTGCTGAGTGGTTTTGAAAATTCCACTGCTAAAATCCCAAAGGTGGATGTTTCATAGAAAAAGATGTTCAAAATCATAGTTCTTGAATTGAGTGATTCTGAATTCAGTTTCTACTTCTGATTTATAAAGAAGTATCTGTTGCAGCCTCTAAACGTGCTCAAACCAAATTATAAAAATACTTGCATATGTAATTGGCTCAATATCAATTGACAGTGGTAAAGATGACTCCAGATCTACCAGGAAAGGAATAAATCTCAGACCTCTCTCTCTCAAACTAGTCTGCAGGACTGTTCTGAGAAAACAGATAAGTTTCAGACAATATATCCCCAAGAACAAAAACTTGGACTCTCTTGGACAAAGAAGAAAATTCTAGAGTCAGGGTCCACCCACAGATCCAGAAAACACCCCCTGCACCAGAACAGTCAGCTTAAATCTCCCAGCTTAATTGAATTGCTCAGTTAAAGCATGAAATAAAAGACAAGAACTGTAACACTTACAGGACCCAAACCATAAAAAGCCATTCTATAACTCAAAACTAATGATTTAAATTGAATCTGGAAAGTAACTGGAAGCCAGTCAAGTCTATGGATCATAGGGATAATATGTTCTAATTCTAAAACATTGCTAGATTTTCAGGAAGCACCATTCTGCACTAGCTAAAAGTGAGTAGTTTTCAGTTGTATGCCCACACAAAGTGTGCGGTAATCAAAGCTTGTAAATAATTTTAAATGAATAAATTGTTCACTGAACTGAATCCCTTTGTTTACAATTTGTCAAAAATTTTCAGGAATTTTATAATCATAATCATTTGCTGACTAATTTCCATGACTAATTCAAGAGATTTAGGTTGTGCGTCACTCATTGCAAGTATTTAATATTCTAAATGTGAACACAATTTAGCTTTGACAGCTATGGAGATGTTCTTTGATAGGATGACTAATGCTTAGTATCAGGTTTCTAGCATGACTCTGTATACTTAAAAATTCAGAATTTGCTTTCCATACATATTCGCTAATGTTCACTTACAGTTTGCTTGTAAAGTCATGTGTAAGAATATTCAGAGAAATCAACACACACTGGGCATATAACAAATAAAGCAAATTAATTTTTAAAATCTTGATGAATATTTGTGAAACTTTTGTTGAACTGAATCTAGTAGTAATACAACACTCTGGACCTGAGATATGTATGAATAATTACAGAGAAGTGTACATCCAAAAGGAAAGATGGCAAGTAAGTTTTTAAAAGGCAGTCTTGGTTGTCATTAATAGCTGGTTGCACAGACTTTATTACATTTATTATTAAATTACAGTTATTTTTCCTATCCTTGATACATCAGGATTAGTTCTGGCTATACCAGACCTGCTGAATTGCTAGAGTATGTAAATCAAATCAGGTTTCAGGCACCTCGAGGCAGGAAAACAATCATAATTTATTAATAAAATTGCTGGTGTCAATGGACACTAACATTGAGAAAACAGTTTTTCTATGGTATACAAACACAATCTTAACAGTAGGATTATTTCATTGGCCAATAGATCACTCAACTTTAACAGACCAACCTACTCAGTATGAAATAATAAATTTGCAATGAATTTAGCAACACATCACAAGAGGAAAAACAGTAGAACTGTTACCCCCGTGAAAGATTTTACAGCGAGCAGCACACCTTTTTTATTCACTTATAGTGAACTGCAGATATGGCCATAAAGGGTGTGTCTAGACAGCAGTGCTGTCTTGGGATACTTTCGGTATCCGGAAATAGCTTTCAAAACAATGGGCATGCTATTTCAAAATTAACTCAAAATAAGCGGCGCAAATTGCGTAGCTCAAATTGCATCACTTATTTCAAGCTAAGGGTGCAGTGTAGATGCACCCAAACTGTCCTCCAAAGGAGTATCAAAATGGCAGCAAGCATTCCTGCTTTTGGTCCAGACCAAATAGTATCAAGGTAGCTGAATCAATAGTCACTTTTAAAAATTACTCATGAAATAGTGCTAAAGGGAATAACAAGTAGCCTTGTGGCAAATTAGAGACTAACAAATATATAAAAGAAACTTCAGGGGGTAGCCGAGTTAGTCTGTATAGGATAAACTTTAAATACAATAAATGGTCTGATAGCACTTTATAGACTAACAAAACATGTAGGCTACATCTACACTGGCAGCTTCTTGCGCAAGAACTCTTTTGTGGATGAGTTCTTGTGCAAAAACTCTTCCAGAAGAGAGCATCTACACTGGCATGTGCTTTTGCGCAAGAGATGTGCTATTGCGCAAGAGCATCCATGCCAGTGTAGACGCTCTCTTGTGCAAGAAAGCTCTGATGGCCATTTTAACCATAGGGTTTTCTTGTGCAAGAAATTCATGTTGCCAGTCTACACTGGCCTCTTGCACAAGAACAGTTGCACAAAAGGGCTTATTCCTGAGTGGAAGCATCAGAGTTCTGGCCCAAGAAGCCCTGAATTCATACATTAGAACGTCAGTTTACTTGTGCAAGAACATGCAGCCAGTACAGACAGGCAATAAGTTTTTGCGCAAAAGCAAGTGCTTTTGCGCAGGATCGCACCACTGTAAACACAGCCGTAGATGGTATCATGAGCTTTTGTGGGCATGGCCCACATCTTCAGTCATCTGAAGAAGTGGGCTGTGCTCATGAACGCTCATGATACCATCTTCATGTTTTGTTAGTCTATAAAGTGCTACCAGACCATTTGTTGTTTTTTAAATATATAAAAGCTCATGATACTATATATATTTTTGTTATTCTCTAACTAAAAAGGACTACTCATTTTTAAAGATACAGACTAACATGGCTACCTGTCTGAGACTAGAGGGACTAGTCACTGTTCACCATAAAAAGACAAAAAGAGACAGAGAGACTGGTAAAAACTAATATTTGCAGATTGCCATCATAGGTGCCACCAAGAACACACTATCTGGGATTGCACTTATTTCCTGATTTTGAACTCAGATTTTCTTATTGTATATCCAATTCACTTTGACTACTATCACATGGGTTAATAGCTCAACAAATATTTGCAAATGCTTGTATTCAAAAGTGAATTTTAATTCAGTAGTGTTTATATTTGCAGTTGTCTCCACCACACAAGGGCAAGCACTTCAACAACCTTACTAGCACAAATGCTTTTGAAAAGGACAGGAGAGTCACCAAAAGTAAATCTTGGCTTGCATAATTAACAAGCAATGATGGAAATTTATGAATTGAAGTTCAGTTAAGTACATACATCATTCAAGTTGCAGACTGAAGCAATATCATATGACTTATGCAACCAATGTAGAACACTTTCAAATACTATATCTCAGAAATCTGCAGTTAGTAAATTATATGTAGGCAAGGAATTATTCACCAAAGAAACACGTATATGATTTTGAATATTGACTAAATTAGACTCTGTTTCTGGAAAACTTGTGAAAAAAGGAGAAGAGATTTAGTGAATGAATTATATATTGTGAATTATTTGCCCAGCTAAAATTTACTAAGGCAGCTGTTACAATGTTTTCCATATGTATTGAATGCTAGGCATTCCCCTCATATCTTTCACAAGCAATATTGGAAAATGTACATTTTTGAATGTAACAAATTTTCTGACAAAGAGCCAGTAGAAATGTTATCAGCCATGTGGTATTTTTTATTCATCTCGTCTGAGAATCTGAGAAATCACAGATAAATATTACTGCAAACTGAGAAATATTCCTACTGATATATTAACTTTATTTATTTGTAGTCTTTCCATAGTAGAATATCTCAATTATCAAATAGGCCATAGTTTCTGAAGTCCGTACTCTCTTCTGTTTTGTTTACAATCACTGTAATTCTTTGAAAGCTAAAGGAAACCTCCAGTCTCCTGGTTCCCTCTGTGAATCTTCCCTGTTACTTGCACGGCTTAAATGCCAGTCTGAGAAGGATGTGACACAATGTGAATATCAATGTGAATGTTAATGTCTCAGAGCTGCAGCAGCTGGGTCATTGAGAGAGGTAACTGTTCAGAATTTGAATCAGTGCAGGAGATCAAGATTTTCTGTGATTTGGGTGGAAAACCTGACAAGCATGTTTTTCTTCTTGCAAAGAAAGAATTAATTTCAGTGGAAACTTCGAACTCCTGAGATAACAACAATAACAAAAAAGTGAACCTTTATGCAAGGAAAGTGAAATAGTGGATTCCCAAGACTGTTTAAGCAAAAATGGATGAGTTCTGGGGCTGCAAACTGTGGAAGTAATTGAAAAGAAAAAGACTAGAGTCCAATGAAAGCTTTCCTTCACTCAACTAGGGGGATCAAATGCTTGTGCAGCTTTCCTACTAATGACATAGCAGGCCCATATGCATGAGGGGTGTGAAGGGTGCAAACACATCTCCTCCCACGGTCCACCTGCCCATGCAAAAGCAGCAGCCTGTGCCCTGCAACCACGGCCCCACAGGTCTCAAGGACCCACTTGGGGTGCTCCTGCCTTTCCAGACTGCAACTCAGGGCACAGCACTGGGCCAGGGCACCAGGAGAGGGCCCCTTCTCTTGGGTTTGCGCTGGGGCTCAGTAGCATCAGCAGGGCCCTTCCAGGACACCTGGAGCCTCACAGGCTCTTGCTGAATTCCTGGCAATATCTGGGCCTCATAAAAGCCCCAGGGGGTTGGGGCAGCAGGGCTGGGATTTCACCTCCCCTCCCGTCTTGAGTTTCCACTCCCCAGCAGCAGCAGCTCCAAAGCTGCACAGAGCTCGGAGCAAAGGTTAACAGGCAGCAGGGGCTTGACCCGGGTGGAGGCAGCTGAGACAGAAGAAGCCACTAACTAGGCTGGATTCAGGCCTCCCAGTTAGGCCCTGCCATTACCTCATCTAGGCAGGGAACCAAAGGGAAATCCCCAAGTGAACGCACACTGGTCTGTGCCGCTGAGCCAGGAACAGTTGCTGTCCCACAGTGGCACAAGGAGAACTCAGACCTGTGGCTACCCCCGCAGTATTAAACATATCAAATAGGGCAGAGCAAAAGCTGCTGGATCTGGCCTATGAGAACCTCAGCCAGCTGTCTGAGTGCCCTGCATCTGCTTGGCACGCAGTGAAACTGGTTACAGCGAGGCCATGTGCTTTTGTGAATGCTGATAGCTGGAGGGAGGGGGCAGAGGCTTCTCACACTGCCCCTCCATAAGTCCCATTGGCCAGTTTCTGGCTAATATCAGTTGCCTGTTTGCAGGACAGGAAGTATGTGAAGTGCCCTTCCCCCCTCATGCCCTGGGCTCACAATGTTTGCAATAGCAAACATGGCTTCAATAGCTACAGCGAGCAGTTCAGGGGCATGGAAGGCAGGGACCCTGGTTAAGGAACATGTTGGGTTGCTGGATGGAAGCCACCCAGGTAAGGTCTCTTAGCCAGAACCTGCCTTTGGCACCCCAGCCTCTCCTTCCCCAAACCCTCTCCTGCCCCTTATTCCATGTAACACAAACCTTCTACACCTCTACTCCAGCCCCCATACATCTTCCCAGACACTGCAATCCCTTCTATACTCCTCCTTAGGGCACATGCCCTCCCAGACCTCGCATCCCTCCTGCACTCCTGTCCCAGGTCACACTCCCCCTCCCAGACCCTGCACTCCCTTTGTACCCCAGTTCTCTGCCCCAGGTCACAATCCCCTCCTTCACCCAAACTCCCAGATCCCACACCCCAATCTCCCTTCTGCACCCAACCTCCATCCTAGACCCCCTCACCTCCTTCATTAATATAATGGAATAATGCAATCCTCAACCACTTACCAAATTCTTGGAGTGCCCCCCATCAAAAATTATTGCCCACCCCAATCTAAAATGTGTGATTGATAATGCTTCCTGCCCAGACAGGTGGTGGGTGACAATCACCGGCTGATCCCACATCAAAATGTCCCCTGCGGGATTTATAATTGATCACTTCTTGCATCCATAGGTTTTGTCTAAAATGATAAATGATAATAATAATGATTTTTAATTTATAAAACCTTTATTACTGTATACATTTTGGCTACATCTAGACTGCCCCCTCTTGCGCAAGATAATATGCAAATGAGGTGAAGCGGTGAATATCACTTTGCCTCAGTTGAATACTTAATGAGCTGCTATTTTTGTACAAGGGGCTTTTGTGCAAAAAGGAGCCATCTACACAGCTCCTTTTTGCACAAAACCCCCCTCTTGCACAAGAGCCGTTCTTGCTGAAAAAAATATTCACTGCTTCACCTCATTTGCATATTCTCTTTGCAAGAGGGGGCAGTCTAGACAGCCTTTTAGTATAACAAAAGTTCAGTAAATGAGCTTATTTTTTTCTGTATTTATGATGTACTTAAAACAGTTAGATGTTTGGTCAAAAAAAGTTATTATAAAATAGAGAAACTTTCCAAAAGAGCACCACTAGCTACTATTAAAGCAATAGCTTCTTAGTAAATCATTGACATGTATTTGGATTTTTTGTATAAAGATTGTTGGTTATATCCAGATAGCAACTCCTCAATACTCCAACTTCACACATGTTGATGTCCTCAGGAAGAGACGCTTTTCCTGTCCTCTCAGCATCATTCAGAACATACATTACACCTTGTCATGATCATGAGGGTTAGCCAGCAGCCTGGGGACTGAGTTAACTATACCTAATTCAGGTAGAACAAAAGTCAGAACTATGTAACACTTTAAAGACTAACAAGATGGTTTATTAGGTGATGTTAGTCTTTGAAGTGCTACATAGTTCTGTCTTTTGTTTCAGCTACACCAGACTAACACAGCTGCATCTCTATCACTAATTCAGGTAGAGTTAGCCAATAGGAATGTAGGCAGGAATCTCGAACTAGGACAAAGGAATTTTTGGGGTCTCTGTGTGTAGTTTTTCTTCTCTCCAGCTTTGCAAGGGGACAGGATGTCTCCCTCTAAGAAAAAACTCTTCACAGTCTATAAGTAGGATAAAGTTTAATAGATCCGTTAGGTTTTATTGTTTATGGTTTGGAAAATGGGATCTGATGTGTTGGCTTTCCTTTGTAACTAAGTTCTAGGTCCATGGAGTTCTTCCATGAGTATATTATTTTGTTATTTTTCCATCTAATCATTATGCTTGCAACAGGAATGGTGATAATAAAAGTTTTTTCTTTTTATTAACCTGGTATTGGTTAATGGTTGTGTCCTGGTTTGTACTTTAGGGGTGAGATTTCCCAAGTAGTCTCTCCCCTGATTTTCTTTATTACTTTGGCGGCAGCGGAGATTTTATTCCCAAAATCTAGGTTGTAAAGATTGGGGTGGGGGGAATTTTATACCAAAGCCTGGTAGATACGGTTGTGGGGTACTTTTGCTGGCCCCCACTCCTGCATTTATTGTCCCAGAGTGGGGAAGGAGCCATGACACACCTATAGGCTAAGAACCCCAAAGTACATACATATGCCTCTAAAAATGAAAATATCCACAAAGGCTTAACAAAATAGAGAAAATGATTTGGGGCTTTGGGTAACTTGAAAAGGGACAGGAGTGGAACTCTGATCTATCACATGGAGCCCCAGAACCACCTTCTGGTAAACACCTCCTACTGATTTTTTTTTTTTCACAATGTCCTTCCTCATTATCTTTACAGACTTGTGAAATCCCATATTTAGTCTCACACATCATTCTTGGCTAAAATGATAAGGTAGGGAAGACAGAAGAAATCTTTCCTCTCAGAGAGCCCTCTAGACTATGAGTCTGAAAGGCTTTGCTAATCCTTTGTACTTCCTTCTTGTCTTCTATCATTCTTATTTAGCCTCATGACTCACCTCAGCCCATCCCAATCCACAATTTGGCTCTTCTGAATAAGGTTGAATCTACAGCAAGTAATTAGAGTTGTAGTGACCAGTGTTCTGCATCAGCTACTGTTGTGCAAAACTCTGTCAGACTCCATCACCCAAAAGCAATATGGAGCCTTACAAGGGGGATTTAGATTCCTTGAGCAACATTGACATCGCCAGGTACGGCTTAAAGATGTGCCCTTCAAGATAGGAGCAAAGTAGTAAATCTGAACAAGAGGGGCAGTAGGCACCAGTGGTAATAGAACAACTAGTAACTAGCTTTATGCTCTACTCTCCCCAAGCCCAACTCCTTAGCAAGGCAGCACAGAACAGCTCCCTGGTGCACATAAACACATACAGTTAACTTTTCTGTTTTGTACCATTGTGAAAGAACTGTAAAACGAGAGCCAAGGAAACAACAGGAGCAGAGCTTTATGAGACTATTGTAAAAAGGTCTCCTGAACATGGAAATTGCTGAAATAAAGTAGAAGTTAAAACACCATGAAGTCAGCAACTAAATTAGCAATAAAGTGTCCGTTGCACTCTCGACAAAAGTAGCAAAATTCTGCAAGCTAGCGGGAAACTGTCATGATTTGACACAATCTGTAAGCAGGCATTAGATTAGACAGGCTGGGAGATCTAGATTTATTTTGAACAGACTTATGATCATGGAAGCTATCCATCATTGTTAGTGTATAACCATACACAATGTAACCTGAGAGCCTTTTGCTGCACAAACTGAAAGTAGATTGATGTGCTGATTTATAAATAATGTAGACTCTTTCCAGGTTGCTGTTACTTGTTTACTACAGGAATAATAAACAATTGTCTACCCGCCCTGCTTTGTGACACAGTTGAGGGTTAAGCAAATAAGAAGATTTTATTTATACAAATCAGAGATGGGAAAGTGCTATAGAATAAGTCCTTCAGATAGATGTGGTCTTTGGTTCTCATGATGCACTTCCTGCTGGGGGCAGAAACAAAGAAGATCTTGGATAGGCCAGTTGCAGGCTGCAGCTACAAAGAGCAGTGGAGAGTCTGTTACCACATTGCTGTACATGGCTCCTACTCATAACAAAGACTTTATCTTCATGCTGATCTGCTGATCAGAGAGATACTACATGGCACTGGGTACATAAAGTCTACCATGTGCTGACACATCCAGTGAGAGCTAACATTGAATTGATTGCTATGAATCCCATGCAACTGCATGTAAGTCCCCCAACAGCCCTTAGACTCAGTGAAAATGCTGAGTATATGTGGAAATAGTTCAAACAGCAGTGTGAGATGTGCACGAAAGCCACAGAGGCAAATAAACTGGAGGATAAGCAAAGGATTGCTCTGCTCTTAGCAATGTCAGATACAGAAAGTGCTATCGGTATCCAATTAACTATATGAAAATGGTTTGAGGTGCAGAGAAAGAGATGGAGGGAGGGGGGCAAGTTTTGCAAAAATAAAGAGCATTTGAGGGTTATTGCATCCCAAGAAAAAAATACTATTGAGAAACATGTGTTCAACATGAAAACAAAGAATGAAGGGAAAATGACAAAGGAGTTTCACACAGACTTAAAACTAAAATATCAGTGTTGTGATTACAGAATATTAAAAGACGGTTTTAAAGACCAATTTTTCCTGGGATGTAACAATAAAAAGGCACGTGAATGTTTCCTAAGGGAGATGGATCTGGCACTAGAAAGGGAAATAGGTATATGCCAAGGAGTGGAACAAACAAACATAAATAAAAAGCCTAGAAAAAGCCACAGAGTACATCACAGTGAGTACGATAGCTAAATCAGCTAGAGAAAAGTTCAGAGAAATTAAATCATCCAAGGACAAAAAAATAGAAAGCTGGAAACAATACTAGCAATGTGACAACATAAGTACAGGAAATGCTCAGTATTCAGGTACATCTGTAAAAAGCTTACTATGCTAACATGGTCAAAGAAAGCACAAAACTGCATGTATTAAGTGTCAGAATGGATTCCCCAGGTTAAGAGAGAGCTGTTCTTAAGTACAAAAATTGAGGAGACTGAAAACTCAAAAGACTGACTAATTAAAATGTGCAGAAAGGTCATTAATACACTACACAAGATAGAAACTGGACACATCTAAATGCAGTGACAGACTCTGAAATAGAGATATGTAAGGAACACATACAAATGGATGAGTCAAAAATAACCATGAAAGACAATAATGAAGGAACAATTCCAGTTTTGGGAGAGGTCTGATATTTAAAACAAAGGGGGAAATGATAAAACATGTGTTTGTAGTGACACACAGAGGTGAGTGTTCAGCATTGGGCCTAGATGCATGTAAGGTACTTGAACTCATTGAGAGGAAGTATGTCACAGATAGCCAGAATGACAACACAAAACCAAATATGAAAATAGCAATAGCATCATCTGACAATGTGTTAATAGGAAATGGGAACATTCCAGAAACCCACAAGATAAAGTTAAGAGAAGAATCAGAACCTGGCATATGCTACATGAAAATGCCACCGGTCTTAAGAAAGAGACTAGAAGAAGAGATGCAAAATGTGACAGCAAATTTCATTTGGAGCATAGACGAACCAATAGACTGAATTCACTCCTTAGTAATTGTAGAGAACAAAGGAGGTGGATTACAGCTGTGTATCTATAAAAAGAGGATACTTACACTTCCCACAATAAGTGAATAGTTCAGAGACAAATTCTTCAGTGAATTAGATACCTTGATGGATTTTGACAGATTTCCTAGGTCACCAAGAGCTTTTAGATCTTCATTGTCAATACACTAGTTGGCAGATGCTGCTTCCTGAGACTACCTTTTGGAATATGTTCTGCTTCAGCCATGTTTCACTGTACAACGATCCAATCACTAAAGGGTATGGCAAGTGTGAATATACAGGTTGATGGCTTAACAAGTTGAGACAGCACTGCCATTTGAACATCAAGAATGACTGAGGAAGTATTGGAAATTGTGAGCACTAATAACTAGAAACTGAATAAGGCCAAATATCAGTTTCAAAAGGAAATAAAAACTTGGGAGAGAAATGACCTCATAAGGGAATGCTGCCCAGTGAATGAAAGATTTAGGCAAAATCAAACACACTGAGACCTGAAGATTGAAAAGGAAGTTGTTAACATGCCCCTTTCATTGCAAGCCTGTGTTTCAAGAGCACATTTCAAAAATAGGCCTCAAATAGAGAATTATATTGTTACTATTTCTGCTTCTTGCAGTAATTGCTAATTGCCTTCTTTATCTGAGACTAGCTGGGGTTACCCGGCGTTGCTTGGGAAAGTTGATATAACTGAGGTGAGAACTTGAGGGGAGGGAGGGAGAAAGGAGCCATGTGCCTGCTGCCGGTGCCCGAGCCCACCCTCCACTTCCTTGTCCCTCCGCCGGCCTTAGTGAGTTACTGTCCCCACCGCTACCCCCGGGAAGCTGCCTCTCCCTGTACTGCCAAGCTCCGTGCAGCCCCAGGGAGAGACATCGGTCTCTCATCTCTTCCCTCCCACAATACCTTAAAAACCTTCTCCTGAATGAAAGGTTATCCCATGCGATGTTTGGTTGTGGTAGCTCTTATAGGGTGTGTCTAGACTACAGGGTTTTGTCGACAAAAGTGGACTTTTGTCGACAAAACTAAACCTGCGTCTACACTACCGCTGAGTTCTGTCGACATAACGTCGACAGAACTCAGCAGTTTTGTCGACGCTGGTAAACCTCATTTTATGAGGAATAACGCCTTTTGTCGACAGAGTTCTGTTGACAGAAGGCGTTATTGCATCTAAACTGTCCTTTGCATCTACACTGCCATGTCGACAAAGCAGCTTGCTTTGTCGACAGAACTGAATGTAGTCTAGACTCTCTTTGTCGACAGAAGCTTTGTCGACAAAACCCTGTAGTCTAGACATACCCATAGTGTCCAAGTTATTAGTGCAAACATACAAACATTCTCCTTTATATAAGATAGATAGATAGATAGATAGATAGATAGATAGATAGATAGATAGATAGATAGATAGATAGATAGATAGATAGATAGATAGATAGATAGATAGATAGATAGATAGATAGATAGATAGATTAGATTAGGGGCCAGACAGTAACCAAATTCTGGCCAGTTTACTCTCCGTTAAGTTACTTCAATATAAGTCTCTGGGAACACTGTTATTACATTGTGAATTAGGTACAAATGGGGACACATATTAGCTGAGCAGTGAGCATCAGAAAGTGTGCTTTAGGTTTCCTTGTCTCTCCTCTTCTCTAGTTCTGAGATTGTAGGAAAAAAATTGTGATGGTAATTTCTATCCATGGCTAAGCCTATTAAATGGTTGCCATCCATACTTTGTTGATTTTATACCTGTAGCAAGAGACAGAGTCAGCACTGAGGTCAATTAATCAAAAGTTTTAATATAGGTGCTTGATTTTTTTTGAATTCTACAAGAATAAAATCACATTTTTCTATTCATTTTAATAAACATTTTAATTATATTTCAATTATTGATAATTCTTATAATGGCCTAAAGATGTTTTATTTCTCTATTGATGATGAATATCATTTTCTTTGAAAATTCTATCCTGTTTTTCTGTTAAGTGCCTACATTTTGATGCATACATATGACAATTAGAAACATACTTACTTTTGTGAAGAGGGTATGATTTTTCAAACTCAATTCTTAACCTGCTGTTTCCTTAATTCTTTTTCAGCTCATTCTAGAGGATAGTTATTCATGTCTAGAACATGCTTGATCTGGGACATCAACAAGCTTTGCTTATAGCTTTACATTTCACATGGTACACAGTAAGAACAACAGTTATATGTAGTGAGTGTAAACAAAACCTCTCTGGGTACATCTACACTGCACTCTTATGTCAAAATAAGCTATTCCAGAAGAAGTACTCCAAAATAGCTTATTTTAAAATAGCATGTCTACACTACAGAGAAGCCTCAAAATCAGTCTGAGGAAGGCTCCCCTAATGTGGATGCACTACCTCAATTTAGAGCCCCAGGTGGCACTGGGGAATAATTACTTCGAAAGGCCTTGGGGAGGAGCTATTCCAAAATAGCCGCAGTGGAGCGTCCACGCTACTGCTATTCCAAAACAGCTATTTTGGAATAGTCATAATTCCTCATGGAATGAGGTTTACAGAAGTCGGAATAAGCTGTCCATTATTTTGAATTTGTTGTTATTTTGGAATAATGGCCATTATTCTGAAATAATGCTGCTGTGTAGCCGTACCCTCTGAGTCCCTGAGATGCTATGTCCTGTTGCTGTTGTGTTGACAATAAAATTGGGATAAACTTCAGGACAGATTTCTCTTTTAAACTTCAAAAAAAGTTAACTTCAAAAGCAAGTGAAGTAGCTGCTTTTAAAAAGTTTTGAATATTTCAAAGTATATTCCAAGGTCACTATTCTTCATTCTGCATTGATTTTAGGACCATGTTTTGTGATACAGCAATAATAAATCTATTCATATTATATATTAACATTTGTTAGTGTGTGTATAGAAACATTGCATGTTGTTGAATCCAACATAATTTCTAAAAGGCTGCTGACAATATGCACTGATGGATAGAGTTAACCTTCATATTATCAGAAGACTGGACAGTAGCTATTAGGATCCAGAAATATTTTTAATACACAGAACATCAGCAAGCTTTGTTTAAAATTGCCCATTGTAGCTACTGTATGTGAGGCTGTCAGGCACTAATCCATTTGTAATACTTGGGAATTGCCATATGGATCAGACCAATAGCCCAGTGTCCTTTGTCTGACAATTCTAGCTCTTCAGAGGAAGATATAAGAAACTCTTAAGTAGGCAGTTATGGGATGACCTTCCATTAGTGCTGAGTATGCTATGTAGGCAGAAAAAACACTCCTTGTAGCAGAGCATAAAATAGTACTGATGAGATATAAAGAGAGACTCATATAGCACTAATTAGTCTAGGAAACTTTATGTGATATCGGGCATTGAGGGTGAAGGAAGTGCTCTTCTGAAAATCATGTAAGATTGAGTGTGTGGCCTCTTCTGAGAATAGGAGAATGACCGAGATAGAGGAAAAAAAGTATTTGCCTAATTTCCCCGTGAATAAAAGCCAACATTGATGTTTGTTCTATCAATTATAAAGCTTGCTTTTGTCTTATTTCATTAAGGACAACACAGATACAAGTTCAGGTTGCCCGATGCTTACCATTCCAGGACCCCGTTTGCAGTTGCTTAGAGCTTTGCTAAACTTCCACCACTTAGGCTAAAATTTTCCATGCTGAGTATGTGTGATTTTTTTAAAAGATTCAGTTATTTCAGCCATGTCCTAGAACATTGTTAGGGAAAATGAAGGACTACGTCTGCACTGCAAGCTTCTTGTGCAAGAACAGACATTTTTGCGCAAAAACTTGTGGAAAGTTTACACTGCACGTGCATTCTTGCTCAAGTAAATTTGCAGTAAGGAGTCGGAACAGAGGGCTTCTTGCGGAAGAGTTATTCCTTTCCCCACAAAGAATAAGCACTTTTGTGCAAGAGCCTTCCACAAGAAGGCAATGTGAACGGGCAACAGGAGTTTCCAAAATGGCCATCAGAACTTTCTTGCGCAAGAGAGTATCCACACTGCCATGGACTCTCTTGCTCAAAAGCACATCTTTTGGCAAAAGCACATGGCAGTGTGGACACACTCTTGTGCAAGACCTTTTGTGCAAGAACTCTTGCGCAAAACAGTTCTTGCACAAGAAGCCTTCAGTGTAGACGTAGCCAAGTTGTTTTGCCCATATTAACAATCTTCATATGAGAAGTCACAAAGCACTAAACTACCCATGCTTTGGAGCAAGGTCTTGAAATTATGCAAGAGCCTTCACCTCTGGTCAGATATGTGTCTTTACTATTCATATGCAAATATGGAAAAATAATAAGACTGAAATACAAGTGGCATAAGCTAAATAGAGGGTTGGCAGAATTTGGCTCCTAAGTTCTACTGTAGCCCTGGAATTTTGTAACTAATAAAGTCAGTTAGGGTATGTCTACACTACAGCACTAATTCGAACTAACTTAGTTCGAATTAGTTAATTCGAACTAAGCTAATTCGAACTAACGCATCCAGACTAAAAAACTAGTTCAAATTAGCGTTTTGCTAAATCGAACTAGCATGTCCACATTAAGTGGACCCTGAACCGGGGTTAAAGATGGCCGGAAGGAGTGCCGGCAGGGCATCAGATGAGGACTTAGAGAGTGGAGCTGCTGCCTCAGGCTAGCCGAGGGTTGTGCTTAAAGGGACCTAACCCCCACCCTGGACAGACAGTTCTCAAAGCAGTCCTGTCTTTGAGTGCCCTAAGTGCCCACACAGCAATCGGCCATCGGACCGGCTGCACTTGCCGCAGGCTGCCATCTGGGGAGAGGGGGCAATTGGAGGGCTGCAGGAGAGCTTCCATCCCCAGAAGCCCGCAAAGCCAGTCCAATCCTTCCCATCGGGGGCTCGTACCCCATTCCTCCCTCACCTCCTTCCACTTACCCTTCCCTAGCCCCCCTTCCTGATGCACAAAATAAAGAAAATGTGTGGTCGAAAATAGAATCTCTCTTTATTGAACAAAACTCAGGGAGACTGGGAAAAGGAGGTGGGAGAGGGGAAGAGAGAGGGTGGGAGAGGGGAGGGCAACTAAAATGATCAGAGGTTTGGAACAGGTCCCATATGAAGAGAGGCTAAAGAGACTGGGACTTTTCAGTTTAGAAAAGAGGAGACTGAGGGGGGATATGATAGAGGTCTATAAAAGCATGAGTGGGGTGGAGAAGGTGCATCAAGAAAAGTTCTTCATTAGTTCCCATAATAGAAGGACTAGAGGACATCAAAGGAAAGGAATGGGTAGCAGGCTTCAAACTAGAAACAGAAAGTTGTTCTTCACAAAGCAAAGAGTCAATCTGTGGAACTCCTTGCTGCAGGAGGCTAGAACAGAGTTTAAAGAGACGAGAGATAAAGTGATGGAGGTTGGGTCCATGGAGTGGTATTAGCCAGGGGGTAGGAGTGATGTCCCTGCCCAAAGTTTGTGGAAGGCTGGAGAGGGATGGCACGAGACAAATGGCTTGGTTACTGTCTTCGGTCCATCCCCTCCAGGGTCCCTAGGGTTAGCCGCTGTTGGCAGACAGGCTACTGGGCTAGATGGACCTTTGGTCTGACCCAGTACGGCCATTGTAAGCTCAGGGCTCAGGGTCGGGGGTCTCAGTGGACCCCCTTGATTTTCACGCACACCTGTTCCTGGGTGGCCAGGCTGGCAGCTCTCCTGCCCTAGATGGCCACTTTCCTGTGCCTAGTGTGGAGGTCCACGATGTCCGCATTAGACCAGGCGGGTACCCGCCTCTTGCGGTTCCGGGCAAGCTCCCGGGAGCCGCCAGCCTGGTCCCGGGAAGAGGGGGAGGGTTGGGGGGCATTGGGTGGGTGGCTCGAGCTGTGCCAGGTGCAGGGTCTGCTAGCTGGGTGCTGGCAGGCTTGCACCTGGCACGGGCACCGTAGCCAGCCCGTGCCCCTTTAAGGGGTCCGGGGCTGGGAGGGGGGCATACGAGTTTCCCAGGTGTTGGCCAGAGTGGCCACCAGGAAAAGCTGGGGAGGGCTAGCCTCCCACTAGTTCAAATTAAGGGGCTACACACCCCTTAATTCGAACTAGTAAGTTCGAACTAGGCTTAGTCCTCGTAGAATGAGGTTTACCTAGTTCGAACTAAGTGCTCCGCTAGTTCGAATTAAGTTCGAACTAGCGGAGCGCTAGTGTAGCGCCTATCAAAGTTAATTCGAACTAACGTCCGCTAGTTCGAATTAACTTTGTAGTGTAGACATACCCTTAGTTATAATGAATGTATGTTATAGCAAAAGGTTTGGGTTAAACTTAAATACAAGATGTAGGCCTAAGACAGGCCAGGCAGCTTTGTTATCTTAGCTCCAGCTCTGTTCGATGTTAACATATTGAAGTGAAGAGATGGAATATTGTAATGCATAGTGATGTCAGCATTAGATAAAGCTTTGTAGTAGATAGAAAGAAGTTTAATGTTGAAAAACTTTGTAACTTTGTTAAAGAGACTAGAAGTACCCCTTTGTTCCATGCTGCAATTCTGTAAGTGTATTATTGGTGTGAACGGGTGAGAGAATGTTTTAGGAGAGATAAGTGTGAAGGCCACTGCATGCTCAAATGGTCAGAGGAGGGGCCGGAGACTCAGAAGCACCAAATAATTATCAACTAAGTGAAAGCACACTGAAGATGCTGACTACTGGGGCAGATTGACAAACCCTGAAGTTAGCGGCTTGCACCCCTTGATAGGGAACCTATAAAAACTTTCACTGGAAAGACAACACCCCCAAGGGGTCATCTGTATATGGAAATCAAATGACTGTGGGAACAACTTCTTCTGAGTGACTGATTAAGGCCTGACAAGGCAAAATGCATAGACTTTCATGGACAGAAATCCTATAAAGGATGGGGTGTCTTGTATGGTTCTTTGGGTTCCTGTCCTGCCAAGTGGAGCACCATTCTGAACTGACTAGAACCCGGCACCTTCCTCGCACCCGACCAATCTAGCCAATAGGTTGGGCTGAGCAACAGTCTGGTAACTATTCCATCAGGGCATGTGTGTGTGTGTGTGTGTGTGTGAATGCATATGCTACTTTGTTATATTATCAATGTGTGTGTGTATGTATGTAAATGCATATGCTACTTTGTTATATTATCAATAAATGAGGCATGTTGCCTTATCCCCCTGAAAAAGATCCTGTGTGCTTCTTTAAGCATATCGGTACGAAGATTCCAACTGTAGTAAAGATGCTCCAGCCCCTCCCAGATTCCTGTGTCTGACTGGTAGGTTGCCGCTCTGATGTAAATAACACTGACAACTGAACTGATCCTGATCCCATAAAATTGGACAGCTGGCAGTATGTACTGAGCACCCTTACAGATTTCCTTGTACAGGAGTATCAAAAAAGGGCTGATCCTGAGGAAACCTAGATGGAAACTCTTACAAGCAGGCTCCTGATCCATGCGCCATCTTGGGTTTGTTGGAGCTGAGCAGGATTTCCCTGCAAATGCTCCCCTTGGCTACAGCTGGTCACTGTGGCCTGAGACATAGGAAATGAGAGAAGGGAGACTGTTTCTCTTGTGCTCTCAATTTTACCTCAGTAGACGTCACTGAGGAGGATTGCCTGACTTGAAAGCAGTGGGGAGGGAGGGATAGGTGAAGAGATGCAGGACTTGAAAGGGGGGGTAGAGGAGCCGGGGAAGAGGTTTAAGTACATGAAATGGGATGGGGTTCACAGATTCAGGAGCAGAAGGAATGGAGCAGGCAAGAATGGACAGGACTTTGGGATCATAGAAATGTGGGGGAGAGAGAATGATGAGGGCAAGAGCTTTTGGAAAGGGAAGAATAGGTGTAGTGAAGAACATCTGTGAAGTTTGGGGGCAGAAGCAGATGGAAGGCAGCAGGGTCAAAATTAGGAGCTGAGGGTCAGAAAGAGAGGAGGGCAAAGACAGGAGCAAAGGATCACGGGTAGAACTCTGTGTCTTTTGCAAATGTAAAAACATAGTGAAAAACAATGATTAAAATGACATAAAATAAAAATAACTCACTCCACAGTGACCGCTCCTTTCGTGCAGAGCTGAGCCCAGCTCATAACATAGGCCACTGCAACCTGGCGCTGCCCTGGCCTTCCCTTTATCCAGCACTGCAGGACAGGAGCTGACATTACAGAATGAGTTCAGGGAAGGCTTGTTCTATACTACCCATGGCCTCCATTCCCCCCACCCCTGGGGAAAAGACTCGACCTCTTCCACTTCACACATAGGAGCCATTAGGACTGTTGATCCCCTGGGCAATGTGGGGATGGGGTTGGCCCTTGGTGCTGAGGCAGCTGGCCTCTAGTGCTGCCCAGATGGCACAGCACCACCCCTCAAACTAGTACTCAGAGCCAGCCAAAATCTATGGTGCAGGACTCTGCTGCATACCACGCAGCACTGCCACGGTGATTCTGAAGGACCTGGGACTCCAGCTTCAGCTACTGTTACAGTACCAGCAGTGGCAGCCTGGAGCCCTGAGCCCTTTAATATTGCTGGGCCCCGGGACAACTGCCCAATTTCCCTATGACCCCAGTGGTGGGCCTGAACATCTCCGGCAACACTAGGACATGTATAAAACAAACTAACAAGAAATTTCCCCCAGTTTTTTATTTATTATTTTTTTTAAGATAGAAAGGGGGGCAGAAGAAAAAGAGCAGGCTAATTCCAGGACCTGAATTTTATAACCTGCCATCAGTGGTCAAATTTACTCACAAGTTACACAGTTCATGTCACACTCATATTTTAAAGTATGTTCTTAACCAAATGTCAGATTCATGGAGGTTTTTTTAGAGATTTCAGCTTTTTGCTTTATTTACTAATCACTGTTGTTCTAAGAAAAATGCAAATCCCTGAAGTCATACTCTGGCAGGAAACAAGCTTTTCAGCTGACATGTAATGCAGATATTATACATATGTGTGAACATGTTTTTGTGGATGTGGAGGTTTTCCAATCTGCAAAACCTGCATAAGCTATTTGAGTATGAGTTCCCTCCCATAGATAGCTATAGGTAATCAGTAATCTAATTACATGCAATAGACAAAAATAGATTAAAAGGGCATTTGGATCCATCAGATTTCTATTTTGGAGTGCAATTCAGTGCTATATTCATTATATATATTATATAAGTTGTTCCGAGACTGTTTTCAACCTCTGGATGCATTTGCCTGAAAATGTTCCATTTTAGTCAGCAGCTTAGTTGAGCCTTCATTTTGAATTATGCTTGTTGCATATGAAATTGTGCTTATGCTGGGAGGTGATATTTTTGTGCTTTGGCCAAGTGCCGTGGCTATAAAAGATCTATTCACTTCTCTGTGCAATGTAATGAGTTTCTGGTTCTCAGTCAGAAACACACAATAAATTAAAGAACAGAGAGAGCTCCACATCATTTCATTGTCTGCTTACTGTGTTAATTTTAATCTTGAAATAGGGAACATGATGAAAGTTGATTTATTTCGGCCTAATCATGAACTGCTCATGCTCTTGACCTGACTCTCATACTATTCAGATGTGTCCAAAAGCACCCCTTTAGTCACACCTTACTTGCTATTTGAATAATCTTTTGTACAAAACATGCCTTGTGAAGTATAATTTAGAAACTAAAAACACATTGAACATTCATGGTTTGTGTAATGTATGTATAAAATGTGCATTAAGACTTATGAACATAAACTGAAATTATGATTTATGAAATTATGTGGTAACCAGACATCTGAGGAGTGGGTAAACCAGTTTCTCAGACAAAGGACAATCTGGCACGTGCCTTCAAAGTTGGTTGCCAATCACTTGTATATTTTTCATAATATATTATTAAATAAATTGTTAGTTGAAGCATGTTATCCTGCAGGCTGCCATACAAAATAAGGAACCGTTGTGGCACAGAAACATTATTAGACCTGCAAAAATACTCTGTGCTATTTATCTTTTTTTAGCCTATCACAAACCTGGTTGAGAAACAAATATATCATCTCCCATATGCAATCCACACAGCTATCCTATAACCTTATGTGATCTGTCTGAATTTCTGTTCAATTGTTCGCTGCATCATTTATTCTTTTTCATAAGCATCCTAATTACTAATGACAGAAAGAAGAGTAAATATGTAAGAGATGACTGAAGGTAATGAAATCAATCTATTTTTTTCCTATGATCTGTAGAGCATCATTTCTGCTGATACCTTGCAGTGTCTGACCTTTTAAACTGACAGGATGTTCACCACTGAAGCTTTTTAAAGACAGCTATCTCACCTCAGAAAAGTGGAAGCCAGACATCTCAGACCGACTTATTTGTCTGTGAATCAAACTGTCATTTTTGTTCTGCTAGTGTCTGTTATCATGTCTGGACAAGCAATTATTTTCTAAGTTACATTCATACAACCTTGAATTTTTTGGAAAGTCCTTGAGATTTAATGCAGCCACTTTACACATCCACAGTTAATGTATGTAAGTGAATTATACAGAATCTTGGCAGCTAGTGCTGCTAATAAACATTTAATTTACAACCCATACAATTCTTTTAACTTCACAAGTGCTTCATGTATCCATCTGTTTCTTCTGATTTATGAAAAACCCTATTTATTTCCCATTGTGTTTAGGCATATGGAAATACACTCCTGTCACATTCCGGGGTCCAATCCAGAGCAGTCAGGAGTTGTCATCGCCTGCCCTGAAACCTTGGGTGCCTCATGATGCTTAGCTGTTGTGGCACTCAGCCTGGTATGTTCACAAAGAGCCAAATGGGCGTAGATCATACCTTGAGTGCCTGTGTATAGCTGCAATCCTAGTCCAGCAACTCTAACCTCAGCATCTTGTCAATAACACAGCAGACACACTTTGCCTTCTGCCAGCCTTGAAAACTAGTTGTAGGGTCATCTCAACACACTCCCAATTCTGAATTTTCTCAAAACGTGGGTTTTGCATTTAGTTTAGATTCAAAATTAGATACATTTTGTTTAACTACAAAAGAGAGAGTTTCTGAGTACACGCATAAGGTGTTAAAGTTACAAATTGTTAGAAGAGAAATAAAGATAAAGCACTTTCTAAGGGTGCGTCTACACTGCGGAGCTATTTTTAGATATTTCTGGTATCCTAAAATAGCTGTTCTGCTTCTTTTGAGCAAGCCTGTTATTTCTAAATATAGTGGGCTCACTATTCCGATATCCCTGTAAACCTCATTCCACGAGGAATAAGGGATGTTGGGGAATAGCACTCTATTTCAAAATTATCTTGAAATAAACTACACAATTTGCATAACTCAAATTGCACATCTTTTTTTGAGCTATGGATGCAGTGTTAGACATGCCCTAACATCTGAAACTTAACAAGCTAGATTTGGTTCAATGAAAAATCCTGACCACTTGTTCCCAAAAACATGTTCCTAGCAACATGGATGACCAAATTTTCAAATCAGGAACTTCCATAGAGTCAAAAGACCAGTTCCTTTGTCTTCTCAGCTAGAAGGGAGAGAAAATAAATATGCATCTGTGATGTGTGACTCTGGGTTGGTTTTGCCCCTCATTTTTATAGTCCAGTCACACTGTAAAATGCATTTTCCTGAGGGTTACCCATAGGTAAAGTTCATTTCAGTTGGGAGAAAGGAAATATGAAGTCTCATGGTGAAAGAGGTTCTGTGTCTGTTTTCTCAAATGCAAATCTCTCTCTTTCCAACCCTTTGTTACCATTTAATGTTGCCACATACATAAAAAATTGTGGAAAAGAGAAATTTTTAGAGTTCACTACCTAACCATCTATCTCAATCAGTAGTTCCCAGACTTCTTGGAATCATGCCTCCCTTTTTGATTTTTGAAAAACCCTCACGCCCCGCCCCCCAAATAGCAGCAAAATTTGTTGAGCAAAAAAAAAAGGAACTAAACAGGTCAGCAAAACTTGATGGGGGGGAGTGGAGAAGGCTAGGTCGCCTCGCACCCCTCCTGGAATTTCTTCACGCCCCCCAGTTTGGGAACCCATGATCTAAATGAATCTCAGGAAATACTTGAAGAAATTGTCTAACTGGTATTTATTATTTCTTCCTGTTAGAACTAAACAGATGTAAACAGAAATCAATTTTATCTGGACAGAGAATCAATTTTATCTGGACAGTGCACCAACATACTGTATCCCCAAAATATCAACATGAGGTTAATTGCACACATAAAAACCCATTAGGCAAGTGTAACATCCATATATCACACACGTATTTACACAAGACCTGATCTTACGGAATTGAAGTCCCATTCCTACAAGGGACTAAGTACTCACAACTCACACTGATGTCAAAGTAATATGTGAGGAGCAAAACCCATCCAGGAGACACACATACACATTGGGGGCGGGGGGTAAGATTAGGGCCTGGCGAGTTAAAAAGGATTTAAAGACTTCAATCCATAGTATACTTGCAATTTATCTAAAGAACATAATTAGAGAGTTTTACTTATGGAAATTGTACCATAATGCACTAAACTATGCTGTGAAAGATGGTCTTGTAATTAAGGCACTGGACTCTGACTCAAAGGAAGTGGGCTCGATTCCTGGCTCAGACCTTAATAAATCACTTTAACTCCAGCTATAAAATGGCATAATAGGTATGTTGTGAGGATAAATTCATTATAGTAATGGAAACCAAGTAAATGCCTAGATAGGAGGGAAAACATATTAGCATCATAGTTGTATTTTCCTGTAGGCAGTTAAGAAATATTTTACTTTTTATTTTTATTTTTTTGAAGACTTTGGGACTAAAATTAGTAAACTAATGGCAGATTTATATTGAAAACAGTGAAAATCAGTTTATTTCATAGAGCTTTTCTGCAAAATATTCCAGAAAATGAGAAAACTTTTAATTTTCAGCCACTAAGAACTGATCTCCTTTCCCATATTAAATTCCAAACAAAACAAATGCAATTGGATATTATCAAAAGTGCAATTATTCACAGTATTATTGTTGCCTGAATAAGAATATCAGTGGCATTCAGACTTCATTTGGATGTCTTTAAACTTGTAAGGCCATTGGAATAGTAATTGTAGTTTACTTGGGTTTTTAACTCTTTTTTCTCATAGGAAAATAATATTTTCTGCAATAAGAAAAAATCTTTGATAGGATAGTGCCTTCATATATGTGCATTTAGTAACAAACAGTAAACTTCAAAGCAGAAGTATCTCTAGGGTTGATTATTAGTGAAGAGACTTAAAAGATGATGGAACTGCAGTATTTATAACTCGTTCTTTTGAGTTTTTCCTTTTTCTTTCATCTTAAGTGATTGATGAGAGGCATGGAAAGCTTATTGAGACAGCTGAAGTTCTTGACTGTTCAGAGGAGAAATAACATAAGTCACAGGGACAAAGGTTCAGCCCATTTAAAAAAATGAAAAATTGATCCTCAACCAACTCTGAAAGGGCATTGAATGTTTAACTAACCTAAACTATTATTATACTGTATCTTGTATGAGCTGCCTCAGAGGGTGAGCTGAGGTTTGATGGAGGGTGTAAGATGTCCATGCTAACATGATAGCAAGCAAATTTATACAGTCACTTGAGAGATGTGGACTTAGGACTAAATCTGGGATTTTGTTGTCTTCTTTCTCCTTTAGTTGATGATGGTGGTTGGAAGGTTTTTAGAGGTGAAATTTTGTTGTTTAGGAAAAAAGAGGTATTCAGCGATTCCTCTTCTCTCTGATGCTCTAATTTGTAATGCTGAATTTAGCGCATCCCTGCAGGTAGCAGAGCATTCACTAATCAGAAATAGGAACAATAAAATATACATTATCCTTTAGGAGCTAAGCATTGTGTGATTTATAAAGAGTTGATGTTAGAGTGGAGATTATTAGAGTTGGTTTTGATGTGTTTGTTAGCGGAGAGAGGCTTCATTAGATTTGTGTGTGCTTTGGTATTGTTATGTATTTTTTTTTTTAAATCTGTACTACACCTTTCTGTTCTGATCTTGGTAGAAAAAGGCAGCCATTTTCTGTGCAGTTCACAGTGCTCTATACTTACTGCTTTTTTCACATCTTTGTTGTTGTCTCATAGACTATGTCTTTGTTCATGACAAAAACAGATAAATGCTTTGTGTCCTTTAAAAGATGAAGGTAGCCACCCGATAATAGCAGTTAAATGTGCTGATACTATGGAGTTCAGGATAAAAAATTGAACAGAGGCAGAAAAACAAGCATAGTAACAGTTTGCAAATAGCACAAGTAATATCCATGTCTCTACTTATAAAAAAAAAAGTATTTCCAAGATGTGTCATTTCACCATATTTATGTGAATGGCACATTTTCCACTGGGCAAAACTGTCTCCCGAGATGCTAGCTGGCATTTTAGTTAACTATAACTGCTGTGCATCTTTACATTTTGTCCCCAAAACCTCCATTCTGACATTTAGTCACTCCATTTGTTTATAGAGTGACACATCTAAGTAACTAAATCACACCACTGCTTGCAAAATTAAAAATGATACCACACTCCATACTGTCATGTCAAACAGTAAGCTGCACAACTAAAAAAAGCAATCCAAAGAACATATGTGGCATAGAAACCTCTAATGTACTGTAATGTCATCTGAGTTTTAGAACTCATCGTTTCAGCCTTAAGATCTGACTGGAATATTCCGTTTGAACTCTGTAATGGGATATAGTAACCATTTAAGGCCTGAGGGGGAAGTAGTACGTCCTAGGCTACACCATTCTAGGAATTTTGCAGAAGAGAGAGATCCAGAGAATGGAAAAGAGGTGCTGTCGAAGGAATTGGTGTCTAAGGTAAAAATACAGGCTATTGATCTATAAGTCTTGTACCAGAAGCCATGAAACATACGGTGGAAAAGGACTCCCCTTTCTCTCAGCCAAACAGGACAAGTTCTGTGAAAGATGGCAGAATATAATCTGCTTCTTTGCTCATAATTGGTGAGATATTGGTAGGGGGAATGCATTTGTCTCTCTCAGAGTCGAGAAGAATGAAACTAAACTCAATTGTTTACACACTTGTTCTAGAAGACAGAGAAGCATTGGAACTACTCCATGCCAGAAGGGAAACCTGAGAAGAAAAGGACATTACAGTGGGAAAATTTCATTTGATCTCATACATTTTGTTTATCTGAATGGCTCTCTTGCCATTGGAGTGAAATGAGGTGGAGAAAATTCAAGTGATTATGGAGAGAGTTTGCTTAGACTACCTCAAGCTTTCTACAGATTCTAATGATAAAAGTGAAAATATTGTGTTGTTTATGTTTATGTCTCAGTCCTTCTAATGCATAGTCCTTCTACTGGTCACACCTGGCTGTCTTAGAATGATTTTGACTGAATGACCTTCTCTCAGAATTGTACGATAACCCTTTATAGCTTCTCTCTGCTATAGGCAGGTGATGTCTTTTGGCACAACTGTCATAATTTAACTGAAAGATATAAATACTCATTTTAA
Organism: Pelodiscus sinensis; assembly: GCF_049634645.1. Taxonomy (NCBI): domain Eukaryota; kingdom Metazoa; phylum Chordata; order Testudines; family Trionychidae; genus Pelodiscus; species Pelodiscus sinensis. Next base: position 54,569,260 of record NC_134714.1, read on the forward strand.
ATGGCTACGTCATACATATAACATATTTTGAGAAAGCATTAATTTGGGAATACAAGCTGGCCAATAAAATACTTGTTTAATTAACTATAAGAGGGTTATGCCCTAGAATTATCTTTTGGCTATGAGCAAAATCTCAAATTAAATTGAGAGCAGTTTAGTCTTTATGTTGCTGCTTGATGGGAGGTCAGTACTAGTTGTACAAGGGTATGCCTACACTACAGCACTAACTCGAACTAACTTAATTCAAATTAGTTAATTCAAACTAAGCTAATTCGAACTAGTGCATCTAGACCTAAAAACTAATTCGAATTAGCGTTTTGCTAATTCGAAATAGCATGTCCACACTGAGTGGACCCTGAACCGAAGTTAAGGCTGGCCGGAAATAGTGCCAGCAGGGCATCAGGTTAGGACTTAGAGTGTGGAGCTGCTTTCTCAGGCTAGCCGAGAGCTCTGCTTAAAGGGACCTGACCCCCACCCCGGACAGACAGTTCTCAGGGTTCCCCGCTTGCTTGTCTACCTCGATGAGGATCAGCAAAGCAGTCCTGTCTTGGAGTGCCCTGAGTGCCCACACTCGGCACATCGCAGCACTCGGCCATCAGCCCGGCTGCACTTGTGGCAGGCTGCCATCCAGGGGGGTCAATCGGAGGGCTGTGAGGATCCAGGAGACCCTGCAGGAGAGCTTCCACCCCGAGGAGCCCTCAGAGCCACCCCAGTCCTCCCCATCGGGTGCATGTACCCCATTCCTCCCTCACCTCCTTCCACTTACCCCTCCCTAGCCCCCCTTCCTGATGTAAAAAATAAAGGACACGTGTGTTCAAAAATAGAAACTCTCTTTATTTAACAAAACTGGGGATGGGGGGGGATTAATCTCTGGGGAGACTGGGAAAAGGTGGTGGGAGAGGGGAAGAGAGAGGGTGGGAAAGGGGAGGGGGAAACATGGGAGGAGAAAGCTGGAAGGGGAAAGCCAGGGGAAGAAGGAGGAGGGGAAGTATAAAACTATGATACACCCACATCTTCAGTACTGTGTACAGATGTGATCTCCTCACCCCCGAAAAGATATTTTGGCCTTGTAAAGGGTTCCGAAAAGGGCAACTAAAATGATCAGGGGTTTGGAACAGGTCCCATATGAGGAGAGGCTAAAGTGACTTTGACTTTTCAGTTTGGAAAAGAGGAAACTGAGGGGGGATATGATAGAGGTATATAAAATCATGAGGGGTGTGGAAAGGGTACATAAAGAAAAGTTCTTCATTAGTTCCCATAATAGAAGGACTAGAGGACACCAAATAAAATGAATGGATAGCAGGCTTCAAACTAATAAGCGAAAATTCTTCTTCACAAAGCAAATAGTCAACCTGTGGAACTCCTTGCCACAGGAGGCTGTGAAGGCTAGAACTATAACAGAGTTTAAAGAGGTTAGATAAAGTCATGGAGATCGGGTCCATGAAGTGCTATTAGCCAGGGGGTAGGAACGGTGTCCCTGACCTCTGTGTGTGAAAGGCTGGAGATGGATGGCATGAGACAAATGGCTTGGTCATTGTCTTCGGTCCATCTCCTTCGGGGTAGCTGGTGTTGGCCGCTGTTGGCAGACAGGCTACTGGGCTAGTACAGTACAGCCATTCTTATGTTCTTATGTTCTAAGCTCAGGGCTCAGGGTCGGGGGTCTCACTGGACCACCTTGATTTTCATGCAAACCTGCTCCTGGGTTTGCATGTGGCCTTTGGTGGCCAGGCTGGCAGCTATCCTGCCCTAGACGGCCACTCCTAGTGTGGAGGTCATGGACGTTGGAGGCCTCCCCCCAAACCTGGATGAGGTCCACGATCTCCGCATTAGACCAGGCGGGCACCTGCCTCTTGCGGCCCCAGGCAGGTTCCTGGGAGCCGCCAGCCTGATCCCTAGAAGAGGAAAAGGGCTGGGTGGCAGCTGGTGGCTGGCTTGTGCCATACCAGGTGCAGGGTCTGCTGGCTGGGTCCTGGCAGGCTTGCACCTGGCACGGGCACCGTAGCCAGACCATGCCCCTTTAAGGGCTCCAAGGCCGGGAGGGGGGCAGAAGAGTTTCCCTGGTTGTGCCCAGAGTGGCCACCAGGGCAAGATGGGAAGGGCTAGCCTCCCACTAGTTCGAATAAATGGCTACACAGCCCTTAATTCGAACTACTTAATTTGAACTAGGCATTAGTCCTCGTAGAATGAGGTTTACCTAGTTTGAATTAAGCGCTCGAACTAGCAGTTTGCATGTGTAGCGCCTATGAAAATCAATTCGAACTAACCGGTGTTAGTTCGAATTAACTTTGTAGTGTAGACATACCCCAAGGGATTGTACAAGGGATGGAGCTGGGGACCTGTTTCTTAGCCTGCAGCAAAAAGGTAACTGAAAAAAAAGTATTAACTTTGCCTTCAGTCTGGGCCCAATGGAATGGAAAGGCTCCTCATTTCCAAAAGGGTATTCTATAGTGTCCCATCTCAAAAGCCCACAAGGCAGGTCCTTGTCCCTGCCTTGTCACTCTCCTTCTGATATATGTGGCTTTCCTTTTAAGTTTCATCTGCATTTGGAGCATGCTATGTAGGTTAAGGCTGGGAGGGGACAGCTGGAGCCTGAATCATTCACTATATCTAGACTGCCAAGAAAAGTCGGAAAAAGATATGAAAATTGTGAACAGCAATTTGTGTATCTTTTCCCACATTTTTTCTGAAAGAGGTTTTTCTGAAATTTGGTCCATCTACACAGGGCCGAATTTCAGAAAAAAGTCCTCTTTCGGAACATGCCTTATTCTTTATCCTGGAAAAACTTTGCTGACTAGACATAGCCGTTCTTTGACCCCTTCAGTTTTAGTGCAGGGTTTATATGCAACATCACAATCTGCTATTCTTCAGAGCAGAAATACAAGTATTTGAGAAAATTGGAAAATGACTAAAAAAATTAAAGTCATATAAAATTTGAAATAAAACAAATCGGAGAGAAAAGTCATTACAATTCTTTCATTCCATTTGCCCAATTGCTACATTAGTAAAGAGCATCGCTTCAAGAAAAACCCTCAAACAAAGAGTCACCATAACTATTAGGAAAATTTACATAATTAGACAAAATATTTTGGTGAAAATAGATGTGTAAAGGGATAAGCTTTTTATATTAAGAATCTTATTTAATGGATGAAAAATGCTAAAATATGACACACAAACTGACTAGTATTATTCAGATAGTACTATTTTTAGATTGTAATCCACATTATATTTTGATTGCAAATAATAAAACTATTTAAAGTTGTCTGAGTAGAGAAAAAACATATGTCTAGTTATGAATTAATGACTTTGTGTAAAACTGCTTCTTGGTGCACAAAGCAAAGCTTCCTGCCTAAAGCAAAGTATTTAGACCTTTTTGCTGTCCCTAAACAATTTGTTCAAACATTAAGTTTTTAGATACAGACCCTATTGTATGATGTGATCCAAAAAGGTGGATTCTAATATCTATTCAGAATCACATTCAAGCCATAATAGTACAATCAGGATCTCACATTACTCCACAAAAACTTTGTGCAAACAAATTTCAACTTGTGAAATGCTTGTGCACTATTCATAGTGAGTGTTCCTATGAATGTTTGATATTCATGATTTGACATTCAAGCTGTGTGATCTAGTACTTAAATCACATGGTAAGATTTCTTGACCCTGATTGCCTAAACTAATCTCTAAACCCTACTGCTTCTGCTTGATCCTAATTCATTTCATCATGGGGGAAAAAAGCCCTGAATATGTTTAAACCTGTAGGGGACAATAAGTGGCCTATGGGCCAGATGCGATTCTCCAGGGTTAGCCTCTAGTGGGTCGCCAATGCTTTATTTACCTGTGCCTCCACAGCTATGGGTGCTTGAAAATTTCATTGGCAATGGATTGCCATTCCCGGTCAATAGGAGCTGTAGGAAGTCCTGATCCGCACTTCTTCTTGCAGCTCCCATTGGCTAGGAACAGTGATCCATTGCCCACCAGAGCTGCAAGCACCCATACCCATGGATGTGCAGGTAAATAAAGCAGTGGCGGCCCACCAGGCCTAACCATGGAGAGCTGCCTCTGGCTTATTGCCCACCCCTACTTTAAACCAACTGAAATTTTGCACAGATGAACTCTAAGGATGACATCTCATTTGATATATTTCATGTATGAAATTTAACTGGATGTGTGTGACAAGCATTATGCAAATGTGTAGTCTAAACCAAAACAGCAAAGCAGTATAGAAGTGCAAGCTGATAAACTAGAATTTGTACTATCGTTAAGATATAAAAATAGATGTACTTTGCTCAATTAGTGCATTAAGACACAAGCATAACAGGGAGTCCAGCTAATGTACAGGTGGAGTAGTTTGAAACTGAAATATCACAATTTTTATTAGAGCATTTTCTTTTCAGAATACCATCCTTATTTTTGTTTCTAAAATGTGGGATCTCTCTTGGGAATTGAAGAATCATTGGTTTCCTGAAGTTTATTGATAACTGCCTCTCAGCCTGGTACAAGCCATCACTGTCCATGATGCCTAAATTGTTTAATAATAAATTGATTTTGTTAATACAATTACTTTTCATATTAGTCAGATAAGTATTTAATTACAGTGAGTTAGATATAGATTTTCCTAAGCAATTTGTGATTTGCTTGGAAATGATTTGTTGAATAATGAATTGTCTGAAAAAAATTGCAGTACATGAGAGAAGCAAAATAGCTGTGCAGTATAAAGGACTTATTCTGGTCTCATTTTAGCCTATATTACTTGTGTAAACCCATTGACTTTAGGGTCAGAGAGACAAAACTGAGGCCACGAATTTGTAAAAGCTGTGTCATTTAGTTGTTAACATAGCTGAGATGCAGTCTGTTGGTTTTCAAACTTCAGAAATTTAGGCAGTTTCTAAACTCAGCATTAAGGATAATTAACTCTGTTCAGAAAACTTTCAGAGAAGATTTTTATTATCTCAAAGCTTTTTCTTTGTCTAAGAACTCTTTACAAAGAGACATCTTTCTTCATGAATAAGTGTCAGCTACGTTAATTAAGAAAAAACTTGTCAAGCAGAAATACAACTGCACTATAATATTAAGTTGAAATGAGTTCAGTAACTACTTAAAATACCTCATCCGAGCAACCTTTCTTCCCCTCTAGAAAGGTTCTGATCTCAGAATTCTAAAATTTAAAAAAGCTGTACTTATAATACAAATATGTGGCTAAATTATGAGTGTCCTGCCACTGATGCATGTGGATATGAAGTTGAAAGCAAAATCTAGCACATCTCATTTGATGTATTTCATGTATGAAATGTAACTGGACGAGTGTGACAAGTATTATGCAAATTTGTAGTCTAAACCAAAACAGCAAAGCAGTATAGAAGTGCAAGCTGATGAATTAGAATTTGTACTACTGTTAATAAATAAAAATAGATGTAGCTTGCTCAATTAGTGCTTAAGATACAAGCGTAACAGAGGAACAAATAGCAGGTACACCAAAGGGGTAGATTCTCAGGGAGGTCCCTCTCTTTTGTTTTTTCTGAGCCAGTGAGGAAAAGGAGATCTTGATGAGACATCCTTTCCTCTGCTATCCTTCCTTGTTTTGACCCAGACTGATCCTTAAGGAGTGCCATCCCCATAGTCCATCTTCTGAGCTGCACACCCTGCTCCTTTCTGCTGGAGAAGGCTGGTGGGGCCTGCCAGGTGAAGGGAGAGGAAGAGGGAGAGGGTTCCCTGTCCTCAAGATGACACTGTTCCTGTTCACCTGTTCGCCATTGTTTCTTTGAAGGCAGAGTAGTGTGTGAAACTCCTAAGAATTAAACAGGGTATTGGGGGAGGGGACAGTTGCCTGGAGAATTCTATCCCCACCTAGATCAGCTGGGGGATTGAGAAGAATGCCTCCTAGATGTCCTTTTTGGCCCTTGGGTATATTTATACCAATGCAGAGCATCATGTCTGACCCTGGGTCAGGTAGGAAGGCTTGGTGGGCAAGTGACACAGCTTGGTGGCAGTGAATGTTATTACACCCCTCTTCCCCCGGTAGCAGCTCTTCCTTTTGCTCCAAGAAGATGACCAACACCTGACCCTTTGCAAGGGTGTGTCAGGCCTACAAGGAGAGGAGTTCTTTTTTCCTTTGTGAACGTCAGGGCACCCTGGAATTAAATTGCACTGGGAAAGGGGTCTGCATTTTAGAAAGTGTCACAGTTATAGGGGCATCCAGAAAGTTCTTGCCAGTCCTTGAAAATTTGGGGAAGATGATATAAGTCTTGTGCTGGCTTGTATCCATATCATGAGCAAGTCTCCAAGGTGAACAGCTTCTGGTTAGAACAATGAAGGTAAGGGAAGTAGGCAAGATAGAACCATAGATTTGGGATAAGGATTCATTATAAGGGTTGAGTCAATCAACCTGGGGCATGAAGTGTAGTGGGGCATGAATTGCAGCTCGATGTGGGACCACCCTATCCTAAAAGGTAGTAGCAGCTCTAGACACAAGCTGGGACCTTCCCATGAATTGTCCTGGCATGAAGGATATTGCTCGTCTCTTCCTTTCCATGGAGCTGTCAGGCCCTGTCATTCTATTTCAGCTGGTACCTAGCCCCTGACTTAGAACTGGTGCAGACCAGAGGTATCGGACTGTTTAATGAAAATAAAGAATTGCAACGTCCTGATAAAAATGTTGCTGCAATGTGATTTCTGTGCAGTGCGCTGAATGTCAAAGTGAAGAAACTCAGTGAATTGCAAGTAAATGGCAGGAGTATCAATGACTGTTTTACCACCCCTGTAGGTTAAAGAGTGTCTGAGAAAAGGAATCCATTTAAATCCATCTCCTGGTCTGGCTTCCTCCAAAAATGTGTGTTTTTCTCTGGTAAGGGGTAGATTTCCCTGTGACAGGTAGCTATGCCAGAGCTCTGCTACTATAGCCTGACCTTCAAGGGGTAGTGGGCGCTGTCCGGGGTTCTCTGCTCGGTGTCCCCATCCGGTTCCCTTGTTTTAGCCCTTTGATCCTCACACCCGTCCCTGTTTTCCTTTTATTTGTCCCAAGTAATTACTTGGTTTCCTGGGCTCAGTGGACCCTCCCCATAGGCTGGGGGGAGATCCTTTAGATGTGGATGGGCTAACGCCCGCCCACCTCCTGGATTCCAATAGGCCACTACAGCCTGGCTGAAAAGGCCAATTACAGCCAACACAACAAGCCCAGGCCTGAAGGGCTAATGGAAGCAGCTGTGGGCCTCATTAGCCAGAGGGCTATATAAGGCAGCCAGAGGGAGAGTGAAGGGGGAGGAGCCAGCAGGTGGCTGAGTGTGCTTCCAGGCCAGGAGAGGCTGGTTGATGAAAACAAATGCTCTGTAAATAGAAGGTAGTGAGAAATTGGCACTGACAATAAAAGGCACAGGTGACTGCAACAGAAGGGTTTCCGGTTGATTTGTGGACAAAGAAGGTGTCCCAACGCGAGAGGCCTGAGTAAGGACCTTGCCATACAGGTTACATCTTTTAAATTTATGGAGAGTTTAAATAATAATATTCTTTATACTGGTTGGTTGTCCTGACCAACCATGTTAAATATTAGGGGTCTGACAGAAAGTGTAAGATCTGTTGATGGGGACCTTCTTCATACATGGCCGATTCATGATGACTAAGAACATGATTGTCAATGGCAATATAAGAGTCCCATCCTTTCTGCCATTGATTATTTTTTTTAGTAATAGTCTTTAAAGAACTGAAATGTGAAGTTTCTAAGCCTAGTTTTTATGGTAAGTATTTAGATAACATTAGAGGATATGTGTTTGCTTGAAACTTATTGTAGTCATAATTTTACATGTGCTTCTTTTAGCCATGAGGTTTTATACAGCTTGCGTAGAATGAGGTTTTCTCTTCTTTGTGGAATACCCCATAGAATGCTGCAATTATCCCTCTTGTCCACTGGTTTTAGCAACCTTAGACAAATGGGTAAAGCACATTAGTTCTACACACAGAAGTACAGCCGTAAGAGTCACATAGGATAAGCAAACACGTTAAATATCCCCATTGCCATAGTATTGCACACCGTTTCCCCCAGCACTTTCCAAAAAAGGTATGTAGCCCAGAGAAAGGCTTTGCTTACTCCCTTTGTGGTTCTACATTCCAAGCTGTAGGGGTTAATTGCGGAAAAACTCTGTACATGTAAAGTATAGGGGTGGTAAGGCCTGCATTCCTCCCTCCCCTCCTCTCCCCCTCCCCTCCGCCACACACACACTCTACTGGTGAGCCAGAAGCAAGCCTCTAGGAACATATGCTATTTAAGATAAACAGTGGTGCCACTGTAGCAAGAACAAATTATAGATAAGGGTAAAGGGAAGGAACATATAAACAGTCTTGTTTACCTAAATGTATTGATCATGTAAACAAAGTCAAAGGACAAGCAGTACAGCTGAGCCATACTGTAACAAGCGATGAGTAACCCCCGGAAATTTCCAAACTGCAAAACAGGGTAAAAACCTGTATATAAGCTGCACAACAGTATGGCAATTTGCACTTCACCAGTGGGCTTTGGTACCAGCGCCTCAGAAGCCTAGATGATCTCCTGCTTCATCCACAGCTGAAACCAGGTCCCTAACTTGCAGAAGGGATGTAAGATGTTGCTTTTCCTATCATGTTGTTCTTTAGTTAAGGAGCGCAGCTGATAGCTGTCAGAAAATAAACGGATTGTGTTTGACAGATATATGTGCAGTGTGTTTTTGTACTTTGAGAACCCAGTGTCGGACCTGAGACTTACTCTTGATGGCAACACAAGCTAAATCTGGATTGAGTCAACATGCTTGGAGTAAGCACCCACCATCTAGGAACGAAAAGAGGAAAGGAGTCAGGATGAAAGTTAACAACTCTTGCTTTCAAATATGGACACAGAGAAAATTGAATTTCTAATTAATTTAAAAGTTAAATATGCTGAGGATAGTAATATTAATAGTCCACAGAAAAGGAACTGAATAAAAAAAGAAAGGGTATGTATAGAGTGCAGGGGTTTTCTGGGATACCTATGGTATCCCAGAAAAACTCTGCTGCATCCAGGGAATGCTTTGCTCTTCTGCAAAAAAAAGTGGAAGAGCAAACGCACTCTTTTGGAAGCCCTGTCTTCCTCATTCTAGGATGAAACAAAATACAGGACTATGTAGCACTTTAAAGACTAACAAGATGGTTTATTAGGTGATGAGCTTTCATGGGCCAGACCCACTTCCTAAGATCAAATAGTGGAAGAAAATAGTCACAACCTTTCCTGTATTTTGTTTCAGCTACACCAGACTAACACGGCTACAATTCTATCATCATTCTAGGAAGGGATCTTCCAAAAGAGGGGGATTTTCAAAAATTTGGCCCAGTGAAGAAAGGCCAAATTTTGGAAAAGCCTCTTCCAAAAAAAAAAACCCAGAAAAAGGTGTAGTGTAGGTTTGGCTTAAAAAGGGCTAAAGAAGAATTTACAGAAGTGTCTCAAGATTCAGACTATCAATTTGGTGAAATCTTGTTTCAAGTTACAGCCCCATGTGAGCCAAATGCTTTACTCTGATAGCTTCATTGAAATTAAGAGTTAGTGCATTTATTACTTTGTTTTAACCCCATTAAGCTGAATGATATGGGAAACCCTCTGAACTGAACACCTATTGGAATCTTTTGGTCTTCATCTGTTCTTGGTTTGGAAATCAAAAGGAAATATTATTTATAATGTTAATCTAAGATATTGACAGATTTATCCAAGCAAGGAGAGAAGATCTGTTTTGCAAGATTTTCATTTGCTAGAATTTGCTGTTTCATTTCTTTTTCCCTGCTAATCATTTTCTTACAAAGGTTGGTATTTTTTTTCCTTGTAACTAATGAAAATTGAATATGTGAATACTCAAATTAAGAAAAAAATTATGCAAAAAAGAATCAGTTGATGAAAAGTTGAATGATTTGGGCAAAGATTAGTTACTTGCTTTGATAACACGAGAAATTGAATGAAATTATTTGTATTTAAGTTTGCTTTCTGAATTTAAAACTCTGACATTTAGGCAGTAAAATGCAGTGTTTCTATTTACTAACCAATATCTCAATATGTACTTCAATTTGTAGAATGTTTTATTGAATAATCTGGTCCTATTTAATTGGAATTTGATTGATAATGAAATCAATTTTCAGCCGCTCTTCTGTATTAAAATTTTGTTATCTAGAAAGCAATGTGTTCGTGTTTACTGATTATCATATCAATAGAGGCTTAATTTTGTTGGCTTTTCTACTGAATAATCTGGGAAATATAAAAAGCAGTTTTTATTTGGCTCTTTATTGATTTTTTTTATATTAAAACTCTATGATCGGAAAAGTAATAAGTTTATTTCCACTTACAATCTTATTAATGACTCCATTTAAACCTTGTAGTTTTTTTATTTTGCACTGATTTTAACTAGTCTGTTTTTTAAAGTAGAATTTTGCTTTATTATACTTTTAATTCTTATATGTCCAAATACAATTCTTTAGTGTTACTAGTCTGTTTCATGGGAATAAACCTGTATTCATTTTTTTATAATACATTACTATCTTGACACAGGGAATGTGATTTTTAACCGTTATAAATGTAATAGCTCTAAAACATTTAAAATATGAATAAGATATTTTAAACAAATGATCCTAGCTGACCTTGATTAAAAAAATTACTCATATGAAGCTGTCATTACTGACTGAAAAAAAATTTGTTACAAAGAGATGGACTTTCCTTGTCTCTCCTGTGCATGAAAACAACTCTTAGTAAGTGTAGGCCTAGGAATCCCAACAACCATCCCTAAACATAGAGATCTGTTTTAGTTGCTCCCATTTCTTTATATTTTAATCCTCTGACTACAAGGAAATTTGAACAAGTGCACCCATTGTGTGGTTGAACATACTGGGATGAAAGTGCTGACTTATTGTAAGTCAGCCAGGGTTGGGAAGGTTCCATAGTAGCTGAGGGGTCAGCTGGTTAAAAGTTGTTTAGTTGCACAGGGTGTTTGGGGAACCTGGGATAAATTAGGTGTTTGTGGGCACCTCTATGTCATAATTACATACAAATGGGGACCATGTGATGCCCTACTTGTCCACAGTTGCAACAGCTTGCTGGTGTGAGCTGTGCAGATGCTATTGCTTTGGCATAGATCTCAGCCACAGTTCTTCTGCAGTACATTTAATTAGTTCTAGTGGAGACACACTAGAAGGAGACAGGTAGGTCCCAGGTCTGAAAGACCTAATTTTCTGATGCCACTTTTGGACCAAGTTAGGGACTGCTATGCTACTGACCTATAACTAATGAGTCTAGGTTTTTTCAACCTTTTCTGCCAGCCCTGGTAAACTACCCATTCCATTAAGCTATGTATCAGAATCTGTGCTGAACCCACCTGGTTCCAAAGCCTATGTAATCTAGCTGTTGAATCACCTTTAACAGTTGTCTGTCATAATGCACCTGACATGCTGCTAAGTATAAAAGAGTTTATATACCTATCTCATAGAGCTGGAAGGGACCTTGAGAGATCATCAAGTCCAGTGCCCTGCCCTTATGGCAGGACCAAGTACTATCCCTAACAGATTTTGCCCCTGATTCCTAAACAGCCCCCTCTAAGATTGAGCTTACAACCCTGGGTTTAGGAGGCCAATGCTCAAACCACTGAGCTATCTCCCCCATAAACTCATAGACCCAACTGAATGAGTATGATTCTATCATAAAGTATACTAGTGACTATACCATAGTCATTGCCTTAGGGGATTATTAGCCAAAGAGTTAATAGTGGCTACGCTATATAAAGAAGATGAAGGACATATGTGAAATATAGAATGTGCCAACTGACATTTTATATAAATGTACAGCTCTGGTTGAGGTTTTGAATTATTGTACAATATAGTTTTAGAAATGCAACTAAATATTTCTTATAATTTGTGCTTGAGAGCCCCTTCAATCAGCTCTGATTTATAACCACAATAGTCTTATAGAATCTTAGAGATGCTCTAGCATAAGAGAGGGAAAGGAACTACAGCCAATGCAGGGATCAGTTTCTGCCAGTTGTTGCCATTTAATTAAATGCTATTTGGTGTACTCATAGCTAGTGCTAAAATACTAGGGTTTTATCTTATGGTCTAAACATTTTCCTCCTTTATATCACACACATGAAGTAAATACCCTACCTTTAGTCATTTAAGCCAACGTGAAAAGTGCCAGATAAGAAAAAGAGTAAGGTGGAAAAGTTGTTTTTTACTAATTGTGTAAACACTAACTGAGTTGCAACCAAACATTCTTAGAAGTGGTAAGAGAACAAAAAAGGAAAAAGAATAGGAGCTCCTTGAGGTGGCTTGGTCATATTCCAGCACTTATCAACTTCAGGCTCTCTCCTCAGGAAGACATAGCCCTAGGTCCATATGACATAAGTTGAATGGGTTAATACAAAATCCAACTGGTCATCTCAGGTACATTGGTAAACCTAAGAAACATTTTGACCTGAAGTTCAATTTGGTTTACATTCGTTACACCTCTGGCTTAGAGAATGAAGAAATGGATGGATGCAGAGCAAACAAAACAAAGCTGACAAAAGCAAAATTAAAGCTATGCTACTCTCTACCCCTAACTACCAAAAGCAAATCTCAAAGGGCGTGTCTATACTACAGAGAAGATCAATGCTTCAGAGCTTGAACTTTTAGCATTCGATTTAGTGGGTCTCAAGTGGACCTCCCAAATCAAATGCTGAGGGCAGCCCCTGCCAGCATCCTGTACTCCTCATTCTGTGAGGAATAAGGGAAGCCGATGGGAGTGGGTGCTCCTGTTGACCTCCCACAGTGTAGACCTCCCGCTGTGGTTACTCGGTTTACAGTAAGCCAAATCCAGCTATGTATTTTGTGTAGCTGGATGGCATACCTTAAGCCAACCTGCCTGATCTAATGTATACCAGGCTTGGAAAAGCTTTGGTAAACTCTTAAATCTGAGAAGGGAAGTAAATATACTGTGGACATTCAAGAATTTTGCCATTTATATATTTGTATTCTATTTTTCATGTAATGCACTGACTTGAAATGTAATTACAAATCTGCTGCTGAATTTAAAGGTAACATAAAACTTTACTGCTACTGTAATTGGATGAGCTACAGAAGAGTCCATAAACCTACCAAGAAGAATGTATGTGACCTGATCGTGTTTGTAAGCTATGCTATGAGAGCAAATTATAAAACATCGTTTCTGTCTATTGATTTCCTTAATAGTAGCTAAATTTATGTCATGTTTGTTTTCCTTTGGGAAAGGTAAACCTACGTAATTATAATATGGTGGGGGAGGTCACATTAATATTTCTAAAAGCCCCACTATAATTATGAGAAACACCGGACTTCAATTCTTCAACATTCTGGCAAGTTTGGCAGCTTGCTGCCAGATGCATTGTGGGAAGGAACTACCTCAACTTAAATTCTTCATTCTTGGGAACCTGAGTATAGCAGAGAGGAGCAGAACAATGACCACATCATATTTTAAATTCCTATGATTATGTGGAAGCATATCCATGGGTGTATTGTGTGATCAGGAGCGTAGCATAATTCCCATGCAAACCTGGGGGGAATCTTAGCTATTGTTGGCCCCCTGCATATTATCTTGTGTACTGTTCTTCACCTACATACAAGTGGTGATTTAGGGTGACACTATCAGATTGAAACTACAGTATATAAGAGCATTGGCTCTGAGGCTGTGTCCAGACTCCATGCCTCCGTCGACGGAGGCATGTAGATTAGCCAGCTCGGAAGAGGGAAATGAAGCCGCGATTAAAATAATCGCGGCTTCATTTAAATTTAAATGGCTGCCCCGATCTGCCGATCAGCTGTTTGTCGGCAGATCGGGAGAGTCTGGACGCGATGCCCCGACAAAGAAGCCTTTCTTCATCGACACAGGTAAGCCTCGTGAAACCAGGTTTACCTGTGTCGATGAAGAAAGGCTTCTTTGTCGGGGCATCGCGTCCAGACTCTCCCGATCTGCCGACAAACAGCTGATCGGCAGATCGGGGCAGCCATTTAAATTTAAATGAAGCCGCGATTATTTTAATCGCGGCTTCATTTCCCTCTTCCGATGTGGCTAATCTACATGCCTCCGTCGAAGGAGGCATGGAGTCTGGACACAGCCTGAGGGAGCTGTTCCACAATAGGGGCAGAAGGCATAAAGTCCTCTTTGAAAATTATCAGAATTCTGAGGCAACCACACATGTAGAGAGATGACCAGCCCCACGCTTGCTTTGTTAAGGCATAGTACCCCAAAATGGTATAATTTCCAACATAACTTTCTCCTTCCACAGAGCAAATTTCTCCCCAGGGAGAAAGACAATATAGCTCTGTTTTTTCTATCTTAAATTTTACAATTAACAGTGACTCTAATTCATTATGTATTCAAAGAAACAAAACAGTATAGTCGTAGAGAAAAGGAAAACAAATAGCTTACCTGGGTACATGATTTATTCTCATCTATCAAAGTTCTCTGAGTCAGACAGCTGAAAGGAATACTTAAACAACGTTAGCAGCCTCCAATCATCCTTAATTCACTCGGCTTGTGGAAGTGGGTAGAATAACATTGTCAACATGCAGCCAATGAGTGCATGAGAAAGGACAGGACGGAAAAAAAATAAAGGTGCTAATTAGTTAGATTAAATTAATTTTACAAATCTAAAATTTATTTTTAGAAAAATTATATTCAAATGATAATAAGAAATTCCTCACAATTGCAGGAAATTTATAGTTACTGTGTATTTTAAGGGTCAAATTCTGCCCTTAGATACCTTGGAAACCTTTGCTTTTCATTGTCCAGTTTAATGACTTCAGGCTAGACCATCCTCTTGACAGGATACCAGGGGACAAAGGACATTTTCACAGATCCTTTCCCCAGATGATTCCTTCAGTGTTCTGAACACAAACTGTCCCAAGATTTAACATCTATGAACTAGTTTCATGTCCCTAAACCAACTCTCTGGGGATATCTTTACACTGCGTTATTTTGGATAAAGAAAGTATTTACTGTAGATAAAAGTGGGTTTTGGTTGAAGAGAATTTTGGAAACCAATGTTTCTTGAAAAAAATTACATGGTTTCTTTTAGTGAAAGGTGAATAATTCTGCTGCATTGCCAGCCAGTTCGAGCATTTTTGCATCCAACTACAACATGCAGTAAATTAATTGCATCTCATAGAATAAAATGATTGTATGTTTTGAGAAATATACCTTTTGACATTATTAGCTTTATACATGGATATTTCAAGGGTTTAATGAAAAACAGTCTCTCTGGTGTGACTAATAGAGTTTTAATTTAAATATCTAGAATCCATTAACATTTCAAATAATAATTTCCAAATCCTTCTTCCACTGAAATCCAGAGGAATTTTGCCATATATTTCAATAGAATCAGAGCTTATTCCTAATAAAATAAACTCATTGTAACTTTATCCTACTGCAGAGTGTCACCTGAATGCTGGGATAGCTAACCTTTTTAGACATTTTGTATGTATTGGAAACTCAGAGGTAAATAGTGTCGGTGAGCTGATCACTGGACTCTAAATTCCCTAGCCTCTTAGGAAATCCAAATACATATATTTTAGGACATTATGCCAGAGCTTGCAGGAAAAGAACTTAAGAGAATACCTAACGATACAAATCTTATGGTATGTCTATGCTGCAATAAAACACTCATGGCTGGTCTGTGTCAGCTGAGTCAGGCTCACTGAGATTGGACTGCAGGGCTACAAACTTTCAGTGAAGAAGTTTGGGCTTGGGCTCAGGCAGAATGCTGACATGGGTCCCAGAGCTCAGGCTCTAGACTTAGCCCAAATATCTACACTATAAGGCTATGTCTACACTGCAGGCTTCTTGCGCAAGAACTGTTCTGCGCAAGAGTTCTTGTGCAAAAGGTCTTCCACAAGAGCATGTCCACACTGCCATGTGCTTTTGCGCAAGAGCGTCCATGGCAGTGTGGATGCTCTCTTGCGCAAGAAACCCCTGTTACCTGTCTACACTGCCTTCTTGTGGAAGAGCTCTTGCACAAGAGGGCTTATTCCTCGTGGGGAGAGAAATAACTGTTCTGGAAGAAGCCCTGTTTTCCGATGCTGTACTGTAAATTTATTTGCACAGGAACGCACGTGCATTGTAGACGCTTTGCAAGTTTTTGCATAAAAACAGCCGTCCTTGCGCAAAAAGCCTTCAGTATAGACATAGCCTAATTGTATAGCCCCACAGCCTAAGCCTAAGTGTCAGCTGACATAGACTAGCCCAGGTGTTTTATTGGAGTGTAGGCGTACCCGTACAACAGTGGTACCCAAACTGTGGTGAAGCATGGAGTAGCACCCAGAGCAGTAGAGTAGGACCAGGCCATTTCCCATGGAGGGGTGAGAAGGAAGCACCACCCATCCCCTCGCCGCCACCTATGTATGAACTTGTTCTGACACAGCAGCATCTCTATCTCCCAAGTCCTCATCCGGTCTGATTCCCAGCGTCAGCATGGCTGTACTCCTGCTCTCACTCCCAGACGCAACCCCAGTACTGGCCTCAGACCACCCCAGCTGCAGCCCCAGCCTTGGCCCCTTCCTCCTGTGTTCACCCCACCCCAGAACCAGAGCCTCACTCCCAGTTCCAGAGGCAAAAACAGGAGAAAGGGAGTGCAGCTCTCAAATGTTTGGGGAACACTGCCTTAGAGACAAGTTATGATAAGAAAGCAGAGAATTTCTAAGTTATGCTTTTAAAGGACAGGACAGCTATAGGTACCAATCTAGTTCCTCAAAGTTCCTTAAATATAATATCCAAATTGCCTCTTCAATGCCTGTAACTGAGCTGCTGGCCCATTAGAGTGTACCGCCAAGCAGAATAAGATGGAGGGAAATGGCTGGGCTGTAGCTGCAGGAGAATGGGGGCTTAGTACAGCACATTGCTAGGTTAGGATTTCATGTTGTTTAATTAATAGGACAAGGAAATGTCATCTAAGGGGAGCAAGAGGTATCAGATTCAGGAACAGAGCCTAGGAAGTGGTATGTATGAGAGTGAGGAACAGATAGCTGCCAGGGATGTCTCATTTCAAAGGACATAGTGCTTTATGTCACACAAATGTAGTGTCCTTTCCCTTTTATATTTTATGTATGATAGTTTATCAGGAACAATGAATCATGGAACTGAGACAATCAAGTTAGTTAAACGTAAAGAGGAATTCCCACAGAATTTTATATTTCTTTGATTAATATATGAACTGTGTTCCTCATTTTGAGACTTATTTTGTAGTTCTGCATTTGGCCTTGGCTAATTGAGAGATATGCTTGGGAACTGGCTGTAGAGGAAGGGCCAGGTAGCTACCTGAGGATTTGGTGCCTCGATGTTTGGGTGCCCATTGATAGACCTGGAAATGATTCTCTGGAACTGCTGAGCCAGTCTCACTGGTTTCAGTTGGAGATGTAAGAGCTCAACGATTATGAACATTGGGCCCCTAAAGTGGCAGCAAATTGGCTCCCCAAATTAGGGTACCTAAAATAATTCCTGTGCTAGAAGTTATGGACCGCTATCCCTAATTTGCAATTTGTCACAAAGGAAATGGGTAGCTTTCATACAAAGGAAAACACCAGTCTACCTATCTGAAGGACACAAAGAAAATGGTCTATGGAATGCAGTTTGTGAGATTGGTTGTAAAGCCTTTGAAAGCTGGATATTAATTTTCATTAAAAGAGTCATTGTATACTCAGTGAACCATCCCAGTAAGCCCAAGCCCTTTTTGTACTTGAGGTAACTGGAAAAAGTACTTTGGAAAATGGGAGTGCCTGCTCTAAATCATGGGAGCTGTGTCCAGATCTTTAAACTGCTCTAGCTGAAGGGCTTTAATAAGAGAAATCTCTTGATACAAATCTCTTGATACAAAGGGGGTTTCATCTATTCAGCAAAGGAAGTCCAAAAATTCAGACAGGAGAAAGAGCTTTCCAGAGATGTAAGCTATTCACTTTTCTTTTCTTCTCCATGAGTATGCTGAAAATGCCTTATGTAGTTTAACTTTTGAGAAGTAAGATAAAGGAAGTTCTTGTAAGTGAACCTTTCTTTTGAAGTTCAATTTTCTCTGTTTTTAATAAGTCTTGCTTTTGCTAAGATTATTATTACAGGGGTAATTTCACACAAACATTTCTACAGAAAAGAGAACCTTCAAGCAAGGGCACCATTGAGGGAAGGCGGGGGTGGGAGGGCTGAAGGCTCTCATACTGGGATGCTGTTTGCTCTTCTTTCCCTTCCCCCTCACTTTCAGGGAGTGAAATAAAAATACACAGCTTGTAACACTTACTCTTCTACCCCCTTCCTTTACCAGCTACGAGTGAGAAGAATGCACACAAGCTGTGCTTGTTCCCCTCACACCTTTACAATGAGAAGGGGAAGAATAGTAAGCAGCAGCCCTGTATGAGAGGCTTTGCCCTTCCCCACCCTCCCTAAATGGTGCCTTTGGCCTAGTAACCTCTAGGAGAAGAACTGAAATTTGCACTCTCCTCTTAGTTTTAGTAGAAAGGGCTAGGTCAAGGTGTTCTATTTCCTTGAGTTTTGTGTGTGAGGTTTTGCAAATTTCTACACTGAATCAGACACCTGGACTGGTCTGTGCCAGCTGACTTGGGCTTGTATGGCTTGTGCAAAGGGACTGTTTAATTGCAGCGTAGATGCTCCAGATTGAGCTCTGGCACCCTCACATCTCAAACATAGTAACTTAATAAAATTGTTCTTATTATTAATAATGTTTCCCTTTACCTGGAATATCGGGGTCACAGTTGGAGGAAAGACATTGGACTTGTGTAGTCTAGTACTCTCATATAGTTTGGGAGAGAGGCTGGATACTGGACTAACTGTTCCCATGGCATAATATTTTCTACTTTTACCATTTAAATTAGAATTACATAAAAAGGGAGAGGAAAAAAGATAAGACAGAGGTATTTTAATGTTCACAAAGGTTTCAGAAGAGAGAGCAAACTGCTGAAGCATCGATCCTGAAATACTGCACATACTTAGGTAAGTAACAAGCCAAAGATGATTGTAATTGAGGACCAGCAGTTTAGCAGATTGTTTCTGACCATTCTGTGCCCGTAGATAGATCCAAGGTGCTGATTAGACATGATGAAAGACTGTCACTCTCTTTGAATCATTTTAATATAATTATGCTTCTTCAGCTATCATGTTCACTGTATTCAATCTAGTCAACGACAATTTAAGTACATTTCTCCAAAATGTGCAATTTCCATAGGTATTGGACATGCACTTAGACATTTAAAGTTCAACATGATTGTGATCAGGCAATTTTTGCATGGATTTAAAATTCTGAGCATGTTGTGGAGATTTTCCTGGAATATTTAAAAATGCAGGCTGTTATCCTCATACTATTTGTTAGTATGTAGACATAGTGTATGTGCACAGGGAAAACCAGAGCATGTGAGAGATAAAATGTAACAGTTACATTACTCTCTGTTGACATTATTGTCTTTTTTAAAACTACTGTTTTCAAAACATCCCCTCTAAAAGTCTTCATTTTCACTTATGTTTTCTTTACTGATCAGCACAGGGCGGGGGGGTATTGTAGATTTTCAAAATAATTAAAATTTAAAATGTCTTGAATATTAGTGGGAAAAATAATTCCTAATAATACTAATCCAGTGCAAATTGGTAAGAGCAAGAATACTTTTAGACAAAAACATTATACACTACTTTGACTTTGTAAAATAAGCCACTATTTTCTTTTATTCCCCCCAAGGGCAGTGGTCATGAGCCAGAGAAAGTAGAGACTTCCATTTTGAGACATTCTTTATTTACTCACAACTTGATCACTAAATACTGTTTCTTATGACTGGTGCAAACACTGACTAGGTCAGACACAGAATCAGTATTTGTCTGCTTCATATAAGGCAAGTACAAACCAATGTTTTAAAAAATGTATAAGCAAAAAAAGGGCCTGAATCTGCAATAAGATTAGATAAGTAGACAAATAGATAAGTTGTCCTCATATGAATACAACTCTGAGGTCAATTACATGCAGGGATGTTGATAGAATAATAATAATAATAATAATTGAGATTGCCTATCTCCTAGAGCTGGAAGTGACCTTGAAAGGTCATAAAGTCTAGTCCCCTGCCTTCACAGCAGGACCAAGTACTATCCCTGATGAATTTTTGCCCCAAATCCCTAAATGGCCTCTGCAAGGATTGAACTCACAACCCTGGTTTAGCAGGCCAATGCTCAAACCGCTGATCTATCCCTCCCCCCAGCATAGCAGCGCTGGGCCCTGTGGAAGAATTGGGGCCTTGGGTGGACGGGGTGGGTTATTATCCTGAAATATTGTTGTTGTGTAGAAGGTCATTTTTATCCCACTACTGTTGCATATCCTTTTTGCAATGTCTCTTTGCACCTGAAAGTTATGGTCCATGCTAAATATTACAAACATACACCCTTTAATGGATGGTCCATCCTCATATTGAGTAGGCGTGCTGTCTCATCTAACATGCTTTATTAACCTTGGCTCACAATTAACTATCTTATACCATGCTGGAGAAAAGTAAAGCCTTACTAAACACCAGTTAGACTGAATTGATTTGCTTCAATTTCTATATATTCCTCAGAAGAAGTGTATGTGTGAGTGTGTACACACAAATACATAATACACACGCACACACACTCTTCTCAGTGTGGAGGTTTGGGGACCATTATAAAGTCAGAGCTAACATTAGAGTACTATGTAATTGCCCAGCAAGGAGAATGACCCAAATGATCTGTTTAAATGTTCATCATGTTCAGGAGCTGATTCCAAACCCGATAATTCAAACAAAAATCAACAAAAGAAGCCTTATTAAGGCACAGGAAGAAACCATCCCGATGGGCAGCAAGAAAAGCAAATATGGTAGGCAACCAGATTGGCTTACCGGGGACATCCTTGGTGAGCTTAAACACAAAAAGGAAGCTTACAAGAAGTGGAAACTTGGACAGATGACTAGGGAGGAGTAAAAATATATTGCTCGAGAATGCAGGAGAGATATCAGGAAGGCGAAAGCACAATTGGAATTGCAGCTAACAAGGGATGTGAAGGATAACAAGAAAGGTTTCTACAGGCATGTTAGCAATACGAGGGTGATCAGAGAGGGTATGGGGCCCTTATTGGATGAGGGAGATAACCTAGTGACAGATGTGGGAAAAGCTGAAGTACTCAATAATGCTTTCTTTGCCTGTCTTCACGGACAAGGTCCACTCCCAGACAAATGCACTAGGCAATGGGAAGGAGGTGGACAGCCATTGGTGGGAAAAGAACAAGTTAGGAACTATTTAGAAAAGCTAAACATACACAAATCCATGGACCCAGATTTAATGCATCCGAGCGTACGAGGGAGTTGGCAAGTGTAATTGCAGAGCCTTTGGCCATTATCTTTGAAAACTCATGGGGATCGGGAGAGATCCTGGATGATTGGAAAAAGGCAAATGTAGTGCCCATCTTTAAAAAAGGGAAGAAGGACAATCTAGGGAACTACAGACCAGTCAGTCTTACCTCCCATCCCTGGAAAAATCATGGAGGGGATCCTCAAAGAATCCATTTTGAAGCACTTGGAAGAGGGGAAAATGATCAGGAATAGTCAACATGGATTCACAAAGGGCAAGTCGTGCCTTACCAATCTGATTAGCTTCTATGATGAGGTAACTGGCTCTTTAGATATGGGAAAGTCAGTGGATGTGATATACCTTGACTTTAGCAAAGCTTTTGATATGGTCTCCCACAATAATCTTACCAGCAAGTTAAGGGAATACGAATTGGATAAACAGACTGTAAGATGGATAGAAAGCTGGCTAGACTGTCGGGCCCAACGGGTATTGATCAAAGGCTCGATGTCAGGTTGGCAGTCGGTTTCTGGCGGAGTGCCCCAAGGATTTGTTCTTGGATCAGTTTTCTTCATCTTTATTAATGACGTGGATGAGAGGATGGATTGCACCCTCAGCAAGTTTGCAGATGACACTAAAGTAGTGGGAGAGGTAGATATACTGGAGGGCAGTGATAGGATCCAGAGTGACCTGGATAGATTAGAGGATTGGAGCAAAAGAAATCTGATGAGGTTCAACAAGGACAAGTGTAGAGTCCTCCACTTGGGACAGAAGTATCCCAAGCATTGTTACAGGCTGGGGACTGAATGGCTAAGTAGCAGATCTGCAGAAAAGGACCTGGGGAGTACAGTGGATGAGAAGCTGGATATGAGCCAACAGTGTGCCCTTGTAGCCAAGAAGGTTAATGGCATATTGGGGTGCATTAGGAGGAGCATTGCCGGCAGAGCAAGAGAAGTGATTATTCCCCTTTATTCGGCTCTGGTGTGGCCACATCTAGAATATTGTGTCCAGTTCTGGGCCCCCACTATAGAAAGGGTGTGGACACATTGGAGAGGGTCCAGTGGTGGGCAACCAAAATGATCAGAGGGCTGGAGTACATGACCTATGAGGACAGACTGAAGGATTTGAGTTTGTTTAGTCTGCAGAAGAGAAAAGTGAGGGGGGATTTAATAGCAGCCTTCAACTTCTTGAAGGGAGGTTCCAAAGAGGATGGAGAAAGGCTGTTCACAGTATTGCCGGATGGAAGAACAAGGAGCAATTGTCTCAAGTTACAGTGGGAGAGGTCGAGGTTGGATATTAGGAAAAACTATTTCACTAGGAGGGTGGTGAAGCACTGTAATGGGTTACCTAGGGAGGTAGTGGAATCTCCATCCCCAGAGGTTTTCAAGTCTCGGCTTGGCAAAGCCCTGGCTGGGTTGATTTAGTTGTGATTTGTCCTGCCCTGGGCCGGGGGGCTGAACTTGATGACCTCCTGACGTCTCTTCCAGCTCTATGATTCTATAATTCTATGAAAATAAAATCTGTTTGTCCTCTTGAACCAGTTTAACTTAAGACTAATTACTTTTAATTACTTTTTTCAGATTGTTTCTGTTCCCTTCGGTATGGCTATGTCTACACTGCAGAGCTTTTCTGGGATACCTGAGGTACCCCAGAAAAGCTCTGCCGCATCCAAGGAAGGTGTCTACTTTTTCAGAGTATTTCCCAAAAAGGTGGATGCGCTCTTTCAGCATCCTTGTATTTCTCATTGTATGAGGAATAAGGGATGTTCCGAAAGAGAAGGGGTTGGTTTTTGGGGGAAATTTGTCCCCATCTACACGGGGCCAAATTTCCGAAAAAACTCTTCTGAAAAAAAAAAACAGAAAAAGATTTGTTAACTTTTAACTTTTTTACAACCTTAACTGAGATCATGATGTATTCACTGTGGGGGAAGGACCAGCTTGAGATTAAGTCACTGGATGTTATTCAGTTCCCGAGTATGAAAGACTACCATTTTTATGTTGCCTAGGGTGGAGTTTTGATATCTATATGAATTAGATACACAAGTCCCATTGATCCCTTCAGTCCATTGAATATCATTGGAATTTGCATTCTTAACTCAGGCACATCTGCAAATTCCTCTCTGGAATTTTTTTATGCCTCCAATCCACACCTATAAAATGAGAATGATACTTGCCTGCTTCGCATGGGTGTTCGGAGGATAAATTAATGCAGGTGAGGTGATAAACTATAAACTGTAAGAAGCGTAATAGAGATGCCTCTAAATAAATAAATAAATAAATGTTTGGTGCTTAAATGAGACACAGGACGACACCTGGTGAGCTGTGCTCATTTTACAAAAGCAAGAGAATATTTTGGGATCCCTATCAGAAAAAATACACCATTTCCCTTCCCCATGCAAATAATTAAGCTTAGAGTGGGCTGCCTAACTGGGAATTAAGCACCCAATTTAGAGAAAGACAATTATGGAAATCACAATGCACAAAGTCATTTTAAATGTATCTGTGTTTTCATAATTGAGAGTTACAATACTCTCACATGTGTTTATATGGACTATAAAGTCCAGCAGGGAATTATGTAAAAATGTCAAAGTGGCTGATGTCAGCCTTGTATTTTTTAATAGATATTTTGATTTATACTATCTTGAGCTTCATTCTATGTCCACAGATTAGACTAAATTTACATTTTCATAGCATCCAGCTGTTCTACATTCTTGATTTACAGCCATCCAATGTAATTAAAGTATATGTTGTGGCTTTATAAGATTTTTTAGTAGTCTATATTTCTACAGTGTCTCCCCCATTTTCCAAATGCGTTTTATTCCTAAAGCTGTATCTTAAAAAACAACAGAAATAATTACCTCTAAAGTAGAGTACTACATGAATAAAGCACACAGCTGATTTGAATTTCCTTCTCCTGTATTACCAATTTAGCTTTGAAAATAAATGTCTCTCTCTCCAGAAATTAGAACCTAATTAAATACAATAAACAATTTTAAATAATGTCAAGGATCTAGCTTACCCCAACAAAAGCTACAAAACAGAAACTTAATGCTGCAACTCTCTCCTGAACATCTGTCCCTTTGTGCCTTGATATTTCAGGTCTATTTTGATAATGTGATTATATACACAGTTGAATTATAGAGATTCACCCTGGAACATTACATAGTTGTAATAAATAGTACTGGTATAGAGGTTTACTATAGATTTGGGGCTTTTGTTGTTTTATTGATGTTGGTTTTGTTTGCTTTTTTCAGTTTCTATCAACCCTGCATGATTGAGAGTTGGAAAGAGAAATGACCCCACCACTTTCTGCTATTGCTATTGCTCTTGCTCCCAAACCAAACTCTAACCACAGTAGCAGCTTTCAAGGCTGGGAGGAGGAAGAAGAGACCAAAACATGCAGAAAACAGACCTATTACTCTCATGTAGTCAGCAAGAGTAAGTCTCTGGTCCAACACTGGGTTCCCAAAGTACAAAGGACGCCACACAGGTATCTGTCAATCACAAACAGTTTATTTCTTGACAGCTAACAGCTGTGCCCCATAAATGGAAGAACAATATAACAAAGTAGTGGCATATCTTACATCGCTTTCTGCAAGCCTGGGACTTCAGGTAGGCTGTGGATGAAGTGGGAGGTTGTCTCAGTTTCCGAGGCACTGGTACCCAAAGCCCATCAGCGAAATCTGATTTGCTAGGCTCTGAGGCAGCCTTAAATACAGTTTTCCTGCTCTGTTTGGCAGTTTGGAAATTTCCAGGGCTTACTCATTAGTGCTGATGTAGAGCTTAGCTGTTAGTTATCTATCTGGTTCTGATCTGGATCTTCTTGTCCTTTGGCCCTGTTTACGTGGTCAGTACTTTAGGGTAAATGGAGTTGTTTATGCATTCTTGTCCTTTAACCTTATCTTATACTTGTTCTTGCTATGCTGGCAACAATGCTTATCTTAAATGACATACATTCCCAAAGGCTTGATTCTGGCTCATCAGATATAGGGAAAAGGGGAAGGAAGGGAAAGAATGCAGGCCTCCCCATCCCTAAACTATCATGTACAAAGTTCTTCCACAATTGACCACTACATCCCATAACTGATGGTGAGGATTTTTCCCATTTTTTTAACTATAGCTTTTCAAAGATACCTTTATTTGCTTTGGATAGTCTAAACATTTCATATTGCTTAATTTAAAAAGCTTATGAGATTACTCTTTCTTACACTGAAAAAGAGTGATACAGAGGCAGCACACAAGTGTGCAAGTATCTTATTTCCACTGATCAATAATGCAGACTAGCACAAAAGGGGACCGTAAAGGGTTCACTCTCTCGAGGCACTCCCCGACTAAGGATATGTGTTCACTACCTCCTATTTCTTCTCATGGCTCTGACAGTGGATGGTATCCCAGATGCTCCTTCTTCAAGGTTGTCTAGGACCAGTCTTCTTCCTGCCTCCTTTACTGCAGGTTGTGGGGGACATGAACCCACCCACTCCTGTAAGTCCCAGCCCAGAGACTCTGTAAATAGCAGCTGTCTTCTGAGTTTCAGACCTTAAGTTTTCACTGCTACTCATTCTCTGGGACACTTCCCCCTGGATCTGCACCATCTTTAACCTCTCTCAGGGCTTTGCCTCAAAGTCCCAACAGCATCCTGTCCAACGTTCTGAACCTCTTCCTACATACTACTTCTAGTCTTCAGCCACTAGCCCTGGGCTTCAGGTGGGTCTGAAATTCACTCTCCACATTGTCCTGTCCAGTCTGTCCATCAGTCGGTCAGTTGGTTAGTTGGTCCGTGGGTCTGCCTAGCTTGAGCCCCAAAGAGGAACTGCCTAGTCCTGGCCCAGCAGCTTCATTATATTGGTTTGATGGGCCCTGATTGGCTTCAGTGGAAGCAGACACTCTAGTCCACCTGGAGGACATCTTTGCTCCTTTCCCTAGAGCAGGATGTGACAAGGCCACAAGCTTCCACCAAGGGAGTTTGGGGCCTAATCCACCCCATCACAGGTACATACATGTGATTTCTGCTAAGTACACTATTTAAAATAATTATGTTGGGAAACTATAAAGGAAATGCTATGAAGGGGCATTTAATAATTGAGCCTAGAGAATGAGGACTTGGCTTTGTGCAGGGATAGGGAACTTTTTTTGTGCCGGGGGCTGCTGAACCGCAGAAAAATCAGTTGGGGGCCACACACTAGTTTGAAACAAAAAAAAAAGCCAAACCCTCACTGATATGGCCCCCAACTGAGAAGGAGAAAGACACTCCCCACATTCTTCTCACACGAGACCCCTAGGGGGGTCTTAGCCTAGTAGATTTTGTGTGCTACAATCCCCGGTGTGGGGGCTGGCGCTCCAACATGGGCTCTCCAATGCTGGATGCCCCCTGAGCCTCGGGAGCCAGGGCCAGGCAAGCCGGGGCCAAATCCATCCTGTGGGCCATAGGTTCCACACCCCTAGCTTAGGCTATGTCTAGACTACAGAGATCTTTCAAAAAAAGTGGCATTTTTTATTAAAAAAATTTTCCTTCATCTAGACTACCGCCACATTCTTTCAAAATTAAAATTTTGAATGTGGAGGTTTTTTCGACAGTGCTAAACCTCATTTTATGAGGAAGAATGCCTTTTTTTTTGAAAGAGCTCTTTCAGAAAAAGGCGTTCTTGACTGCAAATAGGGCTTTTTTGAAAGAGAGCATCCAGATTGCCTGGGTGCTCTCTTTTGAAAAAGTGGATCGCTTTTTCAAAAAAGTTGTGGCTGACTAGACAATCTCTTTTGAAGGAAGCATGTAGTCTAGACGTACCCTTAGTGTACAATGGTAGATAATTGATAAAATTTTCAAAAGCACCTCAGTAATTTAGGATCCTGAAGAAGGATAGGAGAAATGAATAGCAACGGATTGATATGTGAACTCTGACTTACAGTGGATGACAGTTCGTGGGAGCTTTGTGTTTTAAGTATTCAACTAAATGTTAAAATATATAAAACAAATAGAAAGGCCTTTACTTTTTTATCTTATTAATTCTACATAACAGCTGGTGTTAATGAGTGTCTTTAGCTAATATTTTTGGCATGGGTGCTACTAGACCACAGATGTGACTGGACCAGACAGTCCAGGATGAGAGGTTTAACCTGTATTTCTCACACCAGGACAATTGAAATTTCTTAACACAACATTTATTTGGAAAGTAAATGATGTAATTGTATTTACAACACAATTATATAATATAGTCGAGAGAGAAATAAACTCTTGTTACTGATGGTAAATTAAAGAAAACAAGTGGTGGGTAAAAAGCTACACCTTTTCAGTTATTTCTAAAAAAAAAAAATCAGTTTCGACCATCACTGTACCTGACCAGTTCTCCAACGTGCTTGGTTTTGTCTCTGAATTGTTTTATTATAGACAAAACTGCTTGGCCATTGTCTTAGAAAGCAAGGAGAGGAGGGGATAACTATTTTATCATTATTCATGCCCACATAATCTTCTTTTTATATAAATATTAGACTACTGATCTCATTGGGACAGATGCAGTTTCTTTTACTCACACAAAATAACATCAACCCCTCCCCACACTCTACTCCTGGCCCTGGCCCTACCCAACTCCTTACGCCAAGCCCCAACCCAGACTTGCCTCTTACTGCCCCTGTTCCACCCAATGGCCTGCCTCCACCCCACCACTTCTCCCCACATCCACACCTAAGCCACCTCTTCCTGCTCCATCCTCTTAGTATGCCCAACTCCACTTCTCTCCCTCCCTCCCCATCAGAGCCTCCTGCCTGCCATGAAACATGATAAGGAAGCACTTGGGAGGAAGGGGAGGAGTGCGGCCAACAGCAGGCAGGAGGCAAATGTGTTCCCACACCTGTGGGGAGGAGCAGGAACTGGTTGCCTGTGTATGCTAGGCACCCACTAATTGTTTTTCCGGAGTGCTCCAGCCCTGGAGCACCCATGGAGTTGGTTGTAGCAGAAGCAGACGCTCTAGCCCACCTGGAGGACTGCATGAGTGGCCGGTCTATAACATTTACTATAGAGAATGAAGTTTAATGTCATCTGTAGTGATGGAAAAATCATTTTAAATTATAGATATATATAATATTGACTTTACATGTATGAACACTTTTTGTATGTAATTATTTTGGAGCTTTGGTCCCAGCAGGGAAACTATTCTTTCTACAGAAACCAAGCTTTGGCCTTTCCAGGTTCCATATTTTCCAGAAATAGGTCATCTTCCTTGCTCATGCCTAACTTTGAAAAGCCTTCCAACATCAGTACTTTTGTCTGAAAGAAGAACTGAAATACTTAGTTGCAGGATGACTCCATACATTTAGGGAAAGAAGATGAGATAACTCCCTAGTACAGAGGGAAGGGATCTGGAGTTTACCGTAAACTAAAGGTCAGATCCAAGAATCATTCTATGAAAGTTTGTCTTTTGTGGTCATTACCATGGCAACTGCTACAGGAGTCAAGGCTTTACCACTGATACCCAAGCAAAACTAAATACAAATTGAAAAAAAAAAGAAAGAAAATGAAAGGGAATGTTTCAAACAGATTAGTGACAACTCAGCTCATGTTTCCTAATTCCAAGTGAAAGTAAAGCATCTGGAAAGAGAAGACAGACAAATAAAGAAAAAATGCATCAAGAACAAGGAACTGAACTACAAGAGTGTCAAGAAATGTAGGGACTTGAACACTGTACTCACTGTACAAAATTTACTCCAGGGATTCATACAGAAGAAAAGATACTAGTAGAGAGAGCCCATAGAGCTCTTTCCACCCTTCAGATTCAGGCAGTTATCTAAAGTTGTCATAATAGCAGAGCTACATTAGTTTCAGCAAAAGAAGAAGTGCTTTTACCGAAGGCAGGTGATCAAAGGCACTTGTTAAAAATCAGAAAATACAAATATTTCAAGATCTCCCTGCTTTAACTCTGAAGCTATGTAGGGAGATGAGAGAAGCAACTGAAGAGCTCTGACAAAAGGACATGTTATAGATGGGGCTTTCCCTTTAAGCTCCTCTTCAGCTATCAAGGACAGAGTTTATGCTGTTAGAGCCATGAAAGAAGGACAAAAGCTCCTCTGTACACTTGAAATGAGAGGAGAAAGCACTAAAGAAGATCAAGGAATAAAAACAGAAGAACAGGAAGCAGGATTTTGGCAAGCAGCAAAACACAAACAGAAGAGAATCCTTAGAGATCAGGAAATGAAAAATAAAGATTTACTATAACAGACTAACAGAATTGAGAATGAAGAAGATTCACGGGCATGGAGATGGACTCCCAGCAAAATGTATTCAGGCAAAATGAGGAACTAAATAGCTCTGTGCTTGTAAAACACTGAATTTATTTAAAGGGAGAACCTACAAAAAGAATTATAATTAGGACCAGTTGCAATAAGATAAGAGATGAAGAAAACTGGTTTATGAAATCAAGTTTGGAAAGAAAAGTCCAAATTTACCCTGGAACATGTTGGGCTTGTATCTTTTCCTCCATTGCCTTGAAGCCATTGACAAAAATATTTAACAGACTCAATGGGTCTATAAGATAACAGAATTGGGTATTACAATGTAGGCCACACTAATAATGAGTTAGTTTATAGCCTAGCACAATGCAATCGTTATCCAGCTGGGTCCAACCAAAAGTCTCCTAGGGCACATCTATAGTACCTGCCTCTATCAATCTTCCAGGGTTCGAATTAATAGTCTAATTAAGACAGCTAATTCGAAGTGAGAGGGGCACTCCGGTTGATGTCGGTAACCCAGCTATCACAAGGGGTAAGCAAAGTCAAAGGAAGAATGTTCTTCCTTCGACTTCCTGCAGTGTAGACAGGGCCAAAAAAAACAAGTTAAGATACTTTGACTTCATCTATGCAATTAACATAGCTGAGGTTGCATAACTCAACCCATTGTCCTGTAGTGTAGACATACCCTGGGTGCTACCCAATACACAATATGAATAAAACAGTCTATTTTTATTGTCTCTGGTACAGTTCTCCATGTGTCAATTCATAGAGTCAGAATTTAAGGCTAGATTATAGTCTTTCAACCAGTTGTACACCTACCTTATAGTAATATAAAGTAGACCACCTTTCCCAAGTTTTCTTAAGAGAATGTCATGCAGAGCTGTGTCAGAAGTCTCACTATAATGAAGGTATAATATGTCTATACCTTCTCTACATCTACTACATAATTAATCCTATCAGGGAAGAAATTTGAGTTGGTTTGGCATGATTTGTTCTTAACAAATCTATGCTGACTATTCCAATAACCCTATTATCCCCCAAATGCTTAAATTGATTTTTAATTATTTGCTCCAGCATTGAAGTTAGAATGAGTGGTCCATAATTCCCCAGATCTTCCTTATTCCCCTTTTAAAAGATAGGCACTATGTTTGCTCGTCTCCAGTTTTTTAGGCCCTCTTCTGTTCTCCATAAGTTCTCAAAGATAATTGCCAATGGCACCAAAATTGCTTTTCCTAATTCCTTATGTATATTAAAATGCATTTAATTGGGCTCTGCTGATTTAAATGCATCTAACTTATCTAAATATTCTTCAATTTTTTCTTTCCCTGGATTGGCTTAAATGCCTTCCCCTTTTTTTGTCAATATTCACTTTATTGAGTATCTGGTCTTAATTAACCTTTTCAGTTATGACACAAGCTAAATAGGTATTAAGCACTTCCAATTTCCTGATGTCATCAAGAGCTTTCCTTCTCCACTAAGTAGAGAACTTACACCTTCCTTTACATTTCTTTTGCTCCTAATGTATTTATAAATCCTCTTCTTACTGTCTTTTTTGTCTCGTCAGGTATAACTTGTCTTGGGCTGTCTAATTTTGTTCCTCTATACATGTGGTGTACTTTTCTATTCCTTATCAACTTGTCACTTTTTGTAGGATTCCATTTTGACCTTCAGGTCATTAAAAAGTTCTTGATGTCCACGGCCTTCAAAGCTACCAAAGTCATGGCTGGTGGGTTCTTTGAGTCCCTATATCTGGAGTATTCCCCAAAGATACCAAGGGCAGTCACGAACCAGGCTGCTTGCTTAAAGCTTTTCCTTATCTGGAATGATGAAAGATCTCTTTGGTAGTACTAGACCCTCAGTAATAGAAGAAGTCAGAGCCTTCGCAGTACTCAGGGCAAGACATCAGATATCTTTAGACCATCCTTTTTGAAGGTATCCTTCTACATGTTTCTGGTTCCTATCAATGGACTGAGAGCTCTTCTTTTTTATCTTGATCCTCTTGATTTTTTTGTCCACAGAGATTGAGCCAAAGTAGAGAGGCCACTGAGACATAGTTAGAGACTGAAGAAGAGGTATGGAGGTAAGCAAGGGATTTTGCTACTGTGGGATTCAAAGACATTCCAGTCTGTTTTCTCAGCTTGCTAGATATGTTTTTAAATATGATGCAGTCCTTGCATTTAGCTGGGAAGTGCAACTTTCAGAGGCAATGGAGGCAGTTTGTGTGCCTGTGACTGAAAGGGGAAGACCAGCAGCAAGTCTGGAAAGGTTTAAAGCAAAGGATTTATGCATAACCTTTTCCAAAACACTCAGCTGAGAGAGATGGCTGAGGCCCAAGACGTAAAGCCTAGTCCCCAAAGTAAAAACTAAAACAGAAAGGCTGTGTCTACATTGGCATCCCTTTCCGGAAAAGGGATGCTAATGAGACACATAGCAATTGCAAATCCGCGGGGGATTTAAATATGCCCCGCGGCATTTGCATTTACATGTCTGCCGCTTTTTTCCGGCTTGGGGATAAGCCGGAGAAAAGCGCCAGTCTAGACGTGATTGTCCGGAAAATAAGCCCTTTTCCGGAGTATTTCTTATTCCTACTTGAAAGTCTATACTTGAAAGTAGGAATAAGAAATCCTCTGGAAAAGGGCTTATTTTCTGGAGAATCATGTCTAGACTGGTGCTTTTCTCCGGCTTATCCCCAAGCCGGAAAAAAGCGGCAGCCATGTAAATGCAAATGCCGTGGGGGATATTTAAATCCCCCGCGGATTTGCAATTGCGATGTGTCTCATTAGCATCCCTTTTCCGGAAAGGGATGCCAATGTAGACATAGCCAAAAGGTAAAATAAGCAAAACAAACTAAAACAGAAGTAGTAAGAATACACTTATGTAGTAGATACCGCAAACCTCCATTTCTACCCTAGAGTAGAGAAGCAGTTGTTGTGGCAGTGGGTCCACCCCACCATACTGTTTATCTTAGCTCTGGAGCACAAGGTAGGGCAGAAGGGTGGATCAGCAGACACCGATGAAGAAAAAATCTGATCATAGGAGCAGTACAGACACTCAAACTCTTCAGGTCCAAAGAAAATGCAGTTTTGAGCCCAGACTCCTGGGATACCACTCCCCAAATGGGATCAGAACCTCAAATGAATTATTTAGGTAAGCCCCTTTTAACAATGAAAGGAGGTTGTACACAGTGATTGCTCCTCTAGGTATCAATTATTTACACTGGGCTTAATAGTAAATAAAAGTGATTTTATTAAGTATAAGCAGTAGGATTTAAGTGGTTATAAGTGAGAACAGGCAGAGCAAAGTAGATTACAAATTTAAAATAACAGAAAACGCTTAGCTAATTCTAACACTAAAACTTCAGAACAAACGTATTACAAATTCACCCTAAAATTTTTCTTATTCCAGCTAAGCCTCAAAACCAAGGAAGTTCCCTCTTCTTAGGGCTTTTGGTTCATTCTCCTGGACGTGCCATGCCAGGCAAAGACAAAGAAACTCCTAGGTCCCTGTTGTTTTATAGATACCACCTTTCCATGGACAATTACTTGGTCCGCCCCTACCGGTTGGGATGGACATGTGACTTCTTAAGACCAACCGCTATTAAGATTTAAAGGACAAAAGAAGGTGTTTACATATGACTGCCCAGTCATTGAGGCATCCCAGCATTGGAAACACCCTGGGTGGATTTCATTTGTACTTTTAAAGCCATAAAGCATTCCATACTCCATATATCTAGCTTTACACACAAGAATGATGCATACACCAAAATAAGATATACAGATCCAGCCAATTAAGACATTAAGATTGATAGGTTACATGAGGCAATTTGTTCCAAACATCCTTGAGTTATGCATATTTGTGTCCATGAGTCCATTTCATAAAGCGGGGGGTAGTCCGTCACACATGAAACAGTCCCTTTATTCCTAATGATATTCCCCTGTTTATGCGTCCAAAGGTGCAGTGTCACAATGGGGCCTGGTCTGTACTACATGGGAAGGTTGAAGTAAGACATATAATTCCAGCTGTATAAATTACTTGCAAGGAGTAGGAATATCGGTGCCAATGGGTGTGCCTTTTGAATTCTATATAGTGGATCTACACTACACCCACTAAATCGAACCCTGAAACATCAACCACGGCAGCGTTGATCTTCCCTGTAGTATAGATGTGTCCTGGAAGCTCATGTTCAACTGATTACCTACTAGGATCCCCAAATCTTTTTCAAAGTCACAGTTTCCAAGACTCAGTACATTCTTTTTTCTTTTATGTATATGTTTAGATTTAGCCATATTAAAATGCAGATGGTTTGCTTGCACTCAAAAGAGATTATCTTAAATTTTATTCCATCGGGAAAACATACTTCTGTGGGGGTCAAGAAATTAGCACAAAGGGAACATGTTCTAAACCATGTTTGTTTGCAGTATTAGAAAAATTTGTTATGTAACTGTGGCTAGTACTATTTCAAATGAAGGAATGGTTGAAAGACTGCAAAGGTAGATTAACATAACAATGATAGAAATGTAGCCGTGTTAGTCTGGGGTAGCTGAAGCAAAATGCAGGACAATGTAGCACTTTAAAGACTAACAAGATGGTTTATTAGATGATGAGCTTTCGTGGGCCAGACCCACTTCCTCAGATCAAATAGTGGAAGAAAATAGTCACAACCATATATACCAAAGGATACAATTAAAAAAATGAACACATATGAAAAGGACAAATCACATTTCAGAACAGGAGGGGCATGCGGGGGGGGGGGGAGGAAGGAAGGTAAGTGTCTGTGAATTGACGATATTCTCTCCCCACCTCTAATATCGTCAATTCACAGACACTTACCTTCCTTCCTCCCCGCCCCCCCCCCCTGCATCCCCCTCCTGTTCTGAAATGTGATTTGTCCTTTTCATATGTGTTCATTTTTTTAATTGTATCCTTTGGTATATATGGTTGTGACTATTTTCTTCCACTATTTGATCTGAGGAAGTGGGTCTGGCCCACAAAAGCTCATCATCTAATAAACCATCTTGTTAGTCTTTAAAGTGCTACATTGTCCTGCATTTTGCTTTAACATAACAGTAGCATTTGAATGTGTCAGAGGCAACACAGGAAAGACAATCAAGATAAAAAGGAAGGAGGTGTCAATTTATATATTAAAAATAGATACATACTTGGATGGAGGTTGATCTGGAAATATGAGACAGACTTGTTGAGAGGCTCTGCGTATGGATAAAAATATGGTGCTTGGTCCTGCCATGAGTGCAGGGGACTGGATTCGATAGCCTCTGAAAGTTCCTTGTAGTTCTATGATTCTATGAATGGAGACCTTTTGGTTTCCTGACTGAGCAGAGTTAGAGAATTTCAAGTAATAATCTGACATCTATCTATCACTAATAAATCCACTAATAAATCCTGAACCCTGTGAATGGATAAATTCACTAGCAAAATATTTTAATAGACTGTTGTGGAGGCAGGAAAAGGGAAGAAGAGTATGTCTACACTACCCCGCTAGTGCGAACTAGCGGGGTAATGTATGCATACCGAACTTGCAAATGAAGCCCGGGATTTGAATTTCCCGGGCTTTATTTGCATAAGCCGGCCGGCGCCATTTTTAAATGCCGGCTTGTTCGAACCCCGTGCCGCGCGGCTACACGCGGCACGGGGTTCGAACAAGCCGGCATTTAAAAATGGCGCCGGCCGGCTTATGCAAATAAAGCCCGGGAAATTCGAATCCCGGGCTTCATTTGCACGTTCGGTATGCATACATTACCCCGCTAGTTCGCACTAGCGGGGTAGTGTAGACATACCCTAAGGGAATTTGTGTGCAGCCATCTTGGTCTTGTTAACAAGAGAGCAAGAGTCAGGTTAAGTCTGGGGCCTGACAACGCGAGATCTGTAATTAGAAGCTGCCTTTGCCTCTCGCCTCCATACGGAGATAAGGATAGAATGCTGACTCTGGTAGGGACCTTGAGATAAGGAGCATCTGGGTGGAACTAAATAACTGTTAACCATTGGTGTTTGTAATGGGGAGGAGACTAATTGTTATTGTTATTATATCTAATAGACAGTATATAAACTGTTTCATAATTGCTTGTATTCGAAGATCTGCCTCGGAAGGGGGGGGCTCCCCCCCCCCCCCCGTCTGAACCAGTTTTTCCCTTGCTGCAGCTCGTAATAAAACTGCCTCTGGCTACTTGTTGCTTACGAACGCAGAGTAAGGACAATGTTTTCTTCCACACTGTGTATCTTTTTCCAACTTATCTTTGTAGTCTAGACATAGCCTAAAAGGTGCCACAGGGCTACTCATTGTTTTTATAACAACTCAGCACTATGACAGTCAGAACCCAAACATGATCATGAAGTTCGGCTTTAAGTGAGCTGTATACTTTTTTTACAAGATATGTAGATCTTATAGGATTTAGGAAAAACACATGTTGCTTTTATTTTAATCCAATGATGCAATAAATTTAAAAAATTTAACATATTTGGATTATATGTACAATCCTGTTGTCAGCGAGAATTGATGCCATTAAAATGGCCATTTTGTCCTGACTACCATTGTTACTGTTGCAATTTCTCTCAATAAAATCCAACTCCAGTAGAGAAAGAAATAACACAGTCTTCACTTTTATGGGGAGGATACTGACTGGAGTCGAGGTGAATGAAACTACATTACAAAAACGAAGGGTTGTCTGGTAGTGGCGCAAACAGAATTTGGCCCTCTATGTTAAACATCAATTGAGAGTCATGGGCTCTATTCAGGAGTAGAGTATCAATTATAGCTTTTGTGCATTTATTGCAGGTTTTTGTTCTGGCTCTGATGAGCCACTCGTCCCATTCAGACTAGAGCATCTTGAAAGCATTATCTAGTTTAATAAGGACAAATGCAAAAGACTCCACTTAGGAAGAAACAATCAGTTTCACACATGCAGAATGGGAAGCGACTGTCTAGGAAGGAGTACTACACAAAGGGATCTAGAGGTCATAGTGGACCACAAGCTAAATATGAGTCAACAGTGTGATGCTGTTGAAAAAAAAAGCAAACATGATTCTGGGATGCATTAACAGGAGTGTTGTGAACATGACACAAGAAGTCATTCTTCTGCCCTACTCTGCACTGATTAGTCCTCAAATGGACTATTGTGTCCAGTTCTGGGCACCACATTTCAAGAAAGATGTGGAGAAATTAGAGAGGGTCCAGAGAAGAGCAACAAGAATGATTACATGTCTAGAGAACATGACCTTTGAGGGAAGACTGAAAGAATTGGGCTTGTTTAGTTTTAAAAAGGAAAAGACTAAGGGTATGTCTACACTAGCCTCCTAGATCAGTCTAGGGAGGCTAATGAAGGTGACCGGAATTGCAAATCAAGCCCGGAATTTAAATATCCCGCGCTTGATTTGCATGTTCCCAGCTGGTCGCCATTTTAGAAATTGACTAGCCCAAAGTAAATCGAATTAGGTGGTATTCCTCATGGAATGAGGTTTACCACCCAATTAGATTTAGGGACTTTATTCCAGAATCCCGTTTCACTGCCGCATGTAGATGTGGGCAGTTACTTCGGGCTAGTCAATTTCTAAAATGGCGACCGGCAGGGAACATGCAAATCAAGTGCGGGATATTTAAATCTCGGGCTTGATTTGCAATTCCGGTCACCCTCATTAGCCTTCCTAGATCGATCTAGGAGGCTAGTATAGACATACACTAAGGGGACATGATGGTGGTTTTCAAGTACCTAAAAGGGTGTCACAAGGATGGGGGAGAAAAATTGTTCTCCTTGGCCTCTGATGAAAGGCAAGAAGCAATGGGCTTAAACTGCAGCAAGGGAG
Source organism: Pelodiscus sinensis (assembly GCF_049634645.1). NCBI lineage: Eukaryota > Metazoa > Chordata > Testudines > Trionychidae > Pelodiscus > Pelodiscus sinensis. Next base: position 54,606,604 of record NC_134714.1, read on the forward strand.
GTTTAGGTTGGACATTAGAAAAACTTTCTAACTGTCAGGGTAGTTAAAAACTGTAATAAATTGCTTAGAGAGGTTGTGGAATTTCCATCTCTGGAGATATTTAAGAGCATGTTAGATAGACAACTATCAGGGATGGCCTAGAGGGCAAGGGACTGGACTCGATGACCTCTCAAGGACTCTTCCAGTTCTATGATTCTATGATAATCTGGGCATAGGATCCATCTATTTATTTTCAACTTTAGCTGATTTCTGTCTCATTTCGCATAGAAAATGGTATATGCCCTCAAGTAAGTGGACCTCACTTTTATAGACTTTGATGCTGCTTCTACTGAAGTAATTGCTAAATCTCCCTTTGACTTAAGTATTTCAGGATCAAACCCCTAAAAAGTTCAATTTCTGTAGTGAGTTCTTCACAAAAAGGAACACCAGAGCAATATTTGCAACTGAACTAACACATGGGGGATTTTTAGTTTATTTGTTTTGGTTCAGCATTTTCTAAGCAAAATAAATTATTCATTATTAATAAACTTTTGTTCTTTTGTTTATCTGAACCATGGCATCTCCTAAGGCAAGGAAAAAACCATTATAGAACAATTAGTGGGTTAATATCGCTAAAATTAGATCATGAATATGTTTATAAATAATTTAGCTTACGTGATCTGTTTCTTTAGTACACAGCTTTAGCAATTTGGGGGTACAATTACCTGAAACTATGTTATGTATAAACACCTCTTCCACATGTAGAATATTTGCTCATGATGTTGTACGGAAAATCATTCACTCCTCCAAAAAAGTATTTCTTTCTGACAAGTTTTTGTTGATACTTGCATCTATACTGTTATAAAAAGAGAGCTGTCCATCACGCTGTCTGTCACAGAGAACATTTGAGAAGTCTTGAGCATACTTGAGAAGCTTCTAGGATAAGGCAGGCCCCCAGCTCCACCTATAGCCCTGCCCCCTCCACTGAGGCCCCACCCCATCACAGGGAGGGAGGGAGGAGGAGCAATGTGCCAAGAGCACACTCGCCCCCCCTCCCACATCAGGGAGGGAAAGAGCGTGCATGCCCAAGCATCCCTGGAGCAATGGGTATAGAAGAGGATGCACAGCCCCAACTCCCCCCCCCCCCCCCACGCACACCTCTCAGGAGCAGCAGAGAGGGAAAAGGACGCAGACATCCCAAGACTCTCCAGCCCTGGAAGCCGAGGTGAGGGAGGAGGCCATGTTTGCCGCCCCCACCCCCAGGGAGGGGAAGAGCTCATGTACATGTCCCAGCATCCCTGAAGCAGAGGGGAGAAGAGAACGCATGGCCCCAACTCACCCCCACCCCTGGGAGCAGCAGGAAGAGAATGGGTAATGCTAGTAATTACAACAGAATGGGTAATGCTAGTAATTATAATTAACATGTAAAAGAAGTTAACAGAGAATCAAAATGCAGGGATAGCAGTGTTTTCTCATAATTTGGAGAAGTTTTATTATTTTAGAAGATACAAAGAACATTTTTAAATACTGAAATCTTACATGAGTATGGAGAATCATTCTCAAAATCAATACTATTTTTATATTAAATTATTACTCATTTAAGTACAGAAAAATCAAAGTTCCCATAGGAACAAGTCTGAATCCAACTTTTCAGCATATTAATTAAAAATAAAGGAGTGAAGCAGAGACAACTGCGAAAGGGTCACTAAAAATAATATTTTTAACCCTTATCTTTGATCCTAATAACTAGAGACTAAAATAGTTTTATTTATATACTTCCTGGAATTCTCTCCAAAAAAAGACTGAAAATAAACTAGTTTCACTTTGTTTAAAGTTTCTCTACAATCAATTTTGATTTCAGGTTCTCATGCAGCGGTATAATGCTGCAGTGTTTGGAATTAAAAACCAAGTAATTATGGAAGCATAGGTACAGGTCTTAGAGTTTAGATAGAGGTTGGTATATTGCCACATAAATGTCTGTATGCTTTGTGAGTGTCACAATCCAGAAATGCTTCTGCCTGTGATCAAAATACCTTCCTTCCTGTCTTGGAATGGAATCTTATACTTGAATTCAATGTGAGAAATAGAGAGAGGAGAAATAATCCAGGTAACTGCAAAATTCTATATGTTCCTGGCTAAAAGGATGTCCAAACAGCAGAAATTAGACTCCTTTGCATTTTGTTGGTTGCAAAGGTAATCTGTACAGCGGTAGGTTAATACAAGTTACTGGGATCTAGCAGTGGTACATTGCTGAAGCTACAGTATGCTGCCATTTTGTTAACACTTGTGATGGATCAGTATGTTCTGTCTTCTGCACCACGCATTCTTCATGTTAGCTTCTCACTCAATACCGTAGTTCTGATTTGAAATCATATGCCTTCTCATTGGCCTTTTGGGTACATGATATTCTAATATTCAGTACAAAAAGAATGGGATAAAGGTGATTGTAGCTCCTGTTGGCTGTGGATTGCTGTTCCTGGCAAATGGGAGCTGCAGGAAGTAGTGTCCCAGTCCACAACATTTCCCGCTGCTCTCATTGGCCAGGAACAGTGATCCACAGCCAACAGAACCTGCAATCACTGATTCCTCTGGAGGCATGGGTAAATATAGTGGCAGCATCCCACCCAAGTAAACCGCTGCCATTTTATTGCCTACCACTGTAATATAAACAGCTTTCCACACTGCACTGCAAATGTCAAGTTCTAGACTAGAAAATAAAGACACACCCATTGTTGGCTTGTGAAAAATATCAGACCTAAATCAAGTAAGAAGTTGTCAAACTTGACTTGGTTCTGTAACTTGCACTGCTGCAGGAACTACATACAAAGGTGCACCCAGAGCCATAAACAATTAGCCTATTTACACCCTGCATCTGGTCTGTCCAAGAAAGTGATCCAAGTACTCTGAGGTGAGCCAGCTGCATCATCCTAAAAGTTGGTGTACTTGCACCAGGAAGCTTGGGATAAACTGTGCTTCTTTCTTTTATACGCAGGCATGTGGGAAAGAACTGCTCTGTCCTGACTCCAACTCAGTTGTGTCTAAATGTCACAACTGAGCTCTGCGTGATTTCCTAGTACTTTGTATTAGAAAACTAGTGAGAATTTTGAGAATCAAGTTAATCCAGAAACATCAGGAAAAATCTGGGACCATTAGAATGTCCTTTATTATGACATAATTGCTATAGTCAGTAACAAAGAATGAGCACACAGGCAAAAAACAGAAGGGGATATGAAATGTGTTTAGGGAAAGGCAGTGTAGAAACTATGAAGAAGGAAAGGAAAGTGCTACTAGACAATATATTCCCAACCTGATGGCCAAAATGGGTGATTCAGCTGTTTATGTGCATCAGTATTAGAAACAAAAGCCAGATTGATGGTGTTGGTGAGTATATCTCAGTGGAGTTGAGTTACAATGTGATCTTTTTTGTGAGGTCTATTTGTATGCCAAACTTGTAAATTATCCTTAGTTGTATGGCAAAAAGATCTAAATTGTGGTCAGATGTCACTGTATCTTGCTCTGTCAAGTGAATAACCATTTGGCTGGATGTGTGTGCTCACTCCGTGAGCTGCCCTATCTCTGGACAGCAGACTCAAAAGAACCCCCAAAGACTTGAAAATCAGATGATGTGCAAAGGGGTGAGACTACTACATGTATCTACTATATATTTCAGAAAGTTTGTATGTGTGTCTGTTTGTTTGTGTGTTTGTTTGTTCAAGAACTCTTCCTATATGGTAAGAGCTAGGACCACCAAATTTGGTATACAGCGGAAAATAGAATGTGCCTGGAATAGGATTGCTTCTCAGAAAACCATACAAAAAAGAGAGACAATCCCGGGAGCAAGGGGAAAGTGTATAGTTTGCTCCATTCCTCACTCTGGCTGGGGAGTGCAGGGTGCAGACAAACCTGGTCCTGCCCCAGCCAGGGGACATGCACCCCTTCCTATCTGTTAGACTAGGGAAAGAACAAGTTAAAAATTACTTAGAAAAGTTAGATGTCTTCAAATCAGCAGGATCTGATTAAATGAATCCTAGAATATTTAAGGAGCTGATTGAGGAGGTATTTAAGCCATCTTTGAAAAATCCTGAAAGGTGGAGAGATTCCAGAAGACTAGAAAAGGGAAAATATAGTGCCTGTCTATAAATGTGTGGCAGTGTCAGGCCAGAGAGCTGCTATAGAGGGGGGAAAAGGCAGCTCAAAAAGGGTAAAAATCTGTAATTAGAAGCAGAGGGCTGCAGGACAATTAGATACAGCTGGGAGGGAGCTGGCTCAGGCAGATTGGGTCAGCTGACTCCTCTGCTGGCTGGCTGTAGCCCTTTAAAAGCCTCAGCAGTTGGAAGCTGAGGGATGGAGGAAGGGAGGAAGGGGGGGAGAACACAAATGGAAGAGAGGTGAAGGAGAGACAGGGAGCAAAAGGTTAGACAGAGATTCATACCAGCACTAGAACAGAAACAGCCAGGGAGGGAGTCCAAGGAGGCATGGCCGGGCTCCCTACTGCAAACACCTACTGCAAACCCCAAACTCTGGGGTTGGGAGTGAAAGGCTAGCCTTAACAGTGGCTGGGGTAAGAGGGGCTCTTGCCACAAAAGGGAAATAAGGACAATCCACGAAACTGCTTACCAGTGGGTATGTCTACACTACAGCATTAATTCAAGCTATACACAAAATCTATTTTGAAATAACATTTTGCTATTTTGAAATAGCGCGTCCATACTGAGTGGACCCTGAACTGAAGTTAAGGCTGGCCAGAACCAGTGCCAGCAGGGCATCAGGTTAGGACATAGTGTGTGGGGTTGCTGCCTGAGACTAACTGAGCTCTGTGCTTAAAGGGACCCTACCCCCACCCAGACAGACAATTTTCAGGGTTCCCCGCTTGCTTGTCTACCTCGATGAGGGACAGCAAAGCATTCCTGTCTTGGAGTGCCATGACTGCCCTCACTCGGGACACTACAGCACTCAGACATATGGAGCGAGAGCTGTCCCTGGGCAGACCAGTGCATCTCCTGCGGTCGTTGCCATCAACCCGGCTGCACTTGCTGCAGGCTGCCATCCGGGGGCTCTCTCAGGGGGCTGTCAGGATCCAGGAGGCCCTGTGGGAGAGTGCCCACCCCGAGGAGCCCTCAGAGCCTCACCAGTCCTCCCCACTGGGGGCTCATGCCCCATTCCTCCCTCACGTCCTTCCACTTACCCCTCTCTAGCCCCCCTTCCTGATGTCAGATAAAAGACACGTATGTTCAAAAATAGAAACTGGGTTTATTGAACAAAATGGGGGGGGATGAACCTCTGGGGAGACCGGGGAAGGGTGGTGGGAGAGGGGAAGGGAAAAAATGGAGGAAGGAGTTGGAAGGGGGAAGCAAGGGGAAAAAGGGGGAGGGGAAGCTTAACGCTCAGAGGTGGGGATCTCTCCAGGCCAACCGTCTCCCAGCACTGCAAAGGGGGGGCCTCGGAATCCATGGGGGAATGGGGAGGAGGTTGTGAAGGTTGAGGTGGGGGGGTGTGGAGATTGAGAAGCAGTGTGCGGAGGTTGTGGAGGGTGAGGTGGGAGGAGGAGCAGGACTGGGAGGAGGAACAGAAGCTGGGGGGGCAGCAGGCGCTGGGGCAGCACGAGGCAGCACGCTCTGTACCAGGGTCTGCAGGTGTTCGCAGATGGCACGGCCCTGGGCAAGCTGCTCCCACCAGAGCTGCAGGTCTTCCTGCACCCAGTCCTGGATGATGCGGTGCAGGACTCGCAAGGCCCCCAGGTGCTGATCCCGGTACCCCTTCCACGTGGCGGTGGTCCTGACGAGCCCATGGGTGTGGGAGGCTGTCCTGGGTGGGGTGGGGTGCCCTGCATGTGCAACTGGTGTGGCTGTGGGGCAAGAAGAGGAGTGGTCAGTTCTCACTGGCGACACAGTGGATGAAGCCCAGCCCTCCCTGCAAAGTGAGGATGACCATGCCCTGCACCATCAGAGCCGATGTGCTTGCACAGAGGCCATGGTCAGAATGTCCGGCTCTCCCCAGGAGTGGGAGCTGCCCCAAGACTGCATCCATGCCCCTGTGCTGTGTATAGTGTGGTTGAAGTGAGGGGGAACTGTCCCCTACCTCTGTGTAGAGGGGGGTGTGAAGGGAGGGCATCCTGCTGTGTCCCACCCCGGGGTCAGAAGCATGTCATAGAACTGGAAGGGACCTCGAGAGGTCATCGAGTCCAGCCCCCCGCCCTCAAGGAAGGACCAAACTCCGTCTACACCATCCCTGACAGATGTCTATCTAACCTGTTCTTAAATATCTCCAGAGAGGGAGATTCCACCACCTCCCTTGGCAATTTATTCCAATATTTGACCACCCTGACAGTTAGGAATTTTTTCCTAATGTCCAATCTAAACCTCCCTTGCTGCACTTTAAGCCCATTACTCCTTGTCCTGTCCTCAGAAACCAAGAGGACCAAATTTTCTCCTTCCTCCTTGTGACACCCTTTTATGTATTTGAAAACTGCTATCATGTCCCCCCTTAATCTTCTTTTATCCAAACTAAACAAGCCCAGTTCATGAAGCCTGGCTTCATAGGTCATGTTCTCTAGACCTTTAATCATTCTTGTCACTCTTCTCTGTACCCTTTCCAATTTCTCCACATCTTTCTTGAAATCTGGCACCCAGAACTGGACACAGTACTCCAGCTGAGGCCTAACTAGTGCAGAGTAGGGCGGCAGAATAACTTCACGAGTTTTGCTTACAACACACCTGTTGATACAACCTAGAATCATATTTGCTTTTTTTGCAGCAGCGTCACACTGTTGACTCATATTCAACTTGTGGTCCACTATGACCCCTAGATCCCTTTCTGCTATGCTCCTTCCTAGACAGTTGCTTCCCATCTTGTATGTATGGAACTGATTGTTCCTTCCTAAGTGGAGCACTTTGCATTTCTCTTTATTAAACTTCATCCTGTTTACCTCTGACCATTTCTCTAACTTGCTAAGGTCATTTTGAATTATGTCCCTATCCTCCAAAGAAGTTGCAACCCCACCCAGTTTGGTATCATCTGCAAACTTAATAAGCTTACTCTCCCAATATCCCAATATCTACATCATTGATGAAGATATTGAACAGTACGGGTCCCAAAACAGACCCTTGCGGAACTCCATTTGTTATCCCTTTCCATCAGGATTTAGCACCATTAACAACAACTCTCTGACTACGGTTATCCAGCCAATTATGCACCCACCTTATCGTGGCCCTATCTAAGTTATATTTGCCTAGTTTATCAATAAGAATATCATGCGAGACCGTATCAAATGCCTTACTAAAGTCTAGGTATATGACATCCACCGCTTCTCCCTTATCCACAAGGCTCGTTATCCTATCAAAGAAAGCTATCAGATTAGTTTGGCATTACTTGTTCTTCACAAAACCATGCTGGATATTCCCTATCACTTTATTACCTTCCAAGTGTTTGCATATGATTTCCTTAATTACCTGCTCCATTATCTTCCCTGGGACAGACGTTAAACTGACCGGTCTGTAGTTTCCTGGGTTGTTCTTATTCCCCTTTTTAGAGATGGGCACAATATTTGCCCTTTTCCAGTCTTCTGGTATCTCCCCTGTCTTCCATGATTTTTCAAAGATCATAGCTAAAGGCTCAGATACCTCCTCTATCAGCTCCTTGAGTATCCTGGTATGCATTTCATCAGGACCTGGTGACTTGCTGACATCTAACTTTCCTAAGTGATTTTTAACTTGTTCTTTGTGTATCCTATCTTCTAAACTTACCCTCTCTCTGCTTGTATTCACTACGTTAGGCACACCTCCAGACTTCTCGGTGAAGACCGAAACAAAGAAGTTATTGAGCATCTACGCCATTTCCAAGTTTCCTGTTACTGCTTCTCCCTCCTCACTGAGCAGTGGGCCTACCCTGTCAGGTCTCTTCACACACGCGTGTGGCTATCAGGCCATGGCCCCTGTGTGTCATGCAGCTGGAGTCACCTGCCCAAGGGTGGCATGGCACGTGCGTGGTCTCTGGTCTCCCCCCCTCCCCGGGTAGGGGATGGTGATGGCACTTACCTGGTGTGGGCTCCCTGGACAACCCTGCTGACTCCAGTGCTGGAACAGCTCAGGGGTCCCGGTGGCGTGGCACCCTCCGCACTGGCCCCTCCACCGCACCCAGGTCAGGGCCCTCCAGTCCCCCGGGGTGGTGTTGGCTGGGCCCTGCTGTGGAGCTGCCCCTCATGGCCCTGGCATACGCCTGCTGCAGCTTCTTGATTTTGAGGTGCACCTGCTCTTGGGTGCACCTGTGGCCCTTCCTAGCCATGGTAGCTGCTATGCGGCCATAGATGACTGCGTTCCTCCACCTGGTGTGGAGATCATGGACATTGGGGGCCTCCCCCCAAACCTCGGTGTGTGCATAACTTCAGGATAACCTTTCTCAGAGAGTGATTATCAATGATTCACAATGCTGGAAGGGCATAACAAGTAGAGATCTGCGGGGATCAGTTTTGGGACCAGTTCTGTTACCAATATGTTCATCAATGGTTTGGATAATGACATAGATAATGACATATGCTTATAAAGTTTGCAGATAATATCAAGCTATGAAATGTTGCAAGTTCTTTAGAGGATAGAGTTATAATTCAACGTCATCTGGACAAACTGGAAAAATGGACTGAGGTAAATAGGATGAAGTTTAATAAGGACAAATGTGAAATATTCCACGTAAGAAGGAATGATTTGTTTCACACAAACAAAATGGGAAGTGACTGTCTAGGAAGGAGTACTGCAAAAAGGGATCTACAGGTCATAGTGAACCATAAGCTAAATATGAGTCAGCAGTGTGACACCGTAGCAAAAAAAGAAAACATTATTCTGGGATATATTAATGGAAGTATTGTGAGCAAGACACAAGAAGTAATTTTGTGATGATTAAGCCTCAACTGGATACTGTGTCCATTTCTGAGTCCATTTAAGATGAAATATTAAAAATACAAAATATTGAAGTTCACATCTATTGATTACATTTTCACAGGAGCAAATCCATGCCTCTTAGGCAGACAACTCAACTTTTACCTATTATGGACTTCACCTTTAAATCTATGTTGCAATTTTTTTAATATTAGCATAATGCCAAGGATGCTGCAGCAGAGTGATTTGCACTGTTAGCAGGCCTACTAGTCTGGGTCTCTGACCCTCAACTTCCTCTTAGTTCATGTGTCTAAGGTCCCCTGGATGAAGTCTGTGCTACATGATGTTCTATGCCAGTATTCCCCCTTCCCTTCTTGCAGCCCAGAATTACGATTCTAGGATGGAATAGGGGAAACTGGACCCTCTTATTCCACTGGGTCCCAACCAAAGGGCCCTGAAAGTGTAGCATCATGGGATGGCCTGGGTTCACCCTGAGTTGAAGGGAGTCTAGAAACAGTCTACAGGCCATCTACATTGGTCATTGGTGACATGCATAATGAGAGAGCCACAAGAAGATGCAAATGATATTCCTGCTAGACTTCTTTACACTGATGTTTCCTCTGATTTTGGGCCAGGGTTTTTATATATTACAGTCTTAATTCTTAAAATCCCAATCTAGCTAGATAATAACAGTCTCTTTTAATACCCTTCCAGGAAACAGTGGAGTCCAATACATGCAATAATTGTTCCAAAAGCTACAATTATTCTAGAACCTGCGCTGCTGGGCTTATATGAGGAGGCAGATCATCAAATTTAAGAGGGTTAGAAGAAGTACATAATATTATATATAGTTGTAAACATTTTCTTGCTGGTGCTTCAGGGGTTGGATGTACTTCTAAAGTTCCTCCATCAAAGACTTTCCTAATCTGGATTCATTAAAAGGTGTACAGCTGTGGGCAGAGGCTTTTGAGGAACATTACAATTTGTGCCAATTATGGGTTTTGAGCTTCTTGCCAATCCCAGAAAACTGATTCAACAGCACACTTGGCATTCCATTTACATCAGAAGGATGTTGGCTGGAGTCCCTTCCACAGATCACATTCCACTAGTCTTAGCTTTACATTGGCAGTTGCTTCAAATGCACCTCTCTTAAAGGAAGAGAGAAGGTGCCACAGCACCAGTTAGGATTAAAATTGGTTAAATAGGAGCAAAAGAAAAATGAATAAAGCACCTGACACATAGATGTCTACATGGTGGAACTACGTCTTTCAATTTGTCTATGTATGATTTCTCCTGAGAATTTCAATGGGAATCACTACACATTCATACATTGGAGGAAAAAAACCTTAATTTTATTTTTCTTTTCTTCACTGTATCAGATGTGGCCCATGCCTTTCATCTTTGTGAACAGAAAAGCCATTGTTTGTGTCTTTTCTAATGTTTAAATGAAAGAGACAGCAACACTGAGGATTTCAAATTATCCCAAGGGAATTAGACACCTGAATCCCATTGAATTACAAGGTAATTTGGACACATAATTCCCTTAATGTTCTTTGAAAATCCCATTCTAAAACCCGCAGGCTTTTGAAATTTAAGATTTCACAGATGTTTCCGAAAAATAACCTACTACAGGTCTTTCCTTTTAACTTTTAAGTATACAGCCAGTTTCAAGCAAGTAAAAGGTTTAAATACACAAAATGAAAAATCTACTCTTACTTACAAGAATGAAATCTGATCAGTTTTGCCACTCTAAAATGAGCCAAAGAATTCTATATTGTCTGCCTCTTAATCTGTTAGTTCAAACATTGCAAGGTGCAAGATTTGAAAAAAATTCAAAGCCTCCTTCTACAAAGAACTAAAAAGGGAGCAGAAATCAGAGGATGGGGAAAAGAAGGTGCTTAACTCAGGTCAAAAATAAAGGAATGAAACAATTATTCTCTCATGGAGGAAATATCTATTGCTGTACACATGAAGTAAAAGCACTGAAGACAGCAGTATTTTTCTTGTAATTAGCAGAAATAATGCCTGCCATGAAAGCCAATGTTTTTCTTTTCCTTGAAAACAATATTCAACTTCAAAAAAAAAATTTCAGAAAAAAACTATTAAATGAGGTTTTCTTAAGTGTCCTGAAATGTATCTATTTTCTATTTATAGAGTGCTTAAACTAATTAGAGCATGACCCACACAATAGGGAACAGACAAAACTTTACCCATAAATGATGATACTTCAAAGAAACAAAAGAGAGGTTATTTGAGAGAGAATTCTGTGAGGTCAACAATTCACAAGGTGCCTCCACGGCATTTGAATTCAATTCAAACCACTACAGATATGTGGAATGTTGGAGTGAATCCAATCTGTGCTCGATGCTTTTGAATGTAATTAACTCAAACCAGAGCATCACCTAGATACAGAGCTGCATCTGCTTCAGTGATGGGTGATCTTCAAAAGGTTCTAATCAGATTCTTTTCAGTTCTTCATTCAGAAATAGCCATGCCTCTGGAAGCTTTCCGCCCAAACATTCAGCTCTTTTCCTTCTGCTCACCACCCATACCCATCAGTAAGCTAATGACTCTCCCTTCCCATGCAATTATGTTCTCTGTTTCTATTGTTATCTTCTTTGGGGAAGGCTATTAGCCTCTTACCTCTTGGTTTACATCCTTGCATTTGTTTCCAGCAATTCCCTCCACTATTAAAAGCTTTAGGGGGTAGCTAAGTTAGTCCGTAACTGGAAAAACTTCACACTGGAAGTTAAAAATCACAGGGTATGTCTACACTACAGTGCTATTTCGAATTAACTTATTTTGAATTAGTTAATTCGAAATCAGCTAATTCAAAATAATGCATCTAGACCCAAAAACTAATTCAAAATAGCATTTTGTTATTTCGAAATAGCACGTCCACACTGATTGGGCTCTGGATCGCATTTGAGGGCAGCTGAAACCGGTTCCAGCAGGGCATCAGGTCAGTAGTTGCTTTATGTGGCTTCTGTCTGAGGCTATCTGAGGCTCGTGCTTAAAGGGACCCCCCTGGACAGCTGGTTCTCAGCTTTCCAGTTTGCTTGCCTACCTCGCAGAAGGACAGCAAAGCATTTTCCTCTTCGTCTGCTTTGGTCGGTCTCCTTTGGAACACCACAGCACTTGGCACCATGAAGCCAGAGCCGCCCCGGGGCACTCTGGTGCTCATGTTGAATGCCTTGCTGCAAGCCTGGCAGCAATTGCTGGAAGCTGCCTGGAACCTTCTGCTGGAGGCCAGCACCCTGGCCCTCCCCCTGCTCCCCTGGGGGCCCTGGAGGAGAGGCACCCGGACACCAGCGTGCCCTGCCGCATCTGGAGTCTGTACACCAGCAGCGACTGGTGGGACTGCATCATCCTGGAGCACTGTGGAGACCAACAGTGGATCCAGAACTTCATGATGAAGAAGGACACCTGGGGACTATGATTACAGATGAAATTAGTACATTTACTAATGGCCCATTTAGTTTGAAAGGAAAACAAATGTTTGGCATATTCTATGTACTGTGTATATAACTCAGGGGTGGACAATAATTTTTTACCAGGGCCACTTCAGAAATTTTTGAAGTGGCCCCAGGTGCTCCAGAAGGGAGGGGGCCTCAGGCAGAAGGGGTGGGGCCAAGACACTTCCATGCTTCCCCACCCACAGACCCTGCTCTCTGCCTCCCCCCCCCCCCGACAGAACCACCAGCTGTTCAGAATAGTTGGAAGTTCCCTCTAGATACCCGTTCTTCTGACAGTGGGAAGAGACGTGCTCCCCCCTACTGCCCCAACGTCAGGCAGGGCCTGGGGAGGGGTAGCACATGAAGTCTCTCGCTCTGGGACCCCGCCCTGCAGCAGAGCACCACACTTAGAGTCAACTGCCAGCTGAGCAGCAGCTGATTGGCCTTGGGGCGGCAGAGCGCACAAAGACTCCTCCCACCCTGTCCCTGTCCTTCAAGGACTGTGTGGTACTTAGAAGTGCCACACCCCTTGCAGGGAAGGAGGAGATTTTGACTACATCTACACATCTACACTGCACTATGTCTACACTGCACAGTTATTTCGGAATAAGCTATTCCAGAATAGTTATTCCAAAACAGCTTATTTTGAAATAGTACATCTACACTGCAGGGAAGCCTCAAAATTAATCCAAGGCAGGCTTCCCTAATGTAGATGTGCTATCTCAATTTAGAGCTCCAGAAAGAATAACTTAGAATGGCCCTGCTGAGGGCCTATTTTGAAATAGAAGAAATGGAATGTCTACACAGCCCCTATTCCAAAATCACTCTTTCAGAATAGGCATTATTCTTTGTAGAATGAAGCTTACAGAAGTCAGAATAAGCCACCCGTTATTTCAAAATTATTGCAAAATAACTCAATTGCTGTGGAGATGCTCGCATAGTTATTTCAGAATAACAGCCATTATTCTAACATACCTTTGCTATGTAGACAAACCCTTCGTATGCTTTCCCCTTCCTGAAGACCCTAATTGGCCTGGGGGTGGGGAGAGTGGCAGGGCTTCCGCGGGAAGGAGCAACTTGCCTGGCAGGCCAGATCCTGCCCATATAGGCCTTTTTGCCCACCTCTGATATACTAGTGGATGAGAAAACAAAATATTGAATAGCTGCTCATTAAGTAAGCACTCTCCATCCTGTGCACTGAATGAGGCAGGGATCCTGTGGAGGAAATGATATGTGAATGTTATGAGGTCCACTTACTGCTAGGGAACCACCTCTTGGCAGATTTAAGAATTAGCTCTTCCGAGGTGTTGCACCCTCCTCTTGCAGACCACATCCCTCTCTCATTCTGACACCGTTCTTACTTCAGGAGTTTCAGCTTCCTTTTGGTGGCTTGGCCTTCCAGCCAGGATACAATCCTCCCTTTTGGTGGTGTCAAAGTCTTTCTGGGAAAACTATCTCAAACAGTCCACTATCCGCTGGCTTGTATGCACCACTTCTCTAACATCTGGTAGAGGAATCCAGGACTTGCTTCTTTTCCCCTGAGCCTTTCCTACCTTGCTAGCTTTCCATCCTCTCAGGGTTTGACAGTCCAAACTGCCACAAGGATCATCACTAGGACTGTAACCTTAAGAGCCACTGCACAGACCTTTACCACTTGAGCTGGAGTAACTTAGAGGTTGTGCAGTGACACAGATCCAGAGAGGGCTAGGACACTTTGCCAGTGAGTTTCACTGATGTTTGCTAACATCAGAGGAACAGTGAGGCTCAGGAAACTTGTGTCCCATTCCAGGGCTAGGAAGGAAGGATATGCAAGTGAGCACAGATTCTTCTTCCCATATTCCCCAAATAATGACAACCTCTGCCCCATCATCTCCAATGGGGGGATATTATTCCTGGTTCACCCTTGGTTTTTCTCCCATCCCTGGCTCCTTAACTCAGTCTCATTCTTCTCAGCTACTGAGTCTTGTTTCCACTCCTCAGGATTCTTATCCCAGTTCAAGTCTCCTTGCCCAGCAATGTCCTGGTCTCATCAGTGCAGATGCCCCATCCCAGTTCCAGTCTTCTTGCCTAACTATTTCCAGGCCATCTCCTATCCACTAACTCCCTGCTTAGCAAAACTCAGTCTCCCCTAACACCATCCACAGCTTCTCATCCCACTAAGGAAAATTTTGCTGAGAAAGTGGAGATCAGCTGTTCTCTGGAGCCAGGTCCTCACTGTCATAGACTAGACTGTGTCTATTGCCGTTAATGGAGCTAAGCTGATTTACACCAGCTAATCTGGTCCATCAACAATGCTAGATGTTTAGGCAAATACTTTTTTATAACCAGACACAACATAACATTTCAAAGAATTAAGCTGTTGTGGGCCCACTTCTAATTTCACGTCCAGTGTTATTTTGATGATGTCCAGGGTTTTACGCATATGTAAGAAAAGTCAGAACCAGGGTTTCTCTTTTCATAATGGTTTACCCTGGTATAATAAATATTGCTTAGGAGTATGTGATTTTTAACATATTTACCCAATATAAAGCACTACTGTAGCACCATTATAATAGCAAAAGAGTGCCTTTGCTTTTACCTATGCTTTCCTTAGGGAAATTGGTATAAACTATACTAGAAAAGCCCTCTTTTGCTAGTAAAAACAATATCTACGCTATGTATCCACAAACCCTTTCTACTACAAACAAGGCATTCTGCTTCACCCCATAATGCCTGTTGATATCTGGTTTGCTCCTGGGTAGATCAAACAGATATTCTCACATTCTTGTCTACAGCCATGCCTAAGATTAAAAAGAGCTAAGGAGGAGTTTTCACATTGCCTTCTGAATTTTCTCTTGTTTATGAGTTTTAAACAAAATCTCTTAATGTCATTATAATGGAGGCGATTTGTGTGTTGCAGATACAGATGTTTAATGTATACCGTACTGTTTGTGAAAAATCTAATCCAAGGAGTCCTCTGCAGTGCAGCTTTACATAAGGGCCTGTAGGAGCAGACAGAATGTTATTAGACCATAAAAGCACATCAGGCTGATTTATGGTTTCTGATCAAGGTTTCTGTGAAAATTACTCTGCATCACCAGCTCAAGGTGACTGCTACCATTAATGTGTGGAAAATAAATGAGATGGGGAGGCTGATATCAGAGGAAGTAAAAGGAAACGCTGAGCCAGTTTATATAGCTCAGGCTTCCCATTTTGTTTTACAGTGCATAGAAGACTGTCATCAAAATGATTGCTTTGGGGCAGAAAAGGCAATTCTTGATAATTAGATCTTATGGCATGTAGCGGGTGCTTTCTGATATCCAGTATGTAAGAACTATTGGGTGAAATATCTTCCCGCTATATGTCATCTTCTTCTACTCTGTCCTGTAAACATTCTCTGAATGTAGGAAATGAATAATATAACCCTCTTTCTCTGAAATTATTTTCTGAGAGAGAGAGAAAATTCCAAACACAATTTTTTCAGGAAGATCAGTGACTAAAACTATTTTACATATGATCTGATTGTGCTTTGCATTCTGACCAGCATTACAGTAAAAACCAAAAATCTTTGCTACACATCTTGTGGTGTATGTTGCTTCATTTATTACTACTGGGGGTTTTACACAAAAAAGGCAACTCTGCTTCTTTAAATATGGATGAATAATGCAATATGTAAAATGTTTAGTCGAGATTGCTACTATAAAATGTACAAGAGCCTATTTACATATAGGTTTAGCTTTGCTAAAGGTATACTCATCCTGGGCTCTGAACCTATAATGGTACATTTAATCTTTCTTCATTTCCCCATTAGAGTTTTAAACACACTCCAAGGTTTGTTTCTCACCACTATATGAAGTCAGGAAATAAAATCACTAGGACTGTTTGGGTTTCCATACCCATAGTGAAATCACAGCAGAAACTCTAAACTTGGGACAGTGGAAAATAATTCAAGGTGCTTTAAGTTTCTATGAAGGCTTTTAAAGTTTATTCTCACATAAATATTTTATTTTTAGATTCTAAAATGTAGCAGTCATATATTCAGTATCATCTTACACATCTGCAGAGTGTCAGTGGCTGTTCAGACAGCTGCCTTTTGCAGCTGATTTTATGGTCATTAAAGCGTACATTTTCAAAACAGCATATGTGATGAAAACACGTAAATCCTATTTTTAAAACATTTGTGCACATGCTTCCTGTGCATTGCTTTGAAAATGGAGTTCTTACTGCCCGTGACGGATTTCTCTCAACTGACCATTATTGTAAGACACAATACTACTTTTTGGCTCAGAATAGCCCTTTATCTGATGGGATATAAAACAGATGTCTCATTACTTCTGTTTGCTTCTGAGGTGTAGAAGTTTTAAACTAAAACTATATTTGGAACTGATCTCCCCCATTCTATCCTTGAAAAGTGGCCAGTGAGAAAGAGGACTTTATTCTTATGTACAAGGATGATTAGCTTTGTACTGCTAATAGGGTGTATTTCCTGGTACTTAATTGAAAGCAGGTGGATAATTAAAACAAATGTGTGTCTAATCAAGAGCCAGGCATCAGGTGATCATGATGTGATGCCTGATTCATCTCAGAATAAAAACCTAGCTTTCAAGCCAGTTCACTTTGGAGGCTAATGGGAGAGTTGTGAGGAGAGCCGATTCCTGGTGAGAGCCTAATTAGAGTGTATGTTGAGACAGCACTGACGCTGGCTGATAGCTGATCCCAGTACCAGAAGCCCCCTTTGCTTTTGTGGTAATTTGCCATTTGATTGCGTTTCTTTTAATTTTATCATTGCCTGTTCATAATCCAAACAGTATGAAAAATATACATCTGTAGTCAAGTGACTTAAACGCATGATGCAGAGTAACCTTGAAAAGCTTTGCACCTGTAATGTGTTTTATTAGTGTTTCTATGGCATTAAAAGTTATCAGTCTGCTGAGCTCTGATGGCTCAATTATATGTGGCCATAAACTTAAAACCCTTCCCTCCCCCCACCCCAGCACACACACCAAATTCACAGTAAATTCTGAAACCTGTGTAGTAATGAGCAAGCAAACAATGATCAGCTGAATGAGGACCGACATAGGGATGGATTTCCCCTCTGCAAAAACAATGGAAGATATCAGAGAGGAAATTTCAAGTCTCTCTTTTTCCTACAGTTATGGAGCCCATTAGTGAAATCTCATGTCTCTTACTTTTTGGTTGCTGGTCCTTTGGCCTTTTATTTACAATGGGCACTGGCCACAAGTTGTGAAAGTACATAAGAACAGCCATACTGAATCAAACCAAAGGTCCAGCTAGCTCAGAGTGCTGTGTTCTGAAAGTGGCCGATGCCAGGTGCCCTAGAAGGAATTAACAGAACAGCAAATCACCAAATGATCCCTATCCTGTCACCCATTCCCAGTTTCTGACAAACAGAGCCGAAGAACAGCATTCCTGCCCAACATAGCTAATAGCCATTGATGGACCTATCCTCCATGAATTTATCCTGCTAATTTTTGAATATTGTTATAGTCTTGAACTTCTCAACATCCTCTGGCAAGGAGTTCCACAGGTTGATTTTGAATTGCGTAAAGAAATACTTACTTTTTTTAAAACCTGCTGCTTATTAATTTCATTTGGTGACCCTCCTAGTTTTTGTGTTGTGTGAAGGAGTAAGTAACTCTTCTTTATCACTTTTTCCACACCAGTCATAATTTTATAGACCTCTACAATATCCCCCATTAGCCATTTATTTTCCAAGGTGAAAATCCCAGTCTTCTTAATTTCTCCTTATATGGTAGTCATTCCAAACTACTCATTCAAGCCTTTTTCTGAACTTTTTTCCAATGCCAAGATTGCCTTTTTGAGACGAGGCAATGACAACTGTATACAATATTCAAGGTGGATTTATATGGACCATGGATTTATATAGAGGAAATAAGTTATTCTTTGTCTTATTCTCTATCCCTTTCTTAATGTTTCCTAACTTTGCCTTTTTGACTGCTGCTGCACATAGAGGCTGTGTCTAAACTGGCCACTTATTCCGGAAAATCAGCCACTTTTCCGGAATAACTTGCCAACTGTCTACACTGCCCCTTGAATTTCCGGAAAAGCACTGACGATCTACTGTAAAATCATCAGTGCTTTTCCGGAAAAACTATGCTGCTCCCGTTCGGGCAAAAGTCTTTTTCCGGAAAACTGTTCTGGAAAAGGGCCAGTGTAGACAGCACAGATTTCTTTTCCGCAAAAAAGCCCCGATCACGAAAATGATGATCGGGGCTTTTTTGCAGAAAAGTGCGTCTACATTGGCATGGACGCTTTTCTGGAAAAAGTGCTTTTCCAGAAAAGCATCCTGCCAATGTAGATGCGCTTTTTCCGGAAATACTTATAATGGAAAACTGTTCCGTTTTAAGCATTTTCGGAAAAGGATGCCAGTGTAGACGTAGCCAGAGTGGATGTTTTCAGAGAACTATTCATAGTAATGCCAAGGTCTCTCTCTTGAGTGGTAGTAGCTTATTTAGTTTCCATCATTGTACATGTATCATTGGGATTATGTTTTCCAATATGCATTATTTTGTCATTATCAACATGAAAATTCATCACCATTTTGTTGCCCAGTCACCTTGTTATATAATATTCACAGAATTCCTAGCATTACATTCCAAAATCCTACACCTACTTAACCTAACTATGTCTCCATGATGCTATCAGGAAGATAAACTAAAAACTTACTTGGCCATAGTCACTTTGACTTGAATAGGAAAAATTCCTTCCTTTCCACTTGAATAGGTGATCAGCCAAACCCACAGCAATATAAAAACATAGTTTCTGTTTTATATAACGAGGGAAGGAGGCTGGGTTCAGCTAAAAATTGAACAAGAGGCTCAAGAAACCCCAGGCCAGTGCTTAAATAAATGATTATGGAAAACAAGAGCCAACGGGCTTGTATCACTGCAGCTGGCCAAATACAGAGCAGCAGAGCATTCAAGGGGAGGAGAGCCTAGCCCTATATGCACTCCCCCTTTTATTCTAAAGCCATCCAGCTCCTTGCACACTGAGTCAAGTTTCCCCATCTATTAAATCAGTGAGGCTACATCTACACTGGTAGCCGTTCTTCCGCAAAAACTTGCCAGCTGTCTATACCGCACGAGCGTTCTTCCAGAAGTAAATTTACAGTATAGTGTTGTAAAACAGAGCTTCTTCTGGAAGAGTTATTCCTCTCCTCACGAGGAATAAGCCCTCTTGCACAACAGCTCTTCCAGAAGATGCCAGTGTAGACAGGCAACATGGATTTCTTGCTCAAGAAGCCTCTATGGTTAAAATGGAGCTGGTACAAGTACTGTGGCCAGAGTCTATCCCTTTAAGAGCTCTGAGGCGGGGCTGAGAGGGATAGAAGTGTTCTTGGTTGAGGTGGGAGTGGCCACCAGGACACCCTGGGAAAGCTGGAGGCTCCCTATTTCGAAATAAGTGTCTACACAGCACTTATTTCAAAATTGCTATTTCGAATTTGGCATTATTCCTCATGGAATGAGGTTTACCAAATTCAAAATAAGCGCTCTGCTATTTCAAATTTATTTTGAAATAGTCATTTCGCTGTGTAGATGCTAGGAAAGTTATTTCGAAATAAGGGCTGTTATTTCAAAATAACTTTGCTGTGTAGACATACCCTGACTGGCAATGTGTAGGCTTTTTGCATCATAAATAGCTTACAATGTCTTCCTTAAAAGTCCCAGAGGGGTACCTGTATTAGTCTGTAACTTAAAACTTAAAAAAAAGAGTGGTCCTATAGCATCTTACAGACTTATAAAAAAAATAGATACTATCATGAGCTTTCATGGGCACAACCCCCTTCTTCAGCTGAGTAGAGCAAGCTGCACCTTCCTTGTCACAGTTATTTTGGGCTGCATTGTACTATGGATTGTATAGTCATTCAGAGGAAGGAGAACTGCCCCTTATAATGCTATACAGGGTGTTTGGAATTTGGGATTAAGGAATTGCTGCCACATGTCTTCTATTCTATTCTTTCCTTCTCCTATATGTAGGTAGGGGTAGGGAATGGAAGGAGCCTTGGATTCACTCATATCCCAACTCATCAACTACTTCACCCCTCGATAAAAGATGGAGCATAAATAGATACATGAATCTCTGATGCACCATTTCTTCCCTAGTTTGTTTCTCAGATATTATCCCAACACCCCAAGCACAAGGCTGTTAGTAAAGCAATAATACACGTCTTGGGATTAAATATTACTACCTTTGCCTATCAATAGGCAAGTTAAAATAAATGTGATATCTTATTGTTTAATGTGAGTTTTAAATAGTAGCACAAAGTAGTGAAATGTTGGGGTTTTTTTAATTTCCTTTTAAAATCCTTTAAAATCCGAACAGGATATCTATAAAATAAATAATTGAACAGAGAAAATAAATAATGTATTTAGATGCCGATGCTAGTGTTTTGTACTGTGATTATTATAGTTTAGTTTGTTACAGGAAAAATCCTTGATTTGATTATGCCATTTCCTTGTCAAGGCTCTATATCAGCATATAGTTTGCTGGCTTTGTTCACTGAGCGCTCTTCTTACTACTAATGAAAATATTTAGTATTTGTAACTGTATGCATAAAATTCAATCAACACTTTTTTTTGAATGGGGACATGAGAAGCTTGAATAACATAGAAGTTTCACTAATATATGCAAACTAGGCTGTTAGATCTTGTCCTGATAGCTATTATTTGATAAGTACATGTCTGTATAGAACACAGAGTATTCTTCTGAGACATCTTAATTTCATAACCTTTATTTATCTGTTGCACCTTAGATTATTTTATTGGGCACAGAGCAGTTTATTGTTTTGGTGGCCCCTATTTTCCAAAATTAGAATTGTAAAAAAAAAAGAGCACTGTACTAAATCTCTTCCCTTAAACAACTCTGAAATCTTTGATTTTATTTGTATCCTACTGTTGAAGCTCATGTACTTTCATCAATGCAAGACATATTTGATTTCAGCTGTTTATGCTATCAGTTTTATTGAATGAACAGCAGTTTCTCATTTTTCAGCAGAAATAATATTGCTGACTCAAAGAAGTGGAAAGTCGAATGCATTCTTCCGCAATCAGTTGTTGTTTATTTACAAATCACAGAGTTATTTAAAAAACAGACTCATATTTGCTCTCAGTTACAGCAGGGTAAACCTGGAAAAGCTCCATTTCAGTGAAGTTATTCCAGGTTTACCATGGTGCAGGGGGGAGAGCAGTCAATAGAGTTGTTCCAGATTTATGATAGTTTAACTGAGCATAGAACTTACTTCTGTTGTTATTTTTTCATCATATTGTCTCATTTACAAACAAACAAACAATAGATTGTGGAAGAATGCATTTCACTCTTTCCACTTTCTTAAGTCAGCAATATTCTTTCTGCTGAAAATGAGAAATTGCTGCTCACTCAATAAAATGGATGATTTAAAAAACCGAGTCCAATCACAAAGACACTGAAGTTTATAATGAATTTAACTCCTCTCTTACCAGAGCATGAATGTCTCTAAGAACAAGGTCAAAAGTGGCTAGCCTAAACTCTAATCTACCTTTTGCTTTGTTTGCACAGTTTTTATTGTTTCTTAAATAAATTTCTCATTTCCCAAGAAAATATGCACAGACTCACATATGTGAACAAAAAAATAACTACAGTACCATGAAATCAGAAAAATAATTAACCAATTTCAATTCCTAGCTAAGTGTGTACAATATAACTGGAGAAATTAACTAAAATTTTAGGAATCTTGCCATCATGTTAATAGCTAAATCTATTCTTTCTCAGAAGCTTTGAAGAATACCAATAGAACTGTGCAAGCATAAATAGCCTTTATAGAATGCAATGCTGCTAATTATTGCTTAAGGAAAACAAAGCTTTAATTAGGCTAGGGCAATAGCACAGAATTATTTATGTTTATGTGATGTTAATTTTAGGGACCTTTTGTCTCAGAGTGAAATATGGTCCTGTGTTTCAGGTATTAGACCTGACCTTAGGAGATATGGGTTTATTGCTTAACCTGCCAGAGACTTCCTGTGTGTGACCTTGAGTAACTCACATGAACCCATTGGCTATTTTGGGGTAGGTTTCTCTGAATCTCTCCTGTTGGAGCTGTTCTCCACTGTGAAAAAAAACCATAATTAAATATTAACTGAGCTAGTATAAGAGAAACTTTGAAAATTATAGTGGAAACAATTTGGTAGCATGGGAGAACACTAGGTGAATAGAAAGTGAAAATGTTAGGTGATTTAGGGTAAGGTGTGAATGGCAGAACTCATACCAGAGTGAAATGAAATCTTGAAGGATCTTGTCTCATTTCTACGATTCTATTCTACTAGCAAATAAAGAAATGAAGATGGAAAGCATTAAAAAGATCAAATTATAAGAAAAGTTTTTTACCTGTCTTAAAATTCATGCATTTTACAGAGAAATAAAGAAAATTGGGGTGAGTACAATAGTAGAATTGAAAGATAATGTCGTCTTTGGTTATTCTCAGCTTCAGCACAAAAGATCAGAAGAAGCATGAATAGATGTCAAAGAAAAATAGGTTCAGTAGCGACATATAGAGGATTTTTTAAAAAATTAGCATAATAAATGTTACTAATGGCCTTCCTTACAAGTTGTTTTGAAGGAGGATTAGGTAAGACAGTGATATTGTCCTACTTGGTGGAAGTATATTAACAAGACATAGGCATATTTTCTTATTTTCCAATATAATGAGATCCAATTACACATAAGCACTATTTTTCAGAGAACATTCTTAGCCCCAGTTCATTTCCCTTTGCTTTGATCAGGCACAGCTGGCCAAATGAGAATTTCTGGTAGAAGGGAAGTCTCAACTGACATAAAGCCAATTCAGTCAACTGCTACATCAAACTCCTTCTTCCCTCCCTAACATGCAGGGGAAACCGGGTCAGAGAAAGGTGTACACGGATGAAGGGATCAAGTAGCTTGAGAATCTGGGAGCCTTCCCTGCACTTCCATTCTTCACCTCTTCTCTGCTAACCGCATCTTGGCAATGAAGAGGACCCACTGTTTAATGTCAAAATTAAAGTTAGACCTGCTATAGTTTGAACCTCCCTTGTCCAGCACCCTGTTGACCTGAGAGGTCCCAAACAACATAGTTTGCCAGACAAAGGGCTGCATTTTTGTACCTGGTCAGCCAGGGCTCTCTCATCCAGCAATATATGCGTGGCCCTGTTGGACCACAGATGGTGTTGGGCCAGAGATTCCTGGATTTTAGAGGTTCAACTTATATTGGTTACTGAAGAACTTCCAACTGGATTTTTTTTGGGGGGGGGAAGGGTGGGTATGGATTGATTGCTGAGGAAATTTAACATGGACATTATTTTTTAAAATGAAATTGACTGTTTGCATCTCAAAATTTGGACTTTTTTAAAGCTTCTGATACTGTTGTATACATATTTCTGATTATAATGGTTGAAAAATCAGTGATTTCTATTCTCAGAGAAATGTTTTGACCATATTACGTAGTTTCCATTTTTGTGAGTTTCAAAACCCTGAATGTTATTTTGTGTCTAAGGTTCACAGAAATTAAAATAAATAAAATCCACTAAAACAGCTGAGTTTCCTCTAGTTTCATGTTAACCCTATACAAATTGGAAAGTTTCATGTGGGTTTGATATGACCTCTTAAACAGACATGTAGGAATATTCCCTATAAAAGTTTGCAATGAATTTCCAGTTTGTAATGAAATCCCTGAACTTGGCGTTTTTTGTGTGAAACTCTTACACAGCACCTTTTCTCTGAGCCTTCCTTTTCCTGTTGTTCTATCAGATTTCTCAGTAAGCTTTCTCTTGTCCTTCTCTCCACATATGCAGGTTTTTATGTAAATCTCAAGGTAGACTTTTAGTTCTAAACTGCTGTTGAAATCCTTAAACATCTTTGGACACAACACCTAGCTTTCTGCACTTTCATGTATCCATGATATGTACTATTCATTTTATGCCACCATCTGCAAATAGTTTTCTCCATCCTCATTGCCAGCAGTGTGTTTTTTCCTTGTATTCTGACATAGCTTGAGCACTGAAAGCTAGTTTCACTGTGTTGGTAATTTAGGAATGTGCTCATTTTTGTTTTATCTGGTCAATGGTCAAAACCTACTATTTGGCAAATTAGTTGCAGTTTGCATAATGTGGTATTTTCAGTGACTGGAAAAACTCTACCCTCTTTCCTCTCTGTCAGCCGAGTATTTCCTCACTCCTCAATTCTATGTTTCTCACTTGTGTCTACACTGGGCCACTTATTCCGGAAAATCAGCCGCTTTTCCGGAATAAGCTGCGAGCTGTCTACACTGGCCCTTGAATTTCCGGAAAAGCAACGATGCTCTACTGTACAAAATCAGCCGCTATTCCGGAAAAACTATTCTGCTCCCGCTCGGGAATAAGTCCTTATTCCGGAACAGTGTTCCGGAAAAGGGCCAGTGTAGACAGCCCAGTAGTCTTTTCCAGAAAAAAAGCCCCGATCGCGAAAATGGCGATCGGGGCTCTTTTCTGGAAAAGCGTGTCTACATTGGCCACAGACACTTTTCCGGAATAAGGGCTTTTCCGGAAAAGCAGCCTGCCAATGTAGACGCTCCTTTTCCGGAAAAACTGAAAACGGAATAGTATTCCATTTTAAGCAGTTCCGGAAATTCATGCCAGTGTAGACACAGCCACTATGTTCTCATCCATCTGTGATTTCTCTCTAAAGGCTACTTCCCATCATGCATGTTCTTTTTTTGAAACCAGCTACAGGGATCACTGTTCCTGGATATAGTTCCTTCTTTTTCAGAGAAAACACAAAGTCAAAACAGGCATTCGAAGTTTGTTTGTTTCAATGCTTTTGAATGGTTACAATAATGCTGAGACCACGGGCTTGCTCCTCAGCTGTGTTGATCTTATGTTTGGTTTAGCAAGGTGGAGAAGTCAATGCACTTTTAAGTTATAGCTTCTCAGGTTGTTGTGGGACTCATTTAGTTCCTGACACAAATTCCAAGCATTGTCCCCTAAGTGCTGTTTGAGTGTGACCCGTATGCTATTTTGAAATTGTACTCATGAGCATATTTCAGTCTCCTTTGGTCACACAGATAAAACATATATTATGTTATTATTTTTGTGTCCCGTTATACATTAGGAAAACCAAATGATATTTTAGTTTTTGTTAGTCAGCACAGCTAACCAATGAACTGCCTCTCTGTGTTCCTTCCTTTCTTCCCTGTGATGTAGTGAAGCTGAATACCCTGAAAAAGGGGTAGATCTTAAAAATCAAGCATAGGAATGACTTTATGACACAACCAGGAAAAATGGTCATTTTCCTTCTTTTTTTTTTTAAGTTTTAGTGTTCAATAACATAATGACCTGCCAGTAGGGAAAGGGCTCTTACTGAAGAAAGGGAGCTAGTGGAACACAAGCTAAATATGAGTCAACAGTGCTACACTGTAGCAAAAAAAGCAAACATCATCCTAGGATGCATTAACTGGAGTGTTGTGAGCAAGACACAGGAAGTAATCCTGCATTCATTAGGCCTCAACTGGAATACTGTGTCTAGCTCTAGGCACCACATTTTGAGAAAGATGTGCAGAAATTGGAGAAGATCCAGAGAAAAGCAACAAAAATTATAAAAGTTCTAGAAAACATGATCTATGAGGAAAGAATGAAAGAACTGGGTTTATTTAGCTTGGAAAAGAGAAGACAAAGAGGACACATAATAGCAACTTTCAAGTACCTAAAGGGTTGTTACAAGGAGTGGGAGGGATATTATTCTTCATAACCTCTGCTGTTAGGACAAGAAGCAATAGGCTTAAATTACAGCATGGAAGGTTTAGGTTGGACATTAGGAAAAAACTTTGAAACTGTCAATGTGGTTAAGCACTGGAATAAATTGCCTAGGGAGGTTGTGGAAATTATTGGAGACATTTAAGAACAGGTTAGACAGACATCTGTCAGAGATGATCTAGATGGTGTTTGGTCCTGCCAAGATGGCAGGGGACTGACTTGATGACCTCTTGACGTCCCTTCCAGTTCTAGTATTGCATGATTCTATGACATCTAAGGTCAAATTTTCAGAATGACAGAAACCTGTTTGGAGAAACAAAAAATATGTGCAATCATATCTCTGCCCTTAAGAATACTGTACTGAAAGTAGCATATGTTTATTGGGTATGTGCTTGTCCAACCCGGCAGCTCATACAAGTATCCATATGGCCATTTATTTATGCATATACCTTTATCTGTAAATCAAGGTAACAGCACTTATAAACATAGGTAGGTATTTATGCATTTGTAAGTAATTTTGCACAGGCAAGCAGGACTGCTTTTTACAAATAAATTGGGTCTTCACAGAAACAAACCTAAAGGTAATTTATACATATTCTTTCAAGTTTTAATGAACTCATTCCCATCTTCATTGCATATTTCACTATACTGACTAATTAGTGTCTTTAAAATATACAGGAAGTTGATTCAAAATTATAGTGAAAGGACTAGTGCTAAAAAGAATATGTGTTTGCTTCTCTGTTCCCTATTAAGGTCAGCCATTGGATCACCTGAATTAAACTGTGACATGCAAGATGATTCTCCTTTTTTACTTCCCTCTGGGTAAGTTTTCAGCTCATCAGTGAGAAAAACAACTGCGTACTGTTAGAATGGCTAAAATTCAGAAAATTGCCACACAAGGGGCATGGATACCAACCAGGCTCACTGTTAGAATGCAATACAAAGAGTACAAAGGGTTACTATCTGAATGTATCAAATGCAGGGGGGGAGGGGTTCCCACTCAAACAACAAATATAATTTTTGTTATCTTATGATTCTGTGCTTATCAATAGAGCGTTTACCTGCTATACAATCTGTTTCATTAAATGAATGAATTATAAAAGATCCCCCATAAACTACAGGATTTAAACTATCAGGTTTTAAATCTAACTGCAGACATTTCTACAATATCTGGATGCCACAGTGATAAGCCCTTTACAGGAGTTATAGAAAAAAGTGGTATCTGCTGAGGAAAACAGATGATTCTCCATTCTTCTCTTCAGTTTAATCTCTAGCTTCCGGTTTGAAGCATCCTCCTAAATTTACTAGTTCTTTGGGGAACACTTTCTTGAGTAGGGGTTCAGAAACTATGATGATGAAGGTAATATAAGTTACTTAACATAAAATCCTAGCTCCTTTGGAGTCAGTGAAAGTTTTGCCATTGATTTCAAATAGTACAAGATTTCAGCCATAGAGGGTAGGGAGCAAGTTTTACAGCATGATCTATAGAAGGTAAAGGGAAGATCTTTCCTAATTTAATTTGGTAGGTTGCTTCAAAGCTTTATGGCTGTCATGAAGAAGGTTCTTCTTCTAGAGTTCTTGAGTTTATATCTGGGTTCTGTCAGCTGGAACATACCAGATAAGTGGCTACTAGATAATTATAGCTGCTCTATCTCTGAGTCCCAGGGGTTATGTTCCATTCTAGGACCCCATATCATTCCCCTTATATATCTTATTAGTACTGGTATTATATGCTTGCTGTCTATGTCTCATCATATTAGGGTAGGGCTGCTGCACTGTGCAGAAACTGTAACTATAGTGCAGCCGGGGGTAACAAGAAGATTATTTACATTCCCCTCAGATAAGGTTTCGGTCATAGCCGTTGTCAGAAACTCAACAGTTGCTATGACCAAAACCTAATCTGAAGAGAGTGAAATTAATCTTCTTATAGGCAGTGATGGGAAATGTTGACTGCTGCTATTTGATTATCTAGGGTAATTCCAGCACGATCCTAGGGCGCAAACTTTGTTAGCTAGCATAGAGTTAATACTCTCAATTGATGGCGACATAGTGGAGTTTGTTAGCTTCAAGAAGCATTTCCCTCTTCCAGCTAACATTACTTCAGCCTTACCTGGGTTCACTTTTGGGGCATATGTTCTTTATCTAGGCTTCAGTTTCCTCCGGGCATTGAGAGATCTGATAGAAAATGCTGCATGAAACACATATCCTTGGCTTATTGCTGGCAAGAGTGAGATTGCATGAAATATTGCACTATAAGTGGGAGCAGAATTTTGGCCTAAGGATTTACCTGTACAATTGACCCTTTAGTCCTGACTCATTGGAGTATCTGCAAAATTAAAGTTAAATGAGAGAGGTTCTCACAGTGAGTATTTTAAATGTTTCAGAACAAAGGTCATATAGTAACTAGCCAATTAGCCCATCATAAGATGGGATTTTAAGGTCTCTTCTCCACGTCGGTCTTCTCTCCTCAGCCTCCGGTCTCTCTCTCTCTCTCTTTCTCTCTCCTCTTCCTGCCTTCCCCTCTCTCTCTTAGCTTTCCTCCACCGTCTGCCTCTCTCTCCGTCTTGCTCTTTCTCTTCTCCCCCTCCTACCTCTCACTCTCTCTCCACTCTTCTCTGTCTCCGTCAGGGATGCACGCTCGTCCAGGCCCCAACCCCCTTCGCCTTCCACCGTGGCACTTGGCTGACTTCTGCGTCACTCAGCCAAGCCGCCACATGGGAGCAAGCAGCCATTTGGGCCCCACGCTTCCCATGCAGCACCCTTTTGCTTCATGGGGATCGTGGACCCCAAACGGCCGCTTGCACCACTTGCTCCCACGTGGCAGCCCGACCAAGTGGCACAGAAGTCAGCCGAGTGCCACGGCAGGAGGCAAAGGATTTGACTGAGGCAACAGCGCTGCCCAGAGGAAACAGCCAGCATTTCACTGTTACAGACTCTCAGACACTGGGCTACTATATATATGATATCACTCGTGGTAGCACCTAAGAAGATAGCCTAAGTGGGGAACTGATTTGCTTTCCCCATCACTATTAAATTTTAATTTTACCCTCCCTTTCTACATCTTACAATATATTTTAGAAATGTGTGTCTGTCTATCCATCTGCAAATCTGTTTTGTTCAAGAACTCCTCCTGAACAGAAAGAGCAAGGACCAGCAAATTTGGTATGCAGCTTCCTCTTATCATAACGTAAAGTAACGTAAGGTTTTGGTTGTGCCACAACAATGGGATGTGCTTGGAATTAAATTGTTTCTCATAAAATAGAGAGGCGGAGGGGTTGACAGGAGGACAGTTATACTGCAGAATGACCACAGAAGAGCAGGAAGGGGCCAGAGATGGGGACCAGGACAGCTATTACCCCATTGAGTCAGCAGGGAGTAGGGGCTGGAGAAAGGGACAGCTATTGACTATTTCAGAGAGTTTGACAGAGAGTGTGTGTGTCTGTTCATCTGTGTTATCTTTTAGAAAGACACACATGGACTCATGGGTCATAATGGCTGCAAAGGTGCTATGTGAACTTCTAAATTTGGTTCCTAGTTCAATAGTTCAGTTTGGTTTCTAGCCCTATCCTGACTGACTGAAGGCTCAGCAGAACACTCAGATTTTGAGGCAGGAGTGGGAAAGAAAGTGCTTCATGAAGTGTTTCTTAGATCTCTCTACTGACCCACTCTGGCCAAAGAGAGAAGCAGCACTGACAGGTGATTTGACTTCCTCTGGATTGGATGTATGTGCCATAGAGCACTTGAGAGGGAGCAAAGAAAATGTGTGTGTGGAATCTCAGAGGTTCCTGTAAAAAAAATAGCCAAGGAGTGTACAATGTGCTATTTAATGCCTAGATTTATGCTCACAAGAGTCAAAACAAGAACATAAAATGCCTTAAACATTATTTAGCACACAACTTAGAATTAAAGGTCAAAATGGCACACCTTATCTTTTGCTTTTAATTGCATATTAATTAATGCTGATAAAATCAGACAAGAACTCTGGATTAAAGCACCACATTTATCTATAAGGTAGATAGAAAGATGCAGGCAGCACGTATTTATTAGCATTGATGCTTTTCAGATACAAAGTGTTATGTCTAGGAATGATAAGAATTACAATGCATTCATTTGTCTTCCTCATCTAATCTCTCCAAAAGTACCTTTTACAGCTAGAATACCATATTGACAAAAAATTGGGTCCTCATCTAACCCAATACATTGATATGGTCTTTAGGTTTACACATCTAAACCACTTTGAAAGTCTGCTGTTGATAAATAGAGTTACAGTAGTGTGCTGATAATAAGTCTTCATTTCCAAAAAGTGCCTGGCTCACGGCAAACTACTAAATCAAGCATCCATGTTTTTAGCAGGTTTGATTCTTCAAGTATTGCAGCTGTTATAATGGCCTGGCACAAGGGGGACAAAAGAAAAGTGGTTTTTTTCCCCCCAATTTGCTAACTTGGCAAAAAAATGTTGGTTTAGTCTTGTATCAATGTCATTCAACTTTTAGGTTGGCTTTGCCAAATGCAGTACAATCTAATGAACTAACTATGGAACTACAAGCTCATAGTGTGGCTTTTGCAAATCACTTAAATTCTGTGCGAAACTGACCCTATATCCTTTGAATTCAATGGAATTGGAGCAGGTCAGAATTTGCCCCATTGTGTCCATTCTTCTAGCTCAGAGGGTGTTGAGAAGGTTGATTAATTAATTACTGTATAGTGTGTCAAAGATGTAAATGCTGCCATTATAATTGGTGTTAGCTGACCTCTGTGTTCTATTTGAGTTTCAAGTTCATTTAAGCCCCAAATTTCAGCCAACATGGCTGTGTCACAAAGCTATAATTGGAAACCAGAGAAAACTACTAAAGTTTGAAATGACTTTGATTAAAGCTATAAAAAAAAATCTCTACTTGGTACCTAAAAGATGACGAAGTCAACTCAATTTTTCCCACATTTTGGCCAATGAGATTTGACTTTGGTGTCCATGATGAAACGCAAATGACAAGCCTTCTCTGGTTCTGAGTTTGATTAGACATTTTTGAATAGCAGTACTAAAATAGAGGAAACCAGCAATGACTCAAATTTAATCACATAGGATTCTACTGTTCAGCATTAAACCATAAAAAGGGAAAAAATCCATTTATGAAAGCAACCTTTCTTATTTATTTCACTAAAATTCAGCAGAACAAAAGAGACCAAATTACATGTCGCTAAGACACTTAGAGACGATCTGTTTGTTTTTTTTTAATCTTAGAGACTAAGTTAGAGATTTTGAAAGACAGTTTTTTCTCTGTGGCTCTTTTTTTTCTTAGGGGGGAAGAGAGCTTATTTTTGTATTTATTGAATTTGATACATTGGATTTCGTAAGATTCAAAATCAGCTTGGCTTCAGTGGCATACATTTCATATAAGATTTAGCATTTTGTAAAAAAAATTAGTATTCACCGAGGTGTCCTTCTCCAGATAACCCATTTAAAACTTCCTATTCCATAAAGAAGAAATTTTATCTCCTTGACAAAGGCCACTTGCTGAAATGTCAATTACCTGTCCTAATTCATGGTACCTGTAATGGAATAGGTGGTCTAAATCACCCTATCTCAAGGAAAGTAATTTGGTGAATATTTTTTTTCCTGAATCCAACTAATCATAATACAGATGGATAGTAATTTCTATTCATTGCCTTCTCTACTCAATAAAGAAAGAATCAGCACTGATATTAACCAATAATTACCTCTACATTATGTGAATTTTATCAACCCTAATTCATTCTGAAATATACATATAGATCTTTGATTGTATAGATAATCAATACATAGATATCAAATAATTTCTAGATCTAATCTCAAAATCTGGGATTTTAGTGATTTTGGGACTAGGTTAGGAGCAACATCTCAGCCCATGAGAAGGAGCAGCTGCACAGAGCTCTGGGGGACAGCAGGAAAAAACACTTTATCACCTCCCTGGTTTCTCCCCCAGCCCACTAGGAAAGGCATTCCTATGTCTGCAGCAGAAATGTTCCCCTCTGTGCTGTTCTACAGAAGCAGAATCAAAGTTTTGCCCATTCCTTCCCTTTCACCATTCACCCCATGTCCACATTCAGACAGCTTAATGGTTCAGATGACTCGCTCAAAGGTATGCACTCTGTGACAGTATATTTCATATTCTTTATGAAAATATGCTTATAAATATGAATGTGCCTAACTCAAATATGCTTTATGCAAAATATTGCACATAACTTCTCATTGAAAAGTTTGTAATTCCATGAATGTGTATATACTATTTGTATGCACGTAGCATTTCTATATCTGAAATTAAGAATACTGACTGTAAATATATTATCAATGTTTTCATGTTGAGAAAAACCTATTTCCAGCTACAAAGACATGTGTCCATGTCACCTGATTCTGGAATCTATCTTGATTTTTGTACTATTCCACAGGGGTGTAGCTAATTGAACAAAGGCTTCCCACCCTAGGGAATTTCTACATAAGGAAACGGAAGGCATCAATGATTGTTTTCAGCCAGCTTTACTGATTCCTTCCCCACCTGGAGAACACATAAAAATATCTGGCGGCAAAAGAATCATAACAACAGGTATGGAGAAGAATTGCTGGACCCAGGTCAGAAAGGACATTTCTGGCTTCAGAAGGACTTTATTGAAATAAGAACTAGGATGAGAAATTATGATTTGCAACAATGTCTCTTATTGTATTAGGCTTAGCTAGAATGTTTATTTTTATTTTGCTCAGTAACTTACTTTGATCTGTCTGTTATCACATACAACTAAATAAATCCTACCTTTTATACTTAATAAATCACTTTTTTATTAATAAATCCAGTGTAAATAATTGTTATCTGTGGGAACAACATGTCTCTCTTTCCCTGATAAAGGAGGCAAACAAATTATGAGCTCACTCTGCACAGTGAATCAGATTTACCTGAGGTGTTGGTCCCATTTGGGCTGTGCACATGGTTGCTCCATCAAGACCATTTGACTGAGCCTTCCAAGACATAAGTAGATCTCAGTATTTGTGTTGCTCTGCTGTAGGCTGTGACCCCAACTCTGTGCCACAGCTACATAGTTGTTTAGATTTATACTAGCTCTCTATGTATGTGAACACAAGTGTGGGAGTCATACATCTAGTTCACAGTGTGCACATAGTCTTAATGCCCACTGCTAACATTCATACAGCAATCAGACTCCTCAAATCATAACTTTTTACATAGTATGGATAGTTTGTATTTTGCAAAAAAAATGAAAATTATTGAACTGTCTCATTTTGCCATTTTCTCAATTTGGGACGAGGAGTTCAAAATGACTATTTGCTTAAAAAGAAAGTTAATTTATCAAAAGGGGATATGTTAATTGACTCGTGGTATTTTTCATATTTTTGACTTGTAAAAATGTTCAAGTTTTGACTTTTTGTCTCAATTTGGGATGGAGATTCTTTTTAAAATCTCTTTTTTTTTTTAAACACAAGAAAACCATTTACCATCTAGCTTTAATGTCTAATATATTCCTAAGACATCTAAGACGAAAAAATAAACAACACTCCCTGTGGCTAAATTATTATTGTAAATACATTAAAAAATATCCCAGAAAGATAGCAAAGTTAAATGACAGCCAAATAACCAAGAAAAGGCCTGGAAATATACAATGTATATTATTTACATTATAAAATAGTTTGTAAAACAGCTTCCCTTCAGTCTTCCATTACATTATATAAAACTATTAAAAGAGACAGGAGAAAAATCTGTCTACTTCATTAAAATTTTATCCTCATGTGGAATTCTGTCTGCTGGAAATCTGAGTATTGGATTCAATGCACTTGAAATTTATCATAAATGTTGTGTGCCTAGAAATGCTTCCACAAGTGCCTTATCTTCTCTTGCTTTCCTTTTGTGTTTTAAGAAAGTTATATGGTTGAGTTCTAAGTAAGTTATATTTCCTGGTAAAAATTCTATTCAATTAGATGCAAACATGTCTACTTAACATTCAGATTAGATCATTAAATTAAAAAATGTCTGCTTGTGCATTTTATTTTTGTGCTCAGCTATAAAAAATGGTGGGGTAGAGAGTATTATGTCTGGCCAAGAAAAGACTGTGTGTGGGAGGGTGCTAGAAAGTAATTATGAGTCCTTTATTTCTCTAATTATTCTTCAGCCTTTGAAATGTCAGCATAGGTCAAAATGGCAGCCACTATTTCAAACTAGATGAGAATATAAATGGCATGGACATGCTAGATATGTAGAAGAGCAACTGAGCTGCACCAATATAATTTCAGATTTTATTTTGATGTAAGATGAGACTCAGATATTGGAAATTTAAATATTTTCTGTTTCAGGTTTTCAAACTACCGATGTTCATGCAGCATGTTCACTGTTAACTTGCTCTTTTGGTATAAAATCTATTCACTGATACCCAAGTAAAGCAAATTTGCTATTAAATAAAGCATTAATTCAAGTACTAATTTAACATTTTATTAAAGTTACTACTTCAGTAAGCCAAAGCCACTGAAGTAAATAGAGTCACCATATTGTGCCATGGGAGGAGACAAGGAGAGAGAATTAATTTTTCAAGCAGCAGGAAGAATCCTCTAGGCTTTTGGTTCCCTTTCTCTAGTTTGAGTAGAGTTTGAGTTCCAAAACCTTACATATGTGTAGTTTCCTTGCTAGCTTCCATCTGTGATCAATTTAATTAAATATTTGCCATCTATTTTATTTATAGAGAAACCGCTTATTTCCCTCCTTGCAATGGAATGTGTTCTTCTATCCTGTGTTGACATATCTTTCATTTACAAGAGTTACAACAGGATCACCACATTTTAGACTGGATTATGCTAGACCTTGGATCCAGGAGATTTGCCCCAGGACCCTGGAGCAGGGATAACATTGTTGCGATGGGAGTTGTGCTGTTGATAACTGTAGGATCAGGCTCTTCACTGTAGTGAATAAGCACCATAGTGATTTTTTTGTTTTTAGCGAGATCATTATTTATAAGAGTTTAGTCTCTTGAAATAACTCTTTTTCTATTGACATCAACAGACGTTGGATCAGTGATCTCACCAATTCAAGTGTTTCTCCAGTGAGATCCTGACATTTTAGAGTTGAACTAAAAACTTTTCAAAAATTCAAATTTTGTTTAAGATTCCAACCAGCTACTCTACATAATCTGGGCAATATGCCTCAGGTGTATCACTTCTTGAGTTAGAGGTCAGCTCAGTCTCCTCCACATGGAGTCCTAGCATCTCTGGGATTGTAAACAGAGATAAAAATTAATACTGATTGAGATTCATAAAATGAAAACACCTGTTCACTGAAGAGCAACACAAAGATCATCAATTCATTCTAAAGGCCACAGAATAGTTGCCAGCAGGTAAAAAAAAGTCATTACCTGTCTGATTTGCATTTGAACTGGTTATCTACAGGTGAAAACCTCCCTCTGCAATCTATTCTTAAAAAAAATCATTTCTGAGAAAAATCAGGGTTAGAAAATTGCTGTAAAGAATTTTCTAAAGATTCGCATTTGCCAACCCATTTGAAATGTGATTAAATTGTTTAATCCTTTATTTAGGCATAACATGATAAATTATTTTGTGTTTTTATTAACTGTATCTTCTAAAAGCTCAATATATTTATCAACTCCAAAAGCAAAGTAGGGTTTCTTCTCTCCTTTATCCAATAGTCTACAAGACATATGATTTCTGTGACTGCACAGAATAGAAAAAAATGAAACTTAATCAAATACAATCCTAAATCACTATTTACTTCTAAATAAACAAGTATAATTTTTAAATTATTCTTTTGAACCTCATGCAAACCCTTTTTTTCTATGAAAAAAGCAGCTCCACTGTTTTTATTCATCTCTAAGATTTAATTGTTTTAATTTACTTGATAATTATTTATAACTTAATTAACTGGTTGGGAATATCTTGATTAATTCTTTATAGACTGCTGAAAAGCATTGTACCCACTGTTCTGTAAGAATGAAGCAGGTTTGATAAGTATAAAATTCAAATTCATTTGGATGCTTGAAACAAACCCGGAAACTGTACAAATGTAAAACCATCGGGGGTGGCCTGACCAAAGAATGATAAGTTTCAGGGGGTAGCCGAGTTAGTCTGTACAGGATAAACTTAAAAAACAACAAATAGTCTGGTAACACTTTATAGACTAACAAAACATGTAGATGGTGTCATGAGCTTTTGTGGGCACAACCCACTTCTTCAGATGACAAACAAGGATGATAGACAAACATTCCTAACTTTTAAATTTTCCAAACTAGTTTATTTTCTATTGAAACAATGTTCATCATTTTTAAACTATAGTTTTTTTCATTTTGCCATCTTCTCAATGGGCAAAAAAAAAACCATTAAATTGCCTTCCCCTGAGTCATTCTTACACAAGTCTACCCGGGAGGGACTTGTGTGCTGTTAGTATTATTTTATTCTTCTTCATTAGAATGGTCAACAGCAATCAAATTATCTTTTCATCTGAATGGCAGTTGTGTCCATATCATCTGTTTACAATGCAGCAGAAAGCAATTGTGTTACCTTCATTCCAGATGACAACTGTGCATTGTACGTAAATCTCCCATGCTCCTTATGACAGAATTGCTACTTAATAACAATTGGTCTTTCAAAGGCTGCCACAAATGCAGCAGCTGTTTCATTCCTAGGATGTTTTCTTAATCCCACTAAAGTGAAATTGTACGAGTAAGTTTTCTAACTATCAAATTAATATACTTTCCTCCTACTCTGCCACACACTTGTCTATGGTGTTCAATGGACATTTGTTATACAAATGGTAATTTGCTTTGTAAAAGTGATATGATCAATATTGCCCTCTCCATGCCACAGGAATGGTTTGATAGCATGTATAATTATTTATTAATTTAATGGATAGCAACTTCAACGTCAGCATTTTCATGAGCAGTAAATCCACTGGTGCAAATATTTCTCAGACAGACAGAAAATAAGGAGGGGTTGTAGAGGGAGAAAAGCTCTGTGAGACTGATCTTTCTGATTTTCCTGGAGCTGTTCTATCTGGTGAGCCAGACTCTCTTACATCTAGATTTTTGCATGGAAAGCTAATCTCTGTAGAGGATGCTGCTGCAGCTAACCTTCTAAGATTTTCTGTCACTAGCAGGCAAAGATATAACTATATACAAAAGGTCTCCTCCTCATAAAAATCTAGGGCTTGGGTCAGACCAGTGGCACCTCATAACTTCTATCCAGCTCATCCCCACCAAACTCCTGTGGAAGGACATTCATGAAATGTGAACAAGATTGGTACGGTGCTATGGCAGCATTAATTCCTCTCTCACTAGCAACTAGTCCAGTGGCACCTTAGAGACTAACAAAAATATATATGATATCATGAGCTTTCGTGGGTAAACCCCACTTCTCCACTCAAGCTCAACTTATGAAGTGGGTTATACCCACAAACTCTCATAATACTATCCATATTTGTGTTAGTCTCTAAGGTGCCACAGGACTACTCGTTGGTTTTAAAGTTATAGGCTAACATGACTACCTCTCTAAGACCTTCTCTCACTAGCAGGCAGAGATAGAACTCTATGCAAAGGGTCTCCTCCACATAAAAATCTGGGGCCTGAGCCTGAAAATTGAATTAGAGAGAGAGAGAAAAAGAGAGAGAGAGAGAGAGAGAGATCATTGCTTCTCTGTACAGGCTCACCCGCACAGCAAGAGTCAACATTAACTTGGACATTTTCCTTCTCTATGAAATTGAAAATTTCCCTCCCCAGAGAGAGGCTCCAGAGAAACTGACAGTGATACAGAGGGTAGAAATTGAGGGAATCACAGAGCACCTGATTCAAAAACAAATCATTGGGCCTCAGAATGTCATATCCTCGCCTTCACCTCCCACTTCAGAGAATGATCCAGTTGAAATTAAGTGGTGTAGCTTCCTGTTACTTATATTTTTCCCCACATAAAGAATGATATGGACAGAATGTTAACATGCAGTATGATCTGTCTGGAGGTGCTGGATAATAATTTATGTAAATTTTATGATCCAAGGGTAATTTCCCTGGGTAATTTCTCTAAAATGCTACAATAAAAAGAAAATGCAAAATGCTTAGTGCTGTCAATGTCCATTCTTTTAAAAGCTGTTCATTCACAGCCTTCTCCTTGTACCAGGTGCTTTTCTCAAATGAAGGTGCCTTCTCATACAGCAGGTGCTTTTCTCAAATAAAAGAATAATTGGGTCAGATTTTGATCACTTTTACACCATCATAAATGAGAATTTCTCCAATGAAGTCAAAGAAAGAACTTGTGTAGTAGTAGAACCAGGCCCTTCATATTTGTTTGTTTTGCATATCAGTGAAATACATAAAGAGATTGACATAAACACGTGCCTGCCTTTCCATTTAAAAAAATGAATTATTCAGGAGATACGGCAGCATATATTAGAAATAATTAAAATATGAGCTGTGTTGGAGATACATACTGCAAGCATTAATAATCAGTTTTAGTTACAGACCTGATTCTGCTCTCACATCAGCATACACTGGCTGTAATGACTACACATAAAGATGGAGGTTTTGATTTAGTGGAACACTGAGCCACATTCTAGTGGGATAGTGGCCTGTATGAACAGAAAGGTCTTCATCACGCAGATAGAGGAGCTATTCTTGTTTGGAAACTAATTGGAGCAGACAGGAGAGCATTAAACTAGTGATGCAAAATAAGATTCTAAGAAGGCAAATGCTGTACAAACTAAAAGTGATGAAGAAATGTTTCAATTGGTTATATACCAATGGTAGAGTGCACAGGTGACAAATTTGATATAATTGGCATTACTGAAACTTGGTGGGTCAATTCCCATTATTGGAATGTTAAAACCACTGGTTATAACCTGTCGAGGGAAGTTAGATTGTTTCAAATCACTGCATGGGGCAGTAGAACGCGAGTAGCACCATTTCCTACCATTACTTATTTTAGTGGTAGCAGAAGTCTTGAAGCATAGGGTCCTGAATGTATATTACTGTACTCAATGTGCTAATATGACAGCTGAGGAGGAGTTACTGGTAGCAGTCTGTTCCAGACCACAGAATCAAACCCAAGAACAGGATGAGTTACTCCTTAAACATCTGTTTTCCATGTGCAAAAAGAAATATTGTGTTGTAATGGGGGTGTACAAGGTGGAGACATATGATGGAACTCTCATTAAGCCAGTCATAAAACATTAGTGTTTCTAGAAATCATAAATTATCATTTTCTAACACAAAAAGCATTGAAATAAGAAATAATTCTACTTTGGATCTCATTTTGACAGATAAAGAAGATTTTATGGCTGGACTGGAAGTTGGTGATTGCCCAAGGACAACAATCATTATTATTTTTATTATGATCAAAGAGTATATTGTCCCAATTATTAACACATACAGAGTGTCATTCCAGTTATCTGAATTCCCTTTATCCAAAAATTCTAGTTATCCAGATCCATAGTGTGTCCCCTGTGTAGCCCTCTGTTAGTTAATCATCTCCTAATATCTTTTCAATTATCCTTTTAGTGCTTGGTAACATTAATCATCAGCTTTGTATTTGTATAGAAGTTCTGAATGATATCCTGAAGTTACAGAGGCTTGATCTACATTAAAAAGTTAGGCTGAGATAGCTACATCAGACAATGTTCTGAAAACTCCACACCCCTGAGCAGCATAGTTAATATGACCGAACTCCCAGTGTAGACAGATGTGGATTAGCTTCACCACTGAGAGAACCCTGCCATTGCTACAGGTAATATCTGCTCTGAAGCACCAAAGCTGCACTGCAGATGTAGACAAGCCCTGAAACTTAGGCTTTGTCTACACTACAAAGGTTTGTCACCAAAAACAGCCTTTTGGCAACAAAGCAGTGAGAGTGCAATGCAACTTTTGTCCATAAAAATGCCGTTTCGGCAACAAAAAAAACCAGTGTAGACTGTGTTTTCCACAGTATCTCACAATGCCTGCCATGATGGTTCTTCTCTGTGTTTTGATCTCTGCTGGGCCCCTCCCCTTTTAAAGCTCTAGGAAGTATCTGACAGCTGATGCTATGTCTAGACTATGGAGTTTTTCCAGGATATCAGAGATATCCCAGGAAAATCTCCACCAAATCCAGGGAACGTGTCTGCTCTTCTGACATTTTTTGCAGAAGTGTAGACGTGCTCTTTCAGAAGCCCTGTCTTCCTCATTTCACAAGGAGGCCACACTGAATTTAACCAGTGATTAACCAAGATAGCAATTTGCATACCTTTTTCTGACAAAAAGCAGCAGTCTAGACAAAGTCTGAGTGAGCTGCTCCCTTTGGGCAACAAACAAAGAGCAAATCATTGGACTGTTCCTGTTCTTCCCTGCATTAGGAACATAGGAGTAGGCAGACTGCTGTTGCTGGAGAAGGGGGATACAGTGCTGCTTTGACATTCCTTAGCAGGAAGAGCTCACAGAGAATGCTGAAAAGACTGTGGGAGAACTTGGGAGGGA
This sequence comes from Pelodiscus sinensis, assembly GCF_049634645.1. Lineage (NCBI taxonomy): Eukaryota > Metazoa > Chordata > Testudines > Trionychidae > Pelodiscus > Pelodiscus sinensis. Next base: position 54,647,134 of record NC_134714.1, read on the forward strand.
ATCCCAAGATGAGCAGGGATCAGCTCTGCCTTCCCACAACACTGTATTGAGGGATACATACCCACAATGCACTGCTCATACTGTCAATGATGATTCCCCCAGTATGAACATGATCTGATGACAGAGAGAGCAAATGTGAACACCATTTGGCAATTTGACTAATTATAGTAGGCCCACCTTTAATCTTGTATCTGCTGAAACAGCAGATTTGCAGGACAGTACCGGAAAGGAAAAGCCTTTGGAAGAAATGCTCACAAACTGAATCAGATGAGTCGGGGGGGGGGGGGGGGGGGTTGTTTTGTTTTGTTTTGTTTTGTTTGTTTGTTTGTTTTTAAAAACAATTCAGAATTAAATTATATCCACAGTGGTTTTAATACTATTTTGATATTTTAATAAACTTTGTAAAGCCGGTTTTTTAACATTTAATAAAGTACAGAGTACTACGCAAACATAAGAATTACTCCTTTCATTCCCTATATATCACTTCTCCCGAAGTGAAATTGCAGCTCAAAATATCATTTCCATTTATCCTAATGCTGAGTTAACTGGATGTTCTGGATGTTCCTGGGCCACTCAGATAAATAAAAGTGTACTGTTCTTGATGCTTAAATGGGCTAATTTCTAAATGTGGAGGAAATTTATGAATGATTTTGATTTGAGAGAAAAATAGAGACAGAAAATTATAAATGGAAACTGAAAATTCTTTTAAAAGAATTAGATGAATGAAAGCTGTTTACTAGCATTAAACTCTATGAAACTATGACACTTAATTGATTACACTTACCATATTTTCTTGTGGATGTGAAGTTAGAAGCAGGCCCAAAATGTGCCACATTATACTGAGGATAATCAAAGTCCTACAACACTTGTTGGTGTTGATTTAATCACTATTTATATTTTTTGTTAATCTAAATAGTGACTACATTTAAAAAAAATTTAAGAGAACATATGGATTCCACCATCAAGCACTCAAAGATTACAAAATGCCAGAATTAAACTTGCCTGTGCAACTTTAATTTGCCCCCGCCCCCTGTACATGTGTATTGTGATATGGCAGGAAACAACAAAACCTCGTGTGATGGGGTGAGTACACCCTATCACCTGGGTAGCTCCCTGGTTAAAGTCAGTTTGGTTGCCCTCAGCCTCAGGCATGTTTGTATGTGAGGAAGCACAGCCTAATGGTCAGAATCAATAGGATTCCCTTTTGCTTCAGGGAAGCACAGCCGAAATGGCCAGAGTTGATAGAAGGGGACGTAATAAGCTGCTCCCAAAGGGTGCAGCTGAGATAGGGGGACCCAGACCAGGGCCTTACTAGCGGTGAATGAGGTGGCCACTAGGTTAGTGGGGAATCCACTTGCAACATGGCAGCTGCTATAGGGACACTGGCTAGTCCCTCCCTTGTCTACTTCCTTCCATGACACCTGAAGTTGGAGTGGGGGTATCTTCAGAGACTCTGGGCTCCTTGAATAATGACTGCTATCTCCCCTAGGTGTCTGCAGAGGCCTTCCTGGGCCTCAGTATCTCCTGATGCTATGGTCCAGGATTCTGGCTGCTCCTTGGCTAGAACCAGCAAGGTGCATCCTTCCTTCTTAGTGGTCAGCCCAGACTGAACTAGGATGCTCCCTTTGATACTGCAGCAGCAGTTGAAACATGCCCCGTAGGATGTTGCTTCCACCACTAAGAGTGTTACCTTAAATCCTTCCACTCCCATGTGGGGCAAATACACCCTGTCATATCCACATCATATTTTTTTCTTATGGAATCCAGCTCATTCTGCACACAAGACGGATGGTGCTCATTGAATGGGCAGCCATGTTACTCAGTTGAAGAGGGGTGAAGAATGAGAACAAGAGGTGGGGAAAAGCCATTCAAGAGAGAAGATACTATTCTGCTAACACACTACTGACAGCACCTATACTACAAAGTGTAGGTGGACATTAATACTGCTGCATTGTGCATAGTTTCGGTGGTGTACATTAATTAATGCACAGGGCCTCACATTGAATTATGAAGATTCAGTAAGTCTTTTATCCTCCTGCAACTCAATGATGGAGCAGGCAAAGTTGCTCTTTGAGGAGCAGTACATGGGCAGTCCAATCAGCACCTAGGAGTTGTGTGTAGTTGGAGCATGTCACGTTCAGATGGAAGCTTCAGAGACTGTAGCTACTAAACTCTAACAATTTTGTGTTAGTGTTTGTGTAAACTTGGATTATTTTAGAGGCTTGAATCTTCGTCAAATTTGAGTGAATTTTCAAAAAAAGGGCAGCAAAAGGCACATTGCTTCCCCAAGCCAGCATCCCAGTGAAATGTCAAGTTCCTGTTCTAAAAAAATGGAAGTGCTAGAGCATTTCAACAAATGAGGTGTACAGATTATTTTAGCATGGGCAAAATAACTTATTTTTTCTCTACACTTGCTGGAATTGGCTGAAAATTGTTAACTGAAACTTCCTAATATCATTCAGCCTTACATAGAACTTTGCCCTGAAAAATTTCATCCTGAATGTGCAAAGGTTGGCAATGTTATATGCAACTGAAAACAGGGCCTTATATCAGGAAACATTAGAAAACCTTAATGATAGGTGTCACTATAATTATGATTCATTCTGGGAGCTCTCAGGTTTTTTAAAGTTTGTGGGAAGAAGGGTTTTTATAAAGGATTATTCAGTAAAAAGTAATACTTCAAGTATTTTTCCTGACGGAAATAATGGCTTTGGATGTATCCAATGATCTGTGCCCTAAACACCATAGATATATACATGGGCCTCCTTGCATGACAGAGATGGATCTTTTCACCATCCCTCTCCTTGCCCAGGAAGGGAGACATATTGATCAATCCGGGCTCATATAAGCCTTAATCTGCTGTTTTCCATGGAAAAAGAGAAAAATCACTGAAGCTAATCACTGAAATCACTGTAGCTGTCCCTTTTTTCTTTCTTCTTTTCCCCCTAGCTCTGCTAGGTTGGCTGAATTTGTAAATTTGACAGAAATGTCATGGTCTACTATTTAATCTAAATTATATGAACATCGTGGGTACAAGGACACATAAATCCATTAAGGGAAAGGTCACTATGTTCTATTTCAGAACTTACACTCTGTTATGTAGGTGTTAGGGGAGTGTGTGTGTGTGGGAGGGGAGGTGGATGTGAGACTGCTGATACATGAAGGAGTTGATGCAGACTGAGGGTTGAGGAGGCTGGTGCAGCTACTTAATGGGGACGGTTGATGGTGTTGAATGTGACGCTGCACAGCATAGGACCAAATAGAGGGCTTCTCCCTTCTCCTGTGCTTCAAGGTGCTCAGCACCAGAGGATGGAAATCTTGGCTTTATGAGGCTGCAGAGGCTTTAGCCACCAGATGTGGCACTTCCCTCCCAGGCAGCTAAGCACAACCTTGGAGAGATGAAGAAAGGCTGAGGAGCTGCATCACGATTGGATGGTCCTGGAGGCACAGAAGAGGGAACAAGCAGGACTTGTTCTGGTACTATTTTCATTGAGCCATTATAATTGAGAAGTTTTACTGCTTTCTTATCCTGTGCTCACTGCTCTGTGGCCTGCCTGTAGGTCACATCACACAAGCTAAGAAGCTCTGATCTAAACCAGCCTTCTAGTTATACATGATATTCCTGACAGCCATGATACAGTGTAGTAAATCTTACATCCAAGGTAATGTGTTACAGGCATTAAAACTATACTTGGTGAAAATGATCCCTAAATGCAATTCTAACTAGGTTCTGGGGACTCCCCAGAAATCTCTAGGAAATAAACATAGTTCAGGGCAGATGTAGAACTACATGGTTCTTGATATGAGTTGAAACACTTATTAGGACAGGGTAGGGAGGATTGTGAACTAGGAATTAGACCTATAACGTGAAGCCAATAAATTAATAATCAATATGTTAACAATCAAGAAACAAATGATAGTAAATGTTCAGGGAGGAATGGCCTGTTCAGAATCCCTGAATGCCACAGCACTGAGGCAGTTCTGCCCAGGTTTCCCTCACAAACTCTACTGAGGTTCTCCAGACTATAGGGGTACGTCTAGACTACATCCATTTTTCGGAAAAGGGATGTAAATTAGACGTATCGCAATTGCTAATGAAGTGGGGATTTAAATCTCCCCCGTTTCATCAGCATAAAAATGGCTGCCGCTTTTTTTTGGCACGGAGCTTTGCCGGAAAAAAGCTCCAGTCTAGAAGCGGATCTTGCGGAAAATAAAGCCTTTTCTGAAAGATCCCTTATCCCTTATTTCATAGAGGGATAAGGGATAAGGGATCTTTCAGAAAAGGCTTTATTTTCCGCAAGATCCATGTCTAGACTAGCGCTTTTTTCCGGCAAAGCTCCATGCCGAAAAAAAGCGGCAGCCATTTTTATGTTGATGAAGCGGGGGAGATTTAAATCCCCACTTCATTAGCAATTGCAATACGTCTAATTTACATCCCTTTTCCGAAAAAGGGATGTAGTCTAGACGTAACATAGGTGTCTCTTAAGAATGACTACTAGGAAGTACACACATCCCAATCCTTGATGCTATCTCTCCCTGCCACAGAGTCTCCAACAAAGTTAAATCACATAAGGGACATTCCCTAGGGGTCACCATTTCCTGAAATATTCAGGGGCCACAAGTAGCCCTTGAAGGTATAAATCAAGATTCTCAGGGACAAATAGTGACAAAGAAAATATGTATTGAATTACAAATGAGCACGTGCTCCCTGAGAGGCTCTGTGTGATTTTTAACCTGACATGTTTATATCAGGCTTGTCATTAAGGTGTGGTGCTCAGGGCCTCGGTGTCATCGACTAACTCCCACAGCTGATTTTGCTACTCCAGGAACAGCTGGCTGGGATCTAGGACTTCTCTGAATAGCTGTTCTTCCTTCCCAGTTGCTGGAGCTTCTTAGAAGCTCTCCTTTGGTAACTGGCTGCATCACAATGGAAGGAGGAAAGTAGCTCTAACAGCTCCATTACCCATTTCCCCACTGGGCAATGAAAGTCCAGAGACAGTCCCCTGAGCTTAGTTGATTACATAGTATAGGATGACTCTCCTCCACCCACCCCATAGCCACTTCGGGCAGCCCAGAAGGATGTGTGGGAGAAAAAATGGACACACAATAACTCCTTACAACTTCCTCATTCTCTGTCCTGGAACAAGTTAAAGAAGAGTGGGAGCTACTGTGATTTTGCACCAGTTGGCAAGGAACCATAGTTCAGCTGGAGAAAGAGAACGCCAGTTGCTCTCTGTTCCACTCCCAACATCTCTCCTATCCAGAGGCTTCAGGTAGATAGGAATAGGATACTGCTATGTTGGCTGTACACCTACCAGGGACCCCATCATGCCAGAAGAACATGCAAAAATGGACTCGTGAGTGGTTTCTACTGCCTAAGCACCTCAGTGTATCAACTTGTCTCTTGAATTTTTTTGTACTAATGTTTTCAGCCCTCAAATAGAAAAGGTTGGAGACTCCTGGTTTATATAGAGGGGTACAAGAAATCTCTCTTGAATAGCGTTTCTTGCCATCAAACTTCATTTTCCCTATTTAATTGTCATCCTATTCCTATTTATATGCCCCCTTGTACCATCCAAAAAAAAATCCTTACAATGCCTGGTGTTTACACTCTTTGAATATGGGTAGACTGTTTTCATGGCCCTTGCCCTTCATTGTCACTTAGCTAAGATATGCACGTTTTGATTTCTTAATATTTTCTCAGTGTTTGTACAACATTGTGAAAAATCTACAGAGCTAAAGATTAATAAGTCAGTCTCAGTGGCTCAACCCTCACCACACATATACCGCTTCACATATACTGTCTCCAAACTGCCTCCAGCTTAACTACATCATTTTGGTAGTGGGGTTGCCAAGAGCTAAATTCAGTACTATGTTCTACGCAATACAGTTACCAGTTAATTTATCATTGGTCCCATTTAATATAAGCCACTTACTGCAACTTTGAGAGACAGAGAAGTCAAACACAGGAGTATAATAAAGGGATGTGTTTACTGAGGATGATGGAGTGACTAAAACAAAGAATGCAGCATACTGTATTTATTTGTTTAACACATTGTTAGATGGTATGATTGCAAAATCAATCTGACCTTTATTACAATGCCTCTAGGAAAGAAATATTGAGAAAATAAAAGTTACAGGATACCAAGTAAGCCAGGACTATATTTTTTACCATTGTGTACAGAATCTATAAAAGAAATGTATCTACAGAAAAAATATAGCAAACTAAAACAGTTCAAAAGTTGGAAGGGGAATAGAGAACTCAGTAAAAATACAATTTACATTTACAGGGTAGCTGTAAGTTACCATGGTTTCACTGATTTCATTAGTTCACAGCTGCTAAGGAATGCCTATTACAGCAACACTTGATGCAAGGAGTGCACAGCAGTAAAGGGTAGGAATCAGACATCAAGGTGCAATAGGTCTTAGAAATGCTTCTATGGGTTGATAATTTTGGCCAAGGACACTGAAAGAATTAATTAGAATGCTGATAGAAATGTCAGACAACATCAAAATACACATGTCTTGGGCTGAAGTGATAAGAAGGGCTAATCTTTCGGGGGCAGTAGCAGGGCTGAGGGGATGGGCTGAGGAATTCTGCCCCAGGACCCAAAGAGCAGTTAAAAAGCTTGAAGCCCAATGACAGTCCCTCAGAGGACACTTCCACAAAGATGGAGCAGCCTTTATCCTAAACCATGACCCATTCCCACCTACCTCCCTAGTGCACTGACACAGGGGCCCTTGCAAAGCCAAGCTTTCTGTCATATGAGAACGTGCAATCCACTGAAATTCTGCTATGTCCTTATGTAGCAGAATCAACTGTGTTGCTTATAAAGGCTCTGTATCTGCAGAGAGGTGGTTGGACTGGAGGTTATTTAAATACTAACATACAATTGGGTACTAAGTCTAGCATCCTTGGAGACAGCCAGGGTTTAGTATATGAAAAGCACTGGAATGAAGAGGATGTCTAAGGGTATGTCTACACTACCCCGCTAGTTCGAACTAGCGGGGTAATGTATGCATACCGCACTTGCTAATGAAGCCCGGGATTTGAATTTCCCAGGCTTCATTAGCATAAGCGGGGAGCCGCCATTTTTAAATCCCCGGGGCTCGAACTAGGTAGTTCGTACTAGGTGCCTATTCCGAACTACCGTTACTCCTCGTGAAACGAGGTGTACCCGTAGTTCGGAATAGGCACCCTAGTCCGAACTACCTAGTTCGAGCCCCGTGTAGCCGCGCTACACGGGGTTCGAAGCAGCGGGGATTTAAAAATGGCGGCTCCCCGCTTATGCTAATGAAGCCCGGGAAATTCAAATCCCGGGCTTCATTAGCAAGTGTGGTATGCATACATTACCCTCCTAGTTCGAACTAGGAGGGTAGTGTAGACATACCCTCAGTTATAATTACATATTGATTCATTTGCAAATAACATAATAGCATACTACTACCTACATATTCTTCTCAGATCTATGAGGACATCTGTTAACCATCCACCCAACTTGGTATCTAATTTCCAGGAAGTTTAGTTCCCCAAAATTAAATCCAATAAAGCCAAAGTTGAGCAGAAAAGTAACTATTCAGTGGCACCAACTGTATAATGGGAATCATGGTTAATTATCTGAATCCAAAACCAAAGCTTGTTTTGTGGAATGCTCACTCTTTGTTAAGCAAAGCTGTAGAAGTAAAAGAGTATGCTATTGATTTGAAGAATTGATTTTTTTTTTGTATACCAAATACATGGCTCCCAAATCCCAGCTCTTCTATTTTGCCTGCTTCAGCCTGACCTGTATTTTTGCTATAGATAAGTCAAAGCTGTAAAGTTTAGATTTGGATCCAATATTTCCCACAGATCAGGAGTATTCAGATCTATGGTTTTGGTTCAGGCCCATCTGTAATTTTTTTAAACTAAATGTCATTGATTGCATTATGTCTGAAAAAGAAGAGAAAATAGCTGATACATTGTTAAAGATATATTAGCCGTTTTGTACTGCTTCTTTTGAACATTTGACAATTTATATTTCAAGCCTCTTGTTGTAATTATTGTAATTATCATTAATCATCAACTTCCAGATCAAATCGAAATGCAGAACACTGAAAAGGTCAAAGCAATGGAGAATACCACTATCTTTCAGAGATAATATGTGACATTAACATTCTGCTGCCTTACTTGTGTGACAAAGATTGTAATCAAAACAGAAAATGGCACAAAATTAATCTGCTCTAGTGATGAGCATTGTGTGGGAAACACACCAGCAAAATTAACCCGTTCACTTTGCAGTCACAAATTTGTTATTCAGAGCCTAATCCTTTAAGATACTTAGATCTCTCAGTTCCCACTGACTTTAAGGGATTGGGTCCCTAGATATTTAAGTGCAATTGGTCCATCTGTGCAGAATTTATTTTTACTCTGGTAACAATTGAAGGATATCATAGTGAAATGTGGAGGAAGTAAGATAGCTTGAGTCCACTTTTCAAATGTGGGTAGAATGTTGCAACCCTGCCTCTGCGTATTCAAATCAGCTGTTATGTTACTATGATATAACTTCACCAGCACTGGACAGATGTCAGGGTCCTAGAAAATTAATCAGAGACAAAGTAGCACGGGTCAAAATGTGGCGCTTCTCCCTAGGATGACCATTGTAAACCAAAGCATGTTAACATCATCAGAATAAAAGAGCATAATACTGAGTGGATTAAAAATGTACTAAAGCTAACACCAAGAGGAGATAAAGGCATACAGTGCTAAGCCCATATAGAGCATGTGTCTGTACACTAAACACATTTAAGGTTCTCTAGAATAATTCATATGTCTATAAAAACAAAACAAAACAAAAAAGTACGTCAGATTAAAGGCTGTGGATGGATGGCCAACACTGAGTAGGATTGTCTTTGAATAGAAGGTAGCAGGAGAGGCCTGTTCCTTGGCCTCCAAATCTGGAGACAATAAGGCAAGGCTCATTTCTTGGTGCTAGGAATTCCTTCAGAAATTGGAACTCCTTCTGCAGACAACATCTTATAACATTGAGACAGATTTAGTCACCCAACCTTACACATACTAATATATAGTTGTCTACAGAGTTGCTAATTCTTACAGTATTACCTTGAACCTTGCAATGTTAGGTACTGTGTTTAAACTGATGATGATGTCATATAAGCCCCTGTTTTTTCAACATAGATATGCACTAGTTCAAACAGGTATTATTTTGGGGAAGTGTTATGCAGGAGGTGAGACCAGATGATCACAGCAGTCCCTGCTGGCTTAGAAATCTATGACTGAGTCCATCTCCTGTGTGGATGTACCAAAATGAAGTGGGTGTATTCCAATCACCCCCAAATTTCCAGAAACTTTAGATCCAAGTTTTGCAGTTCAGGTTTATCTGAAGTATTCAAAAATAGTGCTGCCATGTAGATGGCACCTCAGTGACTTATTGGAGATCTACTGATACTGGAGGCTGAATCTTGGTTGTTGTCATGGAGCAAGATAAGAGAAATACTTTCCCACAGAAGATTACCTAAGAATAACAGGGAGTTGAAACTTGCAGAACTTTTTCTGCATTACCAGAATTTATTGCCCTATAGAGCAAAATGTTCCTTCTCTCTATTCCTCTCCTTGGTAGTAATATCCATTCCCCCTATCCCTTCTGTCTCATCAGCGTAAGGAGAAGTAATACTGATTTACAATATTACTCTAGATTCCCACAATGCTACTGTCAGAAATTAGACCATTTTCAACCAACATCTTGTCCAAGTATTCATTGTGAATCGTATTTGTTGCAAATGTAACCTTCCCATAAATTTCTTGAATACAATTTTGATGTTTATGATTCTATTTTTAGTTGTTCAATCAGTCTATGGACAATATGTCAACCTAAGGGTTATTCTCAAATGGCCAGCTCAGTTGCTTGGAGTTTCTCCTCCACAATAGGTTGACTGATACTTTCTTTTAAGAAGCTGTTTGCAGTGGTAGCTCTATTGGCCTCAGGACATTAACAACAAGATAGTTGAGGAATTATCTTTTATTGGATATAACCTTCTGCCGACAGTGGGTACACCAGGAGCTCAAGAAACAAATACTGTAAATATCATCAACACCAAGCTCATCAGGCTGCCCCCAATCTATACATAGGGGATCAGGTATGGATCTCTGCCCAGAATCTTAAACTGAACCACCCGCCCACCGAACTAGATTACTAATATGATTACTAATTACCTTACAGATTAAGTAAACACAGTTTACAGGTGCCAGAGCTGCCTGTCTTTCTTCCCCCATTTGTAAAGTTCTGCGCTGAGAAGCCATACCTAAACCAACCAAGCTGACACCCTACTTAGTAGTTCACAGATAGAAGGAATATTTGCTCCACTGAATCCTCAACTCTTCATGATTTAAGGGAAGGCTCCACTACCTGGTGGACTAAGATTGTTCAGACAGTCTGAGGGACCAGTAAAGAACCTGGACCTGGACCTGGAGCTGGACCTGTTCCACTGGAACTTCCCCAAGAAACTGGGCTCTGTAGCCTCTATGAGGCACCTTTGAGGGGTGATACTGATAGGCCACAGTGCCTGCAGCACAGCCAGTCTCTGAGCAACCTAACAAGCCCAGATGACCTATAGTAGGTTGCCTCATTGACTGCACTGCCTGAGTGATGAGAAGAGACAGCAGACTAGCTCTTAAGCCCAGAAGCATCAACAGCTTGGTGGCTGCCTGCTTATTCCTATCTATGCTCCCACCTTATCCCAATCCCCGCTCTTGACTTGGCCACATCTTTGCCCCTGCCTTCATCACGCCAGGTAACCTGTCTCTGACCTTCAGCTCCAGTTTCTGACATCTGAGTCCAGTTCTGACCCTGGCCCCTGATTGCTAGTAACTGACTCCTGCTCCATTCACTAGCCATGTTCATCCACATACTGGTGCCTGACAGAGGAAATGCAGCATCCGCAAAGGCTACTGCAGGCCTATGGTAACAGCTGTGTTGTTCTTGTACTGGTGCTCCATTGCCCTGGAGAACAATTCCATCCCTCAGCCCTTTTTGAACAACTCATGGGTTTGGTCTGGACACTAAGAGGATGATTTGACCCTATGAACATAAGTACTCCCAGTTACCCAGTTTAAACTAATTTTCACCACGCTTGACATGAAACACAAAAGAAGCATTCTTTCCGTTTAGACTAATCTGCTTTTAAATGCAAAACTCAAATGTGATAAAAAAAACTGCTTCCCACACTTGTAATGAAGTCCAACATTGTCCATTGCAAGGAGAAAATATTAATCAAATTGCTGCAGTAAGTGTAGCTGTTTTGCTTTCTAATGTTCAAGTTTATAAAACATGTTTTCAGCTGATTTTTACTAGATAATTTTAATTGGTGTTTTAGAACTCCTTTTAATCATTTTTCAACATTCAGACATGGAAATGCTGTCATTACTGGGTCAGAGAATGTGAGAGGATTGCCCTTAACTTTTCTGCCTACTGAGCAATGAAATGGGAAATAAACTAAGACAGAACTGGATCTGGATTACCTCTTTTTAATACCAAGGGTCAATTAGCTATATCATTTGCATGCAAAAAGTTCTGTTCTTCTGCACTGTCCGTAGATGTCTTTTATAATTCCATTGGGACATCATTATCAGCTATTAGAAACATCTGCCTACAATTTTAGAATTACTTAAAAGTTGTTTAATTATTAAAAGGTTGACTTAACCCATTTTTGGACAGTTTTATTGATGACAAAAGATCCTAACTCTAACCCGAACTTCCATGGAGCTTTCCTGCTTACACGTTTCATTTCATGGTCCAGCCCACTCAGTATATGATCTATCTGGTACTAGAAAACATTGTTTCTAAAGCTGTTTTTCCTCCCTGCTTATAGTTTTCATTTCATGTTCCAACCCACTGAGTATATGATCTATCTGGTGCTGAAAAACATTGTTTCTAATGCTGTTTTTCTTCTTGAAACTTGTATGCTGAATCTATTCATTTGCTTGAGGAGGACTCTTTTTCAACAGTAGTAAGTCTTAGTGTCCTTGGAGAGAAGGGCTCTATTCTGCATTCAGCAGAGGAGCTTGAACTGCCTGAATCTGTCTCATTATATAGGCCATGTGCAATAAGCCACGGTACCTAACAGCTGCTGGTGATAGGATTAAGGGAGAAATATTTAATTTTATGCACAAGCACGTGTGCCATGATTTCTGCAGTAGCGTCTCCCTACTCCCTAGTGTGCAGGATAGATAGAAAGCATAACAGAGAAATTGTTTAATTGTGTCAAGAATGTGCAGTGATGTTTGTTTAAAGTAAAAAAAAATAGTTTTGCAGAAAAATTGATTAATTGATGGTTACTTGACTGCCATAGAGACTGTTGGATACAGAGACAAAATTGCTTTGTTAAATCTTGTGGGAGGGAAGGAAATTCCTCTGAAAGCAAAGAAAATGCACGCAATGTAAATTTGGATGAGTCTTTCTGGTACATAAATCAATAAAACAGGGATGTGTGAAGAATAAACAGGATCATCTATCAAAACAGATTTTTATTCATATTTCTACCCCCCTCAGAAACATGTTTCTTTTGCATTCCATTGCATAAAAGCATCATATAAAAAAGAACAGAAATGGAGTGTATCTCAGTGCAGATGTATTGCCAATGACAAAAACAAGTGAAGATGAGAATCTAGCAAGCTGCTTCCCAGAATCTCTAAACTAGATCATTCTAAAATTCCCAGGTGACAGCTGCTGTATATGAAGATAAATCTTCGCTATCTACAGTAATGAAGACTGTACTTTATGTAGAATACTAATAAAGGACATAAGGAAGGAGGTATGTCTTAACAGATTTCAAAAGAGGCAGGGCAAAAAACAAACTCAGGTAAGAAAACATAATTATGTTCAAAACATAAAGTATCTAGGGCATTTGCTTCCTATTATCAGTAATCAGAACAGGTGTCTCAGATACAACATGGTGAGAAAACGTTAATTTGGTTTTGTCACTGAATGAGTGGGTCTGTAATGTTTTAACATCCATAAGTGTTATGCAGTGAATTTAATTAGATTACTTTCATTATTTTTACATAAATCCTTTTCTCTGCTGACACAATTTAAAAAAATGTTCCATTTTACCCTTGATGCAGAGAGTAGGTAGCTGGCTACCCTCCCCAGTAGCACACAAGTGACAGTGTGAACTGTGTGACTGAGGAAAGAAACAGGTTTAAGGACAACGGGAACAACAGTGCCATATTGATGTACTGGAGAACTCTTTCAGAAATATATATTGCTACTTTTGAACCCTTGGCAAGGGGAAATCTTCATGGACCTAGGTTCCTGAATGACTGAATGTGCAATGTATAATACAAAAAAAATTCACTTGTCCTAAAGGACATATACAGGGTTTTTTTCCATGAAGATTTATGGATACTGTGTCTACACAGCAAAGTTATTTCAGCATAACGGCCATTATTCCAAAATAACTAAGCAAGTGTCTACAATTCCATTATTTCAAAATAATTTTGAAATAACAGACAGCTTATTCCGACTTCTGTAAACCTCATTCTATGAAGAATAATGGCTATTCTGAAATAGCTATTTCGAAATAAGGCATGTGTAGACTCTCCACTTCTGCTATTTCAAAATAGTTCTTCACCAGGGCCATTCTAAGTTATTCCTCCTGGGGTTCTAAATCAAGATAGCACATCTACATGAGGGAAGCCTGCCTCAGACTAACTTTGAGGCTTCCCTGCAGTGTGGAGTTGCTATTTCGAAATAAGCTATTTTGGAATAACTATTTTGGAATAGTTTATTCCGAAATAAATGTACAGTGTAGACATAACCTCAGAGGCCTAGACTAAGATCCTGTTCTGTGTCAATGAAGAGTGTGTGTGACAATGAAGCTGTTAAGAAGTAAAGGCCCACCTTTGGGACGGAATGACTCATTGGGGCTGGAAATTTGCTAGGGCATCTTTGATTACTAAATCACTGGTTTGAATGCAACTGATTTCAAATGGAGAAAATGTTGTTACCAACTGAAGTTTGTCCAGTTGCCTGAGTGAAATGACCTCTTATTTTAAATTCAGTTCCTAATGTAAAAGTTGTCTTTATTACTTGCTAGGAAGGGGGTCACTGGAATATTGCATTATTATCTGACTCCGGGAGACAGTCCCTCTAGGTCACAGGTATGGAACACATGTTACACAATTTAGGGAAAAGCAAAATGCTTATGAAGAACGGTGTATTGGACTCTGTATCAGAAAACCTGGATTCTTTGCATGGCTCTGTGCAATTTCTCTGTGGTGAAGCATTTCATTTTGGTGCCTCAGTTTCCCCAGCTGTAAAAATGAGGACAATGACTTACCTTTCTTGGTAAAGCACCAGGAGGCCTCTGAGTGAAAAGCACCATCAAAGAGCACAGTATTATTAATATGCAGTATATATTATGTAGCTAAATAGGGGGACTTTGGTGTCAACTGCTGTCAATCCAGTGCCTTTTTAGGTGCTCTAATTTTGCTTAAGGCTTTTTTTAAAATGTCGTCACTACTGTAGATAAATAAAAAAAGAGGGGAGGGGATGCATACCTACGTGAAAAGACAGCAAATATAAATGTTGAGCTGGATGGAGGATGGGGAAAGATATAGAACCCTTCACTACTGAAGCACAGATTATAAATTAGTCCTATTATGCTGCAGAACAGAATGATATGGTGGAAATCATTTTTTGCCAGAAATGAAAGCATAGGCAAGTAAAATTTTATACTTTCTATCACCCCCATGGTGGAGGACTGCAAAGTAGTAGAGTATTTTTCATGCTCCTTTGCAAGTGTATTTTTTTTTTAAATCCTAGCTCAGGCTTAAAGCCTTTATTCAAATACAATTCCAAACATCCATAAAGACATACTGTTAAAACGGCCCAAAATGGTGATTTTATTTACTATTTGATCACCTCCCATGTAACTGCTGATTTCTCTTTAACCATTATAACTGTAGCAGACTACATTCAAAGTGGTTCCCCAAGGACAACAAAGAAAGCCTATAAATCCAAAGGCAACAGTGTGAAATGAAATATAAGTTTGCCCTTTTATGTGCTGCAGACAGATATACAAAATTTATTCTTTAAGGTGTCAATTAAATAAGCATCTAGAATTTTGTCTTAGTGACTAAATAACATCCTTAGACTGGTCAGTGTTTGGTGACACAGCTATAAAAGTCACAGTGGTAAAATAACAGTGACTAACAACTGATTGTGGGTTATTTGATTACCAAGTAAGCCCCATATAGTATACTCCATATGTGAATGAAACAGCTTGCAATGGCAATTTGTAAAACTCTTGAGTAAGAAATAAAATGTGCCATTATTTATTAACACTTGAGCAGAGAAAACAGAAATGGTTCTGCCTGCACATATGACTTAATGTTTGCATAGGTCTTCTCAATGTTGTGCTTTCTCCACTTCTAAAGTATATCAAATCTCTTGTAGAGGATACTAAATAATCTAAGTGGTGGCACTTAAACATGTGCCTAACTTAAACCAGCAACTCAGTACACGCATGCAGCAATTGTTTAAACAATGATGCCATCCAATGTTCATATTTAAAGAACTCATATCAATGAATCCACATTACTCCCTAGTAGAATGCAGAAATATGTGTCGTTTTAAGGAAACTTCTTTCTGATTTAGATCTGTTTGGAAGCCAGTATTACTTACCTGGTATATGTAAAAAACAATGAGGAGTCCTGTGGACCTTAGAAACTAACAGATTTATTAGGGCATAAGCTTTTGTGGGTAGAACCCACTTCATCAGATGAATTGGAGTGGGAACAGAAGCAGGGATATATATACTAGTATAACGGAAGAAGGGAGTTACTTATCAAGTGTAGGACCTGTGTTAATGAGGCCAATTTACTCAGGATGGATGTGTTTCACTCACAGCAACTGATGGGGAAGTATGAATACCAAGAGGGGGAAAATTATCTTTGTGGTAAGATAACCATTCTAAATCCCTATTCAGTCCTAATTTGATTTCATCACATTCGTGAATGACTTGCAGTTCTGCTAGTTTTTTGTAATCTGTTTTTGATGTTTTTTTGTAGAAGGATGGCTGCTTTTAAATCCATTACTATACAAGGGGTAATGGAGGACTTGGTGAGGTTGCTGGCCCAGTAGCAGCATAGCACTGCTGAGGCACAGAAGTCCCTGTTGGATGCACAACAGGAGGCGCGGCAAGCAGCCCTGCAACAGCAGAGAGTACTCCTGGAGGTACTGCAGGTACAGCAGCAGAGGCAACAGCAGAAGCACCAGTTCCAGGAGGCCGTGCTCCAACAATTGGTGTCCCCTGGGCCCAGTAGTCCACTCAATTCAAGACTTGGGGTACCGCTAGCCAAGCTCAGCCCACACAATGATCCAGAAACCTACCTGGTTACCTTTGAGCATGTAGTCACAGCTGCATTCTGGGAAACGGGTATGTGGGCCACACACCTGGCACCCTTTCTCTCTGAAGAGGCCTAGGCCACCTACTGGGCCCTGGATGATGCAACCGCAGCTGATTATGGGGCCATAAAAGCAGCCATCCTAGACCGTCTCTGAGTTTACCCTGAGACCTACCGATGGCAGTTCCTTGCATAATCTTTTCCATCTGTAGCCTGGCCCTGAATGATTGCCCAGTGCCTCAAGGTCTGGGACTCCCAGTGGCTATGCCCTAGGGACCATTCAGTCTCTGAGATTATGGATTCAATAGTGTTAGAACAATATTTAGATATCCTGCCAACAGCAATGCAAGCTTGAGTACACTGGCAGCTCCCCGATTCCCTGGCTGCAGCAGTACAGAGCTCCAAGGATTTTCTGCTCGCAGCTCAGTCTACTAAACCCACCAGGCCTCACTTGGAGGGCAGGCTGCCCCCTGGTGTGAAGAACACTCCCAAGGCACAGAAAGAAGTGCCTATGGAGCCCAAGCAATGATCAAGCGCTACCCTGCGCAAGACCACTTAGGAGCATCATACCCCACAGAGGCCTTTTTCTCCCTGACCAGGACTAAGTCCAGTTCCAAGGGGTCAAAAGGGGTGGAGGCAGACTGGTCCCCCGCCAGGATCATTAGTGTGCTTCCGATGTGGGAAGCCTGGACATTTCAGCAGATCATGCCCCCTCATGGAGTGTGACTTTTTGGACTGTGGGGTTGCTGAGACGTGTGGTGGTTATGACTCAGGGACTGACCAGTAGCGTAAGGCCTATGTGGTACCAGTCACTGTAGATGGACGCAAAGTACTGGGGTTAATAGACTCAGGGTGCTCCCAGACCCTGGTTAGGGAGTCAGTGCTAGACCTTAGCACCCTCCAATATGATAGACCTCTAAAGGTGACGTGCGTACATGGCGATGTGCACCCCATCCTACTGCCTGGGTCCAAGTGAAGGTGAAGGATTGTGAGATGAAAATCAGTGTGGGCATAACTAAACGCCTTCCCTGGCACATTATAATTGGCCGGGACTGGCAACAGTTCCCCACATTGCTCCCCTTATCAGACAGAGCTTCCCCTCCTGAAGAATCAACCCCACAGTCGTTGCGGGAACTGTTTCCCATAGTGGATTCTGACCTGTGTGAAGGACCTCCATCCCCGGAGAAGCCAAGGAAGTCCCGTCGGGGCCCGATGGAAGGCGGGTAAGGCTTGGCTCCAGACCCACCTGGCAGGGGAGATTGACCCAGCTGAGTACAGACCCCCGCAATTGGGACTGACTGCTGCCATACTAAATGTTTGCCATATGAGAGGTGCCGCAAACCTCAACAGACTTCTCACCCTTTGAATAGTTATATGGGTGGCAGCTTTGAGGGATTTTGTATCTGTTCAAGGAGACGTGAGAAGAACAAACCTCCTAGTCCCGGAATGTAATCCAATACGTCATAAAGATGCGGGAGCGATTGGGCTGGGTGACCAAATTTGCCCAAGAAAACCTAAAGAAAACCCAACAAACCCAAGCACGCCATTATAATAAAGAGGCCAGCGAAAGACGCTATCAGCCAGGAGACAGGGTCTTGATGCTGCTGCCTAGCTCAGAGAGCAAACTTTTAGCCAAATGGCAGGGCCCATATGAGGTGATAAGCCAGTTGGGAGACGTGGATTATGAGATTCGTTGTCCTGATAAGAAGGAGAAACAAATTTTCCATGTGAATTTATTAAAACCCTGGAGAGCACCAGAAGCCCTGCTCACAGACCCCTAAGACACTACAGAAGATTTAGGCCCGGAGGTACAGCCCCCAACAGGCCCAGCGGACGTACCAATTTCCCTGGCAATGGCAGGCCAGGGATCTGCTGGAACACTTTAGACATCTCTTCTCCTCTCTCCCAAGGCAAAACTTCCCTTGCGGCCCACCAGATACGGATAGCTCAGTCAGCTAACCCCCAGCACAAGAACTATCAAATTCCCGAAAAACTCAGAGGGGCCCTAGAAGAGGAAGTTCGGGCCATGTTAAGCTTGGGGGTTATTGAAGAATCCCAAAGCCCTTGATGCAGTCCAGTAGTCCTTGTACCAAAACACGATGGCACCATCCGTTTCTGCGTTGACTTTAGAGCTGTCAATGCAATCTCTCAGTTTGACACATATCCGATGCCACATGTGGATGAACTCCTGGACCGGCTTGGAAAAGCCCAATACATCACTACATTAGACTTAGCAAGAGGCTACTGGCAAATCCCGCTCACAGAGGTCTCCCGAGATAAAACAGCTTTTTCCACCCCACTAGGACTCTTCCGGTTCATAGCTATGCCCTTTGGGTGGCATAGGGCACCAGCCACTTTCCAGCGCCTAATGGATCAAGTGCTGCGACATTGTGGGCAATTCTCCAGCCTCTCTAGATGATGTAGTCATCTTTAGTGAAGACTGGACATCACACTTGACCCACACGGCGACCGTTCTACAGATGTTGCAAGAAGCAGGACTTACTGCAAACCACAAGAAATGCAAATTGGGTATGCAGCAAACCAAATATTTGGGGTATCTATTAGGAAATGGGAAAGTACAACCCCTTCAAGACAAAACGGATGCCCTGGACAAGATTACTGTTCCTATGACTAAAAAGCAGGTGTGGGGGCCTTTTTGGGACTGGTGAGCTATTACCGCCACTTTATTCCCCTCTTTACCACCCTGGCAGCTCCGTTATCTGATCTGACCAAAGCCTCCGCACCTAATGTGGTAAAGTGGACCCCCGAATGCCAAAGGGCATTTCAAAGCATAAAAGATTCTGGGACAACAACCAGTGCTCTGATTCCCTGACTTCTCCCAACCATTCATCTTGCATACAGACACTTCAACAGTAGGTTTGGGGACAGTGTTGTCCCAGAATTTCCAGGGAGTGGAACACCCTGTCCTGTACCTAAATAAAAAACTGCACTAATGGGAAACCAAATATTCAACAGTGGAACGAGAATGTCTAGCTATTTGCTGGGCAGTGGTAGCGTTGTGTTACTATCTGTTGGTAGCCCCATTTCACCTAGTCACGGACCATGTGCCATTAAAATGGCTGCAAGAGATGAAGGACACAAACCCCTGAATTACACGGTGGTATCTCGCACTGCAGTCGTATGCCTTCACAGTGGAGCACTGACTAGGCACCATAGGAATGCAGACTTCTTCTCCAGGGCAGTTGCAGAGAAGGATTGCAGGGATATCCTACCCGAACCTCTCCGACGGGGGAGGAGTGTGATGTGGCGGACAGAGTCCCATCTTCTAATGGTGGCCGTTCAGCACCCTGGCCAGCAGTGGGGACAATGGAGAAGGCCTCCAAGCTCGGCAGCCGGCCCTGCAGCCAATCAGTGTTCAACTTCCTGGTATATAAGGAGCTGCTGAGTGAAGGTCAGTTAGTTCCTTCCTGGAGCTCAACCTGGCCAGAACGCTGGGCTGGCTGGGAACGTCAGCACCTGGGCCAGCTCTGAGTGGGAGCTGGACCTTTTAAATGAACCAAAGCTACATCTTGCATCCGGAGGCTAGACTATGGCAGCGTGGAAGAACCCCGGGCCAGGGGTGCCAATTGGACTGGACCTCGACTGCCAATTGGACTGTATCTCACCCTGAGTGGGCGAGGTCATTGTTGTGAGCCCCCTTGTAGCTGTTAAGGGACACTCGCTGACAGGACTGAACCTGTTACAGGCTGCTGTTGAGTATTTGCTTCAGATTGGGACGGGTGGAGGGTGTCTGTAGGTGAGAACAGGTCTGTCTCCCAACTTCTATAAGAGTGAGGGATAATTTTTCAGGATAGGTTGTAATTGTCAAAAATACGCTAGAGGGGTTTTAGCTGGGGGATGTAGGTGATGACCAGTGCTATTGTTATTTTGTCTGCTGGGCCTGTACTGTCATAGGTGACCTCTAGGTATCTGTCTGGCTCTGTCAATTTGTTTCTTCACTTCCCCAGGTGGATATTTTAGTTTTAAGAATGCTTGACAAATATCTTGTCGGTGTTTGTCTGTCTGAGGGATTAGAGCTGATATGGTTGTATCTTAGGTCTTGGCTATAAACAATATATATGAAGAGTTACTTTATGTGGAACAGGGATCAGAGAATACAAGAAAAATCCACATATTATAGGAAAAACTCCAACTCACCCTACACTCTTAACTGAATGGAAATGATCCAGATTAGAAGCTGCAGACATAGCAGTCTTGTCCTGATATTGATTTTCTTTGCAGTCTCTGAGTTTTTCTCTTTTCCACATTTTTAAGCGATCTTTGGAGTCTCTCATTGTTCAGTCTAATAACCACCACATCAGGACTTTGCACAACATCTCATGAGGTTTTGTCTCAGGGGTTTGAAGGTAGTAAGGTGTTTAATGTAGATTATTTGCTGTTCTAAGTTATTTCACACGGTTCAAAAAATTCAGACCTATATTTATGGCTTGAATGTGCATGCAAGGGGAAGAGCTTTCCCCTTGCATGCACAAAATGTGTGAGCTTTCTTCAACATATGTATCCCGGCCATGGAGTCCAGCTGATAGCACGGCTGCAGAAGGAATTCACTGCTCTTTCTATCTCTGTTAGTGGCACTAGTTTCCCCCAAAGGGTCATAGTCTGGTCTGTACTCTGAACTGGGGAACAACAAAAGGAGCATAAGCTGGTAGAGCAATGTCTGCAACATGGGCCTAAAGCATCCCACCCTCAAGGCATGTTTCTATGTACAGTTCTTTTGCTAAGATAAAGTTGTTTTGCTGATCCAGTGATTTAATCAGCATTCGCCTCTTTCATCCAGGCTCAAGTTGAAAGGGGCATTAGTTATTAGGTACACAAAATCTGGGATCTGAATGGGAAAAGAAAAGAGGCAAGGTGAAGGTAGAGTAATATTTCTCTGAACCAGTAACTGTAATAAAATTTTCTCTTTGACTTTACAGCTGCATATTGCTGGCTGATTCAAAGCTTCAGCTAATGTTTCAAAGGAGGAGACTGTTGACTAATTTGCAACAATAAAAATATATTCCTAATGAACCTTGAAATGAGCCCTCTCACTGGTAACTGTTCGTATACCTGAAATGATGCCCCTATAGTTCACACACCACTGCCTATGTTATATGGAACATAAACCAATGACATTGTTGAATAATTGGTGCTGGAAGAGGCCTACAGTAAATGAGATTGTAGCATTGATTTTAATCATAATATCTCACTAAGGCTATTATTGCAATGTGGGCTTTCAGATATACCACTGCACACTGTGTGTGTGTCACTTTTCATCATAGGCAAAGTCATGAGGTCCTTTCTCAAGCAGAGCACTGGCCCTGATTCACTACTTCCTTAATCTGAAGGTAAATTCATTGATTTCAGATAACTGAAGTTACTTCCAGCTTTGAGTATAGATGAATGAGACAGATACTGGCTAAATCATGGTGCATGAGCAAAACAACCTCATCTGAGCAAAAGCCTTTGGACTGGATTGTATCTTAAGGCATAGCAGGGAAGGTACATAGATATTGAAAACAAAGAGGTACATAAGGCATTGGCAGGGAAAATGTACATAAGTTTATGCTGAGTAGCAGCTCTGCCACATATCGTCTGTGCCTGACCCCTTGTGCCGGTTTGTGCAGGGGAGGAGCTTAGCCCTCACTAATCTCTTCCCTTTGAATTGGTTTCAGTGCAATTACACCAGCCTAAAAATGAGGTTAGACAGTAGGCTGTCTGGTACATTGAATTTGCCTGGGTAAGTCTGATTTAGATTCTCAATATTAGGACCCTGAGGCAGAGCATCCGACAGACTTGCTGGGCCCCTGAGCAAAGTGGGAGGGGCTAGCTCCATGCTTCCAGAAGGGGTATGGCCTTGAGCAGAAGGGGCAGGACTGTGGCAGCCAGCCCTCAGGGCAGCCTGGAGTATGCCATGTCCCCAGACAGCCCTCAAAGCTGCCCAGAGCATGCAGCCGGGCACTCCAATGGCAATGTAAAGGGTCCGGAGCTCCAGACACTGCCACAGTCACAGCAGCCAGAAGTCGTGGGTCCTTTTCAAACGACAGGCTAGAGGCAGTTGCCTCCCATGCGCTCCCCTCCCCCCATCAGCAGGCCTGTCTATGGGCATAAAAGAAGTTTCAGTCTTTCTATCAACATTAGATATTGTTCTTCAGTGAATCAACCCTCTGCAATATGTCTAGACAAATTGTCTTCTTCGCCCTTCTCATTTGTGTCACTCTAGCACTGCACAAGGGCAGAGACCTGGCCTAAAGAGCCACCTGACTATTCTCTTTGTGGAAAGGAATCAGCAAGTGGCATAATTGTCTCTGTATCACCCAATCATGGCCCCAAACATAGGAGCATTCTGCGGTGGGAGGGGGCATGGCCCTAGCTCAGGCATCTGCCAAAATAGATGCCAAAACAACAATCACACCCTGTTGCTTCAGAAGCCTGAAATCAATATATTGGTAAGAAAAACTGTCGCTTTTGAGGAACATAAACCCCATGATAGCATTTTTAAAGTTGCCTGTTTGTTTATTGTTTTGTAGAGTTCCTATTGCCTTTCCCGCCAAGCACCACAATAAAATTTGGAGATTTCCTTTTTGGAGTTCTTTTATATTTCCCCTGCATCTTGCAGGCTTCTGCATCCACTCATGGCCAGAGATCAAGCTATCATTACAAAATGTGGAAGGGGAGAATAGTTAGAGAATCCTAGAGAGCAGCATATTGCCAAAGCAAAGGGATTTGGTATTTACAGCAAATGCTCCTCTATAGCTGTTTTTAATGCAAGAAACAGATTTGTTTTCAAATTTCCCTTGGGAACAATGGTGTCCAAACCTTTTGGATAGGGCTATACAATACGTATAAACGGAGTCCCCGGCTTTCAAAAGTCCCTGAGCTATTCTTTTTCCAACCTGACAGCTTGAAGGCTTTTTGTAAGCTTTTAGGCTTACTTTTTGCCCATTGTGGGTCTTACACCACAATCCCTTTGGTGATAAACACTGTAATGTTTCTGCTTTGTCTTGGGTCTGCATCCAGTTTTATTCCCGTCTAGGTAGTTAGTGATAGTGGTAAGACAAAGGACCTTGGTCTTGAAACTCCAACTAAAAGTACTAATTCTTATGCTCTTTTCGGTGATGTGATCAGCATTCAACTAGGAACTGTGAATCTAAATAAAGACAACTAATAATAAACAACTAGTAATTTTCAGCTAACTCAGATCTTCCACTCGTTTAGCAAAAAAGTTATTGAACAACAAGTAATTGCTTCTGCACAAGTTTTTTGGCAAGATGCAAAAGTCACTGGTTGACATTTTGGGGCCTGTGTTATGCAGACTAGAAGTTCATAAAGGCAATAACATTTGATCACTACTAATCTAGTCAGACTAAACAAGGAAACTTGAAATAAAAGGCTTCATATTCCATTACAAATCTAAGTAATCTAGCTTAGCCTAAAACCTTTTATTGTAATAACCAATCATTTATTACAAGTAGTAATAAACCTGCCCCTTCTAGCAAAGGTCAAGTAATAAGCCTTCAATTTCTTGCTTTGGTCTACCTTATTTCTCCTAACATACCTCTCTTAATCTCCTTCTGTTTCTTTCTCACACACACACAATTGGTAGGACTGAGATTAGAGGGACCAAAGATAAGAAGAGAATTGTTGGCTGTAGAAGGTAAATGATAATACAAGGCAGAACATTGTCATACAAAACATGTTTAATAGAGAAGATGCTTAAACTTTAGAGGTTCCAAGAAATCAAAATGATCATACTGAGGCATAGAATCATTTCCACACAACTGAATCAAGGAAAATGAGATCAGCTGAATAGTTGTACTTATCTGTCTTCCTCAGGCAAAAGACAGGCAAAAGGATGTTTTAATGCTCTTTTTAGATTGGGTTGGCATGATTTTATTCTTGATGAATATACCGTGGCTATTTCTAATGCCCTGTTTTCCTCAAGGTGTTTACAAATTATTTGTTTAATCATTTGTTCCCATGTCTTTCCAGGTATTTAAAAAGGGGTTAGTACAATGACTTAACAATTATAGGTTAGTCAGTCTGACATCAATCCCAGCCAAAATGATGGATCAGCTGCTACAAGACTCAATTAAAAATGAAATAAGGGTAATATAATAAAGACTACTGAATATGGTTTTATGGAAAATAAATCTTATCAAACTAACTTGATGTATTTTTATAAGATTACAAGTTTGGTGGATGAATACTGTTGATGTAATATGCTTAAACCAATGTAAGGCGTTTGCAAGGTATACCATGGAATTTTGATTAAAATGTTAGAAAGATATCAAATGAACGTGCCACAATGTAAATGGAATTAAAAATTGGCTAACGAGTAGGTCTTAAAATGCAATTTTAAATGGTAAATTACCATCTACTGAGTATGTATCTGGTAGGAAGCCTCAGGCACCTGGTGTTGGCCTTGCAATATTTAACTTTTTTATTAAAGACCTGGAATAAAGCAGGAAGCCATCACAGAAAAAGTTTTGCAAATCACACAAAGATTGAGGGAATGATACATAATGAAGAGGACAGATCACTAGTAAGGAGCTGGTCTGGATCATTTGAAAATTGAGTGCAAGCAAACTGTATTTTAATATAGCTAAATATACACAATTATCTTGGAACAAAGAATGCAGGCCATATTTACATGAGAGCAGAGTGTATCCTGGGAAGCAGTGACTCTGAAAAAAAGATTTGGGAGTCATGTAGATAATCAGTTGACTGTGAGCTTCCAGTGTAACACCATGGCTCAAAGGACTGATGTGATCCCTGGAGAATCTTGAACTGATGTTGAGAGGTTATTTTACTTTTGTACTTAGCCATGGAGCAACCACTGCTAGAATACCTTATACATGTCCCATGTCCACAGTTCATGAAGTACCTTGATAAATTGGAAAGAGTCATGATAATGATTAAAGAACTAGAAAACCTGCCTTATAGTGATAGACTTGATTTCTTTACCTCAACAAGAATAAGGAAAAGGGGTGATTTGATCAGTTTATAAGTACATGCATAGGAAAAAATATTTGAGAATGGACTCCTCAATCTAGCAGAGAAAGCTATAAGAATCTAGAGGCTGGTAGTTGAAATTAGGCAAATTCAGACTGGCCATAAAGTATAAATTTTAACATTGAGGGTAATTAATCATTTTACCAAGCATTGTGGTAGATTCTTTATCACAAGCCGTTTTCAAGTCAAGATTGGAAGTTTTCCTAAAGAATATGCTCTGGGAATTATTTTAGGGGAAGTGTTATGGCCTGTCTTATATAGGAGGTCAGACTAGATCAAAGAGTTCCCTTCTGGCCATGGCAATAATGAATATATGATCCCACAGACAAGGAGTGAATCAAAGTTAAGCTTCTTATTAATTGTAGGGTCCCTCACTTTCGAGTGGGAAGGAAGGCCTCACTACATACATACAGGGGGTATGTCTACACTACCCCGCTAGTTCAAACTAGCAGGGGTAATGTAGTCATCTGCAGTTGCAAATGAAGCCCAGGATTTGAATTTCCCGGGCTTCATTTGCATGAAGCCGTCCGGCACCATTTTTAAATGCCGGCTAGTTCGGACCCCGTGCCGCGCGGCTACACGCGGCACAGAGTAGCTAGTTCAGATTAGGCTAATCCGAACTAGCTGTACTCCTCGTTCGAACTAGCGGGGTAGTGTAGACATACCCAGGAATTGGTAGTCTGAAGGGGACCTCTGACCCTCTGAGGAGGGCAGAGCACAAGCAGTCTTTAGCAATTAACAGTCTCTGGTGCATGCCTGTTGGCCTAGCATTAGTTTGCAGCCACCCCAGATGTTGAATGACATCAGGGGATTAGGAAACCCAGCCCCACCCTACTCCACTGGATGTCAGCCCAGGTCCCTAATGGTGGCAGACAGTCTTACCACTGGGTCAACAGGGAAACCACTATACTACACTGCTTTGTTTCCCAGCAGCCTAGCTAGTTTGAAGTCTGGTTCCCACAGACTTCTTCCTACCCCTCTTAGTTGCTTTGTCTCATCACTATGCAGTCAGGAGGCTTCAATCCCTTACCAGGGTCTTCTGTCTCCTCTGACAACAGGTTGCAGCTCCACTCAGTGGCTGTTCCAGCATCCTGTAAAAGGTTCAGCTCCCTGGCAGAAACATCTGCTCCCTCCAGAGGTCCAGCCACAACTTGACTCCAGGGCTCTTCTTTTATACTTCCTGTCTCAGGTACTTCTAGTGAGAGGTGGACTCCTTGCAAGATGACATGAGAGCCCTTCCTCATGACAGTCTCCTCAAATCCATCCTCCCTAAATTCTTAATTCTCAGATTACCCTACTTCTTATTACTTACCCCTGAAAGCACATAACCAGCCCTCCAGCTGTCAGTTTGCACTGGAGCACATACCTTTCACAGAGTTTGCACACCAGGAACCTGCTTAGGGTACAAATAAACAAATTTATTTAATAGAAAACCAGAGATTCCAAGATGAAATGGTAAGGGAGAGCGAACATAGATGAGTTACACAGAAAAGAAATACTAAGGCATAGCCTCAGGCTTTTATACTTCTTTATATTCAATACAAATCCCTTTTCTAATGCAAACTACCTATTGCCTTTGCACAATTTCCCAGCATGGCCCATAACTGTAGGGAGAGATCCAGTAAACTTTCACTCAAGTTTACTGCCAGAGGATGGTTCACAGTTTTTGGATGAACACTTTCATTTCAAGCCTCATTTTTTTAAAGACTTTTATCCTTTTTTCCCTTTTGATTTGTTTTTAAGCTTCCTAGGATGGTTTCTCATGGTTAGTCAGATTGAGGGAATAATCCACAATTTGTCTAAATGTCTTTCCTAGGCAATGGATGGGTACTTGATGCTGATTTCATGTAAGAAACTGTCTTGGAAGATGCCCCTCTCAGCCTGACTGGTCCCTGCTCTCCTGGGAAGTGGAACTAAAGTTTATGAACATGGCTTTCTATATACACAAATAAATTCATAACTATGGTCTGAACATAAAAGCAGCTATTCTGGGTCAGACCAAAGGTCCATCCATCCCCGTAAACCTTGTTTTACAAGGAAGAAGGGATGTTCCAAAATAGGGTTTTTTTCCAACATTTGGCCCAGTGTAGATGGGCCAAATGTCAGAAAAGTCTCTTCTGAAAAATGAAGCAGAAAAAGCTACACAAACTGCGGTTCAGAATTTGCGTAGTTTTTCCGGAAGAACAGTGTAGTGTAGACATAGCCTCAGAGAAGTAAACAAATCCTAAAGATTTGTTTAAAAATTCTTTCTATATCTATTCTCTATTATAATTTTTCTTTACATGTTCAGGTTAGCAATGAAGTAGTATAAATCTTATGAGCTTTGAAACAATTTGTTTGCTGCAATAGTTTGCTTGGTGAATTCTCTGCACCTTCATTCCAGAGCAGACACTGTACACGATATTGAACAGTTTCTCTCTTTTTTTTGCTGCTGGTCTTTCATGCCTCTCTTGTTCTTGCCTAAATCACCTCTTTGATGTTAAAATATCCTTGCCTCTAAACCAAAGTTTCTACACAAGTCTCTCATGAGTAAATAAGAGGGAGGATTTTATCTATCCTTCTTGCTTTGGATTTTTAACATGAAAACCATCCTTGTCTAACTCCGCAGCTGAATTGACTTTTTTTTACAAAAGGGAAAAAATCGTATGTGAAAACTGGATGCATGTACATTCTGTGCAAAATATAGTATAACCTTTTCTCTTTGAACAGTGTGTTAAGAATGCTACCAGGAAGACAATTAATGTAAAAAATGATTGTTTTATACACTAAGAAATGAGAGACTTTTTGAATATGAGCCTCATTAAATTCTCATTATTTACAGATGAAGCAGTTTGAATTACCCTTGTGATTTTTTTTTTTTTTTTTTTTTTTTTTTTGCTTTTCTGTTTCTTCCATTATTCTTATCAGCAGAATTTTTTGTCATTTTAAGTGCTCAAATTATACTAAGTATTTAATTATTTTGACAGTTCATACCAAAATATATGTGTTGAATGGGAAGCAAGTTGAATAATACAAACCATTACCTAAGCAGTAGCAGGAAAAGCATTGCAACTAAAAGAACATCCAATAAAATGGGGGAAAGAAACATTTTTGAGAAATTGCTAGAGAGAATTTAGCCAATCTCTTATATACAATGAGATATATTATAAACCAAATCAGTGACAAAAAATGTCTCATAGTATTTCTGAGTTAGAGGATAGAGAAAGGAAAAACTAAAAATTCTTGTTACTCTTATGGTTTTTCACTAATGTGATGTTTAAGTGGCATAAAAGAAAAACACAAGAGTTAGTCTTTTTTCTGTAGAAATGCACTGAGCTAAATGGGATAGAGGTCTAAAATTTATGACTCCCATATTTTACAAGACCAAAAAAACCCACACACTTAACCCACAAACTTCACCACCTTCTTTTTAATTCTAGTGCTTTTTTCTTTCTGGCGTCACAGTCTGTGGAGTTGCTTGTAACCTAATCATTTCAGAACTATGTCAGAGCATGATCTAAAGCCACTGAAGCCAATGAGAGGATTTCAGGTTTGGATCAGGTTCTAAGTGCATGTGATCAGGAAACTGAAACATATTTGTCTATTGTTACTTTCTTAACATAGTAAACACACTTCATTCTGCATTTAGTGAAAAGGAAGATTCTGAGCTTGCAGTGGCTAGCAAACTTTTGACCCGCATAGGATTCCGTGAATACCAATCAGACAAAGTTTTAAAATTCTCTTTTAATAATAGCATAATTTTCTTTATCTATCTCTTAATTTTAAATCTGTTTCCCCTAACACTGGAACTAATATTTATTCAGTTCATGCTCTTTATACAATCACATATTCATGCCCAGTATGTTATGTATATATTGTGTAGCAGTAAAAAATAACGAACCCATTGAGACACCACAATAAAACAAGACTTTACTTCATAAATGGAAAATATGTAATAGACATTTGAAATATAGGAATACAAATATAATTAGCAAAAGTATCTTGAACAATTAATGCTGTCCATAATTACAATATGCAAACAAAGAAACCATGAGGGAACAATTGCACAATAATGAGTTTTTAGGTACTGATTGCAAATTCTTATCTGAAGTAGTGAGACTGCTGCTATCACAAATAAAATGAGTTACATAGCAGGGAGGAATTGTCTAATGACTCCAGAAACACTTTCATCATTAAGTGAACACACACACACACACAGCCACCAAAAATAACATTCTGATCAGATTCTGATCTCAGTTACACTGACATACATTTTTATTGCTCTTACAATTTATTATTTGTTTCCACTAACACAAAAAAATGTGGCCCAATAAGCCTACAATCTAAATAAGGCTACACGAATGCTAGAAGTTAGTGTTGTGATTCCAGGCTGATGTACGCAAACTCAAATTCGCTCAATAAGTGCTAGCATGAATGTACATTAGTAGTGTAGCTGCAGAAGCATTGGCAGCCGTGTCACAACTTAGCCATGTCGTGTGCAAATCCTCATGAACCACGTGAGTATTTACTTGGCAAAGGCTAAGCCATTTGTAGCCAGACAGGAACCCCCCTGTAACATCCATTTTTGCTTGCCTGAATATGGCAGGCTGCTGTGACCGTGAATGGCTGTAAACAAAGATATGGCAATTGCTGACCAAGAGGCTGCCGAGGAGTGCCCTTGACTCAAACCCATATTGATACGAACACACAGCCGTCCGCGGGGGGAGGAATCTCTTGCCCAGTAAAAAAAATGTCTAGTACTCACGATTTAGTTATCTCTCTTGCAAGTGTAAATTAACTTGAAACTTGCTTGTAAGAACTGGCGCCACAAAACAGACCAGTACAATTTGGCATCTTAAGATAAGAAAGAGGATACGGGCCCCCAGGGGTATAAAGATGGGTCCAGCACCACATTTACTCTGAGTGTCAATCTACCATCTATCTGCTGGTCGGGTTAGGTGTTTGACGTCCCGAGATTCCAAGGGGACGCCCACCTCATATTTGTCTTTCCTAGGAATTGAGGGACTGGCCCTGGCTTGACCTGCTGGAGTCGAGAGGCACAGAAAGGGGTAAAAATTGTACCTAGATGTGGTCCTTTGTCTTAAGTGTACACATAGACTTAGAGCTCTTTAAAGATTAAGCTGTCACTTGGTACCATTATTTCTATTTTCTATCTTTATTTTCTTTGTAACCATTTTTAAGATCTGTATTTGCTAGCCGTTAAGAAAGAGAGCAATAGACATTGTAACCATATGATTTATAAGATTCTTTAATAAACCTGTAACTATTTAAATTTAACTTGACTCCTTCAGTTGCTGTAACAGAACCAAGCACAATTTAAAAGAACTTCAGCCGGTCTTAAGAAACAGGTATAGGAAGAGCTTGGGCATTTGGATCGTGTCACTCCCAGGTGACAGATCTGTTGGGGCATCTCAGTCTTCCCTAGACTGCCCGCTGCAAAGGGATCCTGTATCCTAGCAGCTAAAATCTGAGGTGTAATAAGCTCTTCCTATAAACAGGGGCATCTGTCAGCCTGTTGGCTGCCCTCTGCGACGGGACCCCAGTCCTAGCAATAAAGTCACGGACGTTAAACCTTTTCTCAGCACACACACACACACTGCCCTGACCGTCGGCTGACACCATTTCATTACTGTCTGTGCTACTGCAGCTATGCTACTGTTACATACATGGGATGGGAGTTGGGAATCACACCCCGGAGACCGTAGTGTAAATGTAGCCTAAGACAATGCAAATGAAGAGATGAAATAGTGAAAAGGGAAACAAACAAGTAGGAAAATCTGGTAGCAATTGGCCACATCCTGATACTAAAAAGTGCTAATGCTGAAATGTTTATTTGAGCCATGATTAACTTACCACATATTATGGAGGTAATCTTAAGTAAGGAGATTCAAATGATGGCTTGTACAGTGCACGTAATGCAAGAATTCAGTCCCATTCTATGAAAAATACGGAACACCATTTCCAAAACTGCTGTAGTTCTTGAGTATAGAACAAATATTATGAGAATATACAAGTAAATATGTTAATTAGCTGAGGAATTAAAATTAATTTTAAATGGTCCCTTAAAGATACGTAACATTTGGTTTCAGAGCTCTTGGTTATACTTAGAGAGATCACTAATGCAATTACAAACACAACTACCCATTGCATACAATTTGACATTATTTGGGAGGAATAATGAAGAGATAGTAGCAGTTTTGTGAACGGGCACAAGATGGGCATTTGACCACTATATGGACAACTGACATTTGAATCTGGTGTTAAGGATCTAATTTAAACCACATGGCTGTCCCTTATTCCTGTATATGCAAAATATGTCATCTATAGAACTTTGCAACAGTTTGTTGCAATATCACAAAGAATTAGGTGAGAAATAAGGAGCTAAAGAAACAAAACTCAGGTTTCCATTGCAAATACTGTAAGCCATAAAGAATGTGGGAGGAGATATCTAGAAAACAGAAAACTGAAAACATTCTATTTAAATCCTGTTTTGTATCTATGAGGTTTGCTTAAGAGGAAGAAGAATGAAAGAAAAAAATGCATTTCAGATAAACAGAAGTGTTTTCTAAATAAAAATTTGTTTCCATGGCTTTGCCAACTCTTTACATCCACAGATTATTGATTCAATATGGCTCTACAAGGTCTGATTATAGACTGTCATGTCAAAGACTTCTTGGAGATAATTTAGTCTGCAGTCATGGAAGCCTAATATTGCCTTTGAAACTGGACTTATTATTTCAAAGCCTACTTGGAGACACTGGCACGGGTTTTGGCGATATCACCAATGGTCTTTTTGTCAAGGCCTATTTCCTGATGGCTGTAATTAACAGTTTTGTGATACGGGTGACTGCAGTGGCTCCCTGTAAGACAAGACAATGACATCTCTATTATACTAATATGGCTACCGTTATGATGTCTGGAACAACAATAAACCTCAATAACTCTCAACTATTTTTGAACTGCATTGCCATGCAAAAAGTCTATTTTAAATTACCTTTTGTTTTGGAAAATATATTGGTTTCCTGCAAAATGTAATGATTGCAAAAGCCATTTTAGTTATAGATGAGCTAAACTTACTTGCTACTGAAATAAGTGTTAATTTTTTGTACTCCTGCACCACCAACCCCAAAATGCACAACTGGAAAACATGGATGGTGCTCTTATCAGAATAGGAGAGTAGCTAATGGTATAATATGTTTATACCTGATAAAGTTATCGTCTTTTATAGTTTGAAAGGTAACCATAAAACAGAGATGAGTCGCTGTGCCTATACAACTCCAAATAAGATGAAGCTCCTCTCAGGCAAGAGTTTGTTCATTATTTTACTTATTTCTATTAAAGATGATAATAATATGCCTTCTGCTTCAGATAAAAGACTTTAGCTTTACATAGTTATAACTCATTTTAATAGAAATTAAAGATTCTGTGGTATTATCGAGCAGTTGATTTCTAACCAGGGTCTTTCAAAGTACTGAATCATGAGTTCAGAAAGATCTGATTGGCAGAAAATGAGATAATGAGTTACAGAATATAACTTCAGACAGCCATATGTATTTTATTTAAACGGTTATGGCTAAATCCTGGGACGTATTAAACCCCCTCCCCCATAATTCCTATTAGTCTTCACCACCTAACAGCATCATCTCCTTAAGACTACAGAGACAGAACTCTCTAAATATGACAGAGTGTTTCTATGTAGTAAATTCAATGAAATAATTCTAATGTCAAAGGTGGAAAAGTAACTGTGAAGGGTGTGATCACAGAAGTCCTCTTGGGGCTATTCTCCAGTGTGCTGATCATGCCACTGACACCCTGCTTCGTGCACTCTGGGGCCAGATCCTCTGGTCTCCCCCATACAAGGCACAGAGTTGGGGTTACTGCCCCCTGCAGAGCAATACAGATACTGAACCATTTCTGCTCTGGGAGGACACAATTCTAGGGCTCAGCACCCAATTCCAAAAGGGATCAAAACACCAAATAAATCCATATTTCTCCGTATAAAAGTTTTATATAGGGAAAGCTCTAGAGGATGTTCACCCTCTCCCAATGAAAGGCAGATATGCATGGTTGTTGTTCCCCCTTCTCAGGTAACAATTAATTACACTGGGCTTGATAATAACCAAAAGTGTTTTTATTAAGTACAAGAAGTAGGATTTAAGTGATTACAAGTAAAACCAGAGAGATCATAGTAAGTTACAAAATTAAAATGAATAGAAAATGCATAACTAGTTCTAATCCACTAAGAAACTTGTTACGTGCAAATTCTTACCCTAAACAACTGTTCCTATTTCAGGCATAAG
This sequence comes from Pelodiscus sinensis, assembly GCF_049634645.1. Classification (NCBI taxonomy): domain Eukaryota; kingdom Metazoa; phylum Chordata; order Testudines; family Trionychidae; genus Pelodiscus; species Pelodiscus sinensis. The sequence goes on from NC_134714.1 coordinate 54,680,851, forward strand.
CTTCAAATCAGAGCAGTTGGGGTTTTTTTTACACTGACTTGGGTCTCCAGCCCTTCAGAGTAGGCATGTGAAAGGTTAACCGGTAAGCATCACCATTAAGAGGTAATGCTTACCAGTTCTTAACCAGTGTGGTCTGAAGCAGCTGCCGAGTGCAGTAGGCTGCTCCGGCCCTGTGGGGGTCCATGGACAGGGCCGAACTGGAGTAGCCCCTGCCTGCACTGGAGTGGGGGAGGAAACACTCCAGCCCGGCCTCAGCCTCCACTCCCACCCCTATTAATCAGTTTACCAGTTAAATGTTTACACCCTTACTTCAGAATTCTTTAAGTATCTTTTTAAGGTAGGTCAAACAGTTTCGAAGGCCAGCGGAAGACATAGGGCTGATAGATTCCTATTACTTAAATGGACTTTCCCTCAGTGCAGGAGTCTTTTGTTTGGCAGCTGACCTACCCATGGAAAAACACCAGGTTCAAAATTGATTCTAGTACCACTGGGATGGTCACTTGTGTTCCTAAGACCAACCACCATTTGGACTTACAGGACAAACAAAGCTGTTTACTGGTTGTTGAGATGATGAGTCATTAAGTTTCCAGGGCATCATAATGAACCTCATTAATTCATGTAAAACTATAAACACATACACACTTTATATTTCTAACTTCACATACAAGAATGATATATGCACAAAAATAGGCTATACAAATCCATCAGATTGTAACTATACAATTTATATGTTATATGACCTGTTTTGCATAAAGCATCTTTGAGTTATGCATATTCATATTCCTAAGTTAATTTTCATAAGGCCTGGGGAGCATTACAGTGGCCACCCTAAATGAAATGCAAACTGTTCAGGCACATATCTACATCAAGAAACCATATAAACAAAAGTAATAATTCATATTTCCTGCAATTATGAAGTTAATGCCATGCACATAAACTTCTAGTAATACTTCTTTGCATCTACTGTACATATTTAAATAAGTTTCTTTTTTTTGACTTCACATCAAATTGTCTGTGTTCCAGCTTGGAGGATAAACAATTAATGATGATTGGATGGGTCCCCTTGAACCATCTACTGAATGTGGTGGTATAGTTCTTGAAGTCCAAGAAAGTGTACCAAGACCAGGCTAATTATACAGAAATATACTTTAATACATTTTATATCAGGCATTTAAGACCACATCGAATTTAAGAAGGAAGAATCATCTGGTGGTCAGATTTCAATTTTACTTAAAAAGCACAGACATTTTCTTCTCCCTTAAATTCTCTTTGTAGAGGTGCCCGATGTTGCACAGTTTTTGGGATGCTGCAACACAAGAGCTCTTCTAGCTATAATGACCTGCTAGCTATAATGACCTAGGCAGCCCTGAAAGGAACATCTGTCACTAATCCCACTTTTCTTTGAATTAATTTTTTGATTGCAGGATTGTCAATATGTTGTTAAATAACCTGAATCAATCTACAGATACTGTCCATTTCTGTGTCAGGGGAATGGAACCATTGGTACAGAAGGTCACTCCACACTACATCATCTACAAAGCCAGGAATGTATACACATTTGGCACCAAATTAGTTTCTCTTCTTGGCTGCAAAGGAACCCGTGTGTTCCTGGATTCTCCCCAGGTTTTTCAGAGATGCCTAAAGGATATAGAAGCAACCACATGCTCGTGAATAACAGAGCCAAACAAAAAAAGGAGCCAGATTTTTCAGAAACATTAGGATTAGGGAAAGAGACATTGAGAGGACTGGCACTGGTGTTATGTTTTCAGGGGATATAGACCTGAACAAAATCCAGGATTAGCATAGCTTTTAAAATCAGAATGATGCATTCTTCTAATGCCCATATGTACAATTGGTTTTAAATGTGCATCCACTCTATAATATACAGACCATGTACTATACCACCCTGTATCATATAAAAACCATGATCAGGCTTTATATCTACAAATGAAGAGCATAATCCTTCTCGCAGGTACAATGGGGACATGTTACCGTGTGCCAATATCAGCTGTTGTGTTTGAGTAGAATTACTTATATGTCTTCCAGTGTGGATTGGGACAATGGAGTGAAACTCCAAAGCTACAGTGCATGGACATTGGATTCTAACACTGTTTACATTTTTCTGTTTAACGTTGATTCAACATTAAGTGATAAGAAACTCTTAATTAGGTAAGGAAATCGATAATGGGGTTTGTAATCTTGTTCCCAGTGAAGCTAAACAAAATCCATCTCATGAAATCATGTGATAATTTAAATTGTCTAGCTTCTTTTTACATTATGCACCTGAATCTTTAGCCCAATTTTTAAAGATTTGCTGAGGTTTGCAAGTTTTTCATTGCACCTACAAGAAATTTTAAGCAAGCCTGGTACAAGTTATAGATTTCCATGGAAACTACGCAAACATCTAATTCTGACTTTTTTCTTTAATACAAAATTCACCAAAAGATTTTCATAAATTTCTTGTGAATAGAAACCAAAGATCTTCAGCACCTCTAGTTCCTACCTCACATGTCTACAAAATTATCAATCATTATAGCATCACTTCCGAAATATGGTACAACAATAGTAATCTTAAAACCAAATACTTGAATTAAAAATGATGATGACATAGGAAATAGAAGACCATTTCCACAGGCTGCAATTGCAGGAAAGCAAAGGAGAGATTTGCTCCTTGACTTCTACTGAGTGTTCCTTGGCCATAGCCAGCAATGTATCCGCTTGTCTCTTATATTTATTTATTTATTTGAAATATTTTACCCCACCTCTCTATTTAAAATATTCGAGGTGGCTTACAAAAAATGTTAAACACAATACAAATATATATAAAAATTTAAAATACGAGACCCCAGAAGGACATAAAACCTGCTAAAAAATACCCAGAAGAGGAACATACACATATAGACTCAAACACCAATAAAAGTGTGAGTAAAAAGGGCAGCTTTAGCCTGACACTGAAACAATGCTAGCGTTGGCAGAACACGAATATCCCAAGGAAAAGATTTCCACAGCCTGAGAGCAAAAGCTGAGAAGGCCCTGTTCTGCATTGATATTAATCGTATCTCCATAAGTGGGGAACGCTGAGCAGAGCCTCCCCAGCTGACCTCAATCCCTGGGCAGGTTCATATGAGAGAAGACGGTCCTTCAGATACCCTGGGCCTAACCCGTTTAGGGCTTTATAGGTCATAACCAAAACTTTAAATTATGCCCGGAAACATACCGGAAGCTGCTGGAGTACTGGCATAATGTACTCTGTATAAAGAGTATTAGTGAAAACTCGAGCAGACGCATTCTGGACCAGTTGAAGTTTCCAAAGGCTTTTTAGAGGCTGCCCCACATAAAGCACATTACAGTAATCCAGTCAGGACGTAACAAAAGCATGGATCCCTGTGGCTAAGTCATGATTGTTCAGGAAGGGTTACAGCTGTTGGATCAGATGAAGTTGCCTAAAAGCACTCCTGACAACCAAAGAAATCTGGTTCTCAAATGTTAAAAAAGGGTCCAGGAGGACTCCCAAGCTGTGTACCTGTTCTTTCAGGGGGATAGTAACTCCGTCTAGAACAGGTGCCACACCACATTTCCGAACAGATGGCCTCCTGATCCACAGGACCTCAGTCTTATCTGGATTCAACTTCAGCTTGTTTGACTTCATCCACACCATCACCGCCTCCAGACACCAGTTTGGATCTGTCACTGCCACACCTGGTTCTGATGTCACAGGTAAATAAAGTTGGGTGTCATCTGCATATGATGGCACCGTCCTCCAAAACTCCTTATGACCTTTCCCAGCAGCTTCATGTAGATGTTAAACAGCATACGGGACAAGATGGAGTCTTGTTTTAACCTATGCCAGAACTTCACCTCTTGCCCCAGAGCTATGTGGGGTTTGTTGTTGTTGTTATTTTTTGGTTTGTTTGTTTTTAAAATCTCTAGGGTGGAAGGTTGAGAAAGTCCTTTTGAAAATCTAATAAATATATCTATTCATTTCTCCTTTTACCACTACTTATCCACTCGTAGAATTCACATAAGATATTGAGGTATCATTTTTGTGCTGGTTTGTTTCTCAGATATCATTTTTATCTACTGTGAGTGTTCTATGCTTTCTCTAACATTTGTTTTAAAATAATTAAATGTCACTATAATAAGTCCCACTGATCTGTTATTTCCAAGATCTAGCATCTTCTTTAAGTGAGCTACAACATTTGTCACCCTCCAATGTATGTCTGGTATAGTTACTGATCATAAGGAGACTGCACATGTTTATTAGCAGCTTAGCCATCTATGTCTAGATTCACAAAGGAGGTTTCGATGTGGTAGTACCTCACCTAACTTACAGGTGCCTAGATAACCCACGGAAACACTGCAGTTCACAATGCCTGATTTAGACATCACAGCTCTCTATAAAATGTTTGGGAAGAGACAGGTGCCTTAGAATATGGTTCACAAAATCCATTATACTAGCTTGGGACCTACCTAAACTAACCAATCACATATGCCAACAAGAGGAATGAAACCAAAGCACCTAAGAACTTAACTTTGCTTGTGAACCAAAAGCAAGAAAACTGCTCCTGAGAATCACTTCGATGTCTGCCTCACTCCACAGGAAACAACTAGAGGATGAGAAGATGAGAGTGACGCAGCTTCATAACTTCTAGCCATGGAGGAAGAGCAATCACTGAAGAAGTAAGCATCCAAGACTCACTTCCTCAGTTTGGTAGATGTGGAGAGGATCTGAACAGGAGTCTCTTCTCTCCCAGAAGTATGCTTTAACCATGGAACTATGGGATATTCTGATATGGGATACACCCTCTCCCCCCCAAAAAAAACCCTCAAATGTTAAAACTGTTCCCCTGTAGATAAATAATTTAGTCATTAGACCACAGGGAGAGAGTGACATTGTCTCCCAGTGGTTAGGACAACCACTCCCTTGGCTTCAGTGACTCTAGTTAACCACAGTGGAACTGATCCTGGATCTCCCACATAACAGGCAAATGCTCTAACCAGAGGGGTAAAAATTATAAGGTGGGCAGCTCTTCCTCCTCCAGCCAAACTTTGAATGGACCCAATTTAGTAGGCAGCCTTTGAGCACACCAATCAGATAAGTATTCACCTGCTTATGTTCTCCTGGTCTGTGAATTGCCTTCAGGTTTAGGTCAGAGATGGGGTTAAGACATCTACAAGGAGGCAACAGTGCCCTCAGATAGATATGAAAGCATCCCAGAATCATTTTCCCTGAGAATTTAGGCATGAAGTGAGTTTAGTCACCTATAGAGAGAAGCCTAAATTTGGACTTACGTGCATAATTACTTTTGTAAAGGCGGCGAGGAGTCCTGTGGCACCTTATAGACTAACTGAAGTGCTGGAGCATAAGCTTTCGTGAGCAAAGACCCACTTCGTCAGATGCATGTGACTCTCGTTTGAAGGAACTTAAGACCTAATCGCGGCTTCATTTAAATTTACATGGCTGCCACGCTGAGCCGACAAACAGCTGATCAGCTATTTGTTGGCTCAGCACGCTAATCTGGATGCTCCCGCGCTGACCTGAAAGCCATTCATCTACCTCCCCATTATGCCTCGTAGGATGAGGTTTACCGGGGAGGTCGATAAAGGGCTTTCATGTCGGCAGAGGAGCGTCCAGATTAGCACGCTGAGCCGACAAACAGCTGATCAGCTGTTTGTCGGCTCAGCGCGGCAGCCATGTAAATTTAAATGAAGCTGCGAGTATTTAAATCGCGGCTTCATTTCCCTTTGCCGAACAAACATATTAGACGTACCCTAAATGTGCCTAATTTTTGCTACTTGAAAAATTGGTGTCCCTCAAGATCCTCTGTGTGGAAGAATGAGGCAGAGAATCTTTGAGCTTCACCAGCCTTATTATCCTTAGTTGCTTTTGTGAATCCCTGCTAATTCAACAAGGTAGGAATGAATGTACACCACTGAACTGTATTGCAATTCACAGACCCAAGTTACATTCAACCGATGGAATGGTGACAAATATTGTTGTTTCAAAGGAAGATGATAGCTCTGCAGCTAACATGCGAGGATGATCCTAGTAGCTAATTGAACCATGATGGGAGCTGTAATAAGGAAAGAAATGCCCATCTGTGTGAGTGCCAGAAAACTCTGACTGAAAAGGACTAGCTGGTTATGATTCCTTTTCTAATTCCCATGCTCTTGGAACCTTATGGCATAAATCAGGCTGATGAACCTACGATTTCAGATTTAGTATCAAACTTTGATTTTCAGATTAATCTTCTAAAAAGTATTTGAAACATTCTCTGGTTTCCCCAATCAGCTTTTCACTATTTCTCGTCAATTTCAACAAGCTGGCTGACTGGATGGGAAGTGCAGAAATAAACTCTGAAGATCCTTTTAAAACCATCATGTTTGTAAGGCTGTGTCCTAAATGGAAGCCTATTTAATTTGTACACCTGAGATTATTGCAAGCATAAAGGATGCTCAGAAAACACTTGGATTGCACTTCTACAATTTATGACATTTGTGGACCTTCTAGCAAAATGCAGGACAATGTAGCACTTTAAAGACTAACAAGATGGTTTATTAGATGATGAGCTTTCGTGGGCCAGACTCACTTCCTCAGATCAAATAGTGGAAGAAAATAGTCACAACCATATATACCAAAGGATACAATTAAAAAAAATGAACATATGAAAAGGACAAATCACATTTCCGAACAGGAGGGGGATGCAGGGGGGGGGGGGGGGGGGGGGGAATGCTGTGGAACTTCTAGAATGAGTTATAACTTTATGCTGTGGTTATTTACTTGCATTTATAATTAAGATTTGTGGTTGTAGACATTTATTTGATTCACTGGTTGTCTCTTTTCATGTACAGCAAAACACTGATCAGTTTTATGGAGTCAGATGCCTTATTGTCTCAAAAAAAATTAAATATAGGTTTGTATCACCTAAAATAGCTATAAAGAACTTTTATGCTTACACAGTAAAATCCAAAATAGACTTCTTGAAAATATTTTCAAAAGTGCACTGCTACTTATATATCCATATGATGTTTTCTATTAAAAATACCAACTTTATTTTATTTTAGCAAAGTGATGATCCTCAGTTCAAGTACGCTGTCTGTGAATATAATGGCTATTCTTACTTTAAATGAAAATGTACTAATGTCACACACAAATCTAAGTTATAGTCTATTGCAATCATTTACTAACATCAAGATCATTAAATTACATCACAATAAGTACCAAAAAGCTGTTTTATATAAAAGCATTTTTTTAAATGTTAAATTGTCTTTTACAGTATTTGGAAGTATTGACTTCTGCTGGAAATCAGCTTGCTACTGAAAAATGCTAGAAAAAATGGGTCACCTGGATACATGGTAACTTCTGTCTATAAAACTTACTTTTGTTAAATTTCTTTCAGGTGTGTTTTATTTTGTGTTGCTGCTGATATTCAAGGAGAAATCATTATTTAGTACTACTAATCAGGGCCACCATGATTGTTTGTGGGGACTAGTTCAAATGGGGCACTGAGTCCCAGACCACCAATGGCCACACACTAGACACAGGGCTCTGGCTTTGCCTGCACGGGACAATGGCAGCTGTTTCCCCAGAGGTGCAAAAAGTTTCTGGGACTGCAGCAAGGGGAGATGAGGGCCCTCATCGGGTGCACCCTCATTATGGATACCCATGGCAACCTCTTCTCCAACCAGCTGGGGGCCAGACGAGGTGGCAGGCCGCTGCCTCCATTTGCAGCCCACAGTTTTGGGAAATGCCTCAGGTAAGACTCATCACCTGAGCAGGCGGAGCCAATAATAAAGTGCAGGATCATGTATGGATGATTCAACTGCACATGCCTCACGCCAGCCCTGATATTAACAAATTGAAAACAGGTGTTAAGGACTAAAATGACAACGGAGAAAGAAGAGAACAAGCTAACATGCAATATCTTAGAAAAGAGTTTCCTTCTATAGCCGTGTGATAGAAATGTAGCCGTGTTAGTCTGGGGTAGCTGAAGCAAAATGCAGGACAATGTAGCACTTTAAAGACTAACAAGATGGTTTATTAGATGATGAGCTTTCGTGGGCCAGACCCACTTCCTCAGATCAAATAGTGGAAGAAAATAGTCACAACCATATATACCAAAGGATACAATTAAAAAAAATGAACACATATGAAAAGGACAAATCACATTTCAGAACAGGACGGGGATGCGGGGGGGGAGAGGGGAACGAAGGAAGGTAAGTGTCTGTGAATCAATGATATTAGAGGTGGGGAGAGTGGGATGTCTGTGAGCTAATGGTATTAGAGGTGATAATTGGGGAAGCTATCTTGGTAATGGGTAAGATAGTTTGAGTGTTTGTTCATTCCTTCCCGGAGAGTGTCGAATTTTAACATGAATGACAGTTCAGAGGATTCCCTTTCAAGTGCAGATGTAAAAGGTCTTTGTAGCAGAATGCAGGTGGTTAAGTCATTGAGAGAGTGTCCTTTCTGGTTAAAATGGCAAGAAACTGTTTTCTCTTTGTGATCTTGTCTGATATCTGTTTTGTGGGCATTAATCCTTTGGCGAAGTGTCTGAGATGTTTGTCCAATGTACATAGCAGACGGACACTTTCGGCACATGATAGCATAAATTATATTTCTGGATGCGCAGGAATATGTGTTCTTGATCTTATAACTCATATGGTTAGGTTCAATAATGGTATCAGCAGAATGAATATGTGGACAAAGCTGGCAATGGGGTTTGTTTCAAGGGAAGGTACCAGGGTTGGTATTAGTGTGGTATGTCCTGTGGTTGTTGATAAGAATCATCTTGAGGTTAGGTGGTTGTCTATAGGAGACTATGGGTCTGTCTCCCAAAGCCTCTTGGAGTATGGTATCCTGTTCCAGTATAGGCTGTAGTTTATTGATAATGTGTTGGACAGGTTTAAGTTGGGGGTTGTAGGTGATGACAAGTGGTGTTCTATTGTTGGTTTTCTTGGGTCTGTCTTGAAGTAGATGGTTTCTAGGTACCTCTTGCTCAAGAAGTTTTTGCAGAAGATCTCTTCCGAGAAAAGCTTCTTGTGCAAAAAGCCTGAAGTCTAGACATATCTTGATATTGCAATGAGCTCTGCACCAGTGCATTGATACATTATTATCTGACTCAGGTCATAGTAGGTGGCACATGCCAATATACTTATTACTAGCATTATCTAGGAGCTCCAGTCATGGACCAGGACCCCGCTGTGCTAGGTGCTGTAAAACACAGACCAAGAAGATGTCTGCTGCTCCAAAGAATTTAAAATCTAGCCATTGTAGCCCAATGGGATGGCTTCCCTTTATTATATTCTGCTTTGTGTTACATTCAATAGTAATGCAAGGAAGCCACAGGCCTGTATCTTGTAAGGCATTAGCTTCAGCATATAGCATAAGGCTTGAGGCCTATGAACGTTGCATAGACCAATGGCAAACTCAAAATTGAGTATTTAAGGGGCAATTTTGACCACAAGTACATGATCCAACCAGAAGTGTCATGGTAATGAATTGATGTGTAAAACAGGTATCTGAGCTACCTGAACATCTGAAGAGCAACAAACTGACATATCAGATGGTAAGTTGAGATCATTGTAATAGTAACCTAAAAAAAAATTCCAATATTAGTAAAGAGATGAAATACAAATAAGAAAAAGGGAAAAATCCCCTATTGGATGTGCCTTAAACATAGCAGCATCAGTGTACCATATCCTAAAAGTAGTGTACTAGCCGAAAGGTGATATGAGAAGGAAATGTAATCCTTGGCTAGGTGTCAGAAGGAGGGCCATGGGTGAGGATGGAGTAGGTGACAGCAATGAGGAAGACAATGGCTAACATTCCTAATGTTCTGTAAGGGATGGTGAGAGTACGGGTGTGCAGATGTACATTCTGTAGTATCTCTAACTACCTTTCTGATCAGATTATACCTCTGATAGATATAATCTCCATCACAAAATCCTGGGTCTTGTTCTGGTTGTATAACTGAGACACGCTGTTTAAAGTTCTCTGAGCTAAATTTTGTCAGACCAGGACCCAATCTATGAATAACTAATTACATGCATGCATGTCTAGCCATCAGCTCAAGATCCACATGGATAAAACAGAGCACTTAATCTCCCAAGAACCATCCCTGCAACCTACTTTCTTGATCACTAGGGACAATATCACCGATCTGCCTCTCTCTCAGACCTCTTTTACCTGGGTGTCATTTTCGATTCAGCCCTCTCTATAGTCTTGCATCCAGTCTATGTCTAAGTTTTGCAGACTTCTTGGCTGCATCTAGATTGGCATGATTTTCCGGAAATGCTTTTAACGGAAAAGTTTTCCGTTAAAAGCATTTTCAGAACAGAGCGTCTAGATTGGCACGGACGCTTTTCCGCAAAAGCACTTTTTGCGGAAAAGCGTCCATGCCAATGTAGACGCGCTTTTCCACAAAAAAGCCCCGATCGCCATTTTTGCGATCAGGTTTTTTTTGCGAAAAACAAATCTGAGCTCTCTACACTGGCCCTTTTGTGCAAAAGCTTTGCACAAAAGGGACTTTTGCCTGAACTGGAGCAGAATAGTATTTCCGCAAGAAGCACTGATTTCTTACAGTAGGAAGTCAGTGCTTTTGCGGAAATTCAAGCAGCCAGTGTAGACAGCTGGCAAGTTTTTCCGGGAAAAGCGTCTGATTTTCCGGAAAAACTGGCCAGTCTAGACAGCCCTTGCGTCTAACATCTCTAAAATAAAGTCTTTCTTACCCATCCGCATAGCTCAAATTCTCCTCCAGGCTCTCATGATCTCTGCAATATCCTTTTTATTTGTCCTTGACAAAGGCAGTCTTGTCCATCTGGTATCCATTAAGAATACTGGTATGAAGATTGTTTTCCTACGCATTGCTTTGACCATGTCATCCCTCTGTTTGCATTCCTTCACTGAAACCCTCTTCTTTTTCATGTCAAATGGAAACTGGTTGTCAGCACTTTCAAGGCTCTTCATGATCTCTATACTAACCCTAGGAATTCTCTTTCTATTTTCTTCCATACTGCCCCTCACTCTTTGAAGACATCCCCCAAACTAATTCAATATTCTTCTTCAAACCTCTTCTTTCCATGATGTTTACAAAAGCCCCGACAATTGTTAGGCTGCTAATGTGTAGACACCACTGTCTACCAGGCTGACCAACATTGCCTTGCTATTTCCTTATGCTTTCCTATTTGTCTGTATCCATCTGTCTTATCTTAGGGTATGTCTACACTAGCCACCCTAGTTCGAACTAGGGTGGCTAAAGTCGTCATTCAAATTTGCAAATGAAGCCCGGGATTAAAATATCCCAGGCTTTATTTGCATGTTCCTGGGCACCGCCATTTTTAAATGCCCGGTAGTACGGACTCCCTGCCCGCAGCTACATGCGGCACGGACTAGGTAGTTCGAACTAAAGCCCCTAATTCCAATTACTGTTACTCCTCCTGCAATGAGGACAGCCGTTAGTTCGAATAAACTTTAATAGGGGCTACACATACAAACCACTAGTTCGAATTTAAATCGAACTAGTGGAGCACTTAATCCAAACTAGGTAAACCTCATTCTACGAGGAGTAATGCCTAGTTTGAATTAAGTAGTTCAAATTAAGGGCTGTGTAGCCACTTAATTCGAACTAGTTGGAGGATAGCCCTTCCCAGTTTGATCTGGTGGCCACTCTGGGCCAAACCAGGGAAACTTTTCTGCCCCCCTCCCGGCCCCGGAGCCCTTAAAGGGCCATGGTCTGGCTATAGTGCTTGTGCCTGTTGCAAGCCTGACAGCACTCAGCCAGCAGACTCTGCGCCTGGCTCAGCATGAGCCAGCCACCCACTGCCACCCAGCCCTCCGCCTCTTTCCAGGACCAGGCTGGCGGCTCACAGGAGCCTTCCCGGGACCGCAAGAGGCGGGTGCCCGCCTGGTCTGGTGCAGAGATCGTGGACCTCATCGAGGTTTGGGGGGAGGCCTCCAATGTCCACAATCTCTGCACTAGGCACAGGAAAGTGGCCATCTATGGCAGGATAGCTTCCAGCCTGGCCACCAAAGGCCACATGTGAAAACAGGAGCAGGTTTGCATGAAAATCAAATTGGTCCAGTGAGACACCCCCCCCCCCCCCCCCCCCCCCCCACTCTGAGCACTGAGCTTAGAACATAAAAACATAAGAATGGCTGTACTGGGTCAGACCAAAGGTCCATCTTGCCCTGTAGCCTGTCTTCCGACAGCAGCCAACACCAGGTAACCTGGAGGGGATGGACCGAAGACAATGACCAAGCCATTTGTCTCATGCCATCCATCTCCAGCCTTCCACAAACAGAGGCCAGGGGCACCATTCCTACCTCCTGGCTAATAGCACTCCATGGACCCAACCTCCATGAATTTATATAACTTCTCTTTAAACTCTGTTATAGTTCTAGCCTTCACAACCTCCTGTGGCAAGGAGTTCCACAGGTTGACTATGTGCTGTGTGAAGAACTTTCGCTTATTAATTTTAAACCTGCTGCCCATTTATTTCATTTGGTGTCCTCTAGTCCTTATATTATGGGAACTATTGAAGGACTTTTCTTTATTCATCCTCTCCACACCACTCATGATTTTATATACTTCTATCATATCCCCCCTCAGTCTCCTCTTTTCTAAGCTGAAAAGTCCCAGTCTCTTTAGCCTCTTTTCATATGGGACCTATTCCAAATCCCTAATCATTTTAGTTGCCCTTTTCTGAACCCTTTCCAAGGCCAAAATATCTTTTTTGAGATGAAAAGACCACATCTGTACACAGTACTGAAGATATGGCGTACCATCGTTTTACACTTCCCCTCCTCCTTCTTCCCCTGGCTTCCCTCTTCCAGCTCCCTCCTCCCAGGTTTCCCCTCCCCTCTCCCACCCTCTCTCTTTCCCTCTCCCACCTCCTTTTCCCGGTCTCCCCAGAGGTTAATCCCCTCCCCCACCCCCAGTTTTGTTAAATAAAGAGAGTTTCTATTTTTGAACACATGTGTTCTTTATTTTGTACATCAGGAAGGGGGGCTAGGGAGGTGTAAGTGGAAGGAGGTGAGGGAGGAATGAGGCACGAGCCCCCAATGGGGAGTACTGGGTGGCTCTGCAGGCTCCTCGGGGTGGAGCTCTCTTGCATGGCCTCCTGGATCCTGACAGCCCCCCGATTGACCCCTCCGGATGGCAGCCTATGGCAAGTGCAGCTGGGCTGATGGCCGAGTGCTGTGATGTGCTGAGTGTGGGCACTCAGGGCACTCCAAGACAGGACTGCTTTGCTGTCCCTCATCGAGGCAGACAAGCAATCGGGGAACCCTGAGAACTGTCTGTCCAGGGTGGGAATCGGGTCCCTTTAAGCAGAGCCCTCGGCTAGCCTGAGGCAGCAGCTCCACACTCTAAGTCCTAACCTGATGCCCTGCACTGGTTCTGGCCAGCCTTAACTTCAGTTCAGGGTCCACTCAATGTGGACATGCTATTTCGAATTAGCAAAATGCTAATTTGAATTAGTCTTTAGGTCTAGATGCACTAATTCGAATTAACTTATTTCGAATTAACTAATTTGAATTAAGTTAGTTCGAATTAGTGCTGTAGTGTAGACATACCTTTAGATAGTAATGTGAGAGACTGGGGGGGGGGGTTCTTTGTTCATACAACACCTGTCTAATGAGTACTGGTCTATATTGGGGGGCATCTAGACACTATAACTTTTTTTATTATTGGTATTGTCATTTTTGCATGTGTGAGTCAACCCAAGGCCTAAATTATGAAGACCATTCTAAACAAAGAGTAGCAAAGACTACCCAATTCCATCATGTATTGTTTTGTTTATGCCATATTTTACAGATATTGTACAGTGCTTTTTAAAAGATTTTGTTGTTGAAGCTCTGTGTCCAGGTGGACTCCCATTACAAAATTAAGGCCATCATTTTTAAGGCTGAAACCTATTTGAAAGTTGGTCTCTAGTAACAAAAGCAAAGTAGTGGAGTGACAGAAACATCTTGCTGCAGGAAGGTGGAGAAGGGAAAAGTGGTCTGATAATTTATGAACCGACTACTTTTAACAAATACCCAACCCAATCCTATAACTTTAATGCAAATAAAGACATGAGTGGTGGGTTAAGGTTTGACTGGGGGAGACAAACCCTCCAACCCTGCCCCTTCTAACCAGGCCTCACCCCACTTACCATGGGAACCAAGCTGCCCCCCACAGCCCTTTAGAGAGGTGGGGCAGCATGCAGCCTCAGCCTCCCCATCCCCAGAGCACAGGGAGGGAGGGCAGTCTGGGGCAGCAACACTCCACCCCCAGTATGCCTACAGAAGGCATTCTGGGAGCAGAGTACAGGTGGGGCCAAACAGCTGGTTTGGGAAGGCAATGCCTTTCCCTGCCTATTATACCAACCATCCGTGAATAAAGATGAATAAGAACTGCAGGGTCACCCAAAACAAACCTGTTATAGTTTACTGTGGTGATTTTGCAAATTTGTTTTTGTATAATATGATTTTTGGTTGATACTATGAAGTTCTTGTTGGGGGGGGGCGGTGAATGATGGAAGGCTTCAATGTGGAATGCACCATTTATTGACAGGGATCGTAGTAAGTCTCTGACAGACCAGACACAATAGCTGATTGTTAAACATAAATAGGCACCTATGCAGATGGAAAAATCTTGAGAGTGGATTGGCTGAAGCTGGTAGAAGCTAGTCCCTCCAACTTCTCTGTAGGGAGGGAGAATGGGAAAAACCCCAGCAGGAGAACAAAGAAATATATTCATGGGGCATATGAATGTGAGGAACTCAGAGCAAGACACAGGAAGATTGGCTCAGAAGCAAGGAGCATGCTTTCATTAGCAGCTGAGCTAGAGAGACAGGGTGGGAGCCTCCATGATTCTGAAGACAAGGCACCAGCTGCAGGGAAGGATACTGGATACACCCATCAAAGGACTATGCCCAAGTCCAAAGCGTTCTCCAGAGCGGTGAGGAATGAGAGGCAGGGAAATGAGTGTGTTCCTTATTTTGTCTAGGTCTGTGTGTGTCTCGCATGCAAGACTCATTGTGTGCAACATCCTCTAGAAAGTCCGTTTGCTTTCATTATTACATTCCCCTGAAGAATCAAACTTTAAAGCCAGAGAGCCCACACAAATGGTGTTCTGGTAAATTTAACAACCTGATCAATGTCCAGCCAAGGGGAGCTCTAGCAGGACTGTGACAGGTATCATTACAAAAGAAGGGTTTCCAGCTGTTTTAAGGGATACACATTAATTTCTAGCCCTGATGGTTTGCAAGATATTGGACTTAAAAATAACAAAACTGAATATAGCATGCCTCAGAACTTGATTTAGAGTTGGTTTCTATGTTTTCTCTTACTAGATTCACATACCATATTATGGAGTCTTCTCTCATGAAATTAGAAGTAACTTGAATTATGTCAGTAGGGTTACATTGTTATGCCAGAATCAGGCCCCAGTGGGTGAAATTCATTGCAGATGTAACACCATTGCAAATGATGAGCTACACTCAGAAGTCAGGCATAATCCATTAATCCATAAATTAGAATTATGCCCTGGAGTCTGCAATGCTAACAAAAGTGGGAACATTAAAAAGTATAAATATCCAGCCAAAGAAATATTCAAGTTAAGTTCAAAGGAGAGGCAGCCCTTTAAATAAATGTCCCCCAAGCAAGACACTATAAAATGGCAAACTGGCAGAATTCAGTATCAGGTTACATAATAAAGGAAAGAACTCTTCTCATTATATAGCTAGTCTGCCACATAAATATTGCTTGGCTCAAGATCTGTCTGTATGGACAACTGTTCCCTCTAGAAATAAAAAGTCAACTAAAGTAAAAGCAGAGCAAATAAAACATTTATCCTTCAGCAATCAACTTTAAAGATTCCAGGAGGAATGAGTTCTGAGTTAAAACCATTATGTAATGAATTTTCAGCTTTTTCCCATAGAGTTGAGCTTTGCCTCTAGGCAACCTTTAATATCATATTTAGTTCCTTCACCTAATCCTTTAAGTTTAGCAGGAGGAAAAAATAATTGCTGGAATTGTTCCATTTTAGAAAAAGTCAACTTTCAGTAGTTCTAAGAAGGTCAGGGAGCATAGGGATTCTAATGATAAGCCACTTTCATCTTAGTCTGAATTCATTTCTCATCATGAATAAAGGAGAACAATTGATGTATGACATCTGCTCCCAGGATTAGTGAAGGCACCAGATTGGGGGAGGGAGGAAACCTTGCAATACTTAAAGTGTTTTCAAAAACCACATGTGCCAAAAGGAATCAAGCAGAAATTCTGAAAATTCAGTGATACACTTACTCATCACCACTTCTTTATTGTCTCCTTCCAATACAAATTTTATATGTTCTAGGACATCTTCCTATGTCTCATTTCCATAAAAATAGTTGCAAATGCTGTAACTTACCCATCTAATGTCATTGTAAAGTCCCTCTTGGCAGAACCTGCACACTGTGAATATTTCTGCTTCACACCTTTTCTCTTTGGATGGAGTAACTGCCCCCACACTGGCTCATAAAGGATATAGAGTTCTAGGGAGATAGTGTAGGAGGCAACCAATTAAAGAATTAACCAGTGAGGATTGGGCAAGTCATTATAAGAAGGGCTGCAGGGGCAGTAGCTTCAGTTGGTCCCCAGAGCTCAAGGAGGGAGGACTGGCTGCTTTGCAGAAGGAAAAATAGTGGCTTCTTGGACAGAGCAGTGCTGGGGAGGATCCAATGAGTGAGATAAGAGCAGAGAAGGTGCTGGGGCTGCAGGAAATTGGTCCAGGAAAATAAACTGAGAGGTTGGATGGCATGCAGCATGTGGCCACTATCTACAGGATCCCGGGGCTGGCACCCAGAGTAGTGGACAGCCCAGGTCCCCCCAGGGAGGGACCTGGCTGGACTGCAGGACTATGGTACTATCCCCCAGAAAGGCGGAGCACAAAGTGTGGCACAGGCAGAGGGCTGTGTTCTGAAGAGAACACTGTGTTCTTTGGAATGTCATAGGCCTAGAAGCAGAAGTGACAGCTGAAAAGACAACTGAGTGTTGACATACCAACCTGTGGAGCTGATCCACAAGATGGCCAATGGGAGGTACTAGCATGTTGCACTTCATCATAGTTTCTATAATCCCTTGGGGGCGTGAGACCATGATGAATATGAAAGCTAGATAAATACACTGCCTATTCTAGTGCCTCTCCAGCTTTAATCTGAAAGAGTCAGCCAGAGCATATGGGGGGGGGGAGCATTATATTAATCATTGCCTAGTATGATGGTGTATTGAATGTTTTTTTCTTTGAGGAGATGCGTCCTTTCTGTTGATGGCAACTGAACTCCTTTTTGATGGATTGCCGATTACTTAAATCTGGCAACAAGGAAATAGAAGCTGCTAGAAGAACTACACCAGTGACACGTATAAGTGTGTGCAGGATCAGACCCCCTTAAAGTATAAACTCTTCAGGTAGACAACATGTCTTGCATTGTAAAGTACAGTAACAATCCATGCCACCATGAGTTTTAATAACTCCTGTAGTCACCCTTCAGCAAAAATCCCAATGACATCCATGTGAGTTTAAAGTGAGTCAAGATTTCACAGCCTGTACCCCCATCAATACTAAAATTATATTACTCAGAAATGTTCATTTGTTATAACAAGGATCTTATTTAGGTTACTTGTGTCTCTCTTCTTTATTAATAGTGATCACCTTTTTAATAGCCTGTGATTGAAATAGTCGATAGCTGCTTAGGTGGCTAAGCAGGTTATACTGCCAACTCATGATGAGATACAAAAAGCTGCCAAGCAGATGAAATCTGGAAAGGCACTGGGGAGTGATGTAATCCCAACAGAGATTTATAGAGCTGGTGGTGACTAGCTGACACATTGTCTCACCTGTTTATTTATCACCATTTGGGAGAAAGAGCAAGTCCCTCAGGACTTCAGAGATGCCCTGATCGTACACATTGTGGCAAGGGCCCCTCTTCCCCAAGCCACCACTGAGTGGGCCTCCTCCCCTTAGCCCCCAAGTTTGGGGGTTTTGCAGCAGGTCTCAATGGTAGGGAGCCCAGACAGGGGCCCACAGGCTCCCTCCCTAGCTGCCTTTACCTAATGCTGGTCAAAATTGTTCTCTCTGATTTCTTCCTCTCTGTCTCTCCACCACCTTCCTTTCGTCCTCTCACTCTCTCTTCCAGCCTCCAACTGATGAGGCTTTTAAAGGCCCTCAGACAGACAGCAGAGAAGTCAGCTGGCCCCAATTTGCCTGAGCCAGCTCCCTCCCAGCTGCATCTAATTGGGCTGCAGTTCTCTGTTTCTTCTCACAGGGTTTTCCCCTTTTGGGCTGCTTTTTCCCTTCTCTGCAGCAGCTCCCTGGCCTGACCCTGTCACAACATATACAAGAGAAAAGGTGACTCTGCATGCTGTGATGACCACTCGGGCATCTCACTGCTGTCTATAGCTGATAAGATCCTGGCCTGCATCCTCCTCAACTGGCTATCATTACATGTGTTCACAAATGTCATGAGTCCTGAAAGTCAGTGTGGACTTCATGCTAGTCAAGGCACTACTGATACGATGTTCACAGCCAGGCAGATCCAAGAAAAATGTAGCGAGCAACATGAAGATCTCATTGACCTGACCAAGACATCCAACATGGTCAACAGAAATGGGATTTGACAGGTACTTGGGAAAATAGGCTGTCTTGAAAATTTTATCAATATAGTTAGGAATTTTCATGATGGTATGCTGGGTCATGTCCTTAACAATGGAGACATAAGAACCTTTTGAGGTATCAAACAGTACAAAGCAAGGATGTGTCCTTGCTCCTCTCCTGTTCAGCATCTACTTTTCAATGATGCTATTAGATGCCTTCAAGGATTGCACGCTGGATATACCTATTCAGTTCTGAATGAACGGTAGTATTTTCAACCTCCAAAAACTTTAGGCTCACACCGAAGTGTTCACCACATTGTTGGCTCCTTCAGTCAAGGATGCACGAGAGCTTTTTGATCATTTTGCTACTTCCACTCACTCACTCCAGTGATCATTGCAGCTAATACTGTCCTTAAGTCTGTTGATAAGTTTTGCTACCTTGGAACCATATTGTCCACCAGCAAAAACACTGATAATGATGTATCTGTTGTATTAGCTAAAGCCAGTGCTTCCTTAGGAAGTTTGACTAAGAACTTGTGGAATGACCATGGTGTTATACTTCATATGCAGGTAACAATTTATCAGGCAGTTGTCCTGAATATCCTGTTGTATGGCTTGGACCATGGATCATATATCACCATTGCATTTTGAAACTTGATCAATTCCATATGCGCTGCCTCAGAAAGATTGTCCATATGAATTGGTGTGACAAAATTCCTAACACAAAGGTCCTTAAGTTGTGTGGTTTCATGGACATGGACACAATACTTGTGAACAGTTTCACTGGGTTGGTCGTGTTATGAAGATGGATGATATATGGATACCGAAGATGGTCTTCTATGTCCGGCTTGCTCATGGAAAGTACTCTATTGGTGGTCAGAATAAGCATTATAAAGTTATCTTAAAGTCATGAAGCATATCTCCCACTGACCTGGAAATCATAGCTCAGGACAGATTGTTCTGGTGGCAAACTATCATACAGGCTCTCAAACCTTTCGTGAGTCAAAGTATCCATTCCAGATATTACAAGAAAAACATAGGATCCAAAAAGAATATACAACACCACAGATAGTAGATTTTTATGCGACATCTGTAATCGGATTTGCTGATCAAGGATTGGCTTAGTTGCTCTCCAACAGCATCATAGATGATGAGATCCATCATTCTATGGCTCACTCCATACATAATTTCTTAGAGCAGAAAGTTTCTCAATATACGAGGTCAAAGTTAGAATACAAATGGCTTGATTCCAGAATAAATGGATCCAATGATTGAATAAAGTCAGATGCATAAGAACAGTAAGTTAGCATTATCTTAAATTCATGTGGTTGGGGTGGAAATGGATCTTTCAATACATAGGTTTAATCCTTAAATTTGTGAATTAAACTCATGTTTTTAAAAATCTGTACAAATTGGTAATCTACACTATGAACCCTTTTTGCGGTTAGTTTTGAGCAGGAAAATGTTTAAAACAATCATGTTGTTTAGAAGAGCAGGCTGGGCAAATATGTACTTTTCATTAAAAATATCACAGGGAATATGAGTATGAAGGAAACTTAGGCAAATTCCCGTTGAAACTGAAACTCGTTAGGAGTTGGCCCAATGAAGTTAGTAATTAGATTTAAAAAAAAAGTCTTCTCGGGATTAGAATGATCTGTACTGTCCAGATTTGGGTTTAGACCACTCACTGGAGTGTCTAAACTGGATTCAAAAAAAAAAAAAAGCATCCTCCATTGATCTCTTAGGATGACAGGGCTCATTGAGAAGTTTTGTGAACTATTGCATCAAGGTAGCAGGAACATAAGAACTACGTGAAAATTACCTCCTTTTATCCTGTGCCTCTGGATTTCCCCATGGGTAGAAAAGGTTATTAATTAACCATTAACTGACGTTGAGCAATAGTTAGTGACAAACAAGTTTATAGTGTGGCAAGTCCCTGGAGGGCCAAATTCTTAGTTCACTTTCACTCTGCCTCACTTGCAGTCCAGTGACTTAATTTGACTGTAGCATAGATCTCTGAAAGGAGAATTCTCTACTGGTGTAAAGCCAGTAGAGCCAGCTCCTGTTCCACCTTCCTTTTATGGCATAGCAGGCATGTTGAGGCAGATATGGGACTGAATGGAGTTTTGCTCTCATAACACAATTCTCAGCTGGTAAATGGCCCTCTGGTCATAACAAGTCAACTATTGTAAATTAGAGTCAACTCTAGGCTGTGCTGATTAGGACTGCAGCAGCTTGAAAATGTGGGACTCCCTGACAGCCCTCCACCTGTCTCGTGCCAAGAATATATTAATAGAGACAATCTGTCCCACTGTAGATGTATTGTACATAAGGGTATGTCAAAATAAGGTATATTAGACAAATAGCTGATTGATATAAAAATTATTTTAAGGCAAATACTTAACTTTCACTTTTGGAATATCTGAACTCTGAATGCTTAATTTCTATGTGTTAAAATTGCACGACTATTTCCTATTTTTCTCCTTCATAGAGTACAGATACATAAAGGATTTGGCAGGTCTGTTAGTATTTAAAATCAAATACACATATCTAAGCAAGCGACAAAGCAGAGGGGTGACACCTCGCCTTATTCTAGTGGCATGAATATGGTTGTGGAATATCCTCACTCTTTTGTCTATGCATTTCCATATCTAAATGTGCTCAATTAAATTCTTGGACGATAAACAGCCTGGAGATTGTTCACTTTGTCAAAAGCTGCTCCCAGGTCTTAGGAGGAAACAAGTAGATGCTACACAATTTAATTTCATTAGATAATGCAATATTTAATAAAATAGCATTTATTAAGCACCTCATCAAAGCAGATGTTCTCTGGCTGTGATCCAATTGATTAGGCCTTGATTATTTTTCTGAGCTCACCAAAAGATAAGTTCAAAGTGAGACAGAATAGTGCGTGTTTTTTACTTGACATTGATATTATAATGCTTTATATGAGAGTAATCCTACTGGTGCACCCTCAATATCATCCCAGCTGTTATTGCAACCTGGAAGTTTATCTTATCCCACAGAGGTGATGCAGCATCCCTTGCGGAAAAACAAATATACTTCAGACACTTTGGGTTCAATTCTGCCCTCACATACACGAGTCTGCATTGCCACTTACCTTTATAAACCTGCCACTGCACTTGAAATTGCATGCACTGTAACCGATTACTGGAAATTGCGCAGTGCAGTCAGTGTGCTTGTAAATCTGAAGCCAAGAATGAGCCGTAAGAGCATGCTAGTTTCTCAAAGAAATAGTCAGAGGCATAGCAAGCTGTTGAAAGATCTGACAAAATACAAAAATGTTGGAACCCTCGTTTCCCTTCCACCAATCCCTAATACACATACATGAATTTTACAGAAATATTTTGTATTATTAGAAGCGTTTTCTCATTCAAGTTAGAAATCTCTCTGCTTCGTTTGTTAATACTGATGGTGCTGACTCATTTTGCATCATATTCCAGTTTAATAGTCATTCATTTGTAAGTGCTAATAAATAATATTTTTTTGTTTACTGGACCTTATTGCTGAATGTTGAAATGCTGCTTTTAATCCAAGCCTAAGGCACAGACCTGTGCAATTCCCTTTCTCTCTGCTTGGGCCTGAAGCTGTAACAGCAAGTTTGAGAAGGCTAAACTTACCAACTTTCACTTAAAAATTTAAATTGCTGTTTTCAGAAGAGATACTGAGCACGCCTACTGCACATCATGAACTACTAGATGTTAAAGAAAAAGCAGCTCAAGGACAAGAGGCAGCAGTACTGTTATTTTTTGCCACATGAGAAATGCTAGTCACGTTGCTTAATGCATTAGTGGAAAGCTCTCAAATTCTCTGAGCGTGGTATAGGAAACACTATAGAATACAATTCTCCCATCAAAACTGATATGTTAATGACCTGTGAATGAAACCATTATTTAGCGACAAATTACGACTCACCACTGAGGCTGTTTACATACACAAGATTTTACAGGTAAAATCTTATGTGTACTAGGAAAGATTGATCAACGTTGATAGTTTCATGAAGAATAAGGTTCAAGGAGATGTATTTAGCTACAAGTGTTGCTCAGAAGTTGATGAAATTATGGACTGATAAAAATACTGTTGGTACCAAAGTGTTATCAGTTTACTAGCCATATTATTCTATGGTCTGGAAGCAGTTGCATTAAATTAAAAGATCTCAGAAGGGTGGAGGCAGTAGAGACAAGATTTTTCAGAGGATGGGAGGTGTAAAGTGGAATGATTTTAAGACTAATGAGGAAGTGAGGAAATGGATAGATGAAGGGTGTGGGGTTGTCTGCAATCATAAAGAAATGGTGGGGACACTATGGAAGTCAAATGACAGTATGCCAAAGAAAATAATTTAAACACCACCAAGATCAGTTAGCTCTAGAGTCCAAATGCCAACTACATGGCAAGACATTATACAAAGGGACATGACCATGCTTGGAGGAACAAGCTATGGATAGGAATGAATGCTCCCTGTGTCTGTAAAGATGTCTGGGATAAGAAGTAGTAAGGCAGTGCTAGAGAGGTTAAGACTATGTAGGTAGCTCTTTCCCCTCTAATGAAGCCATGAAGGATGGAACCCCTAAATTAGCTCCAGGTCTAGGGCCCACAAGCAGGAATCTGGGGTCTGATTTATACTATACCAAGAAGGTCAGCTTAAGGCATTCAACCCCAGCTATGCAAAATGCGTAGCTGAAGTCAGCTTACCTTAAGCCGAGCCATGATGGTGTCTACACAACAGGAGGCCAGCCAGAGTGAACACTCCTGTCGGCTTCCCTTACTCCTGCAGATGGAGGAGTACCAGACACCAGCGGGGGCTGCCCTCAGCATTCGTTTTACAGGTTTATACAAGACCTGCTAAATCGAATGCTAAAAGATCGACCTCCAGAGCTTCGATCTTCTCATAAATATAGATGTGCCCTGAGTATCTTACACTGACAGCAGAATTAATGATGGTAGATGAAGATGTATGGATTCCTTCTCCCATACACTACAAGACAGTAGGGCTGAGCTAGCGAGAAGTGCTGCATGCACCTGTTCTATGGGTTTAGCAAGTCCCATTCACAATGCAATTTCTCTGGTATCTTTGGAATGCATAATGAACTATATCTTACATAGCATACCATTCTCCTTTACCCTAGTCATACAGAATGTTAACTGAGTTCCATCTATGGAATGAATACTGTTTGGAAATATTAGCTAGTTTTACCAGCTAATATTACTTACTCATCTAGTCCAAGGATACATTCCTAAAGCAGCTTGCTTCTTTCTTTTGCTCTGTTTATTACTGTACATCTTTTTCACATATCCCAGTACAGTAAAAGAGGTTACCTTGATGGATTAAGAACACTGTTGCAAGAGAATGATCCCCCATTGTTAGATAAATACCGAGGCAGAGATCCTAGACATCTATTGAAAGTAAATGTCAAAGTCTATTGAGAGACATTGATCCTAAGACAATTTTCTACTAGAGTGATGGATATATACATCACCATTTTCTCTAATGGCGCTTGGTATAATACAGTGGACATTTATTTAATATACCATTTTGGATAGATACATTACAATTGGCTGAGGGAACAACTTTCAAGTATGCTTCAGCCAATCAGTGAACAGCTATACTTTCACACACAAAAGAAGGCTGTTTTGTAATTTGTCAAATTTTTATTTTTGTCAGAAAGACTCAGCCCCTGAACAAGTCAGAAAACTGTTGCAGACTTCATTTTCTGTAGATTCTAATATCGACAGAAGGTCACAGTATAAGACTCTGATCCTGCAATTTGACCTATGCAAGCAGAGCCCTGAACCTGTGCAGAGTCCCATTGGTAACAAGGGACCTTACATGGATGTAAGGGCCTGCTCAAGCAGATAAGATAACCGGAGCAGTATCAATAGTTGGTCATATGATAACTCATATTTGATTCAACGGTCACTAGAGCAAGGCCAAACTCAAAATATTAGCTCTGCATCCTTATGAACTGACTCAGTGCTCAACAGTGAAGCTGGGTGATTCCGTGTTATGTTTAAAATGGTATTACAAATAATTAACAACCAAGAATTAACTAAATGTTGAAATCTGAAACTGAGCCAGACAGACAACAGAATGGCTGATTCTTACATGCTAATAAAGTTACAACAATAAAACTTCAGTGTGTCAGAAAAAAATGTCTCACTAAAAAAAAATGGGTGTCCTGGCAAAGTAGCATCAAAACACATTCTACTCTCAAATAGCAAGTTTATTCACACATTCTATATTTTAGGATATAGCAAGGTCACTTCTTCTTAAACCTGAGTCAGTTCACTACTACTACTGGTTAAATCTCTCTACCCAGCACTCTCTGGTCCGCAGCATCCATGATCTGGAATGATTTTAGTTAGCCTCTTTAGTTTAGTTCACTTATCATAGGTGTAGCCAATGGTGGTCCCATAAAGTTTGTTTACAGCTGCTAGTCCTGGCTTTCAGTGTTCTGTGCTCTTATTTTGCTTTAATTTACCCCTAAATGTCTTCTAAGAGCCCAGTGAGCAGTAGAAGTGTTAGTAATGTTGCTAGACTATATTGATCTGCCATGGTTCAGCAAATCCTCTGATTCGGCATCAACCGAGAGTTCCAGACTAGAGAAGTTCAACCTGTACCCATAAGGAAGTCCTCTCCCATCTGGATAGATCGAATGGCAGCTGTTTCAGTTTCCATCAGACTTTAAAATTGACAACATAAATGGAATAACCAGAGACCACAATAAATCAGCTTTTTCTTTTCTTCTTTTAATAAAGCTATTTAATTTATTTTAGTGACTTAAAGAGTTTTTGAAGACCAAATGCTGATAGTCTAACCCCTTTCAGAATATATAATTTCCTCTTTATTTTTTATTGTGAATTTGACAGCAATTTGTGTATCGTAAGTTTCACTGGTGCAAATGGGTGGAGTGGTCCTGAATATGAAACAAAACTAAAAATCTGAATAAATAAAATAAAATTTTAAAAATTATACATTAAATGGAGTCAGGTATACTGATGAGAAATGAAAATTGCAAAACAATACATGGAATCACTCATGCCCAATGTTCCTGTGTCTTTTCCATTCATGTGCAGAGTAAATGTTATGTGCACCGTGGCATGTGCAAATGTACACCACAAGAAGGAACAAAAAACCTAGCTCTCCTGAGTGGCCAAGCCTTGTTCTCAGGCTTGACTGTTCCCATATTTACTTCACCCTAATTTAAGACTTGTGAGCTCATAGGGATATCTGTCCCCTTACAGTAGGTGTTTGTTCCAGCTCATTCCTTTTGAAAGCTTACCTCACCTTTTTATGTTCATAGGGGATTATGAGAAGCCATGCCATTTTTAACAAGTAAACAAACAAGTACCTACTGAGATAGCAGAGTTGCTAATTGGCCTGCAGCTTTCTACAGGATTCCAGCACTTGCTAACAGAGTGAGGAATAAGAGAATCCTGATACAGTGGGGCTAGATATGAGGGCAGCTACTGTGTCTTCCAGCTGGATTTATGCTGGTTCCCTAGCTGGCTCATAGCCAGCATAGAGTTCTTGGCAGGAGACCTGAGGCAGAGGCACACACAGATTCCAATACCCTGCTGCAAAAGGAGGGGAGTTGTCAATATAGCCAGAACTGGAGCTAATGGAGTGGTCAGGGTGGACAGAGGCTGAGTAGGGCTAGGAGAAACACTCTATATAGTTGCCAGCATGTGGGAAGCTCCACTAGTTCTTCCACTCTTCCTGAATCATCCCATCTCCATAGATTTCACTTATGAACAACCCTCACTATAGGCATCTCCAATCTCCCCCTACTAACAGGCCCAATCTCTCCCACCTATATCCAACAAACCTCCATATCCCAGTTATCCTGTAGCAATACCTTTAAGGTTCACTCAGAAACCACCCAGTAACTCCCGCTTCCAGCCCCTGACACTGCCTCTAGCTCTCCACAAAGCCTCACTGCCACATATTGGAAGGCCACTGTAAATAAGTCTGCTTGGGGGAGTCCTCTATAACAGTTCACTAACAAAAAATATCCCACGTGAAGCTGCACAAAACTTGGCAGGTAAGCACACATACCTTCCACATATGGAATTATACATATGGCAAACAGGCATGAAAACTATCAGACAGACAACTAATTTGTCATGTGCATATGTGCAAATACACACTCTGATGTGGTAATTATGCACATTCGAACACCACCCTCACATTTTGCACATGAAAGGCTGAAAGTCTGGACCCTTTTCTTCCCTCTGAATTCAAAAACTACTGCGATTTTGACTGCACCAAAGCTTTGCACAGTGCTGTAATACCATAAATCACTGTCTGTATTCTCTCCATCCTACATAAGCAGGGGGTTTTCAATGCATTTACAACTAGCTGCACTGACTATTATGAAAAAAGGGAAGAAGAAAAATGTTACATTCGTGACTAGAGCGGGTCTAGCAATAGGCATCAAATCATTTACTTAATGCATCTTGCAGTGCTTTTCAGATAAATAATTTGATGAATATCTTTTCAATTATTTACTAAGATCTATTCATGGTAGAGAACTACTGAAGAGCCAACTGTCACTTCAGTATCTGAAGAAGTTGTGGTATGTACTACGCCTGACTAATTCCAGCCAAATCAAACTGATACTCTGTAGCGGAAAGGGACAGACAATATGATTGTGATGGAGACATAGCTGTGGGAAGTAACAGTGTTTCTGGCTCAAGCCAGAGGTGGTTTTTTATAATTGCTGCTAGATGATCTAACATACCCACGGGGTGCATTACTGAATAAAAGTGTAATTCCTCCAGAAAGTCTGTCTGCTGGTGATTAGCTGTAACACCTGAATGCCAAAGAGGTGCCATTTCAAATGTGACATTGCTGATCCATTATTTGCAGAACACATCATGTGCTAATGTTAATACTGGTTGGGAGTGGGACCCATTAGAAAAAGAGTCTGCAGTATAGACATACAGAGATGTGGGGGGTTTTCTGCTCACTTTGTTTTTTTGTTATCTTCTCATATTTCTGTAGGATTTTTCTTCTATCCTTTATGCTGTGGCAGTGGTGCTGAATTCTCATGAGATTATACTTGGCATATCTCCTGCAATACACAACTTTTCATCCAGTCTACTGTTTCTATGGTTAGGTAGAGTTAATAACAGCTTTTAGAGATTCTTAAATTGGTGAGCGTCTATACGTAAAAGGTGGCAAAAGAAAATAGTTACTGAGAGGTTTCTAAGAATTCCAGATAAGGGTTACCAGAAAGATTTACTGTGTAAGAGCAAAAGCACTTAACAATGTAGTGTCACTTGTAAGAGGTGCTTAAATAAGCAGAAAACTTTAATAAGAGTTAATGTTTATCCCTTTTCTTTCAGTTACTGGTACCCTTTTGTTGGTAGAAGGTATTGAAATATCTAATCTAATCTATCATCTCTCCACCCAATTATACTGCAGCCATCCTTCAGTTAGAAAAAAAAAATTACACTTAACCTGTGCTTGTGTAGGCAGCAGTAGGTGGGTTGAATTACTCAATTACCTAGGGGGACCCAGGCAAATTGTGTGTTTCAATATCTAAGCATCTCTAAAACAATTACAGTCACAGCCCATGACAAGCATCAGTGATATTTCAGTTATATGTGGGCAGAAACTCATAAGTTAAAAATTCATACATACTTCAAATGCCATTTGTTAAAGGCTGACCATATTGATAAGAGCTGCATTTTTCATTTTTTGGTTATATATAAATGTTGCCTTTTGGGAGGAATGTAGCATTTTGAAAAATAAAGAACTAAAGCTATCTATGAAATATGGAACTGAACAATAACTCACATCATGTTTATATGAATAATATTCTATTCTTTAAGATTAAAAGATAGTAAAGAGATAGGAATTGACCACAATTTTGTATTCCATTTGTATTTGTCTGTATAATAATTCATGGTGCCTAATGAACATGGGTTCTGAAAACCTCACACAGTAGTTCTTTGTTGCATGCTAAATAGTTAAGATTTGTACAAAGACTGGGAATGAGGCCTGAGCAATACAAATCCAAAATTCCTCAAAGTTTGGGGTTGTTCAAATCTGGTGTTTCAGTTTGCCCCATTACAGAAATAAGCTTGAAGTATCAACCTTGATCTCAATATGTATGCAAATTTCCTCATGCTAAGAGTGAGAGAAGTTTCTATATGGTATTCTGCTCTAATAATTCTAATAATGAGATGATGGTGAAATCCCCATCAACCACAATGGAAATTTTGCCATTTGCATTGATAGAGTGAAATTCTGACCCTTTTTGTCTAAAGAGTCCTGCATATCGTTATGGATTGTCCTTCCAACTGCAAGGCTCAAAGCCATGTACTGCATGGGCAAATTCCAAGAAAGGTTTGCCCATCCAGCTGTCTACACTCATTTCACTTCTGTTGAAAACAGATTTGGAAGTCAGATCTCCAGAAGGGAAATTCTTGTTCACAGCCCACTGGAACAGATGTTGCACATTTTTATGCACATGCTGAGCTTTACTTGTGCAACTAGTCCCACTGAATTCAAGGTGATTATTCACTTGAGCAAGGCTAAAGAGATTCATCATTGTTTTCAGGACTGAGGCTTATATAAAATAAGCTCAAACAATTCACTTATTACATAGCATTAATCAAATTACAGAGGGGCTTATTAGAACTAATGTATTATTTACGAAAAATGAGATGATGGATATTGGCGTGTATGGATGATTTCATTCTGTGCGGTAAATCTCACCTGGCCTGTTAGAGGAGTGGTGGTTGCTGATTTTATTATTTTAAGCTCCGACTGCTGGACGCATGTTGTTGCACAATGAGTGCTAAAAAAGTAAATAGATAAAAGGAGGAGTACTAAAATAAAAAACAATCCTGCCTGGAGAGGAGCTTAGAGCAGCTCCATCTGCTCTCAGCAGAGCCACTGTGAGTAACTAGAGTGGGCTTAGAGCACCTCTCTGTGGTATTTGAGAGAGCTGTTGCACTTTTATGTTTTCAGTCAGATAACTTATTTCTTGTATATTGAGGAAAGTGACCCGAAAAAAAAATAAAGAAAAGACTTGAATAATAAAAGACATCATAAAAAAGTTCACATTGATTTAAGAAACAAATGTGTAATGAGTTAAATGGAAAAAATGCCAAGATTGTTTTCCCCTAGGCTGTGTCCAGACTCAGGGTTTTTTTCGAAAAAAGTAGCCTTTTTTCGAAAAAACTTCACCTGCGTCTTGACTGCAGCCGCGTTCTTTCAAAATTAAGTTGAAAGAACGCGGCTTTTCTTTCGACGGCGGTAAACCTCATTGCACGAGGAAGAACGCCTTTTTCGATGGAGATCCGTCGAAAATAAGTGAGTGTGGATGCGGGGAGGCCATTTTTTCGAAAATAATGGGCTCCAGGAAGAAGCCCTGGTGGACAATCTGGGGCATGCCTTGCATGTCTCTGGTTCCTGTCTGCAGCTATTTCTTAAAGGGACAGGCACCCTCACAGCCACTTGTGGCAGCAAAGTAGCCAGAGCACACGGCTATTTAAGTGCAGCATGTCCCAGCCCCAAGACCCTCCTGGCCCTTCTAGTGAGCCTTCTGGGGACTCAACCAGGGGCTCCAAACGCCGGGCACCATATTGGTCTGGGCCAGAGCTCAAGACCCTTCTCGAGCTCTGGGGAAAGGAGGAGGCCTTACAAGCCCTAAAAAGCAGGCGGCAAAATGCGGACATTTATGGCCACATGGCAGAGGCCCTGGCCCAGAAAGGACACTACCCCCGCACCCAGGACCATGTGCACTCCAAAGTTAAGGAGCTGCGCCAAGGATATGTGAAGGCCAGGGAGGATAGCTCCCGTTCTGGGGCAGCCCCCCACTCCTGCCCCTATTATACTGAGCTGGACCAGATCCTGGGTGGTGGTGGTGAAGCACGCACACCACAGCGTCTCGTGCAGTCCGGCTTGCTGGACCCTGTGGTGGACGTGCCAGAGCAGGACCCAGAGCAGTCTGGAGACAGGGACATGGTGCCAGAGGAGGACAGTGAGGAGACGGTGACCCTCACCCTGGAGCCAGTCACACAGACCCCAGAGGCCTCCCAGGTGTCATCTGACGCCGGAGATGAAGCAGCAGGTGAGTGCAGTGAGGTTGTGTAACACCCGGGGGAGGGGGGCGGGGAGGTGGGTGCACAGTGGGTGATGCACAAGGGAAACCTGTAATGCTCAGGCTGATGCCCAGGTCACACACAGTGTTACCTTCAGAATGTCTGATTCCCCTGTCTCAAGGAGAGGGCGTGCCCTTTTGGACAGCTGTTGCACACATGACTGATTGTGATAGAAATGTAGCCGTGTTACTCTGATCTGAGGAAGTGGGTCTGGGCCACGAAAGCTCATCCCCTAATAAACAATCCTGTTAGTATTTTAAGTGCTACATAGTCCAGTTTTTTATGACTGATTGTGTCTTCCTCTTTTTCTCCACAGCCAGACCAGCTGTGCAAGAGGGCCGCAGCACCCCAGCCCCACCTCCATCTTGGGGACATGGGAGCCGCAGACACAGGCGTGTGTATGCAGACATCCTGAGGCAGCATGTGGAGGCCGTGCAGGAGCTCAACACCATCCTGCGAGAGAGGGTGGAGGCAGAGGATCAGCGGCATGACCGGCTAATGGAGGAGCTGGTCCAGCAGCGCACGTCCCTGAGTGCCACTCTCAGGGAGGTCTGCGGCTTGCCTGCTCCTGTGCCTGGTCCTGCTCCTCCAGCACCCCATGACCCTGCCCCACCAAACCCCCCTTCCACAGCAGCATCCCACCACCCACCTTCCCTCTCAAACACCCCAGGAATCCCCTCCTCAAAACTCCTCCCCCCCCCAACAATTCAGGGTGAGTGGAGGAGCTCCCTCCCACTCCCACTCCACTTTGCCCTTCCTGACAGTCTCCCTTCCCCCCACCCCAAACTGTGACTGTCCCCAGACAATGACTTACTTCCATCAGGATGTATCCAACAGTAGACCTGCCCACTCCAAATTGGTGTCCCACGGAGCGGTAGCTGTCGGGGGTTGCCAGCTTCCAGAGGGCAATGGCGACCCTCTTTTCCACGGGGATAGCGGGCCGCAGGTGGGTGTCTTGCCGTTGCAGAGCAGGGGCGAGCCAGGTACACAGCTCCTGGAAAGTGGTCTTTTGCATCTGGAAGTTGCGTAGCCACTCTTGGTCATCCCAGAGCTGCATAACAAGCCAGTCCCACCAGTCAGAGCTGGTGTCAAGCCTCCAAACATGCCTGTCCACAAAGAAGTTTGCAAGGGCAGTGAGGCTGCATGACGGACGATCCCTTCGTACCTCTGGTCTGGGTCCAGATGGGGAAGTAGCCTCATGACTGTGTCATGCAGATGCAGCAACACTTGCAATATGATGGCATGGGGCCATCGCCTGCCCAGGGGCAGCTCTGGCTCCATGCCGAAAAAACGGGTCTAAAACAGAAAAACCTCCAAACAAAAAACCTGCTGGGGTGTCCCAGGAAGCTGAGCACTCCAAATAAGCACTGCAATGCCTTGCTTACCTCCTAGAGGAACAGCAAAGGCAGCTGCAGAAGCAGAGCAACGGGTGTTCAGGGGCGTCCCTTTAACCACGCGTCTCTGCAAAGGGCAGGCAGCAGCACCCAGAAGGAAATGCTGCCCCAATGCCCTAGCAGAAGCGGTTCCGGGTGGCTTTTA
Source organism: Pelodiscus sinensis (assembly GCF_049634645.1). Taxonomy (NCBI): domain Eukaryota; kingdom Metazoa; phylum Chordata; order Testudines; family Trionychidae; genus Pelodiscus; species Pelodiscus sinensis. The sequence continues at coordinate 54,713,144 of NC_134714.1, forward strand.
ATTTCGAAAGAGCATCCAGCCATCAGGACGCTCTTTTTCGAAAAAGCGGATCGATTTTCCGATCTGCGTATTGTAGTCTAGACGCGCTTTTTCGAAAGAGGCTTTTTCGAAAGATACTTTCGAAAAAGCCTCTTTCGAAAGAGGCTTGCAGTCTAGACATAGCCCTAGCGAATGGTTTCTTGAAGCAGTTTGCTAATGTTCATGGGAATATGAGTGCATTGTATTATAGTATATGAAAAATCAATGTCTGTTTTATATTTTAAAAATCAGGGTTTTTTCAGTGGCATAGTATTGATTGAAACACAAATTTAAGCTCCTTAAAGTCTTATAGAATAATTATAAGGGAGACTCAAAGACATTATTATAGGGATAAACATGCTAACCCCCAAGTATTTCAAAGATTGCATTTATAGAACTATAGCTAGGCCTTGGTGTGATCTCTTTGATTTATATAGAGCTATAGCAGCTAATACCAGGACTCAGTTTAGCCCATTACATTCCTAAACACACAAAAAGTAGCTAACTTAAAAGTTCAGGTTACTTATGCTGCTGTCAATACAATAGCTAGGGGTACCTGTTTGTGCCCTGGTTCTATGAAGCTACTCAGAGTAAAGAGAAGTAAAGCTAACTCCAGAAGGAGGTGATGTAAAAATGACACAGCACTCTCAACATCATTGGGGTCTCCCATACATCAGAGGAATCTCCAGATCGCTAATTAAGCCAGTTCCAAGACTGCACAAAATAGCTTCACTTGGGCCAGAGTCACTGTATTTGGGTAAGTATGTCTAATTATCTTTGCAGTGCTAATTTCAGTTATGATTCGAGGAATAATTGTTTGTTGTTAAAGTGGCAGATTTGATATGTACTATATTCGGGAGATAGTTTGGGAATATGTATGGGGTAACTACACAGTTGGCTTAACTGTTCTCTCAAGCGGGAGGTTTGTAGGGGGAATTTCACAGATGGATCATTTTAAATGTTTCCTTGGCCAACATTCATAGTTTTACCCAAACAAGCACGAAAAGCTGAATTGTGTATAAAAGAACTTACACTACCACAACAACAATAAACTTTTTAATATGGAGACTAATCTCTACTTAATGTGGAATGGAATGTTAGAGGGTTTTTCCCCTCACCATTCCCCTTCCCTAGTTCTTCTCACACAGAGATCCGCAATACCCAAAGTCCAAAGAGCAGACAGCGTGGTGTTTACTAGGATTAACTTCCAGCAAGCATGATTCCAATTTTCTTCCCCCCCCTTTGCCTCCAATATATGTAGTAAAAGACTCAGCAAGAGCTTAGCCAATCATTTTACAGAAATGTTACTAGCCAGTCCTAACATGTTGTAATGTAATTCCCTGACCAATTATATTCCACCACCTTGACTGATTTACACCGAGCAAAATTAATTATACAGCAGACAGATACAATTAAAGAACCAGTCAGAGACCTTTGGGTACGTCTACACTACAACGTTAATTCGAACTAACTTAGTTCGAATTAGTTAATTCGAACTAAGCTAATTCGAACTAACGCATCTAGAACTAAAAACTAGTTTGAATTAGCGTTTTGCTAATTCGAACTAGCGCGTCCACATTAAGTGGAACCTGAACCGGGGTTAAGGATGGCCGGAAGCAGTGCCGGCAGGGCATCAGAGGAGGACTTAGAGCGGGGAGCTGCTGTCTCAGGCTAGCCGAGGACTGTGCTTAAAGGCTCCCGACCTCCACCCCGGACAGACAGTTCTCAGGGTGCCCTGCTTGCAAAGCAGTCCTGGCTTGGATTGCCCGGAGTACCCACACTGGGCACATCACAGCACTCGGCCATCAGACCGGCTGCACTTGCCGCAGGCTGCCATCTGGGGACAGGGGGCAATTGGGGGGCTGCAGGAGAGCTTCCACCCCCAGAAGCCGGTAGAGGCAGCCCAGTCCTCCCCATCGGGGGCGCGTACCCCATTCCTCCCTCACCTCCTTCCACTTACCCTTCCCTAGCCCCTCTTCTTGATGTACAAAATAAAGGACAATTGTGTTCAAAAATGGAATCTGTCTTTATTGAACAAAACTAGGGGAGACTGGGAAAAGGAGGTGGGAGAGGGGAAGAGAGAGGGTGGGAGAGGGGAGGGCAACTAAAATGATCAGGGGTTGGGAACAGGTCCCCTATGAAGAGAGGCTAAAGAGACTGGGACTTTTGAGCTTAGAAAAGAGGAGACGGAGGGGGGACAGGATAGAGGTCTCTAAAAGCAGGAGTTGGGTGGAGAGGGTGCATACAGAAAAGTTCTTCATTAGTTCCCATAAAGAAGGACTAGAGGACACCAAATTAAAGGAATGGGTAGCAGGCTTCAAACTAGTAACAGAAAGTTGTTCTTCACAAAGCAAAGAGTCAACCTGTGGAACTCCTTGCTGCAGGAGGCTGTGAAGGCTACAACTAGAACAGAGTTTAAAGGGACGTGAGATCAAGTCATGGAGGTTGGGTCCATGGAGTGCTATTAGCCAGGGGGTAGGAGTGGTGTCCTTGCCCAAGGTTTGTGGAAGGCTGGAGAGGGATGGCATGAGACAAATGGCTTTGTCACTGTCTTCGGTCCATCCCCTCCAGGGTCCCTAGGGTTGGCCCCTGTCGGCTGACAGGCTACTGGGCTACATGGACCTTTGGTCTGACCCAGTACGGCCATTGTAAGCTCAGGGTTCAGGGTCGGGGGTCTCAGTGGACCCCCTTGATTTTCATGCACACCTGCTCCTGGGTGGCCAGGCTGGCAGCTCTCCTGACCTAGCCGGCCACTTTCCTGTGCCTAGTGCGGAGGTCGTGGACGAGGTCTACGATGTCCACACTAGCCCAGGCGGGTGCCCACCTCTTGCGGTCCCGGGCAAGCTCCCGGGAGCCGCCAGCCTGGTCCCGGGAAGAGGCGGAGGGCTGGGGGGCATCGGGTGGGTGGCTCGATCGGTGCCAGGTGCAGGGTCTGCTGGCTGGGTGCTGGCAGGCTTGCACCTGGCACGGGCACCGTAGCCAGCCTGTGCCCCTTTAAGGAGTCCGGGGCCGGGAGGGGGACAGACGAGTTTCCCTGGTGTTGGCCAGAGTGGCCACCAGGGAAACCTGGGAAGGGCTAGCCTCCCACTAGTTCGAATTAAGGATCTACACAGCCCTTAATTCGAACTAGTAAATTCGATCTAGGCTTAATCCTCGTGGAATGAGGATTACCTAGTTCGAACTAAGCGCTCCGTTAGTTCGAATTAAGTTCGAACTAACAGAGCGCTAGTGTAGCACCTATCAAAGTTAGTTCGAATTAACGTCTGTTAGTTCGAACTAACTTTGTAGTGTAGACATACCCATACAGATTAACAATAGGAAAGGGAGGACCATAAAGACAAAACAATAAAGAAATGAGGGTTTCACAACCACAACTATTGATAAGTGAGTTCTTGCCAGACAGAAAGCTATAAAATGGAGTTTTCTTTAAACATTCTAGGATCTTTCCTTTATCTGAAGGTGTGAGATGGAATGGCCTTTTTAACAGCTTAATTTTACCTGATTTCAGTGTGACTAATCTAGAATGTGAGGTTGTGGCTGAACATTTCCCAGTTTATAGCTGCCCCTGCTGCTTAGCCAAAAATGCAAAGCCTCGGGCTATGTCTACACTGAGAAGGTTTGGCAATAAAAGTGCTGTCAGTATGCAAAAGTCAGCAAAAGTGAAAACCGGTCAAACTGGTATTTCTGCCTTCCATTGTCAACATTCCATGGGCACATGGCTAGCACCCTGTCAACAGATAGAGCAAAGAATTGTGGCTAAGAATCACACAGTGCAATGTTATGGGAAGAAAGAGCTGATACCTCAGCTTCTTGGGATTCTCTCTGAGTTCTCCCACAGCATTCTCAGCTGCTGGGAGCAATATTAAGAGTAGTTCTGTGAGTTCTCCATGCTGAGGAATGTCAAAGCAGCACAGAATCTCTCAAGCCTTTCCCTAGCAGCAGCAGTCTGACCACTGCTGTGTTTGTAGCAGGGCAGAATGGGAACAGTCCAATGATTTGCTTTTCTTGTTTGTTCCCCAAACGGAGCAGCTCACTCAACAGTCAGATAGTTCCCCAGAGCTTTGAAAAGGGGGAGGGTGCATGCCTGCAGAGTATCAGAGATCATAAAACACTGAGCATCAGGACAGGCATTGTGTGATACTCGTGGAAGCCAGTTCTCTGGACAAAACAAACAGCAGAGTCCATACTGGCTTTTTGTTGACAATAAGTGGGAGGGGGGACAAAAATCTCTCTCGGAGGTGGAAGTTTTTTATCACCAAAACTGGTTTTTTTTCCCCCAACCAAAAGTCGCATTGCAGTCTGTATTCCCTCTAAGGTGCACAGCAGCACAGCTTCACAGGTGATTAATCAGCCCCTCCTAGTCAGAGGCTCAGGACTCCCTGCATGGAGCTGACCGACTGGGCGGGGCTAATTAAACACCTGTGAAGCTGTGCTGCCCTGCAGCTTAGAGGGAATACTGACTGCAGTGTGTGTGCTCTCACTGTTTTGTCTCCAGAAGGCAGTTTTTGGCAACAAAACATGCCAGCGTAGACAAGACCTCAAACTATTGCAGTGAGAGAAGGCCCATGCACAGGTATATTTTGGGATTTTAATTCTTTGTTTTAAACCTCAGTAACTAGCTAAGTCAGTGGTTACCAACCAGTAGATCGGGATCTACTGGTAGATCTTGAAGCCTCTGACAGGACACCCTGACTGGTTTGGCCAAGAGGCTATCAAAGGCTGGCACTTCAGCTGCCCCTACCCTCATTGTTGTGCAGCTCCTGCCCTTTGCCTTGGAGTTGTCCCATTAGGAGCCTCCTGCGTTCTGTGCAGAGGAGGAAAAAAAGGGGGTGCTGATGTCAAGATTCCCCCCTCCCATCCTGTAATCTTTCTGCACAGAGCAGAGAGGGGGCACAACAGGATTTGAGAGGGAGTTTGCTGTCTGCTTTTGGGAGTGGTACAGGGCCAGGACAGGGGTGAGCCTACCTTAGCCCCACTGCACCACCACCCAGGAGCCACTTAAGGTAAACAAGGCCCAGCTGGAGACCACATCCAGAAACCCTACCCCAGTCATGAACCCCCTCGTGCATCCTGAGCCCCTCTGCATCCAAATGCCCTCCCAGAGTCTGCACCTAGAACCCCCTCTTGTACCACAATAGCCTGCCCCAAGTTCAGCTCAGAGCCTCTCTCACACTCCAAATCCCTTAAGCCAAGACCAAAGCCTACACCCCACCCCTCTGCCCCAGCCTGATGAAAGTGAGGGAGGATGGAGTAGGTGTGAGGCCTCAGAGAAGGGGCACTAAGGAGGCAGGGCAGGGTATTTGGGTGTGAGGTAGATCTTGGATTGCACTTAAACTCAAAAAGTGATCTCATGCTTAAAAAGATTAGAGACCACTGACCAGATATAAAAATATCCGGATCTTAAAGTATAGGCCTTTGCAGGCAGACCTCAGCATCTGTAGTCTAACATGGAACAATGGGATTTTAATTTTAAAATAAGTGCAATTCCCCATGCAACATAACTATCTGAGCACTAACACCTCCATAATAATACTCCTAGAATACATTAGCTAACTGCCTCACAATCAAAAGGTAATTTATAAAACAGAATGGTCTGTTTACACTCATCACTATATTGTTTAAGAATCTTCAGGTGGTAGCCAAGCTAGTCGGTACAGGATAAACTTAAACAAAAACAAATGGTCTGGTAGCACTTTATAGACTAACAAAACATGTAGATGGTATCATGAGCTTTCGTGGGCACAGCCCACTTCTTCAGATGACTGGAGTTTTGGGTTTAGGATGTACAGACCCAAAATAAATAGGGAAGAAGGGCGGGGGGAGAAAGGAGAGAGGCAGGAAACAAGGAACAAGTATGGAAATATCAAAGGGAAAAACAGGAAGGCAGAACTGGGAATTAAAGACTATAATCATCAGAATATGAGGACTTATTGTCCTTGCACTTGGAGTACTTAGGGGAAACTTTCCATTGAATGAATGCTAAAGAAAAAAATAATGTAAGCCACATTCCCAAAAGAGAGCTGTTTTTTATTTTACTTTCCATGGTGAAACATTCCCACTGAAAATTCATGTACATTTTAATTTAGATGAGCATTTATCATTTCTGAAGCTTAAATCCTCCATAATTGTCCCCTAACCAGCATTTATATATAATGCTTTTGTTAGTCTGTCAAGCCAATCTTGTGATTTTTTTCCCTCCTATTATTGCTGAGGCCACTTTTGCAAGGATTATAACAAATGACAAATATGAAAAGATAAGAGATTTTTGGTATTTATTCTAAAGCTTAAGTCAGCTTTCCTACTCTTTGAAGTGTAAGCCTCTTTTTGAATTTTATCCAAATACCCGGACAACTTGTGTGAAAATGTTTTATGATGCAAAGGTCTGTGAGATGACCATGGAATTCAAAGAGTATCTCCTGTCCATTGGGGACTGTCAGAATGAAAAGGATTTTTACTACAGCTTAATGGGGCTGTTTGAAAGTTGATTGGCCAGTAAGCCTTTTGCTAATTTCATTCAAACCCATTTTATTTAGAAACAAAGCTCTAGTCATGTTTTATATTTTTAGCCTGACTCTAGCTGACTGAAGCTGAAGAAATGCAATCTAATTTCTATTCTGTAGGCAGCCTGCTACAAGGAGAGATGAGGCTTTCAGCCAAATCCTGTATCTTTTTCTTTATAGAATATCTTCTGTTTCCCTGGCAATGTGGGTATCTTAAAGAAGTTGAGAACTTAAGTAGTTATCTTCAATATGCCAAGGATCACTTTTTTTGTGCTAAATGACATTTCTTGCCTTTTAACAGCCTAGTATGCAGACAAATGAAATGCAGTCACTACCTCAATTCCATTCTGGATGTAGCATAGCAGCCCCCAACAGTTTTCACCAGTTAGCAACAGAGGTTGGTGAATAATCATAACAAATCCATTCATCTGTTGCATCTTGACTCTTCTTTTGTTCACAAATTACTGTATATAGGAACAGATGGTGATTTTTCTAGAGTTTACCAAGTATTTGCATTACCTGCAGAATAACATTTGGGAATTTTTCTTGGACTGTAATTCAGCAGTTAGTTGCAAGATTTCTAAATTCAAGCTCTTTGATAAGATATTAGATTTATGCTCCCTCAGTAGGTCAGCATAAATCTTAAAGGCGGGTCCCCTCTACAAAGAGTATTTTTTTTAAATTTATTTCTCAGAAATGGCCAGAAGCTCTATCCAGGATGAGGAGCCTGTTGTACTGCATGATATGCAAGCATGTAGGAAAAAAACAGGTCATGAGATTAAGACTATAAACACATGATTTTGAATTACTATATACTTTCTGCGAATATTCTGTGATAGTCACTTAACTTTTATTTTCAACATGTTTGTTCTAGTAAACAAATTGGTTGGCAATGTGAAGGAAATGAACAAAGAAGGGATACAAATATAATCCTCTCGTGTCCCTGGTATGTCATGGCAGGACAGCTTGTGTGCTCTATCTCCAGAGTCGATGCTGGTGGGGACTTTGTGTGCCTGACACATTCAATGAAGCCAGATTGGTCTGTGAGGGGAGGGGCCAGACACAGTGGTTCTCCAGGTTGAGGATTAGGCACAGGGCTAACAATCCTGTTCCATAAAAAACAATATATGTTATGGATACGGTGATGGAGAAATTGGCCATTACTATGTGTGAAAGCCTTCAGGAGTCAATGACCCATACGACTACCAGTGGTGAAAGCCAAAAGGAAGCTACTGGCATGAAAACTGAAGTGCTCAACACCAAACTTGGGTGTTGGAACAATCAGACAATGTACAACTAAGGATGCTTGCTCAGGTCACAGTAGAAATGAGATGTTTCAACTTATACAGCCTGGGCATCAGTGAGAGCAGATAAAAGGGATGAGGAAACTTAACAGCAGCCTCAGGAGATACTTTGCTATATCCCAAAGGGATGAAGATGACACCAGGAGGGTGTAGCCATCCATTTGAAGAAAGGGAGTGGAACATTCCCTGCCTGAGTTGTAGTCCATCAGCAGCAGATTAATGAGAGCCAGACTGAAAGGGAAAAACAGTAATACCACATTAAGTGCTCCAACAAATGACAGTGATGAAGCAGCAAAGAACAAATTCTACCTTACATTACAGGTGCATTTATAGAAGAGCACCACACCATGACCTAACGATTGTCATAGGAGACCTGGGTGTCAAGCTGACCATACAAACAGTGACAAAACAATGGAAAGACATAGGTGTGGAACCATGAATGAAAATGGAGAGGGGCTTGTGGATTTTTGCAGAACAAATGACCTAGTCATTGACAGAACCTTATTTTAACATCATGAAATTCAGAAGCTGACGTGGTGTTCTCCACATGCCAGTGATAAAATCCAGATTGATCATATGACGATCAACAGCAAATGGCAATGCTCACTGACAGATATGAAAATGAGAAGGGAAACAGGTCATACTAAAACTGTTAAGTGTGGATCCACCAAACAAGGAACTCACCCTTTTAATGAATTATGTCTACCTATGTGATGCTATGTAACCCCATGACTTGCAGCCCAATGTTTATGAATGGGATTTGAATTAATTTGTTAGTACCTTTTAATAATTGCCTTTGAACAATCCATCATTGTAACTTTTTTATATATCGTAACTGAAACCCCATTTCAAATTTTGTACTGCCTAAACTCTGTTTAAAGTTGGGTGTGTAAAGGATGTAATCTCCATTAAAAGTGTGAATGTGGTTGTGTGTGTAAAGGAATCAGACCCTGAAGCCAGCCTGTCTAGGTGACCAGCTGCCTGCACCACCTGGATGGCTGAAGAACAATGCAGGCGAGCCCTGCAAAAGACCCCACCCAAGAAAAATAGACAAAAGCCCCATCAAGAAAAGATTCAAATCCCATCTGCCATTAATTGATGACTCATAATCATACAGTGTCCTAGGGCAGTGGGACAGGACAAGATTTGTGGACTATAACATACATAAAGATGGGTGCAAAACTATAGAATTGGATCTTTTCGATCCACTATCATCATTTAAGTGAGCACCAACACAACCCAGCTTCCCTCCCCATGTCTAGACCACCTGGCCAGTAGAATAGAATGAGCAACTGAAGCCGGTGATCATATCCCATCTGTAGAACTGTGTGAATGAGTGTGTGTATGTGTAGTGGATAATTTTAGTAGCTAGAGACAGTAAATGAATTCTGCCTTCACAATAAATACAGCATATTGCCATATCCCCCAAATAAGATTCTGTTACTTCTATTTCTACAAGTCTACTACGTCTACATTGGCATCCCTTTCCGGAAAAAGGATGCTAATGAGACGAGTTGGAATTGCAAATCCGCGGGGGATTTAAATATCCCCCGCGGCATTTGCATTTACATGGCTGCCGCTTTTTTCCGGCTTGGGCATAAGCCGGAGAAAAGCGCCCGTCTAGACGCGATTCTCCGGAAAATAAGTCCTTTTCCGGAGGATTTCTTATTCCTACTTGAATTAGTAGGAATAAGAAATCCTCCAGAAAAGGGCTTATTTTCCGGAGAATCGCGTCTAGACTGGCGCTTATCCCAAAGCCGGAAAAAAGCGGCAGCCATGTAAATGCAAATGCGGCGGGGGATATTTAAATCCCCCACAGATTTGCAATTCCGAAGTGTCTAATCTGCATCCCTTTTCCGGAAAAGGGGTGCAGTGTAGACACAGCCATAGGCATTATGATGTTGACATGCTAAACTCCCCTGAAATTCAAAAAGTCTTAATTCTGCAGTTAAAGAATAGGTTTCAGGTACTTGCAGACCTTGATGAACAGGAGAAGAATGCATATGAAGAGAGCAACAAGAAGGACAAAGTAACAGCAATTTATAAACAGAGCAGTGAAGCCTGTCTGGACTACAGGCAGACGAGATGGAAGGAGGAGTTCCTCACATCCAGGACAAGGAACACCATAGAAACTACATGAGCCCCAAAGAAAAACATTTTAGACACAAAATCCCAGAAGCTAAAGAACAAATACCTCAAGTAGTATGGTAAGGCACATTGGGAAGTCAAACAGCTTCTGTTTCAACTTTACATGCAGGGTTGACCACAGCGAGCACAGTTTTCAAGTCAAATCAAGAGTATGTTGGGGTTTATCAGTGTCTACAATGCGCTTCAACATTGCCAATGACTGGATAATGCAGCATACAACAGAAGACATGCCAAGAGGCATTAAATGGTCATCCTTCTCAGCCCCTGAAAACCAAAATACACCAAAACCATACTTAAAATGTATCAGAGCTGTGTATTTTCAATACTACTTTGAGGTGCAGAATGATGGAGAATGAGAAAGTATGACATATTCAAACTATCTTCATTCACATAATCTGCCTCAGAAATATCCTCTGTATCTTTTAGTCCCAAACAACCTCAACCCATGATCTATTGACACAGTGCAGCAAGAGGATATGAACATCATTTTCTGGAGGTGTTGGCTATGTTCTCTGGATGGAAACTATTCCAGAATAGTAATAAGATGGACACCCAAAAGGAAGCGAAAATTAGGTCACCCAAAACCAACATAGTGAGAAGCTGTGGAAGCCAAGATGAAAAACCTGGGGCACAGCTGGGAAACCATTGAGAGACTTGCCAGAAAAAGACAGGAGGGGAGGAGTTTCATCATTGCTCTAACTGCCAGAGGTGTAATGGAAACCTGATGATGAAATATAGCTGGAAAAATTGTTGTGTGTCAAATTAATATTCTCCCTTCAACATTTGTCCAAGTCTAGTTTGCAGTGAAATATCTCCTTCCTGCTAGTCCTTGAAAACCAGAACTTGTCAAAGAATTACTCAACTAGGTCTTTGGGTACCACAAAATGAATTAAGTCAGAATCAGAGCAGGAGAAGACAATTAGACCATCTAGTCAATTTCACTGCCAGTGTGATATTATTCATGACTGTATATTTTCTATACTTAGCCAGTCACAGTTCAAATGTCCAAAGTAACGGCCAACAAAGTAGAAAGTGTATAACTTTAACGCCATCAAAACTCACAGCAAACAGGGATCATAGCATCTTTCGTCTGCTTCAGATAGTTTGGTAGATTCCCATCTGGTGAAGATCTTCCAGCCTACACCAAGTGACTGTCTAGACCAGGGGTCTCCAAACTACGGCCTGCGGGCCGAATGCGGCCCGCGAGGCCCTCTCATCCGGCCCGTGGAGACTGTGACGGGGAAGAAACTCCCCGCACTAACAGCCCCTCCCCTGGAGAAGCGCCGAGCGGCGCAGCGCCGCGGAGCTGGGGCGGGGAAGAAACTCCCCACACTGACAGCCCCTCCCCCGGAGAAGCGCCGAGCGGCGCAGCGCAGCGGAGCCCCGGGGAAAGCCCACGGGGAGGGGAGCGAGGGCGCACAGCCGCAGGCGCGGCAGGCGAGGAAGGCGGCAGGACCCAGGAGGAGAAGGGGCAGGGACGCCAGGGTGAGCGGCACGCCCCGTGCGTGCCGGCTCAAAAGGGGGAGGGGCCGGAAGGACAGGGGCGGCCGGCACTCACTTTCTTTTGGGCAGGCAGCCAGGAGAGGGAAGCCGGAGGAGCCAGCGGGACGGAGGAGGGACTCTGGACCCGCGCAGCCCTTGCCCTGGGCAGCGAGACTCCCCGGCCGGGAGTGCGGGGGATCGGAGCCGCCAACGGACGGCCACACGCCCTGCGGACCGACGGCCGAGCCCGGGCTCTGCGCGTCCCTCACAGCAAGAGGGGTTGGGACTTGGCGTGGACAATTGCTCCCTATTGGCCAGTGCGTTCTTATCCTATTGGCTAGCTCTCTCATGAGGTCACTAGTGGGCTGGGCTCTATTTTGGCATCCAGGAAACAATTTTACCATTCACACTAATACAGGTGTTCATGTGTAGTGTATCAATGTGTTATTAAATAATAACTGAATAAAATAATATTAAATAAATAATTAAAAACAACATCCATGTTTTGATTGTTTTTTATTTGGACCCCAAGTGTGTAGTCGGCCCCCGAACTGCTGTTTGATAGTTAATGCGGCCCTCGGGCTGAAAAGTTTGGAGACCCCTGGTCTAGACCAAACTCCTACCAGTCAATAGCTATGTCAGGCCCCTGCAGCATCTCTCTCATATAAGCATTAGGGGGCACAGATGAGGAATACTTCAATTTGGCAAGAGACCTGCATCTAGCCTGATCTAGCCTACAAACAGCATGAAGTTCAAGTCCTAAGCGTATGCATGCTGATGTCCTGCAAACCAACCTCTGACAACCCCAAAACACTAGATTCGTGCCCAAAGCTGCAAATAAACATTTAATAATCTATTAAACAATCTGAGATAACCTCCCTGATTGCAGGAAATTGGAAAAGCACCCGGTGCATGCAATACATTTGAACTAAGTAGACATGCCTTCTTGATATCAGCTGGTGAGCAACTGCACCCCAAGCCCAGAGACAGCTCCTACACTACAAGCCCCTCAGCCGCTGCCCAGAGACCCCTCCTGCACCCTAGACCTGTAATTTCTGGCCCCACCCCAGAGCCCAGGGGAACTCCCAAGCATCCATGCTCCTGCAGGGCTGTGTGCTTTTCTCCAGGGGAGAGGGGGCAGTAGCTAAAGCTGCACTAAACCACTCTGTAGGCTTTTCTATCTTCACTCCCCTGCTGGCCGCCTTTCAAGGTCATCACCAACTGTATCCCTGTTACATTTCCTCTGCTTCAGTCTTGCCCTTGTGCTGATTTCTCCAAACAGCAAGAGAGCTACAATTTTAATCAGTTGTATTTTCCCTCTGGCAGCTGTTTAGAGCCTAGGTTATCAATTGTTTTGGTATGGGTTTTGTTTGCGGGATTAAGCCCTCTGTGCACATTTCTGCTCACTCACAACACAGTATTTTCTTCTGGAAAGCGAGTTTCAGGAGGGCTGATTGTAAAGTCAAACAGGAGGAGGTAATAGAGCCCCCAGGACAGATGCAGATAGCAAGAACTATGTCACCTGCCGTGCGTGCTCAAACATTATAAACTCATCTGACTGCATTTCCTTTCTTTGGGTACTAGATGGCGCGACGTATCGGTACTGCATTGCATCAGGGACAGACTGCTGTGAGGAATGAAATTGCAGCAAGCCCTTCACCAGAGATTTAAAATAGAGCCCAAGGTCTGCACTAGGGATGAACTCTGCTCCCATGTAAGTCAGTTTCAAAATTCCCATTGTCTCTGTAGCTGTGGAATCAAGCCCTCGTGGGAGAAGGAGTTCAACCATAAAAATGCTTTAAGTTCCTCTTTTGCTGCCAGCCCGGCAAAAGCTGCTGAATATCACACTGGATTGCCAGGATGAACACACCTCTGTAAGCACAGGGAACAACCAGGGTCCAAACACTATAGAGGCAACATGAGCCAAGGCTGAATATGTGCCACGTTTTCATACCTGCCAATGCTCTCCTTACTCAGAATAGACAGTGAACGCTGGGGAACAACTATAAGGCTGATTCTAATCTCTTGCACCAGTTTGACAGCTATTTAATTCCACACACTTCAAGGAAGTTACTCCTGGTTTATACTGCTGTATGTGAAATCAGAATCCGTGCTTAAAGTAGATGCAATTAGGGAAGGGAGAGTTCATCAGCTTTGGTACTAGCACATCATAATGAATATTGATGTCCTGTATTGATGCAATACCATATTGTCTGCATACAGGTGGGGGGGGGGGGGGGGGTTAGAAAAAAAGTGAAAAAAACTCAGTTCAATTTAAAGCAAAACTCATTTTTTTTCCTCTAGATTTTCCTCACTAAAGTGAAAAGGAAAAATAATTTTGACATCAAATCCCAGATCTCAAAACAAAAAAGTCATTTTGGGTCATCTTCAAGTGTTTTTCCCTACTGTGAAGGGGTTTTAAATTAGTTTAATTTCTAATCAAAATGGTGTTTTGAATAAAAAAAAGTAAAAACATTTCATTTTGAAATTGTCAATATGAATTTTTTTGACTAATTCATTTTCCCCCCCTTTTTTTTCAAATGAAATTATTTTCCAATTTTGACCCAAATCCCTGAATGATTTTAGTGTCCCAAAAATTCAAACTTCTCTCTTTACAAATTTGCCAAGAAAAGTTCTCCCAGCTCTAGCACTGGGTAAAATCAACAAGGCAGAAGGGAACCACAGCCATGTAGCAAGACCAATGATGTTCACAACTGCACATACCATTGAGCTGTTTAGAGGGGCTACACATGTGTTCTCACATCCTTGGTTACCAGGGATTTCCAGGGGAAGAAAAGGGACAGTTTGTTTTCCATGGATTCTAGCTATCCCTAGCTTAGGGAGAATTGGAAACAAACAGCTTCTTTCACTTTTTTCTTTCTCCATCTATCTGGAAAGTAAATGGATCAGCAATGTCACACAGTTCACTTACTGTTGGGCACCTTCTTGTGGCTGGGTCTGGGCTTTTGCTCCGTTCATGTTGGACACATTTTCTTTGATAGGTGTTTTGAAGAGTGAGGAAGGGTATGGTGTGAACAGTCTCCTTCTCTGTGACTTAGCCCATTGACCAAATCACTGTGTAGTTCTTCACATCTGGGGGTATCTTGTAAAGTCTCACTGGGTCAGCTGTCTGTATACAGGACTTGGGTCACTCCTCCAGCAGCTGGTAGGGGAATCCAGAGTCACCCATTACTGTGGATTTCAGCCCAGAGACCCAAATCTAACAACTGTTGTCTGCTTGCTTCCAGATCCTCATCCTATTTTCCTGGACTCATTCCCATTTCTCTGGCTTTAGCTCTCCTCTTCTAGAGCAGTGTTTCTCAAAGTGGTCCACAGATTCACTCTGAGAAACCTGCTAACTGGTCACTCTAGTGTGTTTATTTATCAGTTCCACAGCCACGAAACCCCATGGCTCCCATTAGTTCCAGTTTGCCATTTGCAGCTAAGGGGAGCTGCGGGAAACTGTATGGGCTGGGCCAGTAAATAAACAAACTAGAGCGTCCAGTTAGCAGGTTTTTCAGGGAAAGTCGAAAGAGCTCAGGGGTTTTTCTGACAGCAGTAAACCTCTTTCTATGAAGAAGAAACCTTTTTCCGAAAGAGCTCTTTTGAAAAAAAGCCTTTTAGATGGGGAAGAGGGGTTGTTGGTTTTGTTTTTTTTAGAAAGAAGAGGCCTCCAGGAAAAAGCACAGGTGTCCTGGTGGCCAGTCTGTCCATAGTAATCACAACTTAAATGCGAGATAGCGTCCAATCAGTGTAGATGCTCTCTTTCGAAAAAGCAGATTGTTTTTTTGATGCACTTTGGCAGTGTGGATGCTTTCTTTCAGAAAAAGTTTTTCCAGAAGATCTCTTTCGGAAAATCTTCTTCCGAAAGAAGCCTCCAGACATAGCCTCAGAGGGATCTGTAGACCACTTTGAGAAACAGTGATCTAGACCAAACTCCCTCCTCCCAAAGAGTAACCACAAACTAATTCCCCTCTCTGATTTCTTGCAAGAATCTGTAGCCTCCAAAAAAATCACTTCTTACAGCACTGACTGCAGAGTACTTTCCCTGAAATGCCTTTCTGTTCTTAGCTTTATACAGGTCCAATCTGTTTCTTCCCTTTTGAACTTCCTCAATTACCCTTTATCAGGAACTAGCTTCTTCTCCAGGTGCAGCCTTTAATTTAACCTGCTTTGCCTTCTGTAGGAAGGACACCTTATCACAGATGGGTGATCTTGTTTGTGTGCAATTTATCCAGATCTGGAAGATTGACCCAAACTGAATATCATTGTCCCTATTATCTTTCCGCTGGCACATTCACCCATCCTGCCAATCACTCTCTCCAGTTATGGTCTTATCTAATTCCTCCCCAGACTGCAGGCACTAGAACTCAGGACTAGATCATGCTCCCACAGATGGGAGCCTCAACAAACATTTCTCCTGTCCTGTCCACTCCTCAGCACAGGGTTCTGGATCCTGGGGAGGTCTGTGTGCAAGCCCAGAGATCCACAGAATGACTAGAGAGGTATGGGCAAAGTGCATAGCTTTCTTCCCCACCAGCCTCATGGGCAGAGCTTGACAAACGGCATTGCACATGCGCGCACCACCGGTGAATGGGACGACCGGCTGAAATCTAGTTGCCATAGGCAAGTAGATTCAGTGACTTGTCGAGCCCTGCTCATGGGAATTCCCTTCTAAATTTTTTTCCACAGCTACAATCCCACTCTATGGCAGTAATTTGCCTTTGAAAAGGGTCACAGACAGGCAGGGATGGGCAAGATACAGCCTGGAGGCCAGATTTGGCCTATAGCCCACAGTGCTAAGTCACAGAGGCAAGCTTTCTGTTTGCTGCAGCCTGAGGCTGCTCAAAATGGCTGGTAACTCTCTTTAGGCACCATACACCCTTGGGCTATGTCTACACTGGCGGCTTCTTGTGCAAGAACATCTTGCGCAAGGATTCTTGTGCAAGAAGTCTTGTGCAAGAAAACGACCACACTGCCATGTGCACGCTGTGCTTTTGCGCAAGAGCTCCCATGGCAGTGTGGATGATCTCTTGTGCAAGAAAGCTCTGATGGCCATTTTAGCCATAGGGCTTTCTTGAGCAAGAAATCCCTGCTGAACATCCACACTGTCCTCTTGCACAAGAGCACCTGCACAAGAGGGCTTACACCTGATAAAAAAGAGCATAGCTCTTGTGCAAGGAGCCCTCTCTTACCACGCCGTACTGTAAATTTCCTTGCGCAAGAGTGGGCAGACAGTGTGCATGCTCTGCAGATTCCTGTGCAAGAACGACCGTACTTGCGCAAGAAGCTGCGAGTGTAGACATAGTCTTGGTGAGGAGGGGGGATTTAGCACACTGCCCCCATCAGTTTCCAGCCAATGGGAGCTGTGATGATAGCCTGGGGGAAAGAGCACCACGTGAAGCCTCCCTGAAGAGCAGCATATGGAGGGACCCTCCATCCATTTTGAGCAGCCTGGGACTGCGGCAGGCAAGTAGCCTGCTTCTGGGTCACTGTTGGGCTGCTGGCTTGGAGCTACATAAGATAAGCGCTTCTTGGCCAGAGTCTGTGTTTGCCACATACACCCCTCCTGCTTCCCAACTCCCTGCCCCAGATCATCACACAAACCTTCTGCATACACACAACCCATCTCAGGTCACAGCTCCCTCCCAGACCCTACATCCCCTTCTACATCTTTCTCCCAGGCCAGAATCCTCTCCTGAACCCATACCCCCTCCACAACCCCATACCCCAATCCTCTGACCCAAGTCACAACCCCTTCCCTCACCCAAACCCCCCTCAGACCCCACATTCTCTCCTGCACCCCAGTCCTCTACCCTGAGCTCCCTTCTGCATCCAACTCTATCCCAGACCTCGCACCTCCTCCATAGAAAAGTGAGGCTCTTGATCACTTACCAAAATTTTGCAGTGACCCCCAACAAAAATTATTGCCCACTCCTGGTCTGGGAGCTACCGCACTCTGGCAGTGGAGCCAAACTTCTAAGAAGTGGAGCCAGAAGTTCTGTTGAGGTTCCAGCGAGGTTAGGGCCAGGGAGGCTGTTCCATCGGAGAGCTAACATCATCCTTTGGCTGGGATAACTGAGGAGAAAATTCAGCAAGAGATTTCCTCCCTTTTAGTTCCCACCTCTAGGTTTTCCTATGAAATGGAGTGCTCAGTTCCTCAGGTACCTGCCTCCAGGTACATATTTTCCTTCCCTCAGGGTCCCAGGATAACAACAGACTCTTCTTTTCTTGGGCAATCTTTGTCATGATTATGGAAAATTCATTCTTTGATCTTTGTGGAGTATTAAGTATATCGGCTGGGTTACATTAGTCCATTGGCATAGTGATTTCACTAGAGGTTTCAATGAGTTAGAGAAGCTACATCAGAAATATGCTGTCTTCTGGAATGGCTAAATTCAACTACTTGTCTAGGGGATCTTAATTTGAAACTATGTACAGCTATGAAACTATGTATGATTATTACCAGAAGATCCTACTCAATTAGGACACTATGCTCCTTTCCCTTATCATTTCTGGATATCAGTTGCTATGACAGCAATGTCACCAGGAGAAGTTCCCTCTTCCCCATAGGGTTGCCAGTTCTCCTGGATCAGATGCCATTGCCATAAATGATGTCCAGTCCATCAGGTCAGTAGAGCTGGCCACCTTTCACCTGATCCAATTCAGCGTCCCACTAGTAGGTTGAAAATCTAACAAGACCAACAACTGATTTCTCCACACTAGCCTGAATGTGGTAGTTTCTTTCAGCCTCTAGCTACGGACCTGAATTCGGGTCTCTGGCCATAGATAAGTGAATAATATGAGTACATGGACAGAAATGAAGGGGGTTACATATTATAAATTCCCCTTTCAAATAAAAAAGAAATAAATCAGCATACCAAAAAAGAGAGTGTAATAGATATACCTCTTCATTATGGAAGTTCCCCTTGATTGTGAGTTCTCTCTCCTTTCATATGTCACTGCTTAATATCGGACTAAGTGCTTTTTCTAAATATTTTCAAGTGCCAGGTAAACTAGATTCATGAGCTTGAAGATCTGCATATCCAGTTTCTCATTTTAAGAAAATACTTATTTTCTCTTGGAAAACTTTAAAACTTTCCCCCATCCATTGAGGAAAAAATGCTCTCCACTGATATCCACAGGTTTGGGGGGGTTTAAGTGCAATAGGGTGGGCATTTAGCAAAAAGACTATCATTCAATTGAAGCATTCAATAAAATGCTATCATGATATAATAAACATAAAATAAAAGGCACAATTGGTACAAATCAGCAGACTACAGTGATTTAATTACAGTTGAATAATTACAAAAAGAATCATGCATTATCTTAAATATGTTGGAAAGAAAAAGTTCTCACCCTTTACTTAACCATACTGCACATTTGTTAGTATTGTGAAAAAAATAATGGAAATCTGATGTCTGTTCAAAATGATGTTAATGTTGTCAGAACAATATATTATGAAAAATATAGTTTGATTTAAAGTAATGTGGGCTTTGCCTTAACCTTGGTATATATTATACTGCCTAAAATCACAATATGTCACATTGACTTTAGAGCCTGCAGTTTGACACCAAGTCATGCCATTTTTTACTCGATTTCCACGACTACTGTAACATGCCCTCTGTATCCAAAGTCCAGACCTTCCAGTCTCTGAATTCTGCCTGATCCCCAGGCTTAGCCCCAAGCTGCATTCATTCTATTTAAAGACTCATTCATGGCAAGTAATATAGGTAGGTATAGAGCTGTTGTGGAGGCTAAGGGAATGAGAATAAAGGATTAGTAGGATAGAAGTGATGGAAAGTATTTGATTTTTCTTTTTTTAAATTATAAAGAGGATTTAGAAGAGGGATTAGTGGAGTGAGCTTAAGCAGTCTTGAGGAGGAGCAAAAAGGATGGTGAGACAAAACTGATATTATTTTGTATTTTAATTAAGAATTTAACATTTTTTGTAAACCAGGGAGTTATTATGAATCAGGGGTTGAGTGAGTTCACAGCAGACCATGGTAGCAAGGATTAAAGGTCAAGAAAAAGGTAATTTTTTAAATAGCTACAAAGCCTTAAGAACTTAAAAAGCCAACGGGATCATGAAACCAAACGAACAGCTTCCCTTTGGTAATGGCCCTCAGGAGAAATGGAAATAAATTGTTTTAAGGAACAAGGGTAAGACTGAGACTACTGCAGAGAAATGGGGATGGCAGCAAGAAGGAAGGTGGAAATTAGAATGAAGGAAGCAGGAGAGGGTAGGTGATGAGGGTCAGCAGAGGCAGCCTGTAAGGATGAGTGAAATTGCAGAGAGAGCCAGGGATTATGTGACAGGTATCTACACCAATAAGGAATTATAAGATTCAGCAGAAAAAACATCTGGCGTTCCTCTTAAACTTAAATAGTAAACTACTGCAAGGCTAAAACACAAGTTTCTACTGTGGGAGGGTCTATGCTAATACCTGTGTGAAACACCTGACCTTGTTGGTTATGAAAGGGATACTTCCAGAAAACTGAGAAGCATCAGACCAATTTGTTGCACATGAAGCTAATAAAAGTGTTGTGCCTTCTTTCCAACAAACCTTAATCTGGAGTGCTCACCTAGTACAACTAATTACGATAATAAGATGAACTCCTGGCATGAGAGTACTTCAGTTACAGAAGAATGCATTCTGGAAACGCACCTAACCTAAAACTCTGCATGCATAAATACTTGAAGTCTGTGACTATGAATGTGCAAAACTGAAACCTGGAAGTAAATTAGTGAATGGCCTTTTTCTTTATAATTGATCAACCTCTCAGCTCCCCCTGCTTTTAGCAGATGATTGGACTCAATCTCCTCCTGAGGTATCTTCCAACCCTTTAGCTGTGTCTACATTGGTGCGATCTTGCGCAAAAGCAGATGCTTTTGCGCAAAAACTTGCTGCCTATCTACACTGGCCGCGAGTTCTTGTGCAAGAACACTGACGTTCTAATGTATGAAATCAGTGCTTCTTGCACAAGAACCATGATGCTCCCGCTCAGGAATAAGCCCTCTTGTGCAACTGTTCTTGCGCAAGACGCCAGTGTAGATAGGCAACATGAATTTCTTGCGCAAGAAAGCCCTGTGGTTAAAATGGCCATCAGAGCTTTCTTGCGCAAGAGAGCATCTATACTGGCACGGATGCCCTTGCGCAAAAGCACATCTCTTGTGCAAAGGCACATGCCAGTGTAGATACTCTCTTCTGGAAGAGTTTTTGCATAAGAGCTCTTCCGCAAAAGTGTTCTTGCGCAAGATCATGCCAGTGTAGACGTAGCCTATGATTCTATGAAATACCTCTTGAATTTTCAGGTATTCCAGAACTGAATTTTGCAGCTAAAGCCTACTTTTTTACTTGATCATCAATTGAACTGAGTGACAATTATACACTTTTGACCAAGATCGACCTGTACACTTTTGCTGGGTATCTGTCAGGGCCAACTTAAAACTAATCACTGCTTATTAATGCTGTGCAGCATGCAGGACAGATGGACATTTTGAAGTTAGGAAAGTAAAGAGACCAAATATAAATAAGTACACCAAATATAAATAAGCTAGTGAGGGTGATGGGACACACCCATTCCACTGAGAGAAAGGCTAAGAAGCATATCTGTACTCAGGCAACTCCAATTAGGCTCACCTGCAGAACATGCTCCATCTAGAGAAATGGTTCTTACAAAGGTGAGACTTGCCCCATAACTGCAGTTTTTCCCGAAGTTAGGAGGCTGCCAGGGGTTGCTAATGAGCTCTATGAGGAAGGGCAGTTCAACTGGTGGTAGTTGGTAGCCATGACCTCTCCTTTGTATGGGTCAGACCGACACTACAAGCTTGTTACAGATGAGGGGTACTGGAGGATTCCTCCTGTCTACCAGCTACCCGAGGCAAGACCTGGAGAGTGCTGCCAAAGACTAGAGACAAGTGAACTATAATTGGGCTCAGAAAGGACCTTGGTAAGCTTAATTACCAGGAACAGTGAGGTTGCCAAGTGTAGGTGTTTCTGTACAGGGCCCAAGAGTAAGATATTCAGAAAGATTTGAGCTGAGCCCAAGCTGAGGGTCAATTGACTATAGTCTGCCACAGACTTCTTCTCAGTTGGCATAGTTTCTCCCCAGAAAGCACAGATATACAAGGCTGCCAGCACATACTTTTAAACTGAAAGTCAGTGGAGAACTACACAATACGTAAACATACTATGATACATAACAGACTTACAGGTAGACTTATGCGCTTACATTAATATTATCAATGTTATACAAGTACTTATTTCCAGTGTGCACAATTAAGTAAAGCCTGTATCTGAAATGTTCCAAAGGTCAATGAGAAAAAAGCCCTGGAGATGCTAAGATGAAAAGGATGAACACTTACAATTCTTTTTTCTCCAGATGAGCTAATTACAATTTTGTTTTGGGCTCAGTCTTGTTCTGCTTTGCCTCCTTTCAGGAAACCCAATTGTCACCCTCTGCTCTGATTCCTGAATTCTGACTTCAGCTCTGACAATAGGCTCTAGTAAATAGTTTCTGACTTCAGCTGTAACCCTCATCTTTAGCCTATAGCCTCCGACTCCTACTGTGGGCTCTTAAATCGGATCATTTGTACCCTGGTCCCTAAAATGCAACCTGGGTAGTTGTTAGGACTGCGGGTTTGCATGAACAAACTGTCTGAGCCTGCATTCCCTCATTCAGAACTAAGGCTCCCAGAGTTTCCTCTTGTCTTTCTAGGAGTCTGTTAACCTACTTATGTGCCTTGTGTCTCATTTATGAGCAGGGAAGCAACCTCTCTGCTAGCAATCCCTCATGAGTTACAATGAATGAGCTCCACTTTTCCAATATGCTTTGTTTTCACTTAGCCACATTAAACAATTGAGCCAACACATAGATCCCTTTGAGTGCACAAGGCCATTTCTCCCTTATAGGAAAGATTGTCAGGAAACGAGAATGAGATGTATAGGATTCTTAGAATTCATTACAAATGATGCAAGTTAAATAATTGGCCAACCCTCATAGCAATGGAATTGAAGGACATCGTTGGCATTGGTTGGATTAATTTTCAAAGCAGTTGGCCAGCGGGGGTACCATCCCCTGAGAAGCCTTTCAAGTGACTGACTCATAGTTCAGTCACTAGAGGGACTGCAGTCTGGAAAAGCCCATGGTGATATTTGCTTGGCTGTCCTTCAAAATGTTCAGTCAGAGAGGGGTGAATGGGAAACAATGGGAAATGTCCAGATAAACAAGGAAAAATTCTCCCTAAAACACTGTTACTTTCAAATTTCAATATACTTTGTTTCTAAATGGAGCAAACTTTGGTTTTTATGCATTGTTAGTAGAAACTCAAGCTCTTTAATGCTTAGCATCTCCTTTGCTCTTCTGATACTGTTGCGGTGGTGACGGTGGTGTTTTTAACAACCCAGTAATTCTGCCAAGAAGAAAAAAACCATCAAGGAACATAAACAGATTTGTTTGGCTTCACTCACTGTATGGGGAAATCACAATTGCAGGCTAGATGCCAGAAAGGACCAACTTTGGATAAACGGCATTAATTCTGCTACGTCTGATAACAGTTCTGAAAAGCCAAATAATCATCATATGGATTGCTGTCAGAATACAATGAAATAAATACTGTACCTTCAGATAGACACAAATTATCCAAAGTGTGAAAAAATTTTAAATAGCTTCATAATGCTGCTGTCAAATGAGATAAGACCTAACAATAGTGGTGTGCAATAGAACTGGGGATAATTGCACTGAGGTTATAATTTTAAGTTGTGCACTGTTATGTTGATTTGTTTATCTGGTATTCTTTGTTTTCTGGAAAAGTCCCAATTCCCTTTCAGTGACTGCAACCGTGGCTGATTTTAATTCTTGGTTTTGATTCAATTCACCTGAGCTAGATGCTTGTTTTCTTGTACAAGTATATTTTGAAAAACAAAATAATTGCCCCCAGTCTTTTATGAATGCATCCACCATCCATACCAGTGCTATGATAGTACACCTATGAGCTAGAAGAATTGTTTTCACAATGAGCACAAACTAACATAGAGTAAGTCACTTGACAATAAGTACCAAAACTTTTTGTTAGATCTAAAGCAAATACACCAATGGTAATGTGGGATATAACTGCAATGGCAGTAAGATATCAAGTAGGAGGTTAAACTAGCTGTCATAGGCTGTCTTTACTGGGGGGGGAAATGGTTTATTTTTTAACCCAGAGATAGCTATTGAGATCCTAGTGGAGAAAAGGCTTCAGTTCATAGTAGGTGACCTCAGTAGGGTCTGAATTCCACAGAATACTGTTAAAGGCACTTTTCTATTTTCTGCCATGGTGCTTTGCTATCCTGGAAAAAGTGTTCCATGCTAACCTGCAAACTTCAAATTCATTCACTCGTCATAGGATGGAGATGGAAGCTTCTCTAACCCTGTGGTATGGAACAGAGACCAAACATCTAATTTACTGTCCTACACTCTTCATCCCCACAAGACTTTGCCTTCCCTAAGTTCTACACAGGTATAGGGATCTGCCTTGCATAGATTTGCTTTCAGCATTGGAACCATAATTTATACACCCAGCTGCATACAGGTTGCTCAAGGAATTTGAGTGCGATTGCAAGATGGTGTTGCCCATGATGGTAGGGGGCAAGGCTCAGCAATCATAAATCTGGTTCTCAATTTGTATTATGTTCCTAAAAACTCATGCCTCAGGGTTTCAGCCAACCAGCCACCTGGTGGAGTCAGGAAAGCAATTTTCCCTCCAAAAAGGGTTTCGCTTTTTAATCTCCTTTCTCAGAAGCATCAATGAGAAGGGACCAGATCACTGAGGTAGCACTGAGCATTCCTCTCTCAGGGTATGTCTACACTACCCCCCTAGTTCGAACTAGGGGAGGTAATGTACTCATACAGAGTTGCAAATGAAGCCTGGGATTTGAATTTCCCGGGCTTCATTTGCATAAAGCCGGCCGGCGCCATTTTTAAATGCCGGCTAGGTCAGACCCCGTGCCGCGCAGCTACACGCAGCACGGGGTCCGACCTAGCCGGCATTTAAAAATGGCGCCGGCCGGCTTTATGCAAATGAAGCCCGGGAAATTCAAATCCCGGGCTTCATTTGCAACTCTGTATGAGTACATTACCCCCCCTAGTTCGAACTAGGGGGGTAGTGTAGACATACCCTCAGGGATTTGGCTGTTTCTTGCACACGTGCTCAAGAGATAACTGATCGCCTTATATGGTGTCAGAAAATAATTTTCCCTCAGGTTAGACTGGCAATGATTTTCTCGGGGATAGGATTGCCTTCTTCTGTAGCATATGGGTATGTCTACACTACCACCCTAGTTCGAACTAGGGTGGTTAATATAGTCAATCGAAGTTGCAAATGAAGCCCGGGATTTAAATATCCCGGGCTTCATCTGCATCTTGCCGGGCGCCACCATTTTTAAATCCCCGGTAGTTCAGACTCCGTGCCCGCAGATACATGCGGCACGGAGTAGGTAGTTCGAATTAGGCTTTCTCATTCGAACTACCATTACACCTTGTTCCACGAGAGGTGCTGGTGGCCTGTGATACACAGGTCAGATGAGATGATCTGGTGATCTTAGATGGTCTGGTCTTACGTTCTGTTACTATAATTTTATGCAGGTCAGAACACACAGATCTTTTCGTTTTGATTGTATGCAATGCTGTTGTATCCATGTTGGTCCCAGGGTATTGGAGGGACAAGGTGGGTGAGGTGATTGTTTACATTGGGTCAACTTACATTGGTGAGAGTCACAAACTTTTGAGTTTCCACAAAGCTTTTCTTCAGGTCTGTGAAAGTACCAGACTGTCACAGCTAAACACAAGGTGAAACAGATCCTTTAGCATAAGGCATTCATGTATATTTTAAAAGATCATTCAAGGTGAAGTGGGCCATAAATCCCACTCCAGTCATAGGGGGACAGAGAGGAAGTGAGGGTAAAAACAAAGAAACGAGTTGCACACCCAGCTGCCTCCTCCTCCCCCTTCCTTCTTCTCTCCACTTATTTTGAATAGTCCCTTGAAATATGTATTCATTCCTTATGGTAATCTGTTCCATCTCCTGACACTCTGAGGCCTCGTCTACAATAGGAAATTGGGTTTGTATGACTTTGTCCAGCAGGGATGTGAAAAATGCACACCCCTTAGTTAAGCCATCATAACCCCTGGTGTTTATAGCACAAACTCAATAGATTTATCAGCCTAGCTACCATCTGTCAGGGAAATAGATTATCTACACCAACAGGAGAAGCCTTTCAGAGATCATGCTACATACACCAATTGAAGTGCTACAGCAGAACAGCTGCAGTATTTTAACTATAGACAAGCCCTGAAACAAGAATATTTTCCAGATCTGAAGAAACTCAGAAGCTTGTTTCTCTCCCAAACAGGAGTTGATCCAAAGAAGGATATTACCTCACCCACCTTGTCTCTCTTGTTGATTCTTTGAGATGGTTCATAGACCTCTCTCCCAGCACTCATAGGGTATGTCTACACTACCCCCCTAGTTCGAACTAGGGGGGTAATGTAGTCATTCGGAGTTGCAAATGAAGCCCGGAATTTGAATTTCCCGGGCTCCATTTGCATGATGCCGGCCGGCGCTATTTTTAAATGCCGGCTAGTTCGGACGCCGTGCCGCTGTTCTGCTGTAGCACTTCAATTGGTGTATGTAGCATGATCTCTGAAAGGCTTCTCCTGTTGGTGTAGATAATCTATTTCCCTGACAGTTGGTAGCTAGGCCATGCTTTCAGTTTAAAGAGCTGTTGTGTTGAACTGTTAAGTGCAGACAAAGCCCAACGTGTTTTTAGGCCTCAGTCTTGTATCATTTTTGCACATTTCCTGTAGCTACTAATACAGTTATCCTACCTGTATGGAGTTAAAAAGAAGGCTTAAGATCAGTTTACCAAAGTATTTTCAATTTTCTAAAAGGTTTTGTTTGTTTTTCATCCATGTTGAGTCTAAAACATTTGCTTATTGAAGTTAAACCTTTAATTTTAATAAGGATGAGCTGTGCTTGAAAGGCGGTATGTTTTTCCTTTGTTTTATTGCAAAAAATGAGGTATCTGCAGAAAATGTTGAATTTTTTTCTCCCTAAAAATGTGTAAGGCTACATAGATTCTCATGATTAATATTTTAAATATATCAATAGCTGACTGTTAACCACTTCAAGCATGCTTTTGTCTGATTTATATGGAACTGAATGGTTGCAAAATTATATCACAATAGTGGTGCTTTTATCTTTGTCCACTAGAGGGAAATTGCAGGAGCACTTACATTAAAACAATAGAATGAAAGGAGAGAATGAGCAGTGCTTGAAAAGTTTTGTTTCTTGGGGAGGGGTTGTTTTGTTTTTACTGTTTCATGGTAATGAATGAATACACAGGAAATGGGCAATAAACAAAATACTTATTGAGAGGTGCATTTCCTAGCTGTTGATCTCTCTAAAGAATGTAAATTAAAATCACAGCCCTGTATCTATCTATGCACAGCATTAAAACAACATACTATATATGAGTAATCCTACTGGTCTGTATTAAAAAGTTATATATGTGTTTATCATTAATCATGGCAGGATTGTCTAAAAAGTCTAAAATTGATAAGGTCAGAGAGGCTGTATTAATTTTAGTCCCAGAAACATGTGTATACATATCCAGTAATGATTATTAGCCTACTTTAGTTTATGTTTTTGAAATACAGGTTGCACCTTTCTAAACTGGGTCTCTTTTGTCCAGCAACATCCATAGTCCAGTAGGACCACGGATGTCGCTGAACTAGAGAGCCCCGGGGCAGGAGGGCCAACTGTTAAGAGCCACATGCATGGCGAAGCTCGTAGTAGTGTGGTGAGGACCTCAGCAACCCTGCGATGATAGCAGGGCCATGATAGCAGGTCAGAGGCAGCCTGGCAACCCAGGAAGGGCTGGGGAAGCTCTTGCTGGCCCGGCAGCAGAGTTGTGCTGCAGTAGCCTGAGAAGGGCTTCATGCTGACCTTGGCAGTGGGGACAGAGCAACCGCAGCCTGGCTGACAGCAAGGCCAGGCCATGGCAGCCCAGCAGGGGAAGCGTGTCTGCAGCTGTGGCAGTGGAGCCAGGGCCATGGCAACCCAGCTGAGGCTGCAGAAGGTTAGCAAATGTAGTGGAAATGCGGAAGACGATTATGAGGTCGAAGAAATTAGGTGGTGTACCACAATCGTTCCTTTTGTGCCTGCATTTTCTTGCAGGCCTGGATGCTCTAGGCAGCCATTTGTGCTTTTTGCTTCTTATTCTTTTATTATTCTCAAAGAGTTTGCTATTTGCTCAAGATGTTACAGTGTAGGAATGCGCTGTTGACTTTCAACAAGTTCTAGGTCCCAAGGGGCACCTGGTATGGGAGTGCAGGAGGGCTTGGGAAGATCACATACCTATATTTGCTAAATATTTCCCACCTAATAATGCTAATTATTTGGCCTGGGAAAATATGCAAAGTACCCACAAGCTAATTATTGGATCTGGGAAGATATACAATGTATCAACAATCTTGTTAGGTTCTCAGAACAACAGGTGTGATTACTATAGATCAAACAGTATATAAGTGCCGGAGATATTCCTAACACTGGAACCTCGGTGTAGACCAAAGCCGCAGAATGTGCTACGTACTGGCCACTGGGGTCTGTCCACTGTTTAGGCTTATTAAGTATTGTACTTTCTTAATAAGCATTGCATTTTATTCTAAGGTTTGCTTAGGCTTAATAAGCATTGTATTGTTTTAGTAAGTATTGCATTTTATTTTGAGGTTTGCTTAAGCTTAATAAGTATTGTATTTTATTCTAAGATGTGCTTCATTGTATTTTACTCTAATATTAAGCATTGTATTTTACCCTAATATTTGTTTAGTAAAATCTTTAAGCCTTCACCCAATTTTTGTACTTATTGCCTCCAAATCCCTTAAGGGAAGAACCATTGCCTCTTGGCAATACAGCAACCCGATCAGGGCTGCATGCCAGCCAGCAGCAGGGCAGGGTTGTGTGCCATCATGTCGGCAGTGGGGCTGGAACAGCAGCTATGGCAGCAGGGCTGAAGGAGCCAGTGGAGGGGAGGGGCAGCAGGCTGATGGGGGTGGTGGCAGGGGACCTTACCGGGTTCAGAAAATTCCCTCATTTGAGATTGCCCAGGTCCTGAGGGTGCTGGACCAGTGAGGTCCAATTGATATTGTATTTACACCTTCTGTATAGAATGGGGATCATGATCACTCTGGGTGAATAGCGACTGTGCCCTCTTGTAGTAGATAGGACTGAATTTGTGGTAGATAGGACTCACTTTCATTGAGTTGACTGGAGCTGGACATGAGCATCTCAGGAAATTGGTTTGTGTACTGCATGTAGGTACATGCATTAAGTGTATGCATACATTTAGCAGCAGAATTAGTATCCACAACATTCCATACCTATGATAAAAGTGAGTTAAATTTTCTGAGACAGATTCTGTGCACTATTGCAGCTGGTTTTCTCTTGGTAGGAGACACCTCATACATGACTGCCCATGGAGCCCTCTCTGCTCTCCCTGAAGGCCCTTGTCTCCCCATCTAAGTACCTCCCTGCTGTTGATCTAGAACAACGCTGAACATAATAACCTGGGTTTTATAATGATTGCCCCAACCAGATATAGACTTTGAAGGACTCCCCAGCTTTTTTTAAAATGGCCTTGCTATTGGTGAAATGAGCTGATGTTAATATTCATCTGTTTTATGGCTTCTAGGCAACCAAATGCTATACATGTTTAGATTACTGTTTATCACCTGAACTAAAACAAAAATCCAAAGTGTGGGCATATGCTGGGTGTTATAAATCATTGAGCAGTTATTTCCTTTCTTAAAAAGGTATCTCTTTCAGAAAAAGGATGGAAAAAGTTTACATTTAAAGCATCTC